>NW_022111368.1:13990974-14014046 GCF_000313985.2 Echinops telfairi
GGGATAGATCCATGCGGCTTCTCCTTGGGGATGTGTAAGCATCTCAGCACTGGCAGGGGTCTCCACACGGCTGCTCCAGCACCCAGGGCTGCATCGGGGTAGGTCCATGTGGTTTCTTCTCAGGGATGTCTCACAGGAAGTGAGCTTTGCCAATTGAAGCAGGGAACTGGCTAAGGCAGCTGCACCCTGGTCCGACCACAAATCAAGAGACCCGGAAACTACGAAGGTGAGGCTCACTGAACCATTTATCCCTCCGCCCTTCAATTAACCCCACATGTGTTTATCAGCCAGGTTAGCACAGTAAACTAACTACCTCAATGGTCTGAGGGTTTTTTGAGAGAGTTATGCAAGTTGTCAATGATGTTGTTTGCATTTTTCTTTTTTGAACTTTTTACTGTGGATTAGGTGGAGGTAACATCTCAGAGCATCGGTTTTGAATTCAGCGACTTAAACACTGCATCAGAGACATTCGTTGCATTGACCACATTGTCAACCTTCTCATCCCTCACTGCTCTGATACCCCCTTCTCCTTGCCACCTGATCCGTGCTGTAGAGTAAATGTTGACTGATTGTTATCAGATAGATTTTCTGTAAAGGCCACAGCACTTACTGATGATAGTCTTTATTTTATGAGCCAGTCTGCCGTGTAGCTGAAGGGCCTCTGGGAGTAGTTTCGGTCCACAGACCTAACCTTACTTTATGTGAGCTGCAGCCCCTGCCCTTGTGCCTTTCTTCACCTCCTCTCCTTTTCTCCCCTCCCTGGCTTGACTGGCCGCCCAGGCGCTCCTGCCTTCGGCCCAGGGTGCCCTCCTCCCAGATAACCAGAGGGTTCCTTCCCTCACCCCTACCGGACTGTGCTCAAATGACACCTTCTCAGTGAGGTCTGCTCGGACCACCTTATTTTAAACTTACAGTCCGTCTCGCCCCACCTCATGCACCCCACTCCCAACCCCCTGTAAACCAACACCAGTGCCGTCGCGTTGGAGCTGACTCATGACCCGGTGTGTACAGATTAAAATTGCAAGCCATAGAGTTGTCAACGTTTGACCGGTGCTTAGCCGATCTCACTACCCAGGGTCTCTCCCAAGACACTCTACCTGGCTTTAATGTTTCCACTTCCTTAATAGTTATTACTGCCTCACAAACCACATGATGGACTTACTTATTATGTTGATTGCGTCCCTATCTTCTTGGACTAAAATGTAAGTTTCGCGAATGGAAGATCTGGCCTGTGGTTGGTACTCAATAAACATAAGTATGTATTAAAGGACAGCAGATAAAAACCATTAATGGGGCATAGATAGACTCACGTCCTAGAAATAAGAAATTCTAACTTAGCGTCATGATTAAATTGTGTCCCTGACAAAATACGTGTCAACTTGACGAGGCCTTGATTCTCAGTATACTAGTTTGTGATCTGATGTAATTATTCTATGTATTATACACCCTAACCTTTCTGATGTTAGTAAGGCAAGGTCAAAGGCAGTTAGGTTAATGAGGCAGCATACAATGGACAGGATTAGGGTGTAGGGTGAGTCTATCTCCTTTGAGATAGTAAAGAGACTAAACAAGTGAGCAGAGAGGTCAGAGGAACCTTATTCCCACTAAGAAAGAAGAGTCGAGTGGACCACATCCTTTGGACCCAGAGTCCCTGTGCTGAGGGCCTCCTAACCTCCTGGGAAGGTCGATGCCCAAACACACTGATATCTCCAAGGGCTGCTGGGCCAACAGGTGTTGGCAGGACACACGGACCGTCTCCAGACCTGATACAGAGAAATCCTTCGAGATCTATGCACTGATTTGGCCTTGTACCTCCCAACCTGTGGAAGAATACATCTCCTTTGTGTAAAAGCCACTCACTTGTGATATTTCCTTTGTAGGAGCCCTAGATAACTTAGACGTGTGGAGAAAGATGCCATGTCTAAGGGAAGTACTGTGTGAGACACGTGTGTGAACGACCAAATCCCCAATTCAAATGCTGGTCCGTGGCTGTGGGTCCTTATGGGCAGCCCCAGCCAAGCTATTTCAATGGCATGAAGATGTGCTTTGTGATGCCTTTCTCTGTGGATGTCAAGGGCACGGTTCTCTTTGGCACCTTTTCCTGTCTCAGGCTGGGAGCAAGAAAACCATGATGCAGAGCCCCTCCACCTTTGGCACATTCATGGCCATTGGGATGGGCATCTGATGCCAACCCACCATGCTACCCCTACCCCTTCCATCACTCTCAGCCCTTGTGCTACACTAGGACCAAATCTTTGAGTGAAAAAAGAAGTGCAAAGGGCCATTGTAGGGAGAGGGAGAAGTCTTTGTTTTAGGTATTTTGGGGTTTGGTCACTCACCTCTAGATGAGCTTAAAAAAGAAATAAAAAATAAACCCCAGGGACTTTCCAAATGAGAAAGGACGCAAGAGGCCTCTTGGCATCAGTATTGTCCCTCTCAGTCCTGCTGTCACGCTTCTTTTTTTATTGGGACATAATTCACATACCATAAACATCACCCTTGTAAAGTATGTTCCTGTGGCTTTTGTATACCCATAGTTTTATGTTCCCATCGCCGCTATATACCGCAGAGCATTTCATCACCCCAAAAGACACCCAGACCCCTAGCCAGTCACTCATTCCCTCCTGTTCCCAGAGCCTGGCAACCATTTAGCTCCTTTTGGGTGCAGTGGGTCTGCAAACTCCGGAAATTTGACTTCAGTGGCAGGGTGCAGCAGGTGGGCTTTTGTACCCAGTGCTGCCACATTTGACAACTGACTGATCTGGAACACATCGACCTGTTTGTCCAGGCAATGAGCCGGGATTAAATAGACATACATGGCAACTTGGTCATGAACATCCAACCCCAAAGACTCAACCTGCTGCGGCTGAGTCGATTTCCACTCAGAGTAGCCTTGTGGCACGGGTTTGGTTTTGACTGTCTTTCTAGGGCAGAGTAGGATGGCCCTACAGGGTTTTCAAAGCTATGGTCGTTCCCAAAGCAGACTGCCACATCTTTCTTCAAGGAGAAACTGGTGGGTTTGAACCATCACCTTTCAATGGGCAGCCAAGTGCTCAATTACGGTTGGACTTTGACATATAGCTATGTACATCTAGGAACCCTGGTGGTGCCGTGGCTATGCATTGGACTACTAAGCAGAAAGGTTTTCAGTTCGAATCCACCAGCCACTCTGAGGGAGAAAGGAAGAGCTTTCTACTCCCGGCAACAGTCTCATCTCAGAAACCCACAGGGCCGTTCTCTCCTGTGGACTCAATGGCAGTGCGTTTGGTTTGGGTTCTATGTACATCTCAAGTCCCAAACCCAAACTCACTGGCACGGAGTCCATTCTGACTCCTAGCGACCCTATAGGACAGGGTGGCTGCCCCTGTGGGTTTCTGAGACTGTAACTCCTTACAGGAGTAGAAAGCCCGTCTTTCTCCCCCAAATGGCTGGTGGTTTCTAACTGAGGACTTTGTGATTAGCACCCCAATGCATAACCACTATGCCATCGGGGCTCATGTAGGACCCGTCTAAAGGTCCCATTCTGACGACGTTCCCATTTCCATCTCCATCCTTCTCCCACTCTGAGGGGCACGGGGAGGGGGGAGGAGCCAGAACTTGGCTCCAAGAGATCATCTGAGGTGGCAGTAAAAGCCCAGCTGGGGTTTCTGAGCAGCACACATGGTTTGTACTTGACCGATAACCCAAAGGTCTGTGCTTTGACCTGGCCCAATGGCAGGCTGCTCCTATGAAGCATATGGTCCAGAGAATCCCTGAAGCAGTTCTGCTTGTCACACATGGTGTCCCCGCGGGTTGGAGCCCCACAGCAGAATTTCTTTTGCTGCTGTGTTTGAGAAAACTTGAAACATATGTGTGGAAGAATGTGCTAGGTTAGATGGGCCCCTGAGGCCAGAGTAGCCCTAGCTAAGGGCCAGGTCATTCTGGGTGTTCCTGCGTCAACCCAGCTCAGAGCGGAAGCTGGAAGCAGGCCTGGGTGAGCTGGGAGGCCTGCCTCTCCAGGCCCCACCCCTCTGGAAAACAGCTCAGCAGTGGGGAGTTCATGATTGATCACTGGACTATGTATGGTTCCTAATGGCTAGAGACCAACTCTGCAGGTTCAAGCAGAAATCACCATTGTTATGAGGTATCCAGACGCCCTGGTGGTGTAGTGGTTATGCGTTAGACCCCTAATTCAAGGCCAGCAGCTGAAACCACCCAAACCCTGTTTTATAAGGGGAAAAGAATCTCACTCAAGACCCTAGCAACCGACCGTGGCTGGTTTTGTTACATGAAAGTCATTTCTGCTTGTCTTTAAACAGATTTGCCGGGCCTCTGGCAAGGGCTATTGTAAACACTTCCCATCATTCCTAAGTATTTTTAGCCCTGGCTTTTGCAGTGCTGGGGGAGAATCAAGGTCTTTGCTCTGTCATTTGTAAAGAAAACCACCTGCCGTGCAGCAGGGCCAAGCTGCTCCCAGGGTTCATGACTGAACATTGTCAAACCTGCAGAACTGGATGGGCCTGGCCGGTTGCAGTGCCCAGCAGCGGCGGCAGGGCAGCAGCGGGTGAGAAGCAGCAGCTGAGAACAAGCTGTGCCTGGACGCGACTGGGCGGGCTCTTTGGGAGGACCCCATTCACAACGCTTCACTGCGTTTATTGAGCTGGCAAGAAGGAAGCAGAAGGTGGTGTGAAGGCAGACACAAAAGCAGGGAGGGGTGGGTCCCAGCCAAGGGCTTCTCCGACCACCCCGAGTGGCTGTCACGCTCCCGCGCGGATTCTTTCTAGCTCATTGGTTTTGTTGTATGGTGGTGAAGACACACAAGCGGGGCAGCCACTGTCGTAACACTTCCAACATGCTCCATTCTAGGGCGCTGGTGGCGTGATGTGAGCCAGGGACCACTCTCACTCTCCGTCTCCAGGCACCACTTTCTGGATGGTAAGGATAGGGGTGATCAGAAGGCAGATCTGGCTGTTTGGATTGTAGCTCAGGCATCACTCCCTGGGTGACCTTCAGCAAGGGACTCCCTCTCAAGAGATGCTGCAACCCTTCCCGCAGGGCCCTGGTGACCTCCTTTGTCACTGGTGCTTGGAGCAGGCTAGCAGCTTCATCGTGGTCACACCTTCCTCCCATGTCTACTTTTCGCTTTACATTCCGGAGACGGGGACCGGCGATCCCTTATCGTTGGCCCCCTCCTTCTGGACACATGTTAG
The DNA here is from genome assembly GCF_000313985.2 of Echinops telfairi. NCBI lineage: Eukaryota > Metazoa > Chordata > Mammalia > Afrosoricida > Tenrecidae > Echinops > Echinops telfairi. Next base: position 13,996,164 of record NW_022111368.1, read on the forward strand.
GCTCCCGTAACTGTTGAGCACACAGCCCTAGCGGGCATGGAGCGGAACTGGCCCATCGTGTTCCCAAACCTCCAGGCAGTCTCTAGAGAAGCAGCCCGCTACATCTTGCTCCCCCGGAACAGCTGGGGAGCGCCACTGCCAACCTTTTGGCAAGCAGTGGAGCGCATCACCACTGTGCCACCAGGGCTCCTGTCCACAGAGAAGACATTTCACGAAGACTTGTTGATGGGAAGGGAATTTTAGCTAAGGGGGGTGGGGCAGAGGAAAGGGGGGGGGCAAGCAGATAGTAACTTGTGGAGCTTAGCTCTCACATTTTCTGGGAAAAGCATTTTCTGGCTATTCGGAGACACTTGGCAATGGAAGAACTCTTGCAAAACCGCTGCTTCTCTGAGGTAAGGGTACGTGATCCAAACCATATGGATATCAAATTTCCCTTTGAGCGTTTGGCACTGCCTTCAGAAATGGAAGTGGGCGGAGGGGTGTGGAGAAGAAGAGTCTGTTGGGCAGAAGGAATTCTTCTTTTCACTGACTCCCTCCCGATTGGGGGCAGGGGCGAGGCTTGCTATGACTGCATCCACGGCATGGCTGGATTGTGTCACTGCTAATGAGAAGCAGGTACTGAAAGTATGCTGCGCCGGCTCCGTCATGATCCCTCCCCAAATTGTTTCCTTTCTCCTCCTCTGGGCTTCTGGGCTTGATGACCTCAACCGATAGCCCTGCCTGATAAAGATGTACACGTTCTGTTTAAGTTCTGCCCTACTGTTTTGCACTAAGCGGATTTGAAAAGAGAATGGATGGTAGAGCCCCTCACCCTTCTCACCGCAGGAGGCTTCAAACCCAACCCAACCCCCCCGCCCCCCCAACACCAAGTCAATCCTGACTCGAGGCAACACCACAGAGTGGCGCTGCTCCTTTTGGGTTTCTGAGACTTCAGATCTTTAGGGACGCAGACAGCCTCATCTTTCTCCCCGAGGAGAGGCTGGTGGGTTCGAACCTCTGACTTCATGGTTAGCAGTCCTACAAACCCAAAACCAAACTCACTGCCACCAACTCGATGCCGACTCATAGAGACCCTATAGGACAGGGTAGAACTGCCATGGGAGTCGAACCCCATCTTTCTCCTGTGGAGAAGCTGCTGACTTTGCAGATCACAGCCCCAACACCAGGGCTCCCTAGCAGCCCTGAGGAAATGCCGTATGCCCCACAACCAGCCTGCCACTTGCTGGCAAGCTTGCCCTTCCTCAGCTTCCAAAGCATTGGGTTCTGGGCTTTTCTGAAAGCCCCACCCCTAGCTCAAAAAGCATTCCTAATTGTGCCTATCAGATTTTCTAACAGGCTCCTACAAAATTTCAGATGGGAAAGGAAGATGCAGACATCGTATAATTCTGTTCTTCCACCTCTCTTTGAAGCCTCCTCATATGTTGTGTTCAGTTTCAAAGGAAACACGGGGATGCAATGAGATTATTTTCAGCTAAAGGAGGTGGAACCAGCTAGGGGTCTGCAAAGGTCACCCTCCTGAAAGAAAAACTGCCATTTAAGGACTCGGGGACCTGCCGGTGCCTGCAAGGAGGACCAGTATTAATTCAAAAGAGACCTCAGCTAGTGTGGATGCTATCAAAGGGCCCCTGACATCCTCAGCTGCCCGCCCATTGTGTGGCCAGAAGAAGGCCCGCAGTTGAAATTTTAGCTCATCCAAGGAAGTAGGTCACCAGAGGCTCTCTCCATAGGGCTGAGCACTTGAGCTGTGCCCCCCGTGGGGCTGCTAACCCACAGGGCACACAGGCTTTGGGACAGTCTTTTGCTGGGCTGTTGCTACCACAAAAACACACTTCTCTACTTGGGGCTGAAAGCCAACTGGGGAGCTACAGATCCAACAAGGCGTAGAAGCAGATGGGGTCACCATGACAAATGATGCTCCCATGCCTGAGCCTCATGTTGAGCCACTGTGTCCACCCATCTCGGCAAGGACCCGCCACTATTTTGCTGCCCCTCCACTTTACTGAGCATGATGTCTTTATCCAGGGACTGGTCTCTCCTGAAAACATGTCCAAGGTACGTAAGACAGATTCTTGCCATCCTTGCCTCTAAGGAGCACTCTGGCCATACTTTCAAGATAGATTTGTTTGTTCTTTCAGCAGTCCATGGTATGTGGATTACAAGCCAATAAAACTGTTTCAATTTTTATTACATTAAATTAAATAATTTCCCTAATCTCAATAACTTAGAAAAGTAGTGTTGTGAGTGGGTACTCTAAGTGTGTCAGTCCAGGTCGACTAGAGAAAGAAATTCATAGACACTCATATGTATATAAGAAAGAGTTTTATGTACAAGAGCCATTGTACATTAAGAAAACATCCCAGCCCAGTCCAGATCAAGTCCATAAGTCCGATATTAGTCCATATGTCCAATACCAATCTATAAATTCCTCTTCAGACTCACAAAACAAATGTAATGACCCCAAATGCAGGAAGATTACAGGCCAGTGGCCGCAAGGTCTTGTGGATCCAGTGGCGGTATAAGCATCTCAGTGCTGGCAGGAGTCTCCACCTGGCTCCTCCCGCTCCAGCACTCTGGCTGCGTCAGTATAGCTCCATCAGGCTTGTCATCAGTAATGTCTCACAGGGAGTGAGCAAGTGTCCTGCCTCCAGCAAGCTATTTATCTCCTTAGCACCTCCAAATGAGGTCATCAAGCTGCAACTGATTGACTGGATTAATTCTACCCCTTCACTCTTAAGTTTCAAGTTGACAACAGATTATGTAACTACCATAGTACTGTAAGGCTAACAACCAAAGAACTGTACATTAAAACAATGGACTGGGATTGGTGCATTTGTTTCTCACAGGGGAGAGGGCTAGCAATTCTGAAATTGCTTTTAAACAGTTGCCCTTGAGTGACCCCTTCCATGTAGACCTGTGAGTAGTGTTCAGTGTAGCTAATTTTTTTGCAAGCAGATCTTCAGGCATTTTTGCCAAGGTCCCTCAGGGCGGGCTCAAATCTATAACCTTCCAGATACTGACTAAGCGTGTTAAGCATTGTCACCACCCAAGAATTCTATAAGTATACAAAGGTTGAACAAGTGAGTCAATATACAGTAAATGATAAGAGCCAGGTTTCTTATCGTGGGCCAAAGATGTTTCAAATGATGACTGCAATGACATCACAGTCATCAATATGAACTCCTGATATTGTGAATGAATGAATGAGTGAATGAATGAATGAACATTGTTAGAAGCGATCCAGTTGTTCTGACTTGTAGTCATCCTATGTACAGCAGAACAAAACACTGCCTGGGCTTGCACCATCAAATTGTTAGTATGTTTGAGCCCGTTGTTAACGCTACTGTGCCAACCTATCTCACGGAGGATCTTCCTCTTTGTCTCCGACCGTCTACTGTATCAAGCATGATGTCCTTCTCCAGAGACTTGTCTCTCCTGAGAACATGTTTAAGTATATGAGATGAAGTCCCAGCATCCTCATTAAGAAATAAATGTAGATGTGTGCCTATGCGTGGACTTGCGTACTTTCTGTTAAAACAAGAATCATATTAAGCCAATAATCGAAATCATTAAAGTTTATTTCATATGTAATTTGCAAACCAGGGCAACATTTCTGATTAGAGGGTCAAAAATGTTCTAAAAAGAAAGATCTTTACAGAATTTTGTATTTCATCTTTTCACTACATTGCCATGAAGACAGGGCTAGAATAATGTTTAAATAATGCTTGGATGTCCAATATGTTCCCAAAGAACAATGCAGATAATTATTGATGTACCCCGGAATACAGCTCTAGTCTGATCCTAGAACTTTATATTGTTGAAACTGCGTGTAGATTATTCTTTGTAAAAGCACAAAGCGTAGAGACAGACTACTGCTTGACTTTTAAGAAACCAGTTTTCTCATTGAGCCTTAAAGAGAACATCTCAGGGTGATAACTTGAGTGGGTCACCTCAACCTCCATGAAATCCAGAAGTCTTAAAAAAAAATTCCTTAGTTCCTAGGAGGCAAAAGTCATTTACAGAGGTCTAAATACAGGTGTGTACATATGTAAACATATTCAATATATCGATGGGGAAATAGATCTATGTACATATGGGTTTAGTATTAAGGTAGCAGACGGACATTGGGCCTCTACTCAAGTACTCCCTCAATGCAAGAACACTTTGTTCTAATAACCTGGCATTCTGTGATCCTCACCTTCCTGACACAATTGCTGAAGAAAAAATGCATGCATAAGCAAATGTGTGAAGAAAGCTGATGGTGCCCGGCTATCAAAAGATAGAGCATCTGGGGTCTTAAAAAGTTTGATGATAAACAAGCAGCCATCTAGCTGAGAAGTAACAAAGCCCACATGGAAGAAGCACACCAGCCTATGTGATCACGAAGTGTCGATAGGATCAGGTACCAGGCACCAAAGACCCAGAACAAAAAAATATATCATTTTGAATGAGGGGCAGTGCGGGGGGAGATCCAAAGCCCATTTGTAGACAATTGGACATCCCCTTACAGAAAGGTCATGGGGAGGAGATGAGCCTGTCAAGGTACAGTATAACAACGATGAAACATACAACTTCCCTCTAGTTCTTTAATGTTTCCTCCCCTGACCCCCACCCCCCCAGCACTATCATGACCTCAATTCTACCTTACAAATCTGACTAGACCAGAGCATGTATACAGGTACAGATAAGAGCTCGAAACACAGGGAATCCAGGACAGATAAACCCCTCAGGGCCAATATATTGATAGTAGCCATACCAGGAGGGTAAGGGAGAGGTGGGGGGGAGAAAGGGGGAATTAATCACTATGATCTACATATAACCCCCTCCCAGGGGGGATGGACAACAGAAAAGTGAGTAAAGGGAGACAGTGTTCTGTGTAAGATATGACAAATAATAATAATTGATAAATTATCAAGGGTTCATGAGGGACGGAGGGTGGGGAAGGGAGGGGAAAATGAGAAGATGATACCAAGGGCCCAAGTAGAAAGAAAATGTTTTGAAAATGATGATGACGACAAATGTAAAAATGTGCTTGACACAATGGATGGGTGTATGGATTGTGCTGAGTTGTATTAGGCCCCAGCAAAATGATGTTTTTTTAATTCCGTAGTTCCAATGCCTTTCTTCCTTGAATAGGTCTCCTGGCCTTGTCTGTTGCTCACTCATTTGGTTTGCTCTGTCTTGATTCCATAGGAGCACTGATGACATCGCAGTTATGTGTTGGACTGCAACCCACATGGTCGGTAGTTCAAAACCACCAGCCCCTATGAGGGAGAAAAACAGGACTTTCTACTCCCGCAGACAGTTACAGTCTCAGGAATCCACAGGTGGGTCACTGTGAGTCGACATTGACTGAATAGCAGTGAGTTGTTTTTTAAATCTTGATTCCATAAGAATTCAAGATCACATTCGTTCAGAATTTCAAACTCTCATTAAATCCAGACTTTCTGGAGGAGCCATGAAGGCTGGATGTGTACCCCCAACTGTTGCCCTGAGATAACCTTTAAGCCAGAAATATCCCCAGAAGTCTTCTGAAAACCATATAACCATCCAGCATAACTGTAAAAGGTCATCTGCTTTGAGACTGTGTAACTCCAGCAACTGTTAAGCTTCCATAGAACAAGTAGGGAGCTGATGCTAATGGAGGTGGAACAACTTGAGAAATGAGGGTGATGATGGTTGCCTACTTCTAAAAATGTAACTGATGTCACTGGATTGTAATGTAGAAATGGCTGCAGTGGGGTCAATTCTGCTATGCATCTTCTCAGCAAAAACAAACAGAGAACATTTTCATGCCCCTGTACATATATTTTCTAGTTCTCTCCCCTGTGCATGTCTAAAAGCAGTGATATCCTCGTGGTATTGAGCATACCTCCTACTCCGATCTTGATTTCTAAGTATCACTTTGCCATAAAGAAATCCGTGCTTCTTGGAGAAGCAGTTGATTCCCAGAGATAAGTCAGGAAAATTCGATGACTGATCCAAGCATCTTATGGAAGTAAATCGTAAAGAAGTGGTCCAGAGCCCACCTGAGGCCTGCCAAAGGGACCGGCAATGCTCTGAAAGAATGCCTAATGGCCAAGGCTGGACCAAAGTGAGTGATGATAGCTCACGTTACTGACGCCGATTCTGATGCACAGAGGGCAGTGTCGCCTTGTTGCAGAAAGTCTCCACAGGAGCCGTGAGCTACGTCTTTGTCCTGGGTGTTTGAACCATCAACCTTTGGGGTAGTCTCATCAGCCTAGCTTCTAAGGAGCACTCTGACTGCACTTTCTCCAAGAGAGCTTTGTTTCTTCTTCTGGCCATCCAGACCTTGTTAACTACGGATTAGTAAATTAGGCAGAAGTCCACCATCCCTATCAGGGATTGGGACTACAAAGAGGCTTTGATTCTGTAAGAAGAAATGGAGCGCCTGGGAAAGAGACAGGTGCCTGTCAAACCAGAAAGCAGAATGTTTGCTGTGGTGGGGAAGTGAAAGTGTACACTACAGGTTAGTAAAGAAGCACAAGTAAGCTCATGCTTACTTTGCTTATTGGGTAATCCCACACTTTCCAGCAGGGACGGTGCGTGACAGATGCTTCCAGGGAACGAGGGTGCCTTTCTTATTTCCACTTTAGACACATTCACCAAGCAGGGTGCTATCTAAGAAGGAGTATTTGGTAAATATTTTTTGGTCTCAGTTGCAAAAAGTTGGATAACATGCTAGGTTTCTGAGGGCGTGGGGAAATTTACCTTCTCATAGCTCACGTGTGGGTGTGCAAATTAATACAAGCAGAGACAATTTGCCAACATGCATCACAATTTGAAACACGTACATCCTTGTCCTTAAGAATTCTACTCTTCAGTAATTATCCTACAGATACTCTGGTACACGTGCACAATTATGTATTTACAAGCACAGTCATTACGATTGTGCTAGTCTGACATGTTAGTCAATGGCAGCTTAGTTAGATGAATTACGTGTATATGCACATCGTGGAATAGTCTGGGGAGGTATTAAAAAAAGGAAGAGGCAGAACTTGGTGTAAAATCTACTACTATAGAGTCCTTTCTGACTCATAGCGGCGACCCTGTACGACGGAGTAGAACTGAACTCTTGGGTTTCCAAGACCATAAGTATCTGTGAGAACAGAAAGCCTCATCTTTTCCCCTTGGAACAGCTGGTGGGTTCGATCTGGTGACCTGGCAGTTAGCAGCCCAGTGTGTAACACTGTTACCAAGGCTCCTCAAATGATGTAGAGAGACGAACAATTCTGCAAGATGTCATGTTAAGAGGGAAAAACCCCAACAAACTAGCATTCCGAATGGCGAGGAGAGTGTGATACCACTTATACGAAAAGAAAAATGCACCCTAGAATCACAGCTGTTCGTGGGTGGAGAGTCTTTCTCATAGGAGGGGCTGCCTTAGCCTGCATTAGGTGGCGAGTGGAACATTTACTGTGCCCCTTGGTACCTTTAGAACTTTGTTCAGGGGTATGTCTATGTGTCCTGAAAAAAATTAGATATTAGTGATATGTACCATTTTTGCCTCTAATAAAGTTAGAGGGAAGAGAAAAATATGACTAAATTTTAACCCACTGGGCTTTCTGCTCCTGTAAACAGTCATAAGCTCAGACACCCACAGGTGTCGCTGTGAGTCAGCAGTGATGGGTGGCTTTTTGACGGCAGTGAGCTTGGTCTCTTGGTTTTACTGAGGAGCCGGAGGGAGCCTTGGCGGCCCTGTGCATTACACACGAGGAAGCAGGCAGGGGCACTGCATGGGAGGGTCCCCAAGCAACAGCACCTCCGGGGAGCGAGGGGAGGCTGTAAGGAAGAGCAGGACCTTGGAGGACAAGTAGATTGTGCTAGGTCAGAGAGCAGCAGGTCCCTGGGAGTGCGTCCGAGAGTGCTAGTGGGATGCCGGCCAGAGAAGACAGTGACATTTGCCCCCAGGAAACCCCGAGGAGATTGCTCAACAGACAAACGTTTTTATTTTAAATAATTTTATTGGGGGCTCATATAATTCTTATCATAATTCATCCATTGTGTCAAGCACATTTGTCCATTTGCTGCCATCATCATTCTCAAAACATTTGCTTTCTACTCGTGCTCTTGGTATCAGCTCCTCATTTCCCCCCTCCCTCCCTGCTCCACCTTCCCTCATGAACCCTTGATAATTTATAAATTATTATTTTGTCACAGACAAGCATTTGTGTGAGAATGCTCACTGATTCAACGATTCCATGTCAACAGCCTCTCAGAAACAGAAGGAGTAAGTTGGTCTATGTTCTGGAAGGAATGTTTATCCCGTGTCAATTCACACGGCACCACCTGTTTGCTCATGACACAGTTGCCGAAGCAGGGTGGGGCGAGGCAAGCGCCAGAGCAGCATCATAAATGATAGAATTCCGCCCACATGACTCAGAACACATGAGTCAATTCTAGAATGTTGCTGTTCTTTCTCCCAGCTATTCTGGCCTGTCAGCGTCTCCCAGGTTCTGGTCACACTTCCACTGCCAGCTCACTGCCACCACTCCCCTCGGGCTGTCCTCCCACCTCCCACCTCGCTAAGCTTGGTTCTCTGTGTCAGTTGGATCCTCCTCCCCAGCCATGCATGCCCCTCCGCCAAGCCAAATCCTATGCACCCCCAAACATCCAACCCGACTCTTTCTTACTTCTCCTTCTCTGTTGTCATGTGCAACCAAGTCCATTCTGATTCAGGGCGACCTCGCCTGACAGAGTAGAACTGCCCCATCACGTTTCCAGGGCTGTGCTCTATATGGGAGCAGAGGGCCGGCCTTTCCTCCGCCGGGGCCATTGGTAGGTTCAAGTTGTCTGCTTTGTGGCTAGCAACCCAGTGCTTAACCATTGTGTCACCAGGCCTCCTTTTTGCTTTCTCTGAATCTCCAATTCACACCCAATGATATTTGTTCATTTGACTATTAATTATTTTCTTGTCTCATTACACAATGTAGTTCTCCTTTCCTAACAAGTTCTGAACTCTTTGAGGACCGGGTTAAGTATCAGCCTCTGTTGTATCTTCTTCAGCACCTGCTGGGTTCTCACTGAGTTCTTGTGAAATGAAATGAATGATGATTTATTATCCTCTTTCTGGTCATGACCATTCCAAAGACGGAGTCGGCTGTTCTTACTGAGACTTTTAAGCATGAGTCTTAGGTAATTCCTCAAGAGACTGAGAGAGAAAGACTTGTTTGCTTCTTATTTGGGACGTGTCCCTTGTTAGAATCCTTACAGACAAGGCCGCCAAAGAAAATGGTTTGGCACTGGTTTTCCCGTTGAGTGGAGTGGAGGGACACTAGACTTTACAGATGAGGGACACTAGACTTTACAGATGCATTCACAGGCAAAGAAGACCACTCACCGTCACAGGTGCTGTCTTGACTGATGGGCCAAGCTCTGTTGGCACCACCCTGGGACCAGTGCCTCTCTCTTCCCTTCCCCACCCGCTCCAAGCTGGGCTCTGTGATCCTGGTTTTGCCTGTGCCATTGCCTCCCTATGTGTGAGCCTCTCCTTCCTCTGGGGAACGGAGTTTGGCAAGCCTCGGTTAGTGACTTCCCAGGACTTTTGTTTCAACACACCGGAAGCCAGCACACCGCATCGCACAGTCGCTCCGTGCCCCAAACTTAGGGAACGAAGTTCCTTTTCCAGCCACGTGGGGAACTCTCAAAAGACAAACCCGGCACTCAGTCACAAATGTGTCTCGCTGTGGAATCGGGCTTGGTACACGGTCCCCTTTGCAATCTGGTTTCCCATCACCAGTGGCTTTCCTGCCAGGGGAATCCTCCACCCACACCCAAGTTAAAATGCAAATGTCTTCATCACCCCGCCCCACCCCTCCCCCTACACCAGCTCTTCTCACTGAGGAGGAAGTGAGCGCATCCCTCCCACGAGGTAATGAGGCCATCACTACCTGGTTCCCAGATCCACAAACTCCTTCCAGTTCTAACAGTTTCCTGTGAAATGGCACCTCCGCCTTTCTCTGACAGAAAGCTCAGTACAAGAGGCATCTATTTGATATCACTTTGCATTGTATACAGCTTTGGGTCGAAGGAGCTCCTATAATCCTCTTCTTACACTAGAGCACCGATTCTCAAACCTGGCTGCACCTTCTAATCACGTGGCAAGCTTTAAAAATCCCCGGTGCCTTTCCTTAACCCTAGACCAGTAAAACCAGGATTGCTAGATAATGAACTCAGAAATCAGTGTCTTGTCTCATTCTTTTTTACGTTCCCTGAGTGGTTCGAATCGGTGCCTGGGACTAAGAACCAGTCACTTGGAGTAACTCTGCTAGTCACGCTACTGTCAGTTGCAGGAAACAGCTAGTTCAGCGCCTCAAACAGAACGAGACGGATGACCTCATTTATAACAAGACATCCTGTCACTCGTCTGTCAGTTTGTCACACTGTGGTGATGTGGGTGTTGCTGTCATGCTACCAGTACTTAAACCACAATCAGTGTCACCCACAGTGGACGGGTTTCAGTGGAGCATCCCGACGAGGGCAGATTAGGAAGAAGGAGTGGGAGGTCTCGAGGGCAGATTAGGAAGAAGGAGTGGGAGGTCTACTTCTAAGGGATGAGCGGCTGAAAACTGTATGACCAGCAGCGGAACCTTGTCTGCTATAGTGCCCGACGATGCGTCCCTCGGGTGGGAAGGCACTCCATCATAACTGGGAAGACCAAGTTTCCTCTGACCCAAACCACGATATACATCCACCCTCACCTCCGATGAATGTGGAAGTTGAACAAGGACTCAGGAAGGCCACAGAAGAAGTGATCCATTTGAATCATGATGTTAGAGAAGACTGGTGAAAGATACCGAAGAACAAACAAATCCATCTTGGACAAAGTATAGCCCCAATCCTCCTGAGAGTATGTGGGTGTGTTTTCAGGAAAGACCAGTCCCTGGAGCAGAAGGTCACGGTTGGTGACGCAGAGGGTCAGTGAAAACGAGGAATCCCTCCATGAGATCGATTGATCGATCGACACAGTGGCTGCAACAAAGGGCCCAGACAAAACTACAGTGCTGAGGGTGGCCCAGGCCCGGGGGTGTTTTCTTCTGTTGTGTATAGGCTTGCCATGAGTAGAACCGAGTGGAAGGCACCTAACAACAGCAACGTAACAAAAAGCCCTCGGGTTGGTCAACTCCATCACGGGACGACATCAAGAATTCCTCTCCATATGGAGAGGTCGGCAGCGCATCGGCCACCTTCTCCAGTTAATTCCCGTCAGCTTCTGACGTCACACAGCAAGATCTTCACACAGCAAGATCCAGAGGCAGGAAAGGCACCTTCTTTCCTTTGTGTCTATTTCAACTGGCAGAGGAAAAATTACCTGGAGACACTCAGGAAGCACTCACATGTCATTGACCAGATTGCTCCTCATGCTCACCCATCCACCAGCCATTGCCAGGAGAATGGGACTGTCTCACTGGTGAGGATCATTCATGGTCCAGCCCTGGACTAAGGATAGAAAGCTGCATCCCCAGGTGAGCAACAACAAAAGGCTTTGGCAGCAAAAGGCAATGAGAAAACAACCCCTCGGATAAAGCCAGCAGAGCCTGGCACTGTATCAGCCATCCCAGGTTGGCCCTCTCGTCTCTGGGAATCACATTTCTATACTTGTCACCTTACCTAGTCTCTTTCCAGTGACATCATTAGAGTCTCTGAAACCCAGCTATACTTTTTATTCCTCTGTTCTTCAGGAATTAAATCTGGTTCTTCTAGCATTCAGTGCTGTTCAACAGATTCAGCTGGAGGGTCCGGCCCATGCAGAGGTGCCTCAGAAGAAAGGCTTGGGGATCTAAAGCTGAGAAACCACTCACTAAAAGTCCTCTGCACAGAAGAAGTGCATGGTGCCCAGCTAACATTCCTAACTTCTCTGAAAGGTATCACAATAGAAGGTCCTGGAGAGAGTGGGGAAAATGTGGAACAGAATTAAAATTCATTTTTTAAAAAAGACCAGGCTTTCTGGTAAGATAGAGACGGGTGGAACCCATGCGACTGTGGCCATTAGTCACCTACCAGGTCTGGAAGGACTTAATTTTCCACCAAACAATAGACATATCTATAAAGGGAACAATAACACTAAGAAGGCAGGCAAACGGAAAACAATCATTTGATATCAAATGCACAGCACTTACCTAAGAAGAAAGTTCAGAAGGGTTAAGAAAGGAGGAAGATGGGTCTATAATCAGTAACTTGCCACCTTTATATTAGCATTTAAAGACGTCTTCGTTCTGCCGAGTGAATGAGTGCCGTAGAACTTTATGCCCTGCGTCAACCCTTCCCTGTTTCCTTCAGCAGGATTCAGTCTCTTAAGTTTTAAAATCCGTATAAGTGAACAGTCCATGTTTTCAGTCTAAAACGCGTTCCTGTATATGAATATCCTCCTTATTTCAATAGTACTTTAAAAAGCTGTTAATACTGCCACCAAAGTAGAATATCTAGATAGATAGATAGATAGATAGATAGATAGATAGATAGATAGATAGATAGATAGATATAGAGATCTATCTTAAATATATGAATGGATTTTGTGCTTTCACTTAATTGTAATCCCTTACCCAAGACCAATCAGTTCTTATGATACAGCCCTGTTCAACACCTAGCCTTATGAAGGGGTCACACTAGAAAAAAGTGCGGTGTGAGAAACAGACAGTGCCCGGCTCTCATAATTGCGGAATGGGAGGAACGTGGTCACGAAATAGAGTGCATTGGAGAGATGAGTATACAAGATCAAGGGATAAACCTGACTTGAACAGGTAAAACTTTGTTAGTTGATCCCCACCTCTGATGCACACTGGGCGTGATATGGCTTTCAACATTTTTTGTATTTTTGTTGGGCGGGGGATGGGGGGACATAGTGATGGTGGGAGTGTAAAAGGAAGACAATGTCAAGGAGTCCACGAAGAAAAAGAATGTTTGGAAACTGATGGTAGCATTTGTATAATCATGCTTGATATGATTGAACAATTGGATGATATGATATATGTATTAACTCCCAGCTAATAACAAATTAAAAGAAATATCTATATAGAAAAAGAATAGCATCAGAGGGGTGGGTCTTGACAGCTTGTCTTAAAACAAGCCATCTAAGTGAGATGTCAGCTAAATCCACAAGGAAGAAGTGTACCAACCTAAGTGATCCAATGATTATAAATAATACAACCCAACATCAGAGGAGGGAATTTTATCAGTGCTTAAATACTGAGCACCCGATTGGTAGAAGGCTTTGGATGACAGTAAAAACACCAAATCCATATACAGAGTCTCCCACTGCCATTAAGCCTGCAATCGATTTTCTCAGACCATTGACCAGGGAAGTGAGAAGCCCGCCCTCAGATCAAGCGGATCAGAAAGTGAATTAATGCAGATATCACTAAATTTAACATCTTATAACTTGATTTCCCTTTTGCTCCATTTAAAATTTGTTCTAATTTTTATTATCTTCTACTTTCTTTTGGATTGAGGTTTTTCTGTGTTTTATGTTGCTATTTATATATATGTGTGTGTATAATTTTCTTCATTGGACTCTGGAATGGGTAAATTTAGAGACAGTAACTAGATTAATTGTTTTTTAGGGTTATGGTAGGGGAGACTGGGAGGAAGTTGGAAGCTAATAATTTTTTTAAATCATTTATTGGAGGCTCATACAGCTCTTATCATAATCCATTCATCCATCCATTGTGTCAAGTACATTTGTTGCCATCATCATTTTCAAAACATTTTCTTTCTACTTGAGCCTTTGGTATCAGCTCATTTTGCCCCCTTCCCTCCCTCCCCTCCCTTCCTCATGAACCCTTGATAATTTATAAATTATTATTATTTTTTCAAGTCTTACTCTGACCTATGTCTGTCTCCCTGCACCCACTTTTCTGTTGTCCATCCCGCAGGGAGGGGGTTATATGTAGATCACTGTGATCGGTTCCCCCTGGGTACTCCCACCTTCCCCTTACCTTCCTGGTATCGCTGCTCTCATTATTGGCCCTGAGGGGTTTATGTGTCCTGGATTCCCTGTGTTTACAGCTCATAATTGTATTGGGAGCTAATAATAATGAATACAAAAATGAAAAAAAAAGTTCTAAAATGGATGGTAGCGATGATCGTACAACTCCTTTTAATATATTCAAACCATTGAGTCGTATGGTACACGAATCATATATCAATAAAACTGTTTGAGAAAGAAAGATGGTGGACTGCTACCATGCCCCTAGATAACTCTTAGGGCTTGCCCGGAGGGGCGGGTGTCCTTGATAGAATGGGGGTGTCTTCGGATACACATGGCTGTCAGTCACACTCTGACCGACTTGGCTGAGAGCCCTGAAACCATCCTTAAGTTTTCAATCTGCAGTAGTGTAGCCATTACAATCATGGTCCCTCTCCCCCTTCCACAGTCCCAACTTCAATCGTGAAAAACTGATCTGCCACCAGTCGTGATTTTGTGACATTCCCTTTCTTCTCCATGCCCTCGTTGAGTAGCCACGGTCCTGTGAGTTTTCAGACACCACGATGGCCTTGTGCTGATGGTCTCTCTCATCTGGATGATGCGTCCTTTGCCTTTGTTTTGTCTTTGTCCTGCCCAAGACTTAGTAAATGTGTTTCTATAAAGTGCAAAAAGATGGAGGAGGAGGAAGGGAAGTAGGATAAGTGATGTTACATTGTGGGTATTGAAATCAGTTGAATCAGAAATTCATACACATGAAACAAAATGTGTATGAATTATTGAATGGAAAACTATTCTGCTCTGTAAACCTAAAGCCTATTCAGAAAAATACATTCTTAAAAAGAATACCCAATGGTAAATCGAGGATATGGAATGATTTCTTGAAAGCTTTCTTACAGACCCTCAAAAACAAAGACATGAGGGACCAAATGAAACAGATCTAAATGATAAGCCTGGAGCCCTGAGCTTCAGAGGAAAGGATAGAGAAAGAGATGAACTACTGACTGGGAGAAGAAGCGGAATGAAAGTGGTGAGAAATGGAACAGAATAAAGAGTGCATTGTTAGCTGGACTGCTTTGGTGTGACCATCTTGAGCTTTTGCAAGCAGCATTCCATCCAGTGACCTGGCACAACAGTAGCTAGCTTCAGGAAAGGTGGGCTCATTCTTTTTCCTCCATTGTCTCCACACCCTCCAGGTGATCAGAAGTGTGGCCATCCTGACTCTCACCCACCCAGTGACTGGTGACACCCTCCTCCCCACCCCCATGTAGTCCTTGCTCCGATTGAGGGCCGAGCCCTACCTCATGGACCAGGCACCGTGTACTACCCCAGCATCTGAAGGTGCAAGTATCCCCCAGCCTTGGACGAGCAGAGCATGTAGTACCAAGTCCCTGGCCACCCCTGGACAGCTGAGAACTCCTTCTATAGCCAAGTGCCCTGTCTTTACCCGGGGCCTTCCAAAACAAGGACCTGACTCAACAGCAATCTAAGCCAACGCAAACTACAGGAGCCCGGATCCCAGGCAACATAGACGCAGGCAGGAACCACCCATTCTCACCATATTCCATGAGCTCCTTAGCTGGCAGAGGGGGTTGCCCTGTTCTCACGTTTTTTGCCTTTGTTTGTCTTAATTTTTCTTTCCCTTACCATTTTTTTCATCCTGTTTTGCTCTGCTTCAACGTTTCCCCTCGGTTTCTTTTATCTCCTATCCCTTCACTTCTTTCTCTTTTCCTTAGTATTTTTTCTTTTGTATGCTTTTTCTCTTATCTTCTCTTCTTTCCCCAACCTCTAGTTTCACTCATTGTATATTTATTTCTTCCTTTTTCCTCTTTTACTTTTCCCTTCTCTTGCCTTTACTTCCCTTTTAGTTATCCAGTTCTGTTACCTTGCTATCATTTGCGTGTCCCCCCACCCCTTTTTTCTCATTGCATTAAGAAAAATCATTTCTGGGTGATGTTTGTTTTTATTTCTCTCTTTCTCTTTTTGTTTCTATCTTTCACCAGACAAGGGCACCATTACTCACTCCTGTAGCACACAATCATCAACAGGGAGCCCAAAGCACCAGGCGAACTTGCCCTCGACTGCTAACTCAATATTGAACAGAGAGCTGTGCACACATTTGCATTCTCTATTCCACCCTCGACAGACAGATTCTGAGTGCCAAAGGGCTTACCAACATACCATCATGAAGTAAATACAAAGAGAAGATTTATTTTGTATTTAATTGATGATTTCATTGACTATCTTGTTTCCAAATTTTCTTCTTTTAAAAAGATGTGTTTGATGTTCTTTACTTTTGAATGAATGATTACTTACAGGTGAAATATTACCAAAAGTTTGCCTCACATTTATTAAAGACCCTTTTGTATGTCAGCCGCACTTCAAAAATTATAGCTAATAAGTATCTACCAGCTACTTTGAAGTTTAACTGTTTTGCAACTTATAAATGAGTTGGATTTTTAGTGCTAAAAATTTTTATTTAAAAATATTTAAAACGATTTTTTAAAATAAAAATCTTTCTTCTTCAAGAAAATAGATAAATACAAAGAGAAGAACAACATGGTATCTCAGAGAGAACAAACAAGTCCAGTTCCCTTGAAGAAACAAGTAGACAGGCCCCAACATATGATCAATATACAGAGCCAGAAGACCTGTCCAAGGAAGAAAAGTGATTTTTTAACACTGACATTTAGATTCCTTAAACAGATTGAGGGCTAGATGAATGGAAGCAAGGCGTCTAAAGAATAAAGGTTAGAGAAATTCATGAAGTAAATACAAGAACAGACAAACACATAAAAAATTAGAAATCAGACAAAAATAGCAAACAGAAATCCATATGATTGCTACTAAGATGTCAGAACCTGGTGCATTAGAAAAGCACAGGAGTGGAACGGAATCAATAGAAAGCTGCATCCGTGAGCTTACACATAGGTCTCTCAACGAGAAGAAGTAAACAAAACAAAAATCCAAAGAAAGACTAAGAATTATGTAGGATACCAGCAGGAGAAATAACTTATAGGTGGTCAGAATTCCAGAACAGGAGTAAACAACAAAAAGCACAGGGAAACGGAAGAGTGTTCACTAACATCACGAAAGACAAGAAGATGTGCGTTCTAGAAGCTGAACGGAGGATTATGACAGAGAAGGATCCAGGAACTGGCCACAGTCAGGTTCCTAGGAATCAAGTCTACGGGCTGTGACCTGCATCCAAGGACACAGAGACAGATGTGACAAATTCCGAGTGAGACATTCCCCCGGATTCCAACGACTGTTTCAAATCTACTATTGCTATTTTCATTCCAAGGACATGCTGCCATTATCTAGGGATTTTGATTAAAATTCACAAACACAGGATTCTGCATGGAAATCAGAGTTATCGACTGCTTTATTTTGAAATTATAATTTCAAATATTCCGTTTATTATATCCTCACTCTGAAAATTAGTTTCTACATATACAATCTTTTTAAAGATTGAAAAAAAGAAGCTGAATGAAAACCCAACGAAAAAAACTCTCAAAGAAAATCGCCATGACACAGTATCATCAATGTTTCCAAAGCCAAAGACCAGGAAATTGATGAACGTTATTAGTCAACTCTCACAACTAAGCTACTTACGTTTATTCCAAATAATCTCATTTAATCTCAACTGTCTATGCAAATTGCACAAGGTTTCTTAACAAGTGAGTTCCAGGAGACAAGCAGCGGCTTCCCCTCCTGACATCATGGTTTTTATTGACACAAGAGCCATCCTAGCAGGAATTCTCTCCACCCAGTCGGGCAGGTGTGAGCACGACCAGAGGTGGAAGCTGCAGGTGTGGGCACAGGACAGCCGTGAAGAGCTGCCGCCACAACTCCGCCAAGAGCAAAGGCCAGGCCTGCCAGAGCTCCCCATTCAGCGTTGAGAGGGCAGGATCCTCTGCAGGGTCTTGGCCTTGGTTTCCTGC
>NW_022111368.1:14014569-14044590 GCF_000313985.2 Echinops telfairi
ATAATATACAGAAAAAAGCCTAAAATACATTATTCAAATGCTTACAGAATTGAAAAGAGTAATAGACAACTCTACAATTACAGTTGGAGACTTTAATATCCCACTTTCAGTGAGAGGTAGAACAATAAGAAATGTAGTTAATACACAGAAGAACTAAACAACACAATTAACCACCCCGACCTCATGACATAAACAAAGCATGTCCTCCAACAGCTGCACAATGCACATTCTTTCCAGCACACCTGAAAAAATTCTCCAGAATGGACCGTATGTTAGGCCACAAAGTAATTCTCGAGACATTGTAAAGCATTGAGACATTACAAAGCACCTTTTTTGACAGTGGCCATATAAAATTGGAAATAAAAAATATCAAGGATCAAAGGGAAAATATCAAATACATGAAAATTGAATAGCACACCGATAAAAAACTACTGAGAAACAGAAGGAACAAATAAAAAATTTTAATTCCTTGAATCAAATAAGAATGAAAACACACAGTCCACAACCTTTCTAACACAGCTAAAGCAGTGCCCAGAGGACAATGTATAGCAATTAATGCACACATCCAAATGGAAGAACCCAAATCAACATCTTAACATCTCCAACAGTTAGAACAAGAGCAGCAAAATATGCCTACAGCCACTAGAAGAAACCAAATAATAAGTTAGAGCAGAAATAAATTAAACATAAAGGAGAGAAACAATGGGAAAAAAATCAACACAAGACAAGAAGTTAATTCTTTGAAAGGATCGACAAATCATTGGTAGATTAGTCAGTTTCAAAAAGACAAATATTGTATGAGACCACTATTATAAAAGATCAAGGAATGGTTTTCATATGAAAAGAAATATTCTTTTATGGTTATCAGAGGTGGGAGGGGACAAGAGGGTAAACAAATGTTTACTTGGGTGAAGTGGAAGGCTTTACATAGTAGGAGGGATGAAAGCAAATAATGATGGTGGCATAGAAGGCACTCAGGAAGGCAAGAGTTAAAGGCAGCAGAAGTCAAGATCTACATACACAGTCAGAAGCCAATACTTACAGTGGTGATCTGCGAGTAGATGCGTGGGTAGACAGGCAGGCTAAATGAATGTGGGAGGAGAGTGGGAGTTAAAAAGAAAGCCCTGTGGGATACAATATCTCTCTCACTTACATGGGATTGCCAAGAGTCTGAATCAGCCCAGAGGTAACTGGTTTTATCCTAGGATTGGGAGTCAAACTGGGGACAGTGCTCCTGAAAGACTGGACTCCCAAAGTGGGAGGAAATAAATGGATCGGAAACAATTGCTATCAGAACATTGATAGCCACTTTTATTTCAAGGAGCATATTAAAATAGCAACCTCAGGTGTCAACTGTACATACCCATGCAAGTTATAAAATGCGGTAGCCTGGCCATTTAGTTGTTAAATCTATTTTGTATTTCCTGGTTCCCCTTTTAATTGTTTTTTCTCAGCTCTGGATGTACACTCACTTATCTGAAACGCTTTTCAAAAAATACCAATGCTTGGCCCCCCTCCAAAAATTCTGATTTAATTGTTCTGAGTTGGAACTTGGACATAAATATATGTAAATGAGGAGGCTTCAAAAAGTTCATGTAAAAAATCCACTCTCTTTTAATTCCATTGAGATCACTCACCCATGTGCTTAACCCTGTGTAATGCTGTAAATTCCAGAACTAGCCCAATGAGCCTACCCTTACAGTATGCAACGCTGTCACAGGCTGTTGAAATAGGTGTGCCTCATATATTGTCCATAATTAACCAGGACCTTCCTTCTTGGTAGCCTGTCTCTTTTGAGTCCTTTCTTCTTGGGAAAGGATCCCACCACAGTGAGTATAGCTCCTTTGACAGGATTAACAGGTCAACAAATCCTTGGTAAATCAGTCAATCACAAGAGGACCAATACTGTGTTTGTCCTCTGAATATGCACGGGAAGGACAGAAGGTCCCATCCTTCGGATCACTCTGGAATGAAAGTACTTTGCTCAAGGAACCAAAAGAGGCCCCAAAAGATGTTACCAGGCCAACTCGACACATGTACAAGGGAGAAGGCTCACAAGCCATTTCTTGGTCGACTCATAACCCCACTTTAATGGATATTTCATGACCAAGCATCAGAAATCTGTTACATATTCACAGTCTTCTCCCAGTGTGCCTCCTGGTGTAAAACTGCAAATTACTTTTTGCAGGATCTTGCCCTGGTGACTCTCCTCCACCTTGCTCTTTGCTTGATCAATCGAAGTCAAGCATTCCTTTCTCACTTTGTCCAGCTATTTCTTTCTCAGCTACACCAAGCAAGTCTTGAGTTGGTAACCCCATTGCCCCATAAACTATACATATACACACATTTATATAACATTTTTATATATATAATTTTTTCCCAACTTCCAAAGTGTTTCTAATATGTAGCTGGGTTGAGAACCACTACTTTTTATATCTGTTTGAAAATTCAAACTTTCAAAATAATGAAGCCTGGATCCAACCCCCAGGGATCCTGATTTATCTGACCTGCTGTAGTAACAAGTTGCTGATAGGTGTGCTGTCCCCGGGCGAGTCAGATGTACATCCAGGGTTAGGAAGAATTCATAGGGACTCTGCTCAGCGCCCAGGCATGGGAAATGACACACGGACACCAGAGAGTGGGGAAGGACGGCCTCACCTTCCTGAAGGATCCCACTTGCCAACCTCAAAGCCAACAATCACAGTGACATGGGTTCAGATGAATGCTGTTTAAAATGTAACATTCCTGATGGTTGGGCCATGGGGAAGAGGGTGGTGGCCTGAGAATTTACAACCAAACTTGTAGTCCTTAGATTCCTGTCATTGTAATACCTTTTTGGCCAGCATTTAGCCAACCTCAATCACCCTCAAAGTGGGAGCTCTCTGCAGGAGGAAAAGGGCTTTGTGGAGATGCCCAAAACAAACAGAACGGTTCCCTGGTGGCACAGTTACTCAAGCACTTGACCAGAAGGCCAGTGGGAGATTCAGTGAATCAAATCAACAGCATTGAAGTACACGAAAAGAAAATTCCTGAACAGAAAGAGCCCAGCACAGAACAGTATGCAGATCAGAGAAATCATCAGACAGCCGCCCCCTACACACACGCACACAAGGCACAGCAAAATAAAAACAGTTAATTCATACCTATCAGTTGTATTCTAAGAGAGCCACCAAACTCTCCTTCATTCAGTGGATGCCACCTCAGGGTGACCTATAGAGCAGCCGGGCCCTGGTGGGTTCTGAGATTGTACTTTTTATGGGATAGAAAGGCCCGCCTTTCTCCAGGAGGCCATCAGCTCCTGGAAAGATTTACACCCTCAGAAACCCTGTAAAGGATTCCCTCGGTGAATATATGATTCAGCAGTCTCACATGAAGTACAGCGTCTAGAGAAATAAGAGCCATGCACATCCAAGCTCATCCTCAGTGAAAAAAAAAGATGCGGACGATGGAAGTGTTCTCTAAGAGGAAAAGAGCCCTATTCACAATAGTAAAAAAAGATGTCAATAACTCAAGTCTCAGCAACGAGTGGATGGATAAACAACCTCTGGTGCACGAACACAGGGAATACTACTCAAAGTTAAGGAATAACGATGACTCCGTAAAACATCTCATAACCTGGATGAACCTGAAGGACATTATATTGTCCCCAGTCACAGAAAGGTTTACTCACAGAAAGAAGCTTTCTTAGCTGGTTACCAGGAACGGGGAGAGGAGGGAGGGAAGTCACTAACTAGAGGGTAGACAGGGTTACAAAGGAGATCCTTCATGTGCAAAAATAAAGCCAACAGAAGGGTGGCGATGGTACCCACCAGCGTCTCCATGGAGAGTGAGGGGCAGTCTGTTTCCTTCCAAATTCTGGGGAACAGCTCTAGTGGAAAAGCACTCAGTTCCCTCTGGAAATCTTGTCTCTTTCAGCATCAGTTCCTTGGAGATCTCCCCCTTTTTACTGGCATTTTTGTCTAGCCTGTAGGACACCCTTCACAGATAGGACAGACAGGGCATCAGTGATGTAACGAAGAAAACCCAGTTCCCAGACAGGGTTCCACCCACACATTGAAGGGTTAGGATTCCCACACGCATTTTCAGTAGGCACACTTGGGCTTTCCGTAACATTACCCTAACTTTCACAGACACCATTGTCAAATGATCAATCGCCCCAGCCGTTACTTTCTCACCTTTCATCGTTTACCCAGCTCTCTGCAGCCTGGCATCTGTCCTCACCAGCGCAGCCCATGTTAGGACACCAAACGCAGTCACCCTTACGTCCAAGGGCGGCGTGCAGTCCATCTCCAGCTTGACTCACGTGGCGATTTCCTCCTAAACTCCCTCCCTTCCACTCTCTCCGCTGGTTCTCCTCCCTCTTCCAGCACGTCCACCTTCCCCAGGCGCAGGCCCGTCTCCGTCTTCATTCGTACATGAGCTTCCTCAGCCTCGGACGAAGAGACAGAGAAAAGATTGTCTTATGGCAGTAAACACAAATCTAGCTTAATTTTTCATGGTTTCCTGGTATTTAGTTTTACTAAGAAACTCTCGTTTCTTTAACCCTTTCCCTATCCGAGGACATTTCGGTTCGTCTTCCCCAACTTTTTTTATGTACAGTGAACCCTCGCCACTTCGCGCTTCGACTTCCACGGCTTCACTCTATTGCGGTTTTTGCATAACAGCGCATGCTCTGTCATTACTGCCACTGATTGGCTCATACTGTACACGCTTGATGCCATAAATAATATAATAAATAATAAATGATAATTGTAACGTCCAAAATGTTTTACTGTATTTTCCCTTTTTCGTTTAATAAATTGGGTAATACGAGTGTAATGGTGACTAAAGGGTGTTTTTTCAGGTCCCCTATGCTCTAACTACGAAAATATTTGATTTACAAATAAGGAATCCTACTTCGCGGAATTTCATTTATCACGGTAGGGTCTAGAACCGATTAACCGCGATACACGAGGGTTCACTGTACTGCTATGTGTTCAACTAGTGTTCAAACTAGTCTCACGACAGCGGGTGAAAATGTCTGGCTTCCCACCCTCCGACCCGTGGACCTCGTCACCCGGGAAAATGCTTGGAAATAATGATGTGGGTGTGTCATGCCTTCAAGCGCCGTGGGTTGGGACCGGTGAAGAAGGCTGTGATCTTCATGGCAGTTCTGCGAAGACCATCTCCGCAGACCAGGCTGCCGGCTTTTGCTGCCAGCACGCTCCCGGACTCCCTTGGGTAGGGC
Source organism: Echinops telfairi (assembly GCF_000313985.2). Lineage (NCBI taxonomy): Eukaryota > Metazoa > Chordata > Mammalia > Afrosoricida > Tenrecidae > Echinops > Echinops telfairi. Next base: position 14,019,797 of record NW_022111368.1, read on the forward strand.
TGTGAGAAGACCTCACCACCAGACAGACCTGGCTTAGCCTGGAAGGCCTGTTTGTGGTGACCAGAAAAGGTGGGGAAACCACCAGGGATGGGCTTAATCTCCCAGCTTAGCAAACAGCCTTCCACTCCTCCAAGACCAGCTTCTCCCAGACACACCATACATTTCTTCTTGCTCCATCCTGGACTGGTGCCCACTTTGAGGTCATCGGCCAATTCCATCAGAACTGCATGGTGCCGACCTCCGAGCTGAGAATTATGTCCAGGAGTGGGCTAATCTTAATGCCTCTCATGTCCCTGGGCAAAATGCTGTTTCAAGCCCACACTTCACTAACTAGGAATGGAGTCATCAAACCGCAATTACAGCACAGGTGACAGGTGGGCTGGAACTGGACAAAGCTGCTACATGCTTGAGGGAGACCCCAAGGAAGAAAGGAACCAGACGGTGCTTCCCGCCATTTTTGGTAGGCAGGGAGAGGATTAAGGAGCCCTGGTTGGGGAATGGTCACTCGTTGGTGTTGCTATCTACAGGGCAGCCGTTCAAAACCACCAACTGCTCCGAGGGAGAAAGACGAGGCTTTCTACTCCCATAAAGAGTGACAGTCTCGGAAACCCACAGGGCCGTTCCACCCTGTCCAGTGGGGTCACGCTGAGTCAGAATGGCCTGATGGCAGGGAGCAGGGGGAGGAGTAAGGGCAGATTTGAATCTCTGATACTGATTCATATCAGAGGTTTTAGAATCAACTTCCTCTCACAGGCTAAGAGCGCCGCAAAGCAACAACCACGTTTATCTTTTGCTCACTGTCATTTCCCACAAGTCCTGGGACAGGGCCTGGCACATCACAGGTGCACAGCAAAAAATTTGTGAAATAAAAGTTCTGAATCGTGGGAGGATGAGTCTCTGCAGCTCATCCAGAGATCCACCATCCACGGCGAGCCCCAAGTTCAGAACTCTGAATGGAAAGAAACACTTTCCTCAACCTGTGGATCGTGACCCCTTTGGGGGTCCAATGACCCTTCCACAGGGGTCGCCTGATTCATAACAGTAGCAAAATTACAGTGATGAAGTAGCAACGAAAATAATTTTATGGTTGGGGGGTCACCACCACATGAGGAACTGTATTAAAGGGTCGCAGCATGAGGAAGGTTGAGAACCACTGCTCTAAGATGTGCTAAAGCCCAAATGAAACTGCTCACTTCAGATTAAGAAGGAAGCACAACTTAGTTGGTGCTTACCTTGCTTCTCAGGGAATCTGCCCCTGGGGTGTGCAAGAAAGTTCCAGATGGAGAATTCTTCAAGGCTGGGGAAGTAGGGCTGCACCCATTCCAGACTCTCAGCATTCCTGGCCCACCAAGCAGTGGGCTCACCCTGCAGGGGCTCACCACAAGAGTGCCATGGGAGTGCTGGGGATGGTCTCCCATCACCCAGGTTAGCTATGTGCCAGGCACAGGGCGCAGGGCCCTGCTCCTTCATGTTCTCTAATCGCAGTAGCCTTAAAAGGGACATTTAAAGCCCCTGTAAATTCCTCTTGAAGTTGATAAACCACAGAGGAGATGAGGTTGATCGAGAAATCACATAACGACAGCTAATTTCTCTCTGAGTCTGGCCGCTACCTCATCTGCCCTGGCAGCTCCACTATCGAACATGGTGTCTGCCATGGGGCAGGCCCTTAGGAAGTTACTTGTGGAAGGCTGAGTGAATGAACAGCAATAAGCCTAGTCATTTATTTCACCCCCAATTGTGCCTTGCTCATTCAAACCCCCACCCATTCCATGGGAGAAAGATGCGACCGGCTGCTCCCATAAGGATGTCCAGACTCAGAAATCCCATCTAGGATCGAGATGAATCAGAATCAATTCCAGGGCAATGGATTATGGGCTGAGTCAGTTCCTGGGGTGGTACAAATGGCTTACACATTTGACTCTAGCTGAAAGGTTGGTGGTTCAAATCCACCTCAGAGGGGCCTCAGAGGCAAGGCAGGGCAATTGTGCTAGGCGAAAAGGGCCTGCCATTTAAACATATTCTAGAGTGACCCCCTTAGTAAACCTTAAACAGGACAAAGACAGAACACAGACAATCATCCAGATGAGGGAAGCCATTAGCCTGTGGTTAGTGGAGTCCAAAGAATCGCAGCCATGGATGGAGTTCATTACCTGATAGTGAACAAAGGGAATCATCACACATGTCAATGATGCATGACAGGTACCGTCCATCACGGTGGAAGCCAGGACTGCAGAAGTGGGGAAAAATGGCTGGGAGGGGGCCACATACCCAATTGCAGGTTTGAAAAGGTTACAGGACTGGTTCTGGGCCTTTGACCATCTACCGACCTGGTGGCTGGAGTATGACTCATGATCATGGGGCCTGGAATCATAGGCACCTGGTAACTATAAGACAACACCAAACTCTCAACCTTTACCTTCACTTAGATAATACTGTCTGATTAGCTACTTGGGTCAGTGCCCAGGCAAGCTCCCTAGTTCTCTGTGTTAGCATTGTCTGTCTCCGTACTAGTTCATCCGCCTGCAGGCGTGCTCTTCCTGGGCTAACATTGCCGGCTTAATGGTCAGCAGGCACTGGGAAGTCCCATAAAGAACTCAGATGGTATCAGATCTTGTGTCAGGACTCAAAACCGTGTCAAGGTTCCCACCGTAGACTGCAACCATGCACAAACCAATTGCCTTAGAATTTAAGCTCCAATGTACAATCTGCTTCTAAAAAAATCACCCAGTGAGGAGCCGATGGAGCAAGGTTCTGCTTTAGGGCAAATCAACTTGATGGCATTTTTACGTTTAATGTGCTGAACAGCCATGATCATCTTCAGAGAGTCCCTGGGAAAGAGCACCATAAGAAAATGGCAGTGGGTCCATTCCTGCATCAACAGAGCTGGACCGGATGTGCTCCCCCTGCAACACCCAGCATGAACTCCCGATTGCCCCGGCCAGTGGAACATGTCGGGACAGAAAGGCCGGCACTGAAAATATGGCACAAATGGGAGTCTGGCTGATGAGCTGTGATCATTTGACCCCAGTGAGACTTTTTCAGGGCAAATATTTCTAGGAAATATGAGTTCCTACAAAGGTTTTCTAGGTTACAGATGGACAACAAATTCAAATGTTCTTCTGCCCTGAGTGGCCGGACGTGCTTTGCCGTCCCTGGCTGTGCCAGGTGAGTGAATTGCCTCTCACGCCTACAGGAAAGGCAAATGCCCTCCAGGCCCAGGGACCTCGGAAGCTGGTTGCATTTGTCCGGTAGGGAATCATAGGCAGGCTGTGGTGTCTGGGGAATCCTTCTAACACCCTTCTGACTCACAGTTAACCTCTGACAAAGTAGATTTGATTTGGGGGTGTAACTATTTGGAACCATCAACCTTTTTCTCTCTCGTAGTCCTATTTTAAAAGGAGGCATTCTGAGCAGCCACCGAAGAAAAGATCTTCCCTATTGTCTGATTAGATAGGTCAGGAGAGCTAGTTTTACTCTCAGGATTTTTTTTTTGTCTTGTCCATTCTGAGTGATAGGGCAGTGATGAAGTGTTGCTAAGCAACACTTCACCTCTCTCTTCAAAACAAAGCAAGCTCATCATCACCTAGCAACACTGCCACCTGGTCCTGACTCACCATGATAAACAACCGAGGCAGAGTGTTTTCTGAAAGGCCTGTCATAGCTTCCCAGTGCTGCTGGAACCGGCAGAGAAGAAAGGTCAAGGAAGTGCTTGAAAGCACACCTTTATTTTCTCGCGGTTCAGGAGGGTGGACCTCTGGGCTCGGGAGTGGTCCTGGGGGAGGTCCTTCCAGCCCTCTTTGGAGCTCCTGGGTTTGTAGAGTCCCTCGCCTTCCTCCTGACCAGCTAGACGGCCCTCTCCCTGGGTGTGCGTGCTTCTGTGTCTAATCTGCTCTTTGTACGACTCCAAAACGATTCGGTTTAAGGCACACCTTCCCCTGGTATGGCCTCATTAACATACCAAGAAAGGCCTATTCTCAAAGGGAATTACATCCATCAGTGCAGGGACTAGGATCACAACACGGATTTGGGGGGTGGCAATCCACTCCCTAGCAAGGCCGACATCACTTGTCTTTTCTCTTCCCTGAAAGGTTTCTGGCACTGACTCGGCCCCAGGTCTGTCTGGGAGAAGTGCTCCTCGGGAGCCGGGATGGTGAGGCTTCAGCTCCTGGACTTTGGGTGTGGGGTCGGGGAGACCCATCACAGGAAATTGACTTCGTGTTTGGGGAAGTAGAGCGTCTGCAAAAGAAAGGAAGACTGTCGATGAGATGGACGGACACAGTGGCCGCAACGGACGATAGGCTCAACCATCACAAATCTGAGGCTGGCACAGACCCGGGCAGTGCTTGGGTCTGGGGTGCATAGGGTCGTCGTGCGGCCCTCAGAACCCTCTGAGCAGCACCTAGTCACCGTCGTGATGACCTGATTCCTTGTCAGGTGCTGCAGATACACAGATAGAAAGAGGCTTCAGCGGGAGTAGAGTCTAGTTTGAGAGGAAGCTGCGGAAACCGATTATGACACTACAATGCTGTCATCACCAGTGTACAGAAATAGAGAACTATATCATCTAAAACAATGGGAGCCAGAATTCTTCACAGGAAGGGAACTGGCTCCATTTGATCAACTTCTGGAGTAGGGTGTGATCCCTGAAGATGCTGTCAGGGAGAAACCTGGGAGTAGGAATGGACTTTTTGGAAGAGGAAGGGAAGGCGAGGAAGCTATAAGAAATTTTAGGTAAAGGAGAGTTTAAAGAGTAATGTGGTGGTTGAACTACTGAAATGTATGATATGTGGACGAAGTGCCAATTAAACTATTAAAAAAGATTAATGTGGATTTAAAGTACTTTGCTTTAAGGGCCCATTTCCCATGCCCTTAAACCTTTAGCAAATATGATGCTTCCTGTTTACTGTGACTCTGGAGGGTGATCAAAGAGAAGGGCTCCAACTCTTGCTTGGCTGATGGCAGGGACAAGATCAAGGATCAGCCATACGTTGTAAAGGTAAGAACGCTGTAAGCTGGGGCACCAGAGTCCGTGGGATTACAGATTTCCTCCCCTGAAAACTCAGAGAATTCTTGCAAAGAATGCTGACTTCCACACTCCAAGCAACTGTGTAACAGGATCAGAGTCAGACCCACAGTGGAGGTGAGACCCCAAGCACCACGTGGGCTGTCCTGTAGTGGAGGTGAGGAGAAGGCTGCTAATTCTCTAGGAGCGCCAGGCAAGAAACACAGAGGAGGTGACGCCTAGCTAGCTCCCAGAGAAGGAGGTGCTGGGGAGCTACTGATGAGAAGGGGCAGGAGCTAAGCAGAAGGGAGCAGGGACCTGGACCACCTGCAAATTGGCTTCCCAAATCTTGGAAAATAGAGACACTGTTATAAGGAGATATGGCTCTGTTTAGTAAGGAGTAGGGCAAATGGGGTGAATTCAGAGATGATATCTTCTGAAAAGATAGCTGTATTTTCCTTTAATTTCAAATCTCACAATGAGCATGACTGTATTAGGCCAGGTTGACTGGAGAAACAATTCCAGTGACACATATGAGAGGTACTCCAAAAAAACCAGAACTGTACTGGGTGGAGCAGAGCTTTCTTAGGACACATGTTTCCTGCTAGGCAAGCATTGAGCAACTCACTCTGAGTTAGTGCACCCAGTGGCGTCCTCTGGGAAGATTCTCTGTGGTTACAGTGAATTATTTCGTAAAAGAAGTTCTGCTCAAACCTCATTTTCTGTGATGGCTGATTTAAAAGAACAGCAGACGGTTGTGAAATTTTGCTTCCTGCTTGGGAAAAATGCTGCAGAAACTATTGTGATGTTGAACACAGCGTACAAGGGCGGCGCTATGGGAAAAACTCAAGTGTGTGAGTGGTTTTCTTGCTTCAAATAAGGTGAAATGTCGATTGGTGACAAACCTCATTCTGGATCTCTGTCAATTTCCCAAAGGGATGAAAATGTCAACCCCTAGTGCATTTGCAGTTTGCTCCACCAGGTCAGACTATTAATTGAGCTTCCTATTTAGAGGATCTGAAAAGAGTGGGTAACAGTGTGCAACCAAAAAGGCCTGATTTGTGGCAGACGGGGGACTGGTTTTGCCACCACGACAATGCACCTGCTCACACAGCCATCTCAGTGTGCCAGTTTTTTGGCAAAAAATCAGCATGCCTCGCTTGCCCCACACACCTGATTCACCTGACCTCACTCCATGCGACTTCTTTATGCTTCCAAGAATGGAAAGGAACATGAAAGGACAGTGATTTGATGACATAAAAAGGTGAAGAAAAAGTGGGGGAGGTGTTATCAGCCATACAAACAGATGAGTTTGAAAATGTTTCCAAGAATGGAACTGCAGATTTGACAAATGTATTAAGTGTAATGGGGAGTAGTTTGAAGATAAGGCTGTTGTGTAAAAAAATTTTAAATATATAATTTTGAAAAAAATAATTCTGGGTTATTTTGGGGGGGTACCCCCTCATATGTATAAGAAAGAGCTTTATATCAAAAAAGTAATTGTACATTAAAAATCCATCCCAGTCTACTCCAGATTGAGTCCATAAGTCTGATATTAGCCCATAAGTCTGGTACTAGTCCATAAAGCACTCTTCAGACTCATGCAGCACATGCAATGATGCAAAATGCAGGAAGATGTCAGGCCATTGGATGCAAAATCCTATGGATCCAGTGGCGGTGGAAGCATCTCCAGGGCTCTGGAAGGTCTCAGTGTGGCTCCACATGGCTAGTCAACAGGATGGTGAAAGCAGGGAGGAGAGAGAGAGAGAGAGGCTGGCCTCCAGTGAGCCTCCAGTGGTGGGGTTGGCGGGGGGGGTGCCCTCCCACCAATTTACCTGATTGACAGGCAACATTCCACCTGAATGTTCCTAAAGTAGCCATGTTGGCACAAAAACCCTAGCCATCACAATGGCCTTGTCTACCTTTAAAATGATCACCATGTCCAGAAATAGATGATTGGTAGATGCTAGATGCTAAAAGATAGGCAGATAGATAGATAGACAGACAACTAAGCAAAACCCATTACAGTCTCTCTAGAAGAAAGCCTCTCTAGGAATATTCTCAGCTGTTTGAGATCAGATGCAGATGATGTAAACACTAGAGGGCTTGCAGCATATACAACTATGTAAACTGTGCTCTCTCCTTCCTCAATCAGATTTTCGGAGCATTTGTATTGTTGCTGTTTTTTTTTTAAACAGATTTTTTGGCACTTCATCCATATAGCCTACAATTCAACGGTTCACTTGTATCGAGAAGAGGTGTACAGTCATTACCATAATCAATTTTAGAACATTTTCTTCCTTGGACTCATTCTTTTTAGTGTAACTATTTTCTTTGTGGCCAAAACACACACAAAACATTCCCTAATTCAGCCACTTCTACATGTATAATTCAAGGCCATTGGTCATTTTTTTCTGTTGTGCAACCATTGTTGAAATCCTTTTCCAAATTATTAAAAGTATGGGACGCTTCATGAGTGTACTTCATCCTTGCTCAAGGGCCACGCAAATCTTCTCTGTATCGGTCCAATTTCAGTACATGCACTGTCGAAGCAAGTATGCACTTATCTTGTTAATATCGTGCTTGCTTCTATAGTTTTGTGAGAGAGAAAAACAAAAGCAAGCTTACTTTTCTTCCGAAAGGTGAATGAGACCTCATTTAGTTGGAATTTCCTGAGCCTGCAGAAGCATGTCAGTTTTATTGCTTTGTTTCTGACTACCATCAGCTCAGAGGAAAAAGGGGTTTTCTCCAGTGGTAGTGCTGAACCCATAGAAAATGTGCTTGATACACTTGAACGAGCCAGGCCCTGGGGAATGGGTGTGTTCCATGTGTCTGCACATGTCTCTCTGTGGGGCTCCCTGCTTCTGCTGTAACCAAAGTGCACCAAGCGAAGTCCTGTATTTAGACAAACACTTATGGAAGAATTCCTGAAGAGAAAGCGAGAGAGAGAGAGAGAGAGAGAGAGAGAACTTGAACAGACAGTATGGCGGCGGGTAATAGTGTTGAAAAAGTTCGCTCTTTAAGTGATAATGAAGATGGTAGCGAGGAAGCAGACTCTCCTTTCCACCCATAGCTCCCAGAAGCAGTTAGGTACGTTTGGAAAGGCCAAGATGGCAAGGTTTGCCACCACACAGAATAATGCCCCAGTGGACTCCGAGAGGGAGGGGGCCCGAGGAGGAGTCAGGAGGGGGGTGTGATGGTCCGTGGTCCCACGTTTCCTAAACGGTAATCTTTGTGGAAGCAGATTGCCCCATCTTTCTTTCAACAGCAGCCAAGCACCTAACCACTGCACCACCAGAGCTCCTTACTTGATGGGGAGGATGGTCTAAAACGAAGATGTATTAGAACAGTAATCAACAGAAGCAATCAGGACTGCCCAGCAACAGAACGGAAAATTCTGCTTTCCAAAACAGCCACCTCCTTGCTGTAAAAGTACTCAAGCCAAAGAGGATGAGGCATTGTCTTTGGGGATTTCTTCTCTGCTGCGCAAACTTCCCACTCTCAGAATTGATGGGTCTGTGAGTCCCTGGCCGTGCTTTGGGTTGGCTGCTGCCCAACAGCACTTGACAGGCACCTCATTCTCATCAGAGCATCTCCCCACAGCCAGCTGAAGGTGGGGCTGTTTCTGGAAATGATTTCTGGACACGTCTGCTCCCTTCCCTTACATGTAGCTTCTTGTTAATTGCAAGTACAGAGGCTGTTCCCTTTCATTTGAGAATTTTGGCAACTTTCCTACCTTTTGCCTCACTCTTTCTGGACTAAATTTGGGGCTCTTCTCACTTGGTTTGTGTAGGTGTTTAATTTCTATGGTCTTTTTGAGCCAAAATTTCACTTTCCCCTCCTCACGTAGTTGTAGGTTTCAGCGTCATCATCGCGTCGATTAGCTGCACCTTAGGTCAAGGCTGTTGTTGAAGGGGTTCTGATGGTGTAATGATCATGTATCGGGCTGCAAACTCCAAGGTCAGCAGTTTGAAAGCACCAGTGGCTCAGCGGGACACAGGGGAAGCTTTCTATCCCCGTAGAGAGTTACAGTCTTGGAGCCCCTCTGGGACAGTTATTTCTGTCTTGTCTGCTAGGGGCACTTGGAGTCGGACTGACTCCAGGGCAGGGAGTTTGGGTTTGAGTTTTGATGATTAAAGCATTCACCAGGGGTTCCGTGGGAGACAGACGTGGCAGACTGCTTCTGTAAGGACTAAGGTCTCAGAAACCCCATGGGTTAGGTCCTTTGTCCTACAGGGTCGCCATAACTCCAAATCAACTCAACGGCAATGGGTTTCATTGTTTGCAGTTTGGTTGCTCTTGTTAGGTGTCATTCGGTAAATTCCAACACAGAGTCCTCAAAGTGACAGGATTGAGCTGCCCCATAGAGTTATTTGGAGCTCTAGCGGCATGATGGGTTATAGGCTGGGCTGCTAACCCCAAAGTCAGCAGTATGAAGCCATCAGATTCAAGGGGAAAGAGGATGCTCTCTGTTCCCATCGTGATCACAGTCTGGGAAACCAACAGAGGCAGTTCTGCTGGGCCCTATCGATTGCTGTGAGTCAGAATCAATGTGAGGGCGGTGAGATTGGTTTGGGTTTTATTTTTACAGAAGCAGGTCGCCAGGTGTATGCAAGACAGAGAATATATGTGCCAACATCGCATGCAAAGTGTTGTGAGAACCCAGAAGAGGACAAAATAGGTGTTTGATGATCAGGGAAGATTTTGGACTGGGTTTTGATAAGTGAGTAAGATTTTGATCGAATGAATAGGAGCCGTTTCAGTCATTTCAAAGGGAAACATCTCGCGCTCAGGGAAAGGGACACTGGGTGTGGGAGGGAAGAAGATAAGTGGGGAGAGGGAAGGCAGGAGAGGGAAAGGTTTTTGAACAGCATTCTAAGAAACTGGTAAATTCCATAAATGGTAGGTAGGAACCATTAAAGGTTTTTCATCAGGGGAGTGATATGTTAAATCTATATTTTGGAAAAGTTCTCTTGTGGTAGTATAGATTCTACGCTTGAGAACTGGATGAAGCAGAAAGATTACTGGGAAGCTTTTACAATGGTACAGGAACCCTGGTGGCATAGGTGTTACTCATTGGGCTGTTGACTGAAAGGTCAGCAGTTTGAAACCACCAGCCACTCTGAGGGAGAAAGATGAGGCTTTCTACTCCTGTGAAGAGCGACAGTCTCGGAAATTCACAGAGGCAGTTCTACCCTGTCTTAGGGGGTCACTCTGGACAGCACCAACTTGATGGCAGTGGGTTTTGGGTTTTACCATAGTACAAGGAAGATAGATATGTAATCTGCTAAACTCGGTGAATGGCAGTGGGAATGTGAAAGAGAGAACAAATTTCAGAGGTTGCTCACAGGAAACGCTTTAGTTAGCATCCTCTAAGAAGCAGGAAGGAGCCCTGGTGGCACAGTGGTTACGTACTCTGCTGTCAATCGAAAGGTTGGTAGTCACTGCAGAGGGGTCTCTGGGAGGAGACGAGCCAGTCAGGGCGTGATGTAGCAATGATGAAAAATACAACTTTCCTCTAGTTCCTAAATGCTTCCTCCCCCCCTCCCCCCTTCACTATCATGATCCAAACTCTACCTTGCAAGTCTGGCTAGACCAGAGGATGTACACTGATACAGATAGGAACTGGAAACACAGGGAATCCAGGGCGGATGATCCCTTCAGGACCAGTGGTGTGAGTGGCGATACTGGGAGTGTAGAGGGAGGGTGGGTTGGAAAGGGGGAACTGATTACAAGGATCTACATGTGACCTCTTCCCTGGGGGACGGACAACAGAAAAGTGGGTGAAGGGAGACGTTGGAGAGGGAAAGATATGGCAAAATAATAATTTATAAATTATCAAGAGTTCACAAGGGAGTGGGGAGCGGGGAGGGATGAGAAAAAACGAGGTCCTAATGCCAGGGGCTTAAGTGGACAGCAAATGTTTTGAGAATGATGAGGGCAATGAATGTACAAATGTGCTTTACACAATTGAGGTATGTATGGATTGTGATAAGAGTTGTATGAGCCCCTAATAAAATAATTAAAAAAAATAAAGAACGGTTGGCAGTTCAAATCCACAGTCACATTTTGGGAGAAAGGTCCACCCTATAGGGTCTTTATAAGTCTAAACCCACTCCATAGCAGTGGCTAGCTTCAGAAAGAGATGTCAGCATTGGATTAGACACAGAAGATATTTATTCAGGGGAACACGTGGGAAGGGTAAAGGGAAGAAACCAGAGAGATTCAACACACAACCTGCCTCTGCCAGACTCAGCACAGGTCTGAGAATAGTTCTGCCTGATGAGAGGCCCAGGGCCAACGACACCTTTCAAAGCAGTCCTAATTTCCTAGGGCCATACCTGCATATGTGCTTAGCCAGAGGTTGGGAGAAGCCCTTGGGATGCCTACTCTCCATAGAAACACAGAGACAGATCCAGAAGGACAGCAAATGTGCCCTCCTGTCAATTCTGCTCCCTGAGCCAGAGGGTATGAGCCCCACATTCTCCTGGGCACCGAAACATCCTGAAAGTTGGGTTTGGGAAGGAGGAAGACGTCAAATTTAGTAAGAGGGTTGTGGCTGGGCATAACAACGAGATGCTAATTGCCACGATCAGAAAAGAAGACCATGGAAGAAACACACTTGCTTGGGAACACTAAGGAGCTTGCCTTTGGATATGCTTAGTTTGAGGCTCCAGTGGTACATCCAAGGGACTTGTCCTGAAGAGAGTTGACAATTCAAGGTTGAAAATGACAAAGTCCACGAGCTGTTCACCAAATCCTCTTTCTTCTACTCTCTGGGTTCACCTGTCTGCATTCACCATTGCCTGGCAGCTTGTTGTAACCCTGTGACTGAGGTCTAGCTGGTGAAATTTGGGCACCGACGTGTTTCACTTCCATCTCTGGTGCTTCAAACCTTCTAGTGTGCCCCCTCGTGCCTCCTACACTCGCTGGCATTGACCAGGAAACCAGGAAGCTACACGTTGAAGGTGGCAGAGCCTCCATCAGTCTGGATCCCGGAATAATCGCATAAAACAGAACCCTCATGCCCACCGTGCAGTCCCTGGGTGGTGCAAACGTTTCCGCTCTGCAGCTAACCAAAAGGGTGGGTGGTTTGAGTCCGGCCTTGGAAGAAAGACCTGATGGTGTCTGATCTACTTGTGAAAAATCAGTTATTGAGATTCCCGTAGAGAATAGCTTTACCCTGACACATGGAGTCTCCTGGCCTATAGGGTTGTTAGGAATTGGGGTGAACTGGATGGCAGTGAGTTTCGTTTTTGGTTTAGATCTCAAGAGAGACCAACTAAAGGCACACCTTACACTAATACCGCCTCATTAACATAACAAAGCTCCACTTCTAAATCGGATTATAACCGCAGGTATAACTAAGCCAAACCTACTGCCATCAGATTCTGACTCATAGGACATAGTAGACCTGCCCCACAGGACTCCCAAGGCTGGAATCCTTCCTGAAACAGACTGGCACGCCTTTCTCCCGCAGGGTTCTGGTGGGTTCAACCCCAGACTTTTCCATGAGCAGCTGAGCACTTCACTAGTGTGCCAACCGAGCTCCTTCCTTGACCCACACTGGCATTTCTTGTCAGGAGCACCAAGTGGCCCGACCCTTTTCCTTCCTGACTCCTCCCGCCTCTTCCTGGCCGTGGGGACTAGCTGACTCCTCGCTGAGGGCTCAGCACTACCTCCCCGTTCCCGAACCCACCCGGAGCTGAGACAAGAGATACATACCTTCCTCCTCCCCACCCTGTGGCGCAGACACAGGTGACCATTGTCACTGCTCTGGCACCACCTTTAGCCAACTGGGCATCTATCTGCCTTGTTCCTGAGACTCAGCCCCCCATTTTGACCCCGATCTTTATAACTAGGCTGTGGTCGAGTTCCTGGTCCCAAGTGTCATGTTCAATTAATCTGCTTCCGATATCAGCCCCTTGGCAAACTGGGACTTTGTTTTTGTTGTTCGCCCCTTTGCTGAGCCCTGGCCCTAAGCTGCCCCCAGATGGGCTCCTTGTCCAGGTTCTCTGGCCCCTCTACTTCTCTCACGCTAGAGCCCCATCACTTCCTTGGGAGTGTCCCTCGGGGACTTTTCCCAACAGAATTTCTGCTTTCCTTCGTGCCTCTTTCATGCCTTGTGTGCTTGACAAAGCCTCCTTTCCCTTCAGCACCTGCTGCAGGGGCTTCGTCCTACGCCCCCCTCCTCCGAGTCTTGCCATCTGTCCCAGCCCACAGCCCCTCCCCCTGTGCCTGTCCAGCTGCAAGCCCCTGACCACACTCATAGCCTGCAGTCCTCGGAGAAGTCACCGCGCACCACCCCTACCAGAGGACTGGGCTCTGATTGTCCAATGCCAACACTAGACCTCGACAGGGAGCCCAGGCCTCTGATGATGAGTTGCCAACACTGACTTTTGGAGTGGTGCCAAGACCAAAGGGTGCTGTCATTTGAGCCTTATCTGGCTTTGTTGTCTGATTTCCTCCATGGGATATCGCTGATGTCGTTTGTCAACCTCTGAAAAGCCTTAGTAAGACCCTTTCAACCTGACTCAACCTTGTTCTGAGAAGCTCTTATCCTAGAGAGCAGAGGAACCTGTTTCAATAAGGGGAGATTGTTTATTTGAATCTTATTTATGCTGGTTCAGAGCGAATTCATCTTATCCAGGAGAAAACATAACTGAGAATCAGCCTAGATCCCATCCATTCTGATTTAGGACTCAGTTCAACGTTATGGACCTGGAGGGAACGCACCACACCAAATAACTGGTGACAAATTCAACTCATGCCTTCGCAACTCTCAGGGAGCGCACATTCCCTCCTGAGAACGTGATGTCTCCTGCACTCCCCTCATAAAGATGCTCCTCATTTTTATGGAACGATTTATTATTGTTGTAAGATCATCGACTTTGGATTCAACAGCTCCAACTGCTAACCAGGAGTTTGCTCTGCCCCCGCGCCTAATAGCTCTTCTCCCTCCTGTGGACGACTAGCTTCCCTTTCCCCGGGTAACACCTGTCAGAAGTCTAGCCCAGGGGCTGGCACACTTTTGAGATGGAAGAGCCAACCCTGTCCCTCACAACAATTGAAAAATTGTTTGAGAGCCATACAGATATCTTTACAAACAAATGAAACCACCATTATCTGAATAATATCATTTAAACTTTTAAAATGTTACTTCAGAGCCATCTGTACGTACAAAAAGGGCCACACACGGCCCTTGAGCCACAGTTTGCCCACCCTCCTCTAGCCCATTGCTTGATCTCCCTCCCTTGCCCTTCTTTCTTCTCAGTCTGCAGTCTGTTACCTTTGGTATGACCATCTTTATATTGGGACCCCCCCTTATAAGAGTGGTCTTATATAATATTTGTCCTTTTGTGATTGTTCTAATTTCACTCTGCATAATATTTTCAGGGTCCACCCATATTGGGAGTGATCTTGGAGATGCCTAAAAATCATTCTTTCTGTTAACACAATGTCATAGAAGACCTTTCTTGACCTCGTCACATACCCTTGAGGCCTTATTCTGTATTCACTAAAATTTTAGCTGAAGAAAATTTGGAAGACTCACATTGTCTTTATTCATGCCAAATAGCACAATTAATTTTATTATTGTTAATGGATACATGTCAGAAATGACTACAGATGAGAAGGGTCTGAAACAATGGGTTTCTTTTGGAATTCCTTTTTAAGAAAAGAAGTTGCAAACTAAAAGAAAAACCATGTAGATTTTAATAGACAGTACCTACTTCACCCATTCAAGAAATACTGACTTACCACCTCCTCTCTATCATGCCCTGTTGGGGGTAAGAGTGTCTGGACATGACCCCTGAGTGCAGGACACTTGCAGCCTGGTAACAGAGATGAGGCCGAAAACTCTGGATGGCACGAGTGATCAAGTGCTTGACTACTAACCCAAGGTCAGTGGTTCAAACCTATCGAGTCTCTTTAGAAGGCCTGTCTGCATGGATTTGAAAGCCCATGGAGCAGTTCCACAGACAGGAGGTCGCCGTGAGTTGGAATTGATTCAGTGAGAACAACAACGGTGCACAAGACAGAACAAGATCAGTCTGCTGGAGCACAGCAGGGACGGCACTTCCCTCAGGGACTCGAAGAAGCATTTGTGGAGTTGTCTTTTGAGCTAGGCTTTGAAGAATGAGTAAGCACTCCTCAAATTAACAGCCCTGAAAGGGCAATCCGCCTGGAATTATGTCTTCTTTTCAGTGGAGGAAACGGAGGATCGAGGTTAAGCTACAGCTAACAATGAATAATAGATTCAGAATTTGAACCCTGAACGAGCTGACATGAAAACAGGCTTTTTCTAGTTGTGGTGCAGTGATTGCCTTAATGCGCCTCCTCTAGTCAAAGTCTTTGTAACTCTCACCAAATAGCCCACTGCGTGCTGCTCTTGCTGTTAGGGACTGTCCAGTGCAGCGGTTCTCAACCTGTGGGTCGCAACCTCTTTGGGGGTTCAAATGACCCTTTCACTGGGGTTATGAATCACCCGATTCATAACAGTCGCAAAATTACAGTGCTGAAGTAACAACTTTTTGGGGGGGGGGGTGTCACCACCACATGAGGAACTGTATGAGAGGATCACGGCATGAGGAAGGTTGAGAACCCCTAGTCTCGTCAGTATTGACTCCTGGGGACCCTGTGCACACAGCAGGAAGCACTGCTGTCCTGCACATCCTCGCAGGTGTTCTCATGCTTGAGCCCCTCATCGTAGTCACTGCGTCCATCCACCTCACTGAGGACCTTGCTCTACTTTCACTGCCCTTCAGCATCATGAACATCGGGTGTGTGAAGATCGAATGAGGAAATTGGTCAGGTCGCCATCCTACTAAGTTTAAAACGGGCCAGCTCAGAAACAGAAACAGGAGATCTCCCTACAACCAAGAAAATCCAGGACGGAAGCACATCCTTTGGACCCCGAGCTTCCTGAGTGGATGCTAACTTATAGTGACCCCTGTGAGTTTCTGAGCCTGTAACTGCTTATGGGAGTAGAAAGCCCAGTTTTTCTCCTAAAGAGCTGCTAGTGGTTTTGAATTGATAATCCTGTAGATCACAGACTAATGTCTAACCACTATACCACCAGGGTTCCTCTTATCATATAATATAATACATACTAATATATAATATACTATATATCATATATGATATGTTATATATGCAGATTTCACCAGTAATTTGCCTGTTGCGTAGATACTTGTACAGTCCCCAAGTCCTCTCCTGTGTCACAGGGGACTAACCCCTGCAGATGCCATTTCCTAGTCTCCTTTGCTAGCTGGCTTTCAGTTGGGCTGGGCCAACGGGAGGTCCTGGCAAGAGATTGGCCAGGAAGGAAAGGAAAGAAGTCAAGAGACCCTCCCCTCCCGGCAGCCATTCTGGTGGTGTCTTCTCCAGAATCCAGTTATGCCCGGGCAGTTCCTGCCCTCAGAGTCCCGGCCTGGCAGCTCTTGGGGCTGCAGAGCACCCAGATCTTCCTGCACTTGAACCTGGTTTCATCTTCTCACTGGTCCTTCCTGCAGCAAGGCAGTGGGGGGCACGGGGCATAGCAGTGGCTTTCTGCAGCTACTCCTGGCTGTTAAGCCTCACCTTCCCCTGTGTTCGCCCGGTTCCTCAAACGCATTGGTTCTTTTTTCCGGTCTAGAGTCCTGCTATTAATCTGCATGGTTTACATTCTATTTTCTGAGCCACTCCCTCCCCACACCCGGAACGTGTTGGAGTCCTGACCCCGTACCTGTGCGTGTAGTCCTATTTGGAAATAGGATTTTCTTTGCTATGTTATGGGGGCATAGGTGTGTAAACCGTGTCCCAATCCTAGTCGCTTCTGGGTGGTATAACGAATGCTAAACTCACTGCTGCCTAGTAGATTCCAGCTCCCCGGGATGCTACCAGACAGAGTAGAATTTCCTATTTCCAGGATGTTACATCTTTATGAGCACAGAAAGCCTCATCTTTCTCCTTCAGAGAAGTTTGTGCTTTTGAACTGCTGACCTTGTAGTTGCCACGTGGAGATCACCCAGGAAGTGAGGACTACCAGGGCTATTGAAGCAGAGACAAGGATCTTCTCTGCCTCCACGGAGGGAGAAATGTCCCTCAGGGCCTGCATCCTTATTTTGGTCTTTAGTCTCCTAAACTGTGAGAAAATACGTTCTGTTCCCTAAAGGCACCCAAAGGTGGGATCTCTGTTCCTACGGCACCAGGAAGCTAAGCCACAATGCGTCCATGCGGTGACCCCAGGGGAAAGTACTAGTATGCACCCACACATGTCCGTCATCCCGTGACGTTCCCATCCTCAAAATCAAACAGCACGATGCCTGGGTCTGAGTTGGAAAAAGTCACACCCATCAGTGCCCTGCAAGGGACATCTAGAAATGTGGCAGGAACATTGAGGGTCCCTGCAGCCTTGCCCTAAGATAAGATCACAGCTGCTTTGCAAGACGTGGTGACGTGGTGATGGCCCAGGATGATCATTTCATCATGTTGAGCATGCCATGCTGATGAGAGCAGGCTGGTGGCCTCCCAATGCGACCGCGTCCTTGAGACAGTGTTCCGACGTTGACTCTTAATCACCTGGGGGCCCAACTTTCTTAAGGGAAGTTTTCAGCCAAAGTTGTCTTCCTTGGAGCCCTGGAAACCAGGTCATAGGAAATGGAACAACAGCAACAACAAAGGTGGGACCTTCAAAACAGACGATTAGGAGGTAGTCTGATGCTTTACACAAAGTGCTCTTTGCTGCAAGGAGCCCTCGTGGCACCGTGGGCCACATGTTGAGCATCCACGGGAGACCGATGAAGCTTTCTGCTCCTGTAAATATTCAAGCTCTCTGGAACCCAGAGAGAGAGTTGGCTCCACCCTGTTGGATCACTATGAGTCAGAATTGACTGGACGGCAGCAGCAAAAGCTGATGAGCTCTAAATAGTGCATAGAGGGACACCGATCAAAGTCAGTGTTCTCTTGTTACTCAAATTGTGGTTGAAGATCCTGGTGGTATTGTGGGTAAGGCGCTGACTTGCTTAACTGCAAGGCCAGTGGCTGAAATACACCAGGCACTCTGCAGGAGAAAGAGGAGACTGGAACTCCCATAAAGATTTGTTATTCAATCTGGAGGAGAAAACAACAATGGGACCCACGGTTGGGGTGGGGGGGTGCGCATGGGAGAGAGGAGGCGGGGGAAAGCAAGTGGAACCCAGGGACAAGGGAACAATAAGTGATCTAAAATCAATGGCAAAGCTGGCACAGGATGCCTGGTAGGGCTTGATCAAGGACAATGTAACTGAGAGGAATTACTGAAACCCGAAGGAAGGCCAAACTTAATAGTGGAACAAGAGGAAAGTAAAAGGAAATAGAGGAAAGAACTAGGAGCCAAATGGGCATCTATGGGGGTCAAAATACAGACATGTACATATGTAAATATATTTATATATAAGGATAGGGAAATAGATCTATGTGCATATATTTATGTTTTATATTAAGGTAGCAGATGAACATTGGGCCTCTACTCAAGTACTCCTTCAATGCAAGGACATTTTGTTCTAATAACCCAGCATTCCGTGATGCTCAGCTTCCCAACACGATGGCTGAAGACAAAATAGGTGCATAAGCAAATGTGGTGAAGAAAGTTGATGATGCCTGGCTATCAAAAGATATAGTAGCATCTGGGGTCTTAAAGGCTTGAAGATAAATAAGAGGTCATCTAGCTTAGAAGCAACAAGGTCCACAGGGAATCCAGGGCAGATAAAACCCCTCAGGACCAATAATGAGAGTAGCGATACCAGGAGGGTAAGGGAAAGGTGGGAGGAGAAAGGGGGACCCAATTATAATGATCGACATATAATCCCTTCCCAGGGGAACAGACAACAGAAAAGTGAGTAAAGGGAGACATCAGTCAGTGTGAGACATGAAAAAATAATAATTTATAAATTATCAAGGGTTCTTGAGGGAGGGAGGGAGGGTGAGGGAAGGAGGGGGGAAAATGAGGAGCCGATACCAAGGGCTCAAGTAGAAAAAAATGTTTTGAAAATGATGATGGCAACCAGTGTACAAATGTGCTTGACACAATGGATGTTTGTATGGATTGTGATAAGAGCTGTATGAGCCCCCAATGAAATGATTTAAAAAAAAGATTGGTCATTGTTAGGTGCTGTCGGTTCCAGCCCCTAGCCACCCTCTGTACAAGAGAACCAGACCCTGCCGGGTCCTGCGCCGCCGTCCTCACAATGGCACTGATGTCAGGGCCCGGTGTGGCAGCCACCATGCCATCCAGCTCATGCAGGGCTTTGCTCTCTCTCTGCCCCACTGCTTTTCACACAACTTCCTTCTGCAGGAAGGACTCCTCCGGACAACATGTCCAAAGATGTGAGATGAAGTCTCGCCATCCTTGCTTCTAAGGAGCACTCTGGTTGTTCTTCTTCCAAGACGGATTGTTTGTTTGTTAGCATCCTTCAATATTGTTTGCCAACACCATCATTCAAGTGAAGCCAGTTTTCGTTGGTCTTCCTTATTCAATGGTCACTTTTCCCCAGCATCAGAGTCGATTGAAAACGCCGTGGCCTGGGTCAGGTTGCACTTTAGTTCTCAAAGTACACCCTTGCTTTTCGGCACTTTCAAGAGGACTTGTACAGCAGACTTCCCGAAAGCAGTGGACACATGGCAAAGATTTCGAGTCTCAGAAACCGGACATCGGGTCTGCTCTGAGTTGGAATCGAATTGATGGCAGTGGTGTGGCTTTGGGCTGAGCGTTTCATCATTGCGTAGGTGCTTGTTGGAGACACAAGGTCTCCAGCCCCACCCCAGACCGAACTACTTCCTTTGTCCTTCTGAACACCATAGACAAATGAGCCTGTTTCCAGCTCTGGGAAAGGAAGGGACCGCAGGGGATGGGGAAGAGGTTGGAGCAAGCTAAGGGAGGTCTTGACCCCACATGTCCCCTGGCATGCCCTCATTAGGATCCACTGCTGTCCTGTTTGCTGCTTTCTGGAGAACTCTGGAAGCCAGCAGCTTGAAAAGCTGCCATCCCTGAGGTTAAACATTTCCTGCTGGACCAGAGCCCAGAGGAAGCAGTTTTCATCAGTCTGGGTGAGGACCAGAAACCAGCTAATCACCTTGCGTGGAGGCTGTAGCAGGGAAGGAGGGGGCATCAGGAATGCTCCCCTCTCTTCTTTCCGCACCCATCCCGTTCCAGGCAGACCCAGGTGCACAGGTCTCAGAAGACCAGCAGTGGAGTTCCAATTACATCTGCAGCACAATGGACAAGCACCCCCCCCCCCCCAAGGGCGATCATCTCCCAAGCCACTGGCCATAATAGAAAGAACAACAGGCAGAAGAATCGAACCAGCTGGAAGTGGATTCCTGAGATGGCTGAGACACAGAGCAGACTGCCCTGATAAAGCAGCCAATTGGGGTCACTGAAAGAAGAGAAGAGCCCACGGACGTCCAGTGCCCGGTTTGCTTAGGGGCTGGAGACATGAAGCTGTCACCCCGTGGCCTGCCTCACAAACGACTCGGTGAGGAAATAGCCAGCACCTGGGCAGCTGTCCCCACATCCTGCTGTCCTGGCCACCGAACCACTTTTGTCTCCATTTCCACCCACACGGCTGCTCCTTTTCCTCTTGTCTCTGCAGGTCAGCATTCTCTGCTCTGTTGACAAGATGAATTGAAGCCATCTGCTCCTTCCTAGGTGACCCTGTCCCCTGCTCAGTGATCAGCAGAGACTGGCATCTCTCCATCCCAGTTCTCAAGGGGGAGAGGCTCTGACCGAGCAAAGGTCAGATCATCATATAAGCATGACCTTCAGGTACCACAGCTGTGGGCGGAGGAATACTTTTGAAGTAAGGTTAAGATGATACGGCAGAAAGTGTCCACTACACATGCTTGCGGGGGCTGTGGGGGACCCGTGGTAGAAATCTGACCTTTCATTTGGAAACCCAGGCTGACTCCTGGCCCCGAGCCTCGTGCACGGCCACCGCTTGTCTGCCGGTGGAGGCTTGTGTGGTGCTACGATGCCAGCTTCCAGTGGCATTTCCAGGCTAGGAAAAAAGGCCCGCCGCTTCTGAAAGTCAGCTGATGAAAATCATACGGATTACAACGTTCCGAATCCCAACCAGCCTTGCAGTTGACGCAGGTCCATGAAGTGTTCTGATCAGTTGTTTATGTGATCACCATGCGTTGGGGGCTGATTGTGTGGCAGCTAGCTAACAACAACACACACAGGCAAATGCAGCTGGGCCTGTAAGTCAGCCCAGTGCCTGGCAGAGCCATATTGGAGCCCAACACAGAAGGGAACATGTCTGTATCATCTACCTGTTTGTCTCTCTTTATTTTATTTTTGGCTGTATTTTTTAAAGTGATGATTCTTCCCCCAAACTTTAAGTGGCAACATTAAAAACAATTGAAAAGGTAGGTTTATTAAAATCCATAGCATTATTTTAAGTTTAAATATTTTACTTATACCAAAACAAAATTTATTTTAATATTACTTCCTCAGACTTTACCGAAGCAAGCCCTTCAATCAGTTTTCATTTAAATCATTAACCACTAAAATTTACACAAATCCACGAGCACATTGGAATATGTTGCAAATTTTTCCTCAGGCATCAGGATGACTTGGCTCTTAATCTTGCCTTTATTTAACATTGTAATGTTTTATCGTAATTTTGTTGCTGTTGTTTTCACCTTTTATTATCATCAGGTGAAGTTTTTTTTTTTTCCCTTTTTGCTTGCCTGGGAAAACAGAATCTTGGTGGCAAGTTTGCTTACGAGGGGGTGCTAGGTTTCTCGAGCGGAAAATACCTCCGTTCTTGGCTTCCCACAATGAAAGAATTCACACCGAAGCCCATTTTGTGATCCAAGTGGGGTTTTATGAAGGACAGGACAAGTCTCAGCTTTTACAGTCTCAAAAGGTTCACAAATGGGCATGAGCAACCTTGTGGAAAAGAGCGTCCCTGCATGCAAAACTGGGGTGGGGGGGATCCCAGGGACTGAGGGATAAAGGGAGCAAGGGGCTGGAGGGCATGGAGGCCAGAGAGCAAGCGAGGGGGCCAGCGCCCAAAGGCAAGAGCACAGGGGCAAGAGGGAGAGTGGGCCCCAAGTAGGCTTGGCGTGGGTGCCTATGTGCCTGAGTGGGGGAGGGAGACCCTCAGCCTCCCCTGCTGCTTGGAGGGCAGTCAGAGAGAGCAGCCTTCTCGCAGCCAGGATATTTCAGGCTTCTGGCTGGGGAGGCATGGTTGATGGTATTGATTGACCCCATTGCTGGGTTGAGCCATGAGTGTGAACCTAGTTTGGACCACCCAGGTGTGCCTCCCACCTGGCTGAGGGGTTGAGTGTGAGCATGCTCAGTTTGGGGTCTTCATGGGTGTCTAATGGTTGCCTGCTTTCTTCCCAACCTCCTTTATGGGGGCCTTTGCAGGCATGGGAGGGACAACCCCCTTGTCCCTTAATCTAGCTACCTAACAGGGGTACCCCCCCACCAAATGGAATATTTATTTCTCAAGGCTATGTATTTTAGAGGGAGGAGGAGGCAGGGGAAGGGAGTGATGATCAAACGATGCCACAGACATGGGAACAACTAGAGAGTTCAATGAAAATCAACAACGAGGAGGACTTAGAGATCCTGGGGTGTGGGGCAAAGAGGGTCCCCCACAAATCATCACAGGTCCAGTAGCGCAGTTGTACAGCGATAATAAGTAAAGATTATGTAAAGTCATAGAGAGCATGAGAGGTAGAGGAGAGATTGGAATAATGGAATCAGACACAATTCATGGTAACATGCTCACCTCAGCCCCGCTTGGTGGTCCTCGTGGGGGAAGCCCTGCTGCGAGAGCAGGAGAGAGCCCTCAGGAGTGAGAGCAGGTGAGAGAGCCCAGGTGAAGTTTTATAGAGCAGATCACCAGTTTTACATTCAACAATCCACACACATTTCCCTTGTTTGCATTCTCTAAGTGCAATACCAGTCAGTCCATCTCCCCTCTCATTCCTGCTCCAAGTCTTTCTTCTCCCCTCACAAAAACCCCTCAACTGCACTGCCCACTCATAGTGACTGTGATACTTACATAATCGGCTGTCAATTAGACTTCAGAGTGAAGGGGTGGAGTTTAACCTGTCAATCGGGTGGCAGCTTGATGGCCTCATTTGGAGGCGCTACGGAGATAAAGACTCGCTGGAGGCGGACACACTCACTTCCTGTGAGACATTACTACAAAGAGCCTGATAGCGCTACACTGAGACAGCCCGAGCCCTGGGAGCTAGAGGAGCCATGTGGAGACCCCTGCCAGTACTGAGATGCTTACACCTCCACTGGATCCATAAGACTTTCCACCCACTGGCCTATAATCTTCCTGCATTTGGCATCATTGCATATGTGGCGTGAGTCAGAAGAGGAATTTACAGGCTGATATCTGACATGGGGTAATATTGGACTTACAGACTTGATCTGGACTGGGCTGGGATGTTTTCCCAATATTCAATTGCTCTTGTCTATAAAGCTCTTTCTTATACATGAGTGTCTATGAATTTGTTTCTCTAGGCCACCCTGACTAGCACAGTGACCCTATAGGACAAGGTAGAACTCCTCCTGTGAGTTTCCAAGACAATTCTTTACCAGAGTAGAAAGCCCTGTCTTTCTCCCTTGGAGAGGCTGGTGGTTTTGAACTGCTGATTTAGCAGCTCAACATGTAACCACTACGCCACCAGAGCTCCTTCCTTCTCTCCTAAATATTCCAAACTTTGTCCTTGAGCAAATTTTGCACCCTTGATCTCAAGCAGTTGATGATTCTATGGTGTGTGTGCCTCCCAGGGTTACCCATGCTCCTCTCGACCTGTCGACTTGTTGGCTGAAAATCGAACCAGGGTGGGGAGTTCATTTCCAGACCTGAAGGTGACAATGGGTCATAGTCTCAGGGACATCTCCAGTCTTCATTTTTTGCCTTCATTTAATTTTGTTTAACGTATTGTATCAAGATGTTATTTATCTTGATTACCGAGCTGTGAGGACCCTTACAGTTATACCTGAATTGTCTCACCTTTGTCCCTATCCAAAGACAACTCTTGGATTAAGTTGGCCAGGTCTGACCTAAAGGTTGAGAGGAACCCAGAAATTAACTAATTAACAGAACAAAACCTGGGGAGAGGGCCTCAAGAGACCGGAGCTGTCCTGGGAGAGAAGGCTAGAAGTCCTGATGCAGGACAGGGGCCTAGCACCGTGAGGCAGCCCTTTGGGGCAGGTGGAGATATAAGCCAGGTGTCATGCTTCAGATTTCCTTTGACTTTACTTCCCATAGGTTCTTGCCTATGTCTCAGTCAAGTTTTAGTGATTAGTGTAGCCCCTTTCAGCTGTACTGTGCGGAAATATTTTGTCCATATTTGGACCAGAGTTTAAAATGGAACCAGCATGCCCTTAGGAGCGAGCTCAGAGGCGACAGTCATTAACAAAACTGTTAAAACTAACACCAACGGTGTGTTTACTATGTGAAGTCACGGTCCTAAGTGTTAGCCTCATGCTCACAAATTTTAACATCAAAGAAACCCTACCAGGCAGGCCCTAATATGATCTATCCCTCTTTGATGGATTGCACGCAGGCTCAGTTCCCTGGGGCGTGCAGTTACTGTAAGTGGGCCAGGGGGCTGACTCAATGTCAGTGCAGGAAACGACAGCAATCCACAAAGATACGTGATGGAGGTGGGATTCGAATCCAGGCAGTCTGACCACAAAGTCCAGGAGCTTTGCCTGTGGACGCACTTACGCGATACACGCAGCTCAGCGATCAATCCATCGGTAAGAGCAAGCTGACACTGGAAGGCAGAGTCC
>NW_022111368.1:14045008-14046248 GCF_000313985.2 Echinops telfairi
GGTTCATCTGTCCTAGATTCCCTGCGTTTCCAATTCGCATCTGTACCGCTGTGCATCCTCTGGTCTAACCAGGTTTGCAAGGCAGAATTGGGGTCATGGTAGTTGGGGGGAGGGAGCATTTAAGAACTAGAGGAAGGTTGTGGGTTTCATTATTGCTATCTGAACCCTAAGTGACTCATCTCCTCCTCACTACCCCTCTGCAAGGGATGTCCGTCCAGTTGTCTAGAGATGGGCATTGGGTCCCCATCACGCGCCACCCTCATTGACGATGATATGATCCCCCCGCCCCCCTGGATTTATTTTAATATGGCATGGCTTTGGTCACGAACAGCAGCAGCTTTATACAGAGAGCAAAATCTCAAGCCAAAAGAGTGAATGTCAGCACCCATCACAGATTTTCCCAGTAGGTACCAGGTACCCGCTCTGCCAGTGGACAGTCTCTAGATCAGTGGTGATTTGCAATGAACAGCCCCACCCCCACTTCCTCCTTCTAATCTATCTTGAAACTCCTGTAAAATTCAGCTGCTACTGTCTTGGCAAGCGAGGCTCAAAGAGAAAAGTCAACGAGTTGAGCATGTGGAGCGCAGAAAGGCGCGCATTCGAAATAAAAAAACATCACGCGCTGGTGGGAGAATTTTGCCAACGTATTGAAGAGGAACCTTGCTGCTGGCTGACCTCCGCGCTGACATTTCGGATCCCACTGGCGAGTGAATTGCAGCATTGTCGTTTGAGGCCACACAGTCTGGGAGCCAAACAAAAGCTGCTCAGAGTTACCCCTGCATGGACTGCTATTCCGAGGGAGGTGGAGGAAGGGGGTGGGAACCAGCAGGAGCAAACCAATGAGGAGGGGGAAAATTCCTACAAGTAGAGAATGTCCCAAGAGTGGGTTTTTGTTGACTTCCTGTTTGTTTTAAGTGATGGGCCTCAGGGCTTGGCAAAGGCTGGGGGCTTGTGATCTGCAAATCAAATATTGACAAGCAGCCTTGCTGAGAGCAAGGTCCAAGTTCTACTGCCACTGCTTTAGCAGATGGAGTGAAAGCTGCAAATTGAAATTCCGGACCAAGGCTGCACACTGTGAAAAACTGAGTGACAGCGTTACAAATGTCCTGGGGTGTGCACCGATTACAGGATCCCTCTCACAGCTCTCACCATTTGAGTGTGGCCGCTAGAAAGCATAGGTTCCCTAAAGTTTTTGGCCTTCCGTCCTCTTTTCAGGAAACAAAACAAAACCCAGTACCCC
>NW_022111368.1:14047400-14048933 GCF_000313985.2 Echinops telfairi
GCTTTTTTTTCTTCAAAAAAACTACACTGTGCACCTCTGACTGGTAAGGCATTTTAAAGGGGCTTAACCGTCA
Organism: Echinops telfairi; assembly: GCF_000313985.2. NCBI lineage: Eukaryota > Metazoa > Chordata > Mammalia > Afrosoricida > Tenrecidae > Echinops > Echinops telfairi. The sequence continues at coordinate 14,047,474 of NW_022111368.1, forward strand.
TGCTACTTTTGCGTTTCAGTTATTCTTATTTTGTGGTTGAGAAGCTACCCAGGAGATAGGTGCGCAGTCAGCAGTTGTTGCCTGGGCCACTCAGTGACGCTGATGACAGACAGTCAGTCTGAGTCGTGGACCGTCTCACTCTCCTGCCCATTCACAGAACGCACTGCCCGCTACGCTTCCCGTCTCATCTCTCGAGTTGCTGCTGCCAATTTGATCCCATAGTGTTCCTTCGAGGACATGATGCTCAAGGCAGACCTTTTTTCCCCAACTAGTCAACCTAAGTTAGTGCTCATAGTTAACACAACAAGTGATACTCACTCCATATGGTACACATTGCCTTAAGAGTGGGTTTTGATGACTGCTTTGTTGGGATCAGGTTCCAAATATGTTCCCCATATTGATTTTGGCTAATGTCGTCCTTAGCTCTCTTTTATCCGATACCCATGCCGACTCCCACCTTTTAATGCCATTGATTTGTTGTAGACTTGGGCCCTTGTCCGATAGTTTTGTACATCTGGATTTGGTTGACCATGGCTTTGTGATGTCATTTAAGTTTTCTAGAAGCGGGTAGCCCTGATGGTATAGTGGTAATGTGTTGGGGCAGTTAACCATAAGGTGAGCCGTTTGAAACCACCAGCCCCTTCATAGGAGAAAGAGGAGGCTTTCTTACCTCTCGCAGCCCTGGCGATGTAGTTCTATGTTGGGCTGCGATCCTCATGGAACCATCAGCAGCTCTGCAGGAGAAAGATGGACTTTCTACTCCCCTAAACGGTTACGGTCTCTTTGGGAAACACTGTAGACAAACATTCCTGGGGTGAGGACCAGGTAGTATGGCAGGGGCCAGACCAAATCCAGGGATACATATGGTAGCCAACCAAAAAGGAGGGTGGGGAAAGGAAAAAAAAATAAAAAAGAAATGAGTAACTGGGGCACAGGGCACTAACCCACCCAAGGGGAGGGTATTGTTTATATCTCCACAGGGAAAGAGGGACCAGACTTCAACTCAGTGCTCCAAGATGTGAATGCAACATGTCAGCATGGAGTAGGGAACCAGTGGAGAGGTCTAAGGGGCCAACCCCAATCCCAACTATGTGGACACCTGCTCCACCCCCCAGAAGAATTTATTTCAGAGGATAGCACTGAATCTGCAGCTCCGGGAGAGGGACATGTCTGATCAGAGCACACTGAAGGGGGAGGAAGAGAGAATGGAGCACATCCTGGCCCACCAACCCTTGAGGACGATATTCCCACTCAGAGCAGCCAATCCACAGAGAAGATCACATGGCCGGCCCCACTATGAGACACGACATCCCTCACTGACCCATAGCCCTACAGGGGACAATACTGGAGACACAGTGTGGGAATTCCGCGCAATATGATCCCACCACACCGAGGCAAAACACTAAGGGTGTGGAACAAAACAGCAAGGGGAACAGAACAACGAAGTCCCCAGGGTATAC
>NW_022111368.1:14050779-14061085 GCF_000313985.2 Echinops telfairi
TTGAGCTTATTCTTGTGCATGGAGTGAGATAAGGGTCTTGCTTCATTTTTCTGCAGGTAGATAATCCATTTTTTCCAGCACCACTTGTTAAAGAGGGCATATGCTTCCCATTGGATATTTTTTGGGCCCTTAGCAAACATCAGTTGTCTATATGCCTATGATTTTATTTCTGGGTTTTTGGTTCTTTTCCATTGGTCTGAGTATCTGTCATTACACCAAGACCATGCAGTTTTGACAACTGTGGATGTGTAACATGTGCTAAAGTCAGGTAAAGCATGCCCACCCACTCCAGAACAGTTTCTTAGGAAAGATTAAAAACCAGAGCAAATTGAAAATGGGTCACAAGGGAGATCAAATGATAAGGTGTTAGATTTTAGCCTAACTGGTTCTGCAACAATCCACTTTTCGTTGCACTCTGCAGGATAACAAGGTTATTCACCTTCCTAATCCAAGTGATGCACCAGAGGTTCAATCCATGGGCATTTTCCCTTCCCCTTTCCCCCCCTTCAATATGAAACAACTTTAAAATGGGTCAAATGATAAGATACTACATTTTACCCTAACTACATCTGCCATAATTGAGCTCGCAGTGCTCTCTGTCTGACAGGAAGGTCACTCACCTCCCTGGACTGTGGTCAGACAGGGCTCCCAGGAGCTTTAATCCATGCAGGCACCCAACAAAGGCATTTGGGGCCTCCACTGTCATTCATCTACTGCAAACTGAAATTCAAGCTCTGATATTATTCCCTCTGGATTTGAATTTTATTATTTATAGTCCTTCAATTACACAGGCTGGTGTGCTCCATGTGAACTTAGTTGATGCCTCATTTAGATGGATGCTTGTTTTAAGATAAGGTGACCAGATTTTAACATTGGTAAAGCGGGACACCATTGATAAAACTCATATCCCGGTGAAATAGCCACATGGCAGCCGAAAACCGTATACCCTAGCTTGTCATGCATTCTTTCCAAAAATTGGGACTTTTAAAAAATGCCGTGGAATGTGGGAAAAATTGTTAAAAATCACAACTGTCCCACCAAAAGAGGGACGTCTGGTCACCTTACTTTAAGATCTTAGGTGCTCTTCTTTCTGATATCCAGGCACCATCTGATTTTTCCACCACACTCTGCTATAGCACTGACATATTCAATGATCTCTTCATCAGGGTGAGCACCGAGCAGCACCATGATGTAAGAACTAATTGTTCTTAGATTGGGGTTAGAAATAATTATGAGCCCCAAATCCATGCACATATCTATGGTTTACATAAGTCTCTGGTTCACTGTAGAGGCTTCCTTATTTATTTACGACAGAGAACTTTGTCAATCATCCCCCTGGGGCATAAGGTAATTGGATTGATAGAGTTGTTAATTTATCCATCGATAAGGAAATTATACAAGTACAGGTTAGCCATGAACACAACCACATTACATGAATTGTTCATTTGTACAGATTAAACTATTAAGTGGCAGGGCAGTATTTATGTTAACAATGTGGTTGGGGATAGGGCAACTTTTCCAATAACATTCATTCACAAAGGCAGAACCATGCCTAGCAGATGAATACATTTCATAGTAAGACAAGGAGGGCATTAACATAGTAAATATATGGTGGTCCTGGACACCCTCAAAGAAAGGGATCTGAACCAAAGTCAGCAACTGCCAATTCCATAACCTTGGGGTCGCAGCCATCTGTTTCTTCTCTCACTATAGAGTTTCAGCCTGAAGTTCAAGGGCTGCAGGTGAGTTTGAGGTAAAGCCCAGTTCATGTAGTGGGGTTCCCACATTGAGTCCTCCTGGTGTGGCCTATGAAGGATGTTGTTCTAGGACCCTGTTTTGTTTGTTTGTTGTTAACCGATGCATTTGGTGCAGCTTGGAGTTCTTCCATCAGCACTATTGGTTCCTGATCCTATTCTACCTCCTGAAAGGGCTGAACATCAGCCGATTCTTTTTGGAACAGTGACTCTAAGTAATCCACTCCTCTTTTGATGTTTCCTACATCACTCAATAGTTTGCCCATAGGATCCTTCCATGGTGATGCCTGCAGTTTGCTTCAAAGTAACCAGGAAGAGTGGGTAGAAAAATAGGTGGAAGAACATTTGGTCACAATATGGACAGTTGTGGCGACACTGGAGTTCATATGCTGTTCGAAATAATTTCCTATGCTTTTGAAGATTGCCATAATATAAAGTTAACAAGAACAAGAATCATAAAGCGATAAACCAACCTTTATAACAAGACCGTTAATTTTCCAGGTCGACAATCCTATGACAACAATATCTATTTCCACCCTTATCTTCTATCCTCGGCAATATGCATCTTTTGTCTGGTCTTCTCTCTGTCTTCCAATATGAGGAATATTTTTCAGACTTTAAGGACATGCATTTTACCGTCCTGTGGCTGAAACCAACCCTTTTGCCATCATTCCAAGTATCGGAACCACTAAGGAATTAGTCCGTGTCTCCTATTCTTCAATATTTCCTATCTTACGGTAAACTCTCTTCACTGCACGTCAATAACACATTATCATATTATGTGTAGCACACTGTCAGTTAGCTCCCTTTTTGGGTACAAATGACTTTCCTCCTACTTACATTGTAAGCATTTGAGAGCAGGAGTCAGTTCTGTACTTCTCAGTGTACATAGATGTCTCAGCACCATAGAAAGTGCTCAACAAACGTGGTTGAATTTGAACGGCATGATCACGCAATTAAATGTCAGTGGTGGAGACTTGAGAGCTTGAGCGAGAGAGAGAAGTTGGCATCTAAACTAGGACATTGGGAAGTTGGAAATGAGACAATCTGCCTTAACGATGGAAGAATGACCTTGTGACGTTGTTGTTTATTGCCGTAGAGTCACCCTTGACTCCTGTCTGCACAGCAGACCAGCCCACAGGCCTGTCAAAGCTGGGACCTTCCGGAAGCAGATCCCCAGGCCTGTTTTCCATGTGGTGACAGCTTTCTGAATATTTTGGGCTTTCTGTGGGAAGGTTTTGTCTGATGACCTTAGCAGATGCTATGAGCAGATTTCCCCTTGGGCTCTTAGCACAGTGTCCCTGTGCACACCCAGAGGCTTGCATTTCCTCCTCGTGGCCTTCCAAATGTTCAGCAGCACGCCATCTGGCCCAAATGCTCGGCCTACTCATCAAATGGTCATTAGTCAGTACCCGTTGCACGCATTTCAAAGAGTCAAAAGAAGAAGAGGAAAGATTATCAGAGAAATGGAAAGCCTATCCCTCCACTTACAGGATTTGGGTAGGATACCTACGACCCCTTTGTTTCCCACATCATGTGTTTGGAACTCGTGATTTGCAGTTATACTTCCTGGAAGTTTTCCTTCCCCACCTCATTTCTCTCTTATGTAATTCTAGGAGACAAGGCCACCTGCAATTTCCAGTGGGTGGTAAGCCCCACCATGAAAGCAACCGCCTCTAAGTGGCAGGTGGGAGAGGTCAGAAGGTGGGCAGGTGAGAGAGGACAGGCCCTCAGCCATCTCATTCACTCCTTTCTGCGACCCTGTGAAGGACGCTGGACACATTCTGTGTCCCAATGTCCAGTGTGTTTGAGAGATGCCTCTGCTGACCATTACCATAGACTTGGCCTGGTGCTTATACCCATCACTGACTATTAATATTTTCTCACTTCAGAAACTACAAGGGCACAGAGTGACCTGGAAAACAACTGACAATGAGGAGCTGCTGCCAACCAGATTACCCCCGACAGATGAAGCTTGCCGATGATAAAAAAAATATTAGGCAACTAGCCTGTTTCTCTTACATACCATTTAATAGAAAGAGCAACACCTCCTTTAGATTGGCCTTGAGTGGACCATAAGGGAATGTGGGCAGTAGCAACATCTCCTAGGGGCAGGCTTTACTTGGGAGCATGGCAGACCACTGCCAGAGGCAAGAAAACGTCTCCAATTTCCATTAAACTTCCCCATGGCACCTCCCAGGGAATGTGATGAGAAAGGATCCTAGAAATACAATGTTCTAGGCACGGAACTGTGGTTTTCCCTGTCTCAGTCGTGGCGATCAAGCCCCCAGGAATTAGCCAGTGAGAGAATCAGAAAGTTAACCGAATAACAGAAGCCCTGTTGTGCATGTTCCATTAAGACTTCTTGTAAAGACTACTTTGCCATCCTAATCTTGGGAAATACGTGACATGGTGTGGTGACCAAACACGAGTCTAGTTGCTGTTCCCTAAAACAAATGCTGTAATCTAATGCTGTGCAATCCAGCCAGCCATGAGCTGAAAAGGGCCTTTCTCCGGGTTGTGCTGTGCCTCCAGAATGCTGATAGGTATTTTAGCAGGACCTTCCCCTGCAGTTTTTTCATTGCTTGATCTAGAGATCTTCAGACAAAAGTTTATATGAATCTCCAGCTTATTACCTGACCTATGAGTTTTAGATCTACAGCCGCTTCTCACACAATCCTGTGAGCCAATTTCGTGAGGTCAATCTCCACCTATCTACCATCTTTCATCTATCTACCTGTCTCTCCATCTATCAGTGAGGGTCTCTGCCTAGTCCATGTAGGTTCAATCAGCTGCTGACCTAAAAATTGACAGTTTGAATCTGCCTAGCAGAAGAAATGTTTGTCAGTCTGCTTGTGTACAGCTTACAGTCAAGAAAACCCAATGGGGTGGGGCTAGTCTGTAACCCATAGGGTTGCCGTGAGTCCGGAGCAATTTAATGGCAATGGGATTTTTAGAAGTGCCATGGAATGCCAAAAGAACAAACCATCTGGCTTGGAAGAAGTGCAGCTAGACTGCTCTTTCCAGACAAGGATGGCAAGACCTTATCTCAGGAACTCTGGACATGTTATCAGGAGAGACCAGTCCCTGGAGAAGGACACTGCACTTGGTCAAGTGGAGGGGCGGCGAGAAAGAGGAAGGCGCTCGCCAAGATGGATTCACACAGTGGCCGCCACCATGGGCTCACACATATGCACAACTGCAAGGAGGGCGCAGGCCTGGTGGTGTTTCATTCTGTCATAAATAGGTTCACTAGGAGTCCGAACCAACGCTAAGGCACCTAAGAACATACCTATATCACTTGCTCAGTTGTTTTAGAGAACGCATGGCCATTTGCAATGGATCCTATTGACACATGTGTGAGCATGAACTCTAACTGGACTGTGTTTTAAACGAGTCAGTCCAAAGAGGTCACAGACTCTGGCGACTGCATCTCTGTCATCCTCTGGTGGCTCGGCCGTGCTCTGGAGGTTACCTTCAAACGCAGGGAGAAGCCAGCCGACCAAAATAAAAAACAGCCCCAATACAATTGCATGCCTCTTGGCGTTGCTTTTATGGAACAAAAGTTTCAAAGGAAAGCTAAATAAATCCCATTTGGAAACTTCAGAGAACCCACCTCGTGCTTGCCCTTTCTTCAACTGCACTTAATCCATTGTTAGTGAGAGCAAGGACTACTAGGGCAACAGCCCCTAGTTTAACTATTGCACACGGGCTTGCTCCGGTCACCGTGTGGTTTTAATGTAAATTGACATTATAGTATTAAGAGTGCCCTTAGGGCCTCATCCAGATTCCTTACATTTTGCCACATTGGCTTTATCCTCTTCTATTCCTATTTCATTTTTATTCTGGATTATTTGAGAGTCAGTTGAAGATACAATGCCCCGTATCCCCAATAGTGTAGTGAGCATTTCCTAAAAACAAGCACATTCTTTTACATAGCCACAGAACAACAGTCAAAATCAGGGAATTTGCTGTGACACAATTCTTTCATAATCTGTGATTCAAATCAATTGTTTTCACAATGTTCTTTATAGCAGGAAAAAAGAGTCTGGATGTGGTGCGCTCAGTGGTCCTGTTTCTTGAGTCTCCTCTGATCGAGAGCAGGTCCTCAGACCGTTTGTGTCTTTCATGGTTTTGGCAATTTTGAAGGCAGCGGCTGGCGTGTTATCGAATGTCCCTCAATTTGGGTTTCCCAAATGCTTCCTCCTTGTTACACTCAGGTCATGCAGTTTGCATAGACTTCTCTTAGAAGTCGCAGCTTCTTTTCAGAAGGCGTATTATGTTCATGCATAATATTTTCCAGGAAAAATATTATCTTAGGATGGGGAAAAAACAACTCTAAACCATCATCAGGGCCTCAGTGATACTGTACTAAAACTCTATGTTCACTGATTATAGCCCTGGGCTTGCCTGTTAGTGTCTAGAAAATCAGGAGGATGTCTTATTCGTATGACACCTCATTGACACTCAATAAATATTTACGGAGTGAGGTATTATTTGAAAGGAAAACACTTCCACTTCATTTTCACAATTTGTTACTGACTTCCAGGTGTTTCTCCTCCACATCAGCTTCTTTTCCAGTTTAGACAAGTCTGGACAACCCAGGTTGGACCTTTGCTGGCTTGGACGTTATGTCGGACTCCATTAAAAAAATAATTTTATTGGGGGCTCATACAACTCTTATCACAATCCATACGTACATCAATTGTGTAAAGCACATTCGTACATTCATTACCCTCATCATTCTCAAAACATTTGCTCTCCACTTAAGCCCCTGGCATCAGCTCCTCCTTTAACCTCCTCCCTCCCTGCTACCTCCTCCCTCATGAACCCTTGATAATTTATAAATGATTATTATTTTGTCATATCTTACACTGTCTGAGGTCTCCCTTCATGCACGTTTCTGTTGTCCATCCCCCAGGGAGGAGGTTATATGTAGATCCTTGTAATCAGTTCCCCCTTTTTACCCCACCTTCCCTCCACCCTCCTGGTATCATCACTCTCACCACTGGTCCTGAAGGGATCATCCGCCCTGGATTCCCTGTGTTTCCAGTTCCTATCTGTACCAGTGTACATGCTTTGGCCTAGCCGGATTTGGGATCATGATAGTGGGGGTGTGAGGAAGCATTTAGGAACTAGAGGAAAGTTGTATGTTTCATTGTTGCTGCACTGCACCCTGACTGGCTCATCTCCTCCCCGTGACCCTGTTGGACTCCATTTTTCAACAGTAGGTAAACTACTCTTACAGTATGACTCTGAATGCTTGATCAATGAATGAATGAATGATCAAAATAAAAGATCAAAAATAAAAGATGCCAGTATTTCTTTCACTTCTGCTAAACACTGACATTTCTTAATGTGGGCTAAAGACTGGGACCACTGACAATCAAAAACCTATCCCTTTTGACACTTACAGAAAATATTACGATAGAACAGGAGCAGTTTTTAATTTCTACATAAATTTAGGTTCTAGGTGGCAAAACAAGTAAACATGCAGGCCAGCAAAGGACTGTCTAATCAGGAAATTGATCAGGACTTTTCACTAGTTTTTATCTTTTCCCTTTGTGGTTGAGATTTTGTACGATATGCAAGTAATTAGTAGTATAGTAAACTCTAGTCATTTCTTAATGATCATCTTCATTTAATATCTTACTTGAGTGCTACTCTAAAAAAAAAAATCCACAATACCATGAAAGGGAAGGCATTCATTCTTCTCATGTAGGAGACTAGAAATCTGAATTCAGGGCCCCAGCTCTGTGGGGATGCTCTCTCTCACCTCTGTGGAAAAGATCCCTGCCCCAGCCCAATATTTCATAGTTCTTTGACCATCTTCACCTGGCGATGACCTTCTCTCCATTTGTGTTTGCTTCCTGTGTCTAAGAAGTCCCGGTGATGTAGTGTGGTATGCACTGGGGTGTGAACCACAGGCTGGTGGTTCAAACCCATCAACCACTCTGAAGCTGTCTCATAAACCCTAAGGGGCAGGTCTATCTTGTTCCATTGGGTCACGATGAGTTGGAACCAACTTGATGGCAATGAAGTTTTTCGTTTGTTTGTTTTTGGTTGGGCTCCACTTTGGCTCTCACTGTCTTCTGTAGCCTTCTGCACACCAGGTGTTTAGAATTTAAGCTCTAATACGTTTCTCTCCTTTGATCTTGGATTTTATTACATGCCATCCTTGGATCACACAAGCTATCTTCCATGTGGACTTAGCTGACACCTCATTTAAATGACTGCTTGTTTTAAGACAAGCTTTTAAGACTTCATATGTTATTCTTTCTGATAGTCCGGCAATCTTCAATGCTGCACATTATTATAGGAGAAAGCCTCATCTTTTTCACACAGAGCTTCCGTTTGACCTGCTGACCTTGTATTAGCTGACCAACACTTATCCTATGACATCACCAGGGCTCCTTCCTTCCTATGTTAGCTCTCCCTTAATTGTTACCACCACAGTCAATTTCATCATTGCTGTGTTATGCCGCCAACATTCTTTTTGTCTGCCCACCTTTCACGCCAACATACACATCACCACATCCATCTCAGGCTTTCCACTGGAGTTACTTTAGTCCTTTCTGAATCCTAGCATTTTCTTTAATGAGCAAGCAAATGTGTTGCAGGCAAGCCCTATTTTTATTTGCCTTCCCATTCATGTTGCCTTATTCTTGAAAGACGCATTCGTTTCATTCATAATTATAGCTGATGGTTATTTTTGCGAGCACATTGACACTATCACCTTACTGCCTTCTAGCTCTTATTATTACGATCACGAGATCACTTATCAGTCTAATTGTCCCCCTTTAAAAACACAGGTTATGTGTCTTTTCTCTATGTCTTGTTTTAATATCTTCTCTTTGTATTTGGTATTCTGATTTGACTGTGAAGCAGCTAGGTGTTTATTTCTTTTTATGTATTCTGCTTGAGATTTGTTGACGTTCCTGAGGGAGGGATGAATGATTGGTTGTTTTCATCAATGCAGGAAAATTTCTAGCCATTATTTCTTTGAATATTGCCTCTCTCCACTTTTTCTCTATTTTCTCCTTCTGCAACGCTAAAATAAGTGTATATTTGATCTCGCTCTATTCTTCATGTCTCTTAACCTCATATATATCAGAACAGCAGACCAAACCCACTTCTGTAGGGTCGCTTCTGACTCAGCACTGACACACTGCCTTAAAGTAGAATCCAACTATTAGCGACCCTATCAGATGGGGTAGAACTGCACCTGTGGGCTGCTGAGACTATAAACCTTTACCAGAGCAGAGAGCCTCCTCTTCCTCCCTCAGAGACACTGGTGGTTTCAAACTGCTAACCTTGCAGTTAGCAGCCCATTGTGTAACTCACCTGGGCTCCTATTTTGACTCATCGCAGCCCTGTATTATTTGCAACTCTAGCCATCTTTCTGGGGACAGTGTCCCCTTTCCCCCACAGAGTGGCTGGTGGTTTTGGACTGAGAATCCTTGCGAGGACTGGCTTATGAATCTGGGTTGCTGGAGTTTGTCTCTTCTCTGGACCCAGTGTCAAGATTTGAGAAAGATATCCCTCATCCTTTGGGCAGCTGGTGTTTTTCCAGGGGACCCTCCCTGAACGTGCAGTCCGTGGATTTTCCAATGATGGAAAGGGCTTCCTATTAGACTCCCACCTGAAATGTGTTCAAGGCTTTGTCTCCTGTCCCCTCTGTTCTCACGGACCCTGCAAGCTACAGCTCAAAGTTACCTGGGTTCAGTAACAGTCCTCAGGGTGAAGATTGGGTTCAATGGTCCACTTGTCTCTCAAGATAACTGTTTTCAGTCTTGCATTTCTGAAGAAATCTTAGAGTTGTCTTTCCAGTTCAGTGATGCATTTAGAAAATGTTTTATATATTCGTCCTTCTTTTCTATAGGGCTTTCTACTCCCATAATGAGTTATAGTCTTGGAAACTCACAGGAGTAGATGTACCCCACCCTACAGGGTCACTATGAGTCAGAATTGACTTGATCCAGTGAGATGTTCATTTTTGTTTTGGAACTCTGTTAATTTTATTTCATTGTATGAATTTACTGAAATGTATTTATCCATCCTACCATCTGGCAACTAGTTTCTGATGATCAAAATCAATGTTGTACTGGAATATTTTTGCACAGACCTCCTGGTGTGCATATTTAATAGTTTTGAAAGTTTTTAGTTGCATTGCTCTTTTAACATCCTTTAAAAAAATCACTGGAGTCGTTTGAGCCAATTCGGACTCACAGAGACCCTATAGAGGGTTTCTGAGGCTGGAAATCTTTATGGGAATCATACCCTCAACTGTATCCCTTGGAGTGATTAGTGAATCATCAGCCTTGCAGTTAGCAGTCCAAGGTCTATTAGACAGCGCCAATGGGGCTTCTTATGTGTCTATTTACCGTATTAGAAATGAGCTCTGAGAAAACAATTAAATATTGATTATATTTTTAAAAACCACATTAGTAAACTCATTTCATATTAAAAGATACAACACAATGAAAAAATTACAATATTCAAAAACGTAATAAAATAATGAGGAGCATTAGACTATTTTCCTTTTTTTTTTT
>NW_022111368.1:14061185-14063142 GCF_000313985.2 Echinops telfairi
TATGTTATTACCCTCTGTCCATGTTTCACTTTGAATGAATCTTGGACTCACGCATGAGTTGTCTAAGTGACCATGCCTTGGTCATTTGGGTAATATTGGTTCACTAAGGTATGCAGATCTTGCAAATACTGACCCATTTAGTTGTGCACATGCAACTTTTCTAAGCAGCAGTGATTAATATTACTGAGTTCATCAGAAAAGGCGGAGTAATGAGGAAGCTCTGAGGAAGTGCTATGCTCATTGTGGCTGGTACCACACCCAAGGCCACCCAGTCCTTTCCCTCTCAGCCACCCTATATAGGGTTTCCGAGGAGGTAAATCTTTATCGAAAAAGACAACCTCTACCGTCTCCTGTGGAGCAGCTGGGGAGTTTAAACTATCGACCTGTGGTTAGCAGTCCACTGCTTACCCGATAGCGCCACCCAAACTCCGATTCTAATTCTCCCTAGAAAGAGAGAATGTTATCAAATATGCAGTTAAATACTATCAACAAATTTGTCAGATGCTTTTCTTGGCCAAGTGACATTCTTTGTTTTCAGAAAACAACGGCCCAAAGACCAAATCTGATGAACCCTAACTTGTTTGTCAGGCACCCTTTCAAATAAAAATGGTGGTCCATGAAAAACAGGGACAATCTCCAAAGTGCTTTTCTCAGAGACAACTGCCATTCTTCAGTGTGGAACAGAAGTTCTTGATCCATCCTTCCCGCTTTGTCTGTGGAGTATTTAAAAAGCATGTGCACAGAGATTGAGGTTTGTTTCATCGGGGCATTTCCGATGAATTTTGGAATTTTGCTTGCATTTTACTGTGGGTGGATGAGGGTGAAGAGAGCGACAGCTCTGTTGGTGCTAACTGCCCCTGAGTCACTCCTGACGCATGGAGACCCGTGCTTGCACGGTGGATCTGTTCCGTCGGGTCTTCTGGGGTGTCTCTGGGGGGTTCCAATGGCCTGCTTGTCAGTGAGTAGTCCAATGCTTAACCATTTGCATCTCCCAAGAGCTGCTTCATGACCTCGACTACAATTTAGCTGCTAGTGTTGGGCTGCTAACTTCAAGGTTGGAAGTTTTAACCCACATGAAAAGATGAACCTGTCTCTTCCCGTAGACTTAGAGTCATGGAAACCCTCAGGAGCACTTCTTCACTGTCCTATAGGGTCAAGATGAATCAGAATCACCTGGACAGCAATGAGTTTTGCATATACAGCTGAGGTTCTTAAAAAGGGAGGTCTACATACTCCAGGGCATCATGAAGACCTTCTTAGGGAGGCTGCAAGGTTAGACTGTTTTCACAACAACATTAAAGTGCTATTTCTCTTTTGTATCAGGTAGACATCTGCATTGTTTGGTAGGTAAAACATATAATGGTGCTTCCAACACTCAAAACCTATGATCAACAAGGGGAACTGCTCCCGAAAGGAGAATGCCATGGAGAAAATGCATCCAAGAACACGGAATCCTGGAGTGTAATTTAGAGGAGGATGTGAATAATGCATCGAAGTCTTCCTAGAGAAGATAAGTTACAGATAATAAAGATCACCAGCAAATCCAAATGCCGTTTGCGCAACACATTCTATTCATGTGATACCAGCTACTCTATACACTTGATTTAAAAACAAAACAAAGATGTTTTATTGGCACATAATTCAAAACTGTACAATTCAATAGTTCAGTCGTATTACGAAGAGTTGTGTGATCATCACTATAACCAATTTTAGGACATTTTCTTCATTCTTATACTCATCTTTATGAGCACCCTATTTCCCCCCAATCTCCCTTGCCATGCCCCCCAAAAAACCACTGATTCAATTACTGTCTATAGATTCACTCATCCTGGATGTCACAGACAGAAAAGCATGCAAAGAAACAACAACAGTAACAAAGTAAAACAGAGAAAAACCAATAGAAAAGAAAGCAGGGAATATAAAAACTAGCACAAATTAAAAATGTGTCAAAAGGGAG
>NW_022111368.1:14063242-14068509 GCF_000313985.2 Echinops telfairi
CAACAACAGTAACAAAGTAAAACAGAGAAAAACCAATAGAAAAGAAAGCAGGGAATATAAAAACTAGCACAAATTAAAAATGTGTCAAAAGGGAGATCAACTGATAAGGTGTTAAAGTGTAACCTCCCTGCATCTGCAACAATCCACTTTCCCATGCATTCGGCACGATAGCAAGGCTATTCACATCCCCCGTCTATGGTCAGAGGGGATTCACCAGAGGCTTACTCCACGTGCACACGAGGTTTGCTCCATGCTGCAGTAGAACACAAAGGTCAGGGGACTTTTGGAAAATCAACATGTCTATGACACTCCCGGGCTCCAGTCGGCTCTTATTTGGTGCCCTGTGAAGATTCTCGATGCTAAATACTATCCATTTTCCTACAGGATTTTCCTCGACCGGGGAGGAGGACTTCTGTGGAACGAATGGCCTGGGCTTCCTTTCCGGTTTGCTCTCAGTTCCATCCACCTGCGGAGAGGCACAGGCCTGAAATCGGGGATGGGGGGACTCGCTTCCTGCTCGCCCTGTGGTTCTGCGGCAGCTGCATTCTCTTGTGACTACAGGTCTTGTCAAGCCGCCCCTCTCCACCGCTCTCTATTGACCGCCAGGCTCAGGAAACCCCCCAGGCTGAAGGGTGGTAACAGCTTCCTCCTGTTGGTACTTGGGGGGTGCTTGCGTGCCTCCAGTCTTAGCTTGTTCCCTGAGTCCTTCCTTGTCTTTTAAGGATAGTTCCTCCATTTTAAAAGCTTTTTAAAAAAATGCCAGATGGACTGTTTCTGTTCTTTGCCTGGACCCTACCTGATACCGTTTCTTGCACCATGCTGTTTTGCACAGTGCAGGAACATAATAAAAGGGAAGTAACAATATTTTGATAGCTTATAGGCTTTGGAAAATGAAAGGAGTTAGAAGGGAAACAATCTACAATGATGATGATTCATTTCCTCTTGGGCATCAAGGACTGGATCGATAAGATGGAGAGGAGCTGCCTTCATAGAGTGCAATGCAGCGCTCCTCTCAGGAACACTGGGTTCCAAAGGGAATGGGTGCGAGGCACTTAGGAACCACGTTACTATACAACCTTGGACAATGCATGCAATGAAAGTGATGAAGACCTTGATGACAAGCTATGACAGATGTCGTTGTTAGAGCTATGAATTGATATCTCTATTTAACGCGATGTCATTGTTAGAGCTGTGAATTGATCTCTCTCTCTATTGAACGCACTTTCACAATAATTTGGAGGTATGACTAACAATGCCTTTCCGAAATGTTCCATTATAAAGTGAGAACCCGGGTCCAAGTGTCAGAGCATAGCGCATGTGAAAGCGATCGTGCTGAGCTGGGAGTCTGCAGACTGAGGTCCAACTCTGAGATCGGCCACAAGTGACCTTGACTCATCCTTATTTCTGCTGCCTTCTCTGACACCCGGGAGCGAAGGAGATACATATCTACAATCCTATGACTCTCACAAGTCAATGTTCAGTGTACGCCCCAAATATTTCACTGCCCTCGAGTCCACAGTGACGCATAGTGGCCCCAAAGACAGGGTAGAACTGCCCTCTGGGTTTCCGAGACTAACTGTTTACGGGAGTATAAAGCCCCATCTTTCTGCCATCAGTTTACATAACATATCAATTGGAATTTACTTGAAAGCAGTCATTTTGTGTTTTTTTTTTCTCAGTCGTTTGTATAGTTTGTTTTGATTTACTACCTATGGAGGGATCCTTAAACGTTATAATTGGGTTCTACCAGGCTGTACCCTTTATCATTGAATTCTACTATATGTATTTTTATTCTGTCCTTTTGCTCAATATTACGTTTTTTAAGATCCACTTGAGTTTGTTAAAGGAGCCCTGGCTATGTAGCAGTTACACATTGGGCTGCTAACCTCAAAGTCCGCCGTCTGAAACCACCCACCTCCCCACAGAGGAAAGAAAGGGCTTGCCAGTCTCTAACGGTGAGTCTTGGAAACTCCTCGGGCAGTTCTGCCCTGTCCTGTACGGTCGTCATGCGTAGGAATTGACGCGAAGGCCGTGACTCTCCTTTTTTTTAGCGTATCTATCTAAGTATCAAATAATTTGCATTCTTTTTTAGTGGAAAATATCTTCTATACTTAGTTTTCAACATTTTCATCCTGGAAAATGTCTTTCCTTATTATCTGTGTCCTTCCATATTTCCTCCACAAAGAACTCCAGCTGGAATTTATCTGTTGTTTCCTTAACCTTAATATCACCTTGTCTGCAAAACCTATACCGATTTTTTGTGTGTGTAATTTATTTTTGTTGTGATTAAAATTATACACAGCAGAACATACGCCATCGAGTAATTTCTGCAAGTAGCTGCCCCGGAGTCACTCCTGATGCATGGAGACCCCGTGTTTGCAGAGTGGATCTGTCCCATCAGGTCTTCTGGGGTGTCCTGGGTGGGTTTGAACGGCCCGCTTTTCAGTGAGTAGTCCAATGCTTAACCATTTGCATCTCCCAAGAGCTGCTACATGACCTGGACTCCACTTCGCATGCTTGTCCAAACTGTTCCGCCCCTATTCGCACACACTCACTCACCTGGAGCTTGCTATCTGACCTGCTATTGTCAGTTTGAGCCCATAGAGATCAGGGAGCACAGTGGTCCGGGAGGACACTGTTTACTCGGTAAGGCAGACTATTGTTTGGTCTTAAGAGGAGGTCAGGAGATATTTTGGTTTAAGGTATAAGGGTTGAAGATTATCCCAGTTTGAGGGATGTGGGGTGTATCTAGCCTACCTGGCTCAAAAAAGCCTGAATTACAGGAGAATTCAAAATTCTGTTCTGTATTTTCCCACCTTTGGTCAGAAGTCTGCATTGAATTTTTTCCCCCCCAGAGCATTCAGTCATGGTATTTGGGCACCCTCCTGCTTTCTGGTTTCATGGCAAAAGAGGCAGCCAGTCATGGAGCTAATGATCCAGAGCTTCTGTTTCCCCTCCTTTCCTGACACTCTTTCTCCTTCTGTTGCTCCAGGGGAGGAGAGACCAACTGTCGGACCATCATGGGCTCCTGGCAAACTTTTAGGACCCCAGTCACTACATAATGAGCTAGGAGGTAGAACAGAAGCACTAAACATGGTATGAGGCCAATTACCTGGGATGCTGGCCATTATATTAAGACTAAACCTCCAAATCAAAGAGCCACATGGCATTTTTCCTTATTCTTTCTTGTACTTCAGCTGTTTGTGAGCATGCTCTGTTTTGCCTCTGATAGGCAGCTCCTCGAGGGCAGAGCCTAGGACATCCATACGACTGTTTTCTCTACCGAGTGTGCTCTAGTGTTCCTTATTAATGAATAGACATCAGCTAGTGCTGAGATTTACATACTTCCCATTCAAACTAGTACAGAATGGTTCTCAGATTCTGACAAAAATTCTCAATTTGGTAAAATATGTAAAGCTTAAAAGGCTATCGTTTCTGAAAAGTATATATTTATCATTTTCCAAGCTTATCTAAATGAGGCCCAGAAAAATGAAAATTCAACATTTGTTTTTAAAAAAATCAGCTTTAGAACAAATAATGTTTGTACTCACTGGTGGCTGTTCTTTCAGAAGTAGTTTATATGCTGGTATGTTAGACAGGGTTCTCTAGAGAAGCAAAACCATAATGCTAATAATTTTATATGTATATTTGTATAGATATATAACATAAGAAATAAACAGTTAATTAAATTATAAAGTAGTACAAATGGCTCAATGCAACCACTCCTGTGAGACAATTGTGAGACACTGGCAGTCCTTCAAGTCTTGAGGGTCGCCGGGTAGTCCTCTGTAGAGCAATTCAGGCTATCCAGGCACAGGCAGCAAACAGCAAGGCAGGTCACAACAGTCAGCCAGATGACAGGGTCAGACAGTCCCCAGCTCAAGAGATGTAAATTCCAACAGTGTGGCGAAGCAGGTCTTGAAGGAACCTCAAATTACAGTGACACAGCCCAAGGGTTAGGTGTCCCACAGGTAGTGTAGCTTGCAAATTGAGGCAAAGAACAAGCAAGGCAGCCGCACACTAGTCCGATGATCAAAGAGCAAGAGACAAGAAAGGCGAGGCTCGCCAAGCCATTTATCTCTCCCACTTGTGTTTATCGGCCAGGTTGGCACGATAAACATTAACTATCTCAAGTGGTCAGGCTCAATTAAATGATTTCCAGCCTGCTTGCCCAGACTGTCTCTGGAAAATGAACAGCAACCAGAACTCACGTAAGCAGCATTTTGTTTTGTAAAGTTGAAAATCAAACAAAGAGGCTTTCTACTCCCTTAAAGAGTTACACTCTCAGAAACCCAAAGGGCAGTGGTTCTCAACCTTCATAATACTGTGACGCTTAATACAGTTCCTCATGTTGTGGAGACCCCTGAACCATAAAATTATTTTCATTGCTACTTCATAATTGTCATTTTGCTACTGTTATGAATCAGGAAACCCCTGTGAAAGGGTTGTTCGACCCCCAAAGGGGTCACAACCCACAGGTTGAGAACTGCTGCCATAGGCGTACTTCTGCCTTGCCTGACAGGGTCGCTATGAGTCGGGAACAACTGGATGACATTAGGACTATTTAAATGTAGATGGAAATGTGTTACGGGAGCCAAGGTGCTTTGAAAATAAGGCATGCCATAGTTCCTGGACAGCAAGGGGAGCAAAAGCAAGGAAGTCCCTGGGGAATACCAAAAATAGACTGTGGGGCCAGGGCATGGCTCTAAGCTACTGTAAAACACTCTTAAAGGTCAACAACCAGACCTTGAATTATTTATAGGCTTGTCTTGTTGTTGTTTTTGTTTTGCTTTCTTTTGTTGCTCTGTCATGTTTTTGTGCTTATTATTGTATCTGTGTGTCTATCTAGATAAACTAGACTGGATAAACAATCCAGAGGAGAAAACGAGACTGACAGTTCTGAGGGAATGGGAGAGGGGGAGGCAGGGGAAAGGAAGTGGGTGTTAACAAACCCAGGCACAAAGGAACAACAAGTGATCTAAAATCGATGGCGAGGAGCGTGTAGGAGGCCTGGTAGGACTTGATCAAGAGCAATGTAACCGAGAGGAATTGCTGAAATCCAAATGAAGGCTGAACATGATAGTGGGATCAGAGGAAAGTAAAAGGAAATAGAGGAAAGAACTAGGAGGCAAAGGGCATTTATATAAGTCTAAATACAGGCATGTATGTATGTAAATATATTTATATATGATGATAGGGAAATAACTCTACATGCACATATTTATAGGTTTAGTATTAAGGTAGCAGATGGACATTGGGCCTCTACT
>NW_022111368.1:14069648-14074013 GCF_000313985.2 Echinops telfairi
CGGAGAGCAGACATGAGGCGGGAGTGGGTGGTGCTTACATTAGTGAACTGAATGTGGCCACCCAGTACTAGAAATGGCCAATCTCTGCTTTTAATGGTTTGTGATTAGTTGCGCGAAGCAGAAGCGGGTGTATTCAAGTCCCTCCGCGGCTGAAGAAGAGCATCGTGGTTGGACGTCTTGGAGAAGCAGGCTTTCGGCTGAGCTTTCAGGAATGACTTGCGGAACAGCTCCACAGTGGCGGACCACTGGGACTGCCACATCTGTAACAATCTGGAAAGGAGAATGGACAAGTCACTGCCCGCATACCTACCAAAGGTCAACAGCGCATACTCTACCGCCCAGCAACAGCTTACCTACATGCACCCAAAGACCCCCAAATACAACAAGTCTCGTGAGCAGCAGAAAGGACGAGTCACCTTGGTGGCCACACAGTGCCTGGGCGGTGCAAGCATTTAATATGCCAGGCTGCTATCAGGAAGCTGGGAAGTTCCAGTCTACGCATAGGCACCTTGGGAGAAAATCTTTCCCCAAACCAGCTACTGCAACCCCGTAGAGTGTAGTTCTCCTCTGACACTCATCACAGAGAGTTGACACTGGCTCCACAGCTACTGGTTAGTGGTCTGGTTGTCACCTATTTCCATAGCAACGAGGAAAAGTAACCCACTTACCACTATAAGTAACAATAAGGATGAATCTTACAAACAATGTTGAGCAAAAGAGCCAGATATAATGAATACATACTAAATCACTCACTGCCAGCAAGTGAATTCTGACTCATAGCAACCTTATAGGACAGAGCGAAACTGCCCCTGTGGATGTATAGCCTAACACTTTAAGGCAGCGGTTCTCAACCTGTGGGTCTCGACCCCTTTGGGGGTCGAACGACCCTTTCACAGGGCTGCCTGATTCATAACACTAGCAAAATGACAGTCATGAAGTAGCAACGAAAATAATTTTATGGTTGGGGGGGTCACCACCACATGAGGAACTGTATGAAAGGGTCGTGGCATTGGGAAGGTGGAGAACCACTGCTTTAAAAGGAAAACATAGAGGCCCCAGAAAGGGCTGTTAACAAACCAGACAGAATGGAACTAAAGAATGAGTGCCGGGAACCGGGAGTGTGTGGCAGATGGCGACGGGTCCCTCAGCTCCATCCCACCCCACTTGGCCCATGCGTGACTGTGGAAACTGGAAACACACTACCTGGCTCAGACCTTTGTGAGTGAGGGTTTTGAATGTAGACTAGCTTCCGCTGGTACGCTGGTTTGCCAGGGTAAACAGTGGAAGTAAGGACAAGCCATTCTGCTGCTTCTGCCAGCAGGGAGGGGATTTTCCTTGGCAGCGGTGGCCTTTGGCCCTTAGCTTCCCAGCTGCGTAGAGCCAGTGTCCAGGCAGCGAGGTGGCTGTGTGGATGATAGCTGTGGTCTTAGATACAGTCGTTAAGGCAAACCCACTTCCATTCAGTCGGTTCAGACTCACAGCGACCCTATAGGGCAGGGTAACGCTACCCCTATGCGCTTCTGAGACAGTCCTGACTTTCTACTAAGCCACCAGCACTTCTGTAGTTAAGGCAGTGGCTCCTCACCCCTATTCCCCCGCCCCCCCAAAAAGGTGTGGGACAGGAGTCGCTTTCATGGAAGTATAGAATACACATTTAAAGGGGCTTCAAAAAGTTGATGGGAAAATGCCATTATCTTTTCATTCGCCTTTTCCATGACCCTTTTGAATCCCCTCGTACAGAAAACTGCACACACCCAAAGTGTATTTTTGCACAAGTTGGTGCATTTTCCTAGGGCGAACACACCACGGAAGCCAGTGCTCAGAACTAAAACGAACACCCCGGGAGCCTCTCTCACACCCTCGCCCTCTTCCAAATCACCAGTCTCCTTACAAGGAGATAATGATTGGATGAATGGTAACTATTTTTGCACATGATCGGAGAGAAATTCTCCAAGGTGTAGGGAGCCCTGGTGGTATAGTGGGTTATGCACTGGGGTTCGAACTACAAGGTCAGCAGTTCAAAACCCCCCATCTGCTCCTAGAAAGAAAGAGGAGGTTTTCTAACCCTTAAAGCAGTGGTTCTCAACCTTCCTAATGCCGTGGCTCTTTAATACAGTTCCTCATGTTGTGGTGACCCCCAACCATAAAATTATTTTCATTGCTACTTCATAACTGTCATTTTGCTACTGTTATGAATCGGGTGACCCCTGTGAAAGGGTCGTTCGACCTCCAAAGGGGTTGCAACCCACAGGTTGAGAATTGCTGATTTAAAGGCTTCTGCAAATACGTTCAGATACTTGCCAAGGGATAGGTTTTGTTAGTTGGGAGGATATTAGGTACCTGGAAGTATAGTAGATAGAACATGGAAGAAGAATGGAGGTAGATAGGCAAGGAAGACAAAATCCTGCCTGTTTTTTTTCCTTTTTCCATAATCTGTCTTTCCTTGAGAAAGTTTTCAAACTTAGAGAAAAGCTCAGGGAATAATGCACAAATATGTACCCACCACTCCACTTTATCGTATCTTAACCTATGACTAGGATTGATTCTGCAATTTTCAACACATCAGATCTCCACAACTATAGCGAAAGTTTTCCACCTGCCTTCCTCTACTTCCTCCCTCTACCCTGGAGGGAGCCACGTCTCGAAGATGGGATGATCCCCAAGCCTTTTCTCTGCCATGCAAGTATGTGTGCATGTCCGAAGGAATAGAGTATTTATTGCTCCGCCTTTCATGTCTTAGACAAAACATACTGTACTCTACAGTTCAGTATGCAATTTGCTGTTTCACTTAACATCATCGGTTAGAGTATTCCACATTGGTATATGAGGGGGCTTCAAAAAGCTCGTGGGAAAATTCCATGATCTTTCCATTCCATTTTCCATGAACTTTTTTGAAGTTTTGATCACATTTTCCCCTTGTGCTTGACTCAAATTTTCATTTTCTTCTTTTTTTTCCCTTTAAATTTTCATTTTCATTGATGTGGTTTTTGGTATTATGTCATTGGTAACATGTTATTTTTTGGTAATACGTCATTGTATGACAGTCCCACAATTCATCTGCTTCCCCGATGTTGGAAATTCGAGTTGTTTCCATTGTGTTGTCTAGGGTTGCGGTGGATGAGTTGTATCAGAGTGTGCATGAGTTATCGGATGAAAAGCTTTAATCTCCTCTGTAAGCCATCACCGAATACTTAATAAAAAATAAGTTACTTACCCAGCAAATATGTCCCTTAAATACTCCTTCCATTCATTTGCCTATCAAAATCTCTATTCCTAATGTGTTAAGCCATTTATCTTAATCTAGCCCAAATGGAATGAACAGATTTGTCTGTGTTGAACGAAGGGGCGGCGGTATGAGACGGGGAAAGGAACCAAGGAGAGCGAGTCTAGGGAGCACAGGTGGATTCACCATGCCTAGACCAGGCCCATGTCCACCCCAGCAGGAGCCCATCCCAAGTGCAGTTCTGCCGGCACTATGAGGAAGGCTTTAAAGTGAAAACCTGACCAAAACCAGGGTGAAATCATGTTGACGAAATGGGATCACGTGAATTGAGAGTATATGACTATCTTGTGGTCCAGAATGTTCACCAAAGAAAATTATTTGCCGGATTAACTTTCTTAAACTATGTGTCATGTTACTTTCCTGTTCAAAAATCTTTCTAGAATTTCTTTCCAGACAAACTCCATTTAAAGCACTCTTCCTAGCAGAGGACCCCCATCAGTTCTCCTGTGCTAGTTTCTTACTTTTCCTTCCTGGAGTATATCCCCAGGGCAGAGGTCATCGCAAAGCTATTACGTAGGATGGGCTGGACTTCCCCGAACTCACCATCTCAAGCATTCTTTGAACACACTCCTAGGGCTGTTAATTACAAAGTGAGCAGTCTGAAACTACCAGCTGCTCTGAGAGAAAGATGGGGCTTTCTACTCCTGTAAAGAGTTCACATCTGGGAAACCCCCAGGGCAGTTCTACCCTGTCCTGAGTCTCCAGGAGTCGGAACGGACACAATGGGAATGAGGTTTATTTTGGTCGGGGGATCATATACAAAATTCTAGGTACAGAGTAGTGAACAAGACAGGCCCAGCGCCTTCCTTTATGTGGCCCAGAGACTAACAGGACATGCTTTGAAGTATACAAAAGGGCAACCTTTCCATTTGTGTAGAACTACGTTAGCACAGAGATGAAATAGGTGAGGCTCCCAGTTCTTGTAGTATTAAATTAAAATGGCACAGGGGAGGAGGTGGGGGGCCGCCCCCACCGCTAATAGAACTCACTGGTTCAGTAATACTACTTCTGGGTTCAGTAATGCACAATTGTACGGTTGAGATATATAAGTATTATATTAAAGTCATCGAGAGCATGAGAGA
>NW_022111368.1:14074469-14075945 GCF_000313985.2 Echinops telfairi
CATCTGACCTCCCCCCACAAGTTCTGTCCTGGATTCCCACCAGCATCCATTTGTGGGTCCAGGCCACACCTCAGGCGATTCTGCTTCTCTCTCCGCCATCTCTTCCCCCACCCCAAATTTAACAACCTGTTTTAGGAGTTGTTGGTTTATTTGTTTAAGAAAGTATTATTATTATTATTAGATAGCCAGTTTTTGATGAAAGGAATATGTAGCTTCTGATAAAAGAATCCAGTGGTTGATAATAGGTTAAAACTTTACCTCTCCTGGAAGAAATTTTCCTAACGTGCCCCTCTACATGGGATGCATTTTCTGTGAACATGTTGGCTTTAGGGTAAGACATTGGGAAAGATCCTCAGGGGTGTCAACTTCTACATGAATCATGTCAGACCATACAGATCGAGGGGAGCACACCTCCCCTGGTGGCACACGGGTGACCAGTTGGGCTGCTAGCCGCAGTCAGCTGTTTGAAACCACCAGCCACGGCATGGGAGAAAGAAGCTTCCTGGAAGAGTTCAGTCTGAGACGCTCACAGGGACAGTTCTACCCTGTCCTACAGAGCTGCTACGAGTCAGAATTGACTGAAGGACAGTGAGTTTGTTTGTTTTATACAAATACAGACCCAGCTTACCTGCCTGGCAGATTCACCTGCCCAAAGTCATTCAGCGGGACTACTCTAGACTTACACAAACAAAAAGAACAAACGAATGCTCCATCTATATCTTCTTTTTAGAGATCCAGGAAAATTACAGACCGTGGGAGGATAGTTGGCAAGATCTGTTCATTCCTTTAGGCCATAAACCACCTCTGAGTGCACACACGTGCCAGTAATGGCTGGGTACCGAGTATGGCGATGAGCACGGCATGACATCTGTGCTGAAGAACAGTCTTCATGTGAGCAAGAAAGCCAGGGGCCACGTGAGGGGGCTGACCAGAGCGGCAGCATGGGGGCACAAAGGAGAAGGCCATCAATTGCTTATCATTGGGGAGACGGGCAACAGAGATCAGAGAGGAGGTGACCAGGAGATCCTGGAGAGTGAAGCAAACAGGAGTGGCCCAGCCATCCAAATAGTTTGGGTTTCAGAGAGCACTGTGTGTTCTAAGACCTGCAAGCAGTGGGCAGGTGTGAGGTTTATATAAGGCAGCGGTTCTCAACCTGTGCGTTGAGACTGATCAAACGACCCTTTCACAGGGGTTGTCCGATTCATAACAGGAGCAAAATTACAGTGATGAAGTAGCAATGAAAATAATTTTATGGTTGGGGGTCACCACAACACGAGGAACTGTATTAAAGGGTCACAGCATTAGGAAGGTTGGGGACCACTGCCTTATTTGAATAAGAAATAAGGGACAAGAGATAGGTTTGGGTGGGTGTCGGGCAGGGGATGGAGAAGGGAAAGTCTTTTTCGTTCAAGGAATCTCGATGGCATGATTTCATTGTAGAAATCTCCCTGGGAATGTATCTATGCTAATTCAAAG
>NW_022111368.1:14077433-14093306 GCF_000313985.2 Echinops telfairi
AGCTTAAGTAAATAAATGCCACTAAAAAGAATAGAAAAAAAATGAATGGGTGTATTGCATTGGGCCGAAGGACTATTCAAAATGTTAAATATCAAAGATATTACCTGGAGGATTAAGGGGTACCTGACCCAAGCCATGATATTTTAAATTACATATCTCATGTGAATGCTAGACAATGATTAAGGAGCCCTGAAGAATTAATGCGCTTGCATTATGGTACTGGTGAAGCATATTGACGATACCCAGGACTACCAGAAGGATTGCATTTGAATTTATGGTGGTAAAGAATATTGAAGGTACCGTGGACTGCCAAAAGAGCCAACTTATCTTGGAAGAACTCTAGCCAGCATGCTCCTGAGAAGCAAGGATGGTGAGCCTTTGTTGTTATCTTTGAACATAGTATCAGGAAGGCTCCGGCATGGGAGGAGGACGTCATGATGGGACCGTCAGGGGTGGGGGAAAAAGAGAAAGCCCCTCAGTGAGGTGAGCTGGCAAAGGCTCAGACAGAGCAACGATGGGCACAGCCCTGGGTAGTGTCTTGTTTACTCGTACAGAGGTTTCTAGGAGTCTGGAATCAATATTGCCTCAAAATCCAGCTCAAATCATATCCATATTGAGCAATCATATGGCATGTCACAGCGGCTACCTCAAGGAGCTCAGGCCTACGCACGAGTGTGAGCTTGGGACACGGGGGCAGTGTTTAGCTGTGTCGGACACAGGGTCACTGAGCCAGAGCCAGCTCAACAGCACCGAGCAGCAGCAGCAACAGATCATTTTAGCTCTTTTTCCCCCTTTTGTCATTAGGTTTTAGTTTGATGTCTTTTATCGGTACTATGGGCAACATGTAGTGGTTTATGAATTGGGCTGCTAACTGCAAGGTCAGCAGTTCAAGGCCACTAGGTGCTCTTTGGGAGAAAGCTGAGGTTTTCTGCTCCCATATTTAGTCTGGGAAACCCTAGGGAGGGGTTCTACTCCACCTCACTGAGCTGTTGTAAGAATTGACTTGGTGGTAGTGGAGATGGTCAATAGTTTTCTACCCCTTTAGGTGGTGACTCCGTAAGCTTAAGGTCAGTTGATTGTTTTGAGACATTCCCGGAAAAGTGGCGTAGTGTGATGACCAAGCACATACCACCTCTGGAGGCTGGATCTGTTAATACCAGTCATGGGAACTTGTAGGAGTACAGTGAACTCAGCAAGTAGCTGAGCTACTGGACGTGTTTTCCTACTAATAAAATGCAGATACTAGAATTGCATAGGCAGATGAGAATGTATTAAAAGGCTTACTTTTTCTAAAGTTTGTTTTCTTTCAGCAGGTTTGAAATCCTCTCGGTACACAATGATAACATTGAACTGCTGATTCGAACCAAACTGGTCTTTGTCTGAAATGTTACCAGGTTGAGGATTGCATTAATTACTATCAGAATCTTCTGGACAAATCTCAAGGATACTCAATTACATGTCCATTCAATTCAAAGCTTCTTAAAAGACCAAGAGAAGTATTCTACTAGGGGCTTTTGAGTTCTTTGACCAGGACATTGGAACATTTACTAAGTATGGTTAGCAAAGTAGAAGGATTGACACAGTGGCTGCAACAATTTGAGGATGACACAGGGCTGGGCAATTTTGCTCTGTTGCACACCAGGTCATTACGACCAAGTTGATGGCCTCTAACCCCTTCACTCCAACGAGGAAGGGCGGTTTAAATCACTGCATTCTGTTGTTAGTGCCAGTTTTGGCTAAATGTTTAGTCAGAATGGATACGGCCTAGAGCAGTGGTTTCTAAGACAGAATGGGTCACAAGGATGCTTTAAAAATGACCTAAGAGTATTTTTAATATTTCAGGTGCTCATGCAACCTCTGGCAGTCTTTCCCATCCAAGGTCAAATGTTCTGTCCCTGTGCCATCTTAAGTGCACGCTATCCCAAGTTAAGATCATTATTGCAGAGTTCAATGTGCTAAGCTACAATTCATCTCCCTATTCATATGTTCTTCAGGGTTCCACAGAATATACATTTGTATACACGACAGTACTTAGCATATTTAAAGCCAGTTAGAGTCTCCTAGGGGTTACATCCTTGAGCCAGCTTTTAAGGTAAAACTTAACAATCAATTTTACTCTTGAAAATCTCTTCAAATGATTGGCAATCTAAAATCTTAATCAATGCAATTTTACTTGCAGGGTTGGAATAGATGGCTGCTTTTATTTGAGCTGCAGATGAAGCAGCTACCTGACATTCAGGTATGCAAAAATACCTTTACTCAGTTGGCATGAATGTAAGTTGCTGAATTTATGATGAAATGCTATTCGGTATTTCTTCAATATATTGTCCATTTTTAAAAACCACTATCGAAGACCTTCATGGGACATTGCCCACACATTCCTCATCCATGGATCAAACAGGCAATTATTAACAGAAGGGTGAAACAAATTCCTAGTGGAAACCGGCATTTAGGGAAAGGCTTAAGAGGAAGACTGTGGCAATATGAAAAGTTACGTTCTTTGGGAGCACTGGGTATGTAAAAGATAGACTGCTCTGTCTAGACTCCAAAACACATTCACAAAATGCATCATTTTCTGAAAATTTATGACTCACGACTCAAGGAACACTGAGTTTCAGCAAATCCCCAGAGTATTTACTTTTAGAACGAACCTTACCAGGAATCACAATGTCATTTATTTAGCAAAATAAATCTTTCACTAGGAAAATTTCCAAAGCTATCTGCAAGTGCACTGCTATGAACCTTTTTCCATGATACATACTTGTGGGGCAAAAAGTCGTTTTGAAAAAAACCCACAAACAACGAGACTTACCCAGGCTTCCAGTTACATTATACTACAAACTGTTGTATGGCTTTGTAGAAAACAAGTGCAACTCAGCACCATCGTAATGCTGAAGTTCAGGAAAGTGCAATGGTAGATGGGGCATGGCACCAGATTACCACAGCTGTGTGCCCTCTTGTCGAGGTGAATTGCTAAAATAGAGGACGCAAAGGTGGTCTGGATGAAGAAATGAGTTCATCGCTATCTATCTAACCCTTGGTGGATGCTGAAGGAAACAGAAAGGCATTCCATGCTGTTTCCGATCCAGTCTGGGGAGGGAGGGTTGACAGTAGATGGTATGTGCATAAGCTGTAGGGCTTTTTATTTTTGGTGGCAGTATCACCTTCTCCTCGAGCTCATTTCTCCACCACTAAAGCCAAACCATAACAATTCCCCCAAACGTGGCAATTTATTATGTACAAGATATGGAAGAGTATGGACATCGGTCATTAAGGCCTCAGTAACAACCCTTCTTACATTGGACCGTGAACCAGCATCGACCGTCTGCCTCGTGTCCTCATCTATCAATTAGGGATCTATCTGGGCAGTCACCTGAAGTAGAGGGGGAAGATCAATTTAAGTCAAAACTTCAAGAACCATTTGCCAAATGTAAAACACCAGGTGAAAAAGCGAAAAGCCTAAAGAATCACCAAGGAAAAAGTAGAAAGGATGACGGGAAAATTCTAGTGGGCTTTTATTTCAACAAAATTAACTTTGTAGACAAATTTTACATTCTCAAACTCTCCAAGGTTCACCTTTAAAAAAAAATATATGACAAGACATTCTGGACTCTTACATTTTCACAGGCACAGGCAAGAACAATTGTACCAAATTTTCAAGTTAAATAAGCTTGTTGCATTTTATACCATAAAATTGAACCAAACTGTGACAAACATTCACGAGGTTCAAGTGCACCTGTAAGAAACATATGGGCATATGTACTTTTTAAAACCACACACACTTTTTTATATCAATACACATCTAAGTATCTGATGCATACATTTCCATTAATGGTAGACACAACCCTGCAAATACAAGTTACACCAATCGTTTGCTTTTTATAGTTTCTTGAATGTGAAATTGGACAATAGGAATGTAAACTTATGTGGCTGAAAATGCTACACTCTACTGCACGCAACCACAAAGTAAGAATGAAGGTTGGAAGCAGTTTCCCTCAGGAATGATAATTTTATCATTTAAAATATTCAACGGAAAGATAAAAGCCTTTCATGGGAAAAGCAAGCAAATGAAATTTTGACTCAACTGGCAAAGATTTGGGAAGGAATAGCTTTTGTGCAATTAGTTACTAACACACACACAGAAGATGAATAGTGAACGCCCAATAGGACAATTAGATGGTTCTGACGCTTCTACTCTTTATAGTTCACCTTAGCTTACACGTCAATGCAAGTTCAGATTCCTCACCGGAAAATTGTATTCTGGACTAGATACATGTTTGATGTGTGTGTGTGTGTATATTTATTTATTTCAGAACAAATCACTACTTTTCACCACAGAACTTTGTCACCTTTTCACCGATTTTTAAAATATAAAAGTAGGCTTTTTTTTCACCCACATATGCAGATAAAAGTGCTTCTCAAATGTCCATAACCATCTCCATAACCCTGAAATAGGGATAAAGGCACGTATATGTGCACTAGTTTTATGTGATTTATTTTCCATTTATCATTGCCAGCGAGAGAAAGGCAATGGCACATCTGATACAAATTTCTGACTGGGGGCATGGGAAATACACCCAAGAACTCTAAATGCTGCAGCCCTGAAGTGCCAACCCGGTTCATTCACTTTGTGAGCTGTTACCTTATCTGCTTTCTCTCTATAGGCTGCAGGTAATTATATCTCAGCGATTATGAGACCAAAAAGGCCCAGGGATAAGGACTTGTTCAAATTAGTCCCCCACGAAAGTTGTTTATAACCTCATTACAGACATGTTTGTGAGTTAAATATTAAAGTAATTATAAGGCCATTTACTCCAACAAATGTGAATGAAATATAATTAAGAGGCACACTTAGACTATGTCTTTCATTACTAAAGGGCGGTGCTTTCCCTCGATACACAAGGGATTCAATAGTCAGCAGCAGGTAAGTAGTCCGGAGATAGCCTCATCTCTTTCTCTTTTCTGTTGATAAAGTGCTATCTTTAACAGGGCGAATTTACTACCCAGCTTTTCAGTAACGTTACCATAGATTTCTAATCGATTCAAGGAATTGTCATAAAACCTAAACATTGGTAAGAACTGCTGTAAAGCATAGAAACTGTGAATGTATCTTATTTCTTAGTGTAGTAAAAATAAAAAGTGTACCTTAAAGTGAAAATCATTGATTTAAAAATTACTTCACAGAAGCATAGGACTAACATTTATGCCAATTCGCTAACCATCTAAACCAGAATCGGTTTCTATAGGCAATGCAACTCTAAGCACCATCAAGTAGGGCGGGTCATGCCAAAAAGGACCGAGGCTTCTAGGGTCCCCAGAACAGAACCCTGGCCAAGTTACACTTTTAGAGCAGCAAAATAACCAATGCAATTCAGAACAATAGGCACTATTTTGTTGAAATATACTGTGGGATCTGAGTGTTCTTTTAATGACAAAACTGTATTACTATTAAAGTAACTTAATATCAAGTGTAGTGGTGTGAGAGTTACACAGAAACTGGGTTACAGATTAAGTTAAAGTGAAAGTTGCCTTTTTCATCAGTCTTAAAAACTGAAACTGCTTCAAAAAAAATGTACTGCTACTTACAACACAAATCCGGTACAAACGAGATTTCCACTTTTATTCACATTATTCTAATTAGTACTTTTGCATCTCAACTCTGGCCTTCAGTAGTACCTTAACAATGGAATGCCATTAGTAAATAAATAAGGGCAGCAGGTAGTTTGGCTCACCTCTGTAACACTATCAATTTCATTACAATGCGCAGTTCCTGTTGCATTTGGAAGTGTAACCAACTTTTAAAAACTCAAAACTCACTATCACAGAGTCCAAGCTGACTCACAGCGACCGGTAGGGCAGGGTTTAGAAATGCCCAAGTGGGTTTTCGAGACTAACTCTTTACTGGAGTAGAAAGCCTGGAATTTCCCCCTCGCAGCCGCTGGTGGTTTCAAACTGCTGACCTTGCAGTTAAGCAGCCCAATGTATAACCAGTACCCAACCAGGGGTCTTGTAGGCAAGGGTCAAAGGAAAGCCTGCCCTCCTCCCCCCTACTTTAGACATATTTCTGGTCCTTAGAATAATGGGCTCCAGGGCCAGAAGGGAAGTGCGCAGGAAAGGCACAGGTCAAGGCAAAGTCCACTTTGCCAGGGATGCTAGATGGAAAATCTGCACACAGGCAGAAAGCCCGACTACCTTGCCACTACTTCCTTCACCGGCTCAACCCTTCTAGCCGGAATTCAGGCTTAGTCTTTCCTGGCCTCCCGTCCTTGCCCATGCCCCGTAGTCTATTCCCTAAGACTATGCCTATGTTTTCCTAAAGGGAAGTTATTTTTACCCAAACACGTTGGACTTCGGTCTCAGTTTGAACGAGGACGAGGAGTGGCTTTTCAGAGACCTCTCCTCTTCCTCCTCCTCCTCTAGCGGTTGCTCCAGGTCTCTGAAGGAGGGCGTGGTGTGGATGATCTGGGTTCGGAAACGGATTTTGTTGAGTCTGGGTTTCAATCGCCCACTAGAGCTGCCCGAGGCTTTGCGACCGGAATCTTTTGCTCTGCCTCCAGCCCATGCCTCGGCCTGGTGGTGGTGGTGGTGGTGGTGATGATGGTGATGGTGCTCCCCTCCATCCTCTAGGGCGTGCGAGAGTTTGTAGGTGATGAGGTGAGAGGGGAGCACCTTGGAGAGCCTCCAGCGCCCACCTCCACTGCCCCCAGCACTCTCCGCGTCGACCTCGTCCAGGGCTCCCACCAGGCTCTTGATCTCCTCAGCGACGCTCTGATTCAGGTACTGCGAGGCCTTTTTCCCGCTGTAGTCCCTGATGTCCACGTCCGCGTCGTAGGCCCCCACCAGCAGCTTCACCACCTCCACGTGCCCGTGCATGGCGGCCAGGTGCAAGGCGGTGTAACCAGCGGTCGTCCTGGCGTTGATGTTCACCGGGAGCTGGTGCTTGTTGGCGAAGTTGACCAACATGGCCAGGAGCTCCGGCCGGCCGTGCTTGGCGGCCCAGTGCACGCAGGTGAAGCCGGTGATGAAGTCCCGTTTGGCCAGGAGGCTGGGGTCGCAGGTCAGCAACCCTTCCAGGCTCTCCCACTTGCCGTCTGAGGCCGAGAGCATCCAGGCGTGCTCCAGGGGGTCCAGCGTCACCGAGCCCCCGCCGCCGCTCTCCTCCTCCGCCGACGACGCCAGGGAGGCGCTGTCCGAGTCCCCGCCACCTCTGCCGCGCCCTCCCCCGGAGGAGCTCGCTTGGCTGCCGCCCCCGGGAAAGAAGCTCCTCTTCATCTGCGGGGAGCTGCCCATCACCATGTCTCGGAAGTTCTTGCGGGCGGACCTCGGGGTGGTGGCCCCTCCGGGGGAGCTGCCCCCCTCCGCCTCCTCCCAGGCGGGGGCCGGCGGCTCCAGCTCCTCGCTGAGCCCGGGGGGCTGCACCCGGGGTAGGGGCTGCACACCGCGCCGCGAGTTTCTCCGACGGACCTCGGTGCTCTGGGGTGGCACCTGCCCGGGCCTGGGCGGCTCCCCCGCCTGGTTCCCGGGCGCGTGCGAGGCGACCGGCCGCTCCCCGCCCTCGTCCGAGGGCGGCTCTGGGGGCTCAGTGGTCGTCACGGGCGGCGGGTCGCTCTCCTCCTCGGAGACCCCCGGCTCGTCCTGGCCTGGCTCCGCGGTCACCGAGATCCGCGGCAGACCCCGCAGGGCCGCGGGAGGGGCGGCGTCGCCGTCGGGGGGCGGCGGGGGCTCCCCGGTCTCCTCCGGGGCGGGAGCCGGCGGGCGTCCGGCGCTGAACTTCTTCTTGAGGTGCACGTACTTGGCGCCGTCGGCGGGATCGGTGCGGACAGTGGCCACGGCGTTGACCAGCTGCTTGAAGCGCTCGCGGGCGCGGGCCCGTTGCTCGGGCTCGCCGCCCAGGGCGCCCTTGAAGTGCTCCACCAGCTCCGTGTTGCGGACTCGGCCCTCGTGCTGGGCGAGGAAGCGCAGCACCGCCTCCTGGCTGAGCCCCGCCATCCCCTCCATCTCCGCTTCGGTGTCTCCGGCCGGCGGGGGGCTCGGGCAGAGGGGCTGCGGCTCGGCTCGGCTCGAGCGCGGCAACGCTCCTCGGGAACGCCCTCCGCCAGCCTCGCTCGCCGCGGCGTCTGCGGCGGGAGGTGGCCGCCACCCGCTCACCAGGGCAGCCGCCGCAGACACGCCCCCCGCCCCAAAGCCCGCGTCGCGCAGGCCCCGCCCCGGCCCCGCCCCACTTCCGGTCTCCGCGGCCGCTCCGCAATCACTGCTCCCTCCTGGTTTAGGCGGGCGCCTGAGGACGCGGCTTTTTCCCGTCGTACGTCTTCTCCCTCACATTCCGAGTTTCCTCCACTCCCTCAGCCCTTGAACTTGCTTTTCACTCTGGAAAACAGAGAGAGTCCGTGTCAGTTCCTTGGGGGCTAGTTCCATGTGTTCGCTCAATTCCTCAGCGGGGTTAAGGGTGCGGGACCTGCACCTGGTTCCGAGCCGCATTGTTACGGTGGTGGCTGGGTTTGACCCCTCCCGTGTTCCGTATCTCCCTCCCCCTCCCGCCCCTCGCTCCAATGCCAAGGCGGAGGTTTCGAATCCCGGTCTTTCAGGCTCCTCGGGCGCCCCCTCCTGGGCGTGCGCGCACAGCTCGGCTGGCCGCCTCCCCGCCCCTCCCGGCCTGCCCCCGCCGCCACCCGACGTCCGCCCTCCGGGATTACCGCCCCTCCCTCCTCCGGCCCCGCCCTTTCCCCTTCCCGCGGCTTCTCCTCTCCCGCCCGGACCGCAGCTCTCGGGGTACGCCGGGACTGAGACCGCGCTTACGGCTGGCCCCCGTCCCGCCCTTCGCTCCGTTCCCACCGGGCACCATGGCCTCCTCCGAAGTGTCGCGGCACCTGGTGAGTCGAGGGCTCCCTCTCGTACCCCGTTCCCTCTCCCAAACCGCCCTTGTGTCCGCCCCAGGGGCCCTGGAATGCCGTTGCCCAGCACTGTTCCCTCCCCCTCAGGGCCCCAAATCTGTGGACCACCCCCCTCCCCGGTCTGAGCTTCCCGGGCTTCTGAACGTAACTTCCTAAACTCGGGAATCCGTTGCCCACTCCCGCTTCTGGATTCCCTCGACCCTTCCCTTCCTCCCCGGCCCTGGTTTGTCCATAAGCCTCCGATTGTGAGCTGCGCCCCCTCCCCCGCCGGGCCCCTCCCCCGCCGGCAGCCCGTCCCGGAGCCGGATGGAGTCGCGTTCCGGGCCCGGGAGAGAAGCCCGTTTTCCCTGGCTGCAGTTGGAAGGGAGGCTGGTGGCCGCCCTGCTCCCGCGCGCAAAGACCGCGCGGTCCTCGCGACTCGGTTCTCCTCCTCCTCCGCCCCTCACCGCCCGGGAGTGCCGGGCGGACCCCGCGCGTCTGCGGCGGGAGCCGGGAGGAGCAGCCCGGCTCCCGCCTTTGAGGAAGGCGGGACTTTGAGGAAGTTTTCTTTCGCATGATTTTCTGGTCTTTGCCAAAAGTTAAAGTTAAAAGGAACGTACGTGCATTGATTTTATAACGGTTTTGAACACTTAAACCCAAACTCGCTGCCATCGATTGGTTAGTATGTTAGTAGTACATTTGTAAATGTCAGAAACTTTTATATTTGGTGACCCTGTACTCCCAGGAACAAGCCCAGCTTCCTGGACCTTTCTTTCAGAAGCTCTGCCCTTTCCAGCCAGCTGTGTTGGTGGCTGTCCAAGTTGTCCTCCAAACGCCTTTTTCCCCCATCTTGGCATCCTTGTGTCCTGCAGGGTTTTCTGTGGCCGTGACTTCCAGAAAGCTTACCTGGCTACAGAAAACCCTGCGGGGGTGGGGGTGGTGGTGGTGGGGTGGGACACACAAGCCTACTCCAGCACTTGGTGCCACCATGAGTAACTTGATTCTGTTATTATGTAAAGTTGTGATCACCCCTTGAAAACCACTGGCTCACAATCGAACACCTATTTAGATGCATATGAATATATGATATATGAAAGGAATTTGAAAGTTGTAACCACTGGCTCACAATTGAACACCTATTTAGATGCATATGAATATATGATATATGAAAGGAATTTGAAAGTTGTAAAACACATCAGTACCATGTGTTCTAATGTATGGTTTTAGTGACTACTGAGTATAGGAGAACGAGGCAGCTTTCTACTCCCATCAAGAGTTACAATCTCTGAACTCCATAGGGACAATTCCACTCTGTCCTGTAGGGTCTCTAAGAGGGCATTGACTCGATGCCAGTGGATTTGGGAATGACTACTGATGTTGAATATCTTTTTATGTGCTTGACATCTGTCACTTTTAGTCAAGTAGCACCTCATGCCTTTTGCCTGGTTTCTAAAGGCTTTCGTTGTTTTTCAATGAGCAATAATCACGCTCAGTAAAAACTCATTGGCTATTCTGCTGCCACCGTGCCAACTCTATGGAACACTGGGTTTTCTTTCTTTTAACTGCTGAGTTTAAAGTTTAAGATATGCGTCATCACAAGGTCTTTTGCAGAGCAAGCCTCTTAATTTTGATGAAGTATTTTATTAGTTTTTCCTTTTATGGTTCATGCTTTTGGTGCCATACAAAGAACTCTGCCTCACTCTAGAATCCAAAGAATTTTTTCCCTTTAAAAGTGGTAGTTTTGCATTTTGTATTTAAACCTGACTCATTTTACTGAATCAGATGTGAGGCACTGGTTCATTTCCCCTTCTTCCTCACACTCTTTGTTAGCTGCCCGTTTCTACCTAACCTCCCCTGTCATGCCCCCAGGGTGTTTTTCTTCAGTTTTATTGGCACATAGTCCACATATCATATAATTCAGTTGTTCAATCATATCAAGAAGAATTGTACAATCATTACCACAATCAATTTCAGAACATTTTCTTTCTTTCCCAGGTAATTATTAATTCAGTTACTTTCTCTATAGATTTAACTGTCTTGGATTTTGTATATAGGAAATCATAAAAAACAAAAACAGGAAGCAAACAAACAAACAAAAAAAACCCCAAACAACAATGACAAAACAGAGGAAAAACCTCCATAGAAAAAAAAGCAGAAAGTATTAAAGACTGATAAAATGGTTCAAAAGGGATCTCAAATGATAAAGAACACCGTTCTCTCTATCTGATTATTCACAGTCACATCCATGAACTATGTATGGACCGAAGGGATTCACTGGAGGCCTAATCTGTATGAACTCACTGCCATGGAGTTGATGTCAACTCAGTAGAACTGCCCCTGTGGGTTTCTGAGACAGTAACTCTTTACGGGAGTAGAAAGCCCTTTCTCATGTGGAGCTGCCGGTGGTTTCGAAGTGCTGACCTTGTGGATCGTAGTCCAATGCGTAACCACTACGCCACCAGGGAGGAGTCTGCGAAGAGATTCTGGGCTCTCACTATTACCTGTAGCCTTCTGCAAACTGGGTGTTCCGAATTTAAGCTCTGATACTGTTTCCTCCTCCAGAATTGGATTTTACCTATTTGTTTTTGGCCTTTGGATGTCAAATTCCTTAAATGCCATTTTAAAAAAAGGTTATCAGTTTATTTGCTTCTATACTTTTTTCAGTTTATTTGCTTCTACCCTTTTTTCCATTGAGCCTATTGATGTGGGGTCTTTTTATTTTTTATTCCATTTATTATGTTATTGCTTTGTTCTGTTGTTTATAGGGTTGCTGAGTCAGAACTGACTTGATGGCACCTAACAGCAACAGCAACAACTTGTCTTGTTATTCCTCCACCACCACACTATCTTGATATCTAACAAAATAATAAACCTTGACATAGAAAAACAAAAACCAGCTGGCACCAGTCATTTCCGACCTCTGGTGACTCCCTGTATTTCAGAGCAGAACTGCTCCTTACAGTTCTCATGGCTGTGACCTCGTGGACTCTGATTTTCAGGCCTTTCTTCCAAACTTCCCAGGCAACCCTTGAGTGGCTTTGCACTGCCAACCTTTTAGGTAGCACTTGAATGCTTACGGATTTGCACCTGTCAGAGCCTCTTCTTTTTCAAAAGTGGTCTACTTATTTTCAAAAGGGGCATGGACAACAGAACAGTGGGTGAAGGGAGACGTCGGACAGGGAAAGATATGACTAATAATTTATAAATTATCAAGGGTTCATGAGGGAGAGGGGAGCGGGGAGGGAGGGGTAAAAATGAGCTGATGCGAGGGGCTTAGGTAGAGAGCAAATGTTTTCAGAATGATGAGGGCAATAAAGAAAAAAAAAGTGGTTCAGTTTCTTTGCCTTACCAATTTTAGAACAGTCTTGCTTATACCTGTAAAAAAACCTTGCTAAGATTTTCATAGAAATTACATTGAATTTATGAAGTTTGATAGAATTGACATCTTTACTGTTTTGAGGCTTGGCCGAGTAAAAGCTGGACAATGAATAAAGATGACCGAAGAAGAATTATGGTGTTGGAGAAGAACACTATGGACGCTTGAACATTGAGCAAATCTGTGTTGGAAGAGGTACCGCCAGAATATTCTTTAGAATTAAGGCTGGCAAGACTGCTATCAGGAGAGAACAGCCCCAGGAAAAGGGCATCATTAGGAAATTATCAAACAACATCATTACCAGAACATTTAAACAGAATTTTTCAGATCTTTCAACAGTGGTTGCAGCAGTACATTGACAGATCTCCCAGAAATTCAAGCCAGATTCAGACCAGGACATGGAACAAGGGGTGTATCATTGTTGATGTCAGGTGGATCTTGGCTGCAAGCAGAGCATTCCAGAAAAATATTTGTGTTTCGTTGACTAAGCCATTCAACTGTGTGGATAGAAAACTGAGAAGAATGGGAATTCCAGAACACTTCGTTGTACTCATGTGGAACTTGTCCCTGGAACCAAGAGGCAGTTGTTTGAACGGAACCAGGGAATACTGCATGGTTTCAGTCAGAAAAAGTGTGCATCAGGGTTGTATCCTGTCACCATACTTATTCAGCCGTATGCTGAGCAAATTACTCAGGAAGCTGGACTATATGAAAAGAACATAGCATCAGGGTTAGAGGAAGGTTTATTAACACCTGTGATAAGCAGATGAGATAACCTTGCTTGCTGAAAGGTAAGAGGACTTGAAGCACTTGCTAATGGAGATCAAGGACTGCAGGTTTCAGTATGTGTTACAACACTGAACAAAACCCACATCCTGCCAACAGGATCAACACTCAGCATCATGATAAATAGAGAAAAGATTGAAGTTGTCAAGGATTTAATTTTGCTTGGGTTCACAGCCAATGCTCATAGAAACAACAGTTAAGAAACTTAAATGTGTTTCATTAGACAAAGCTGCTGCACAAGACTGCTTTTTGAAGTACAAGGATGCCACTTTGAAGACTAAGGTGCGCCTGACCCAAGCCAAGATATTATCACTTGCCTTATGCATGTCAAAGTTAGGCAATAAATATGAAAACCAAAGAATTGGTATCTTTGAATTATGTTGGTGAAAAATATTGAAAGTACCATGAACTTGCAGAAAAACAAACAAAACTGTTTTGGAAGAAATACAGTCAGAATGGACCTTAGAAGCAAGGATGGCAAGACTTCACCTCACATATTTTGGATATGTTATCAGGAGAAACCAGCCCATGGAGAAGAACATAGTGTTTGGTAAAGTACAAGGTTGAGAATTAGAGAAAGACCAAGAAGATGAATTGACACTGGTTTTCACAATGGGTTTAAATATACCTGTTGTGAGAATGGCCCAAAGATCCGGCAGAGCTTCATTCTCTTGTACATAGGGTCACCGTGAGCCAACTTGATGGCACCTAACAACGATCCCTCATGACTTGATCTAGCAGTGTAATCACAACCAATCAGTTCTAAGAAGATTAGAGTAGGATGTAACGCCCCTACTCAGGTTATAACTCTGATGTTAGACGCTGAAAGAAAGTGTTCTCTGGGATGTGCTCTGCTACCAAAAGAAGTGGACACTGAGGAAAATTGCTCGCGTTTTGCTGGATCTGAAATCTTCATCTGGCTCGTTGAACTCCAGTTCTTTGGGCTTGAGTCATCACTCTACCATAGTCCCTCAGATCGTGGGAGTCGTTGGCCTGCCATCTGATCTGCTCACTGTGGATTCATTTAACACCGGAGCTACCAGCCTGTTGTCTTCCTACCATTCTTGGTTTCATCAACCTCCTCAGCTACATGAATCAAGAGAAGCCTCCCGTCAAAAATCTAACCCACAGGCATGTAACTTGTTTACATTTGGACTTGCGCTCTTCTATAACTAGACATTTACTTTCTATTGAGTCCTTGGTATCAGCTCCCCCTACCCCCCCTGTGAACTCTTAATAAATTATAAATTATTATTATTTTCATATCTTACACCCCCTGCTGTCTCCCTTCCCCCACAGTTTCTGTTGTTCTTCCTCCTGGAGGGTGTGTGTTTGATTATGTGTTGATCATTGCAAGCAGTTTCCCCCTTTCTCCTCACCCCACCTTTCTTCCCCTTCTGGTATCGCTACTCCCATTCCTGTTCCTGGATTTCGTGTGTCTGTACCTGTTCACATGCTCCAGTCTAGCCTGCAGTGAAAGGCAGGCAGTACTGGGGTAATGATAGTGGGGGGCGAGGAAGCTTCAAGGAAGCTTCAGGGAGGAATATTATGTGTTTATCATTTCCTGTTTCCCCTGCCATGCTTCAGAACTTTTTGTCCTTTCACTTATCTTTTAGTGAAGATCTTAGAGGCTGCCATCATTTGCTTAAGATGTGGCTCTTAATTTTTTACTTTAGTGCCGTGGAGTTAATTCATATCACATTGCCTTTGAATATTCCCATGTCTCCACCGAAAGAGAGAGCTTTTTCTCCCTATGGATGCTGATGTGAAATCATAGTGTAATGAAAGACATGACTCCCTACTCCACCTCCTTGAAAGCTTTCTTAGAGAATCCTGTGTGGTTTCTGAGACTGGTCCTTTGACACCTAGTTGGACCAATCTTCCTATGCATCTCAATTTGTGTTTTACATTATTAATGTTTTGAGTTAATTAACTTAAAGAGGTTTGCCCTCAATTAAATGATCTGCCTTCACAAAGACTAACTTACATTATTCTGTGTCTCTCTCATAGCCATGACCTTGTATGTTTAAGGACAGATATGAATCTGTTTGTTTTTCTTGCTGTAAACTCTTCACCTTGAGTGGTTTCACTCTTTTTTTTTTTATCATTTTATTGGGGGCTTGTACAACTCATCACAATCCATACATCCATCAAGCACATTTGTACATTTGTTGCCATCATCATTCTCAAAACATTTGCTTTCTACCTGAGCCCTTGGTTTCAGCTCCTCATTTTTCCCCTCCCTCCCTGCCCTCACCTCCCTCATGAGCCCTGGATAATTTATTATTATTTTGTCATGTCTTACACTGTCCGACCTCTCCCTTCACTCACTTTTCTGTTATCCGTCCCCAAGGGAGGGGGTTATATGTAGATCCTTGCAATCTGTTCCCCCTTTCGACCTCACCTTCCCTCCACCCTCCTGGTATTTCCACTCTCACCACTGGTCCTGAGGGGTTCATCTGTCCTGGACTCCCTGTGTTTCTAGTTCCTATGTATACCAGTATACATCCTCTGGTTTAGCCGGATTTGTATGGTAGAATTGGGATCATGATAGTGGGGGGGAGGAAGCATTTAAGAACTAGAGGAAAGTTGTATGTTTCAGTGGTGCTATATTGCACCCTGACTGGCTTGTCTCTTCCCCACAACCCTTCTGTAAGGGGATGTCCATTTGCCTATAGATGGGCTTTGGGTCCCTACTCCGCACTCCCCCTCATTCACAATGATAGATTTTTTTGTTCTTTGATGCCTGATACCTGATCCCATTGACACCTCGTGATCACACAGGCTGGTGTGCTTCTTCCATGTGGCCTTTGTTGCTTCTGAGCTAGATGGCCGCTTGTT
>NW_022111368.1:14097115-14101561 GCF_000313985.2 Echinops telfairi
AAAAAAAGCTTTATTTGCCCCTTACTTTTGATCATATTATAACTCATTTTCTCTAAGATTTTGAGGATTCTTCATTAAAAAATACCAAGTCCTCAAAGCCTTTTTGTGCTGAAATTTAATTCTTACTCCCTTTTTTGATTACATTTGGGAGGAAGTTTGATTTGGATGATTTTCTTTTTTTTAACTTCTTCCACACTGGGATTACTTGTGTCTATTGCAGATACAAAGATGTTGTGAATGGGAATCACATTTCTCTTTGTCAAAAATATATTTAAAGTAAACAACATGATTTATTAGACCAGAAGGTAGCATATCCTTCGTTAGTTCTACATGCTATAAATATTTGTCTTCTACTCCAGTCATCTTCCTGTCCGGCTAACTTAGGGCCTGGCTGTTGTTCTGTGTGTTGGAGTTGACTCCGATTCACAATGGCCTGTAGGACAGAAGAGAACTGCCCTACGGGGTCTCCCTGGCTGCGATCTTGATGGGAGCAGACTTCCATAGCTTCCTCCTGCTCAGTGGCTGATGGGTTCAAACTTAGGTTAGCAGCCAGCACTTAACCACTGCTCCACCATGGCTTCTTGTTCATCACAGAAATAGAAATTATGTAGGAGGCATAGGGTTATTTTCTGGCATGCCAGATTGGAGTAATTTAATTGAAATATGAAATGAATTATGCCATTTGTTGAAAAAAATAAAACGTACACTTGAAGAATACCAAGGCTATCAATCTTTATGGAACAGAAAAGCCTCATCTTTGTTCTGTAGAGAGGCTGGTGGGTTTGAATCTCTACCCTTTAGTTTGTAGCCCTCTGTGGATCCCACTATGCTACCCAGGCTTCTTCCTGAGGCATAGAAGGGTTTAAGATTAGAGGGGCTGGGAGAAGAGACCTAACTTGTGTGATGCCCAGGTGAAGAAGGAGGACAGGAAAGCTCACTGGCCCTGCAGGTCTAGTCAGATGTGCTTTCCCAGTCCGTCCATGCTAGTTTAAGGCAGCTTTGCCTCAGATGACCCACGGTCTTACCAAAAAGATGGGGTAGGAGAACTTCGGGGCTCCTTTCTTGATCTCTTTATACCTTTTCCTTTTAAGAACCAGATCAAATTTATTCTCCCCTCTCGGACAAATTTATAAGAATGGTGGAAGTCATTACTGTATTTCGAAAACATTATGCATATAGAAGAAGTCAGAGAGAGTGAAATGTGGGTACAGAATATATTGGTGGGGACTTTTAAAGTTAGTGTGGGTGCTTTGTGCTCCCGATTCTCCCTGGACAAACAGAAGTTGTGCTAAGTGGAACTTTTCTTGGTTGTGCATCATTCACCCCTATTTCCAGTA
The DNA here is from genome assembly GCF_000313985.2 of Echinops telfairi. Classification (NCBI taxonomy): domain Eukaryota; kingdom Metazoa; phylum Chordata; class Mammalia; order Afrosoricida; family Tenrecidae; genus Echinops; species Echinops telfairi. Next base: position 14,098,453 of record NW_022111368.1, read on the forward strand.
TCCTTTTTAGCTTGAAATTCTTTTGTGAGAGAGCTTTCCTCCAGTTTTAAAAGGAGAGCTACCTTCCTAACACTTGGTGAGGTCTCAGGAACCAAGAAAGTAGGAGCGGTGTTTGGTGGGTGGTTTTGATTTAGGGCAACTCTGGGTGAGTTTGCTGGAGGGGTGAGGGCTATAAGGGGCAGCATGGGAAAGGACCTCATGGGGAGGTGGGAAGATACTACGTACAAATGGGAACCCTTTCAGTTCTTGTCTCGAGCAGCGCTTTTTTTTTTTGTTTTGTTTTTGTTACCTGTTTCACTATTGCCCCAGAAGGAGTAAATTTAAATAAAATGTAATTGAGACAATTAATATAGAACCAATCTTAATAATCCAATTTATTTAAAATTTCCCACTGAGAGAAATCCAATGAGAGGAATAATATTTAACCTGACAGAGTTGAGATTTGAGGGTCACAGACCATTGTCATATTTAAGGTTTATTTTTTGTTCCCCAGGAATCCATTTTTACTCCCCTGGGGGGATAATATCACCCCACTGAGAATGTATGTCTAGTGTTAGCCTTTCTAGGAATAAATGTGCTCTCTGCTTATTCTTCTGGAGCCCTGGTGGCATAGTGTTTATGTGTTGGGCTGCTAACCACAAGGTCAGCAGTTTGAAACCACCAGCCACTCTGAGGGAGAAAATGAGGTTTTCTGCTCCTATAAAGAGTTAGTCTCGGAAACTCACGGGGGCAGCTCTACCCTGTCCTATAGGGTCGCTATGAGTAGGAATTGATTTAATGCCAGTGAATGTTGAGAAACTTAAAAACAGTCTAAGGTGATAATACTCTATGTTGTGGGTTCTGTGAGACATTTGTGAACCTATTTAGTACTTTCACCTTATTTTTAGTGCTGTTTCTATGGAGAATGCATTCTTAATTCAAGCAGTCTACTAAAATGAACTTTTGGATTATAACACTTAGGGAAGAATACAGTTAGTACTAGCTTTATGTAAAGAAAGGAGACATTTTGCAAAAGTTCCACATTAAGCTAAATATTGAGACGGGTGGCTTAGCAGAGGTAAGTTGGCTGCATGTTTTAGGCAGGAAGAGGATTCATCTCAGATTGCACACAACCTTAAAGTAACATCAGAAGCCTTTTCATTGTAGCCACCAATCATGAAATAACTTAAAATTTCTCTTTACTGCACTTCTAAAAACTACAGTGAACATTAGCTATTGTTTTAATTTTCTGTGTGCATGTATTTATGTTTACTAGGTGATACTGGGCCGTTCCGACTCATAGCTGCTTTGTGTCCTACAGAAGGAAACATCGCCCAGCCCTGCACCACCGCCACAGTTGTTCTGTTTGAGTCCTTGTTGCAGCCGCTGTCTCAGTCCATCTGGTTGAGGGTCTTGTCGTCACTGCCCTTCTCGACTTTACCAAGCATGCTAACATTTTCCAGGGACTGGTCTCTCCTGATAACATGTCTGAAGTGCTTGACAAGTATGTGAGACAAAGTTTCACTTCTTTTCTTCTAAGGAGCATTCTGATTTTACTTTTTCCTAGACAAATTTGTTTGTTCTGGCAGGTCATGGTACTTTGAATATTCTTCTCCAGTACAACAATTCAAATACATCAATTCTTCTTCATTCTTTCTTATTCAGTTTCCAACTTTTGAGGCAAATTAAAATACCATGGCTTGGGTCAAGTGCACTTTCATCCTTAAAATACCATTTTTGCATTTCAAAACTTTAAAGAGATCTTGTGTGGCAGGTTTACCCAGTGCACTGCTTGATTTCTTGAGTGAAATCTTCTGACAACTCCACTACATTCTTGTGTATCCTAATTTTACCTATTGGTCCAGTTGTGAGGATTTCTGTTTTCTTTACATTGAGCTGTAATCCACACTGAAAGCTGCAATGCTTACTCTTCATCAGCAAGTGCTTCAAATTCTTCTCCCGTTTAGCAAGCAGGTTGTTGATAAGTCTTCCTCCAACCCCAATGCTGCATTCTTAGTATAACCCAGCTTCTCTGATGTTTTGCTCAGCATACAGATTGAGTAAGAATGGTGAGAGGACAACCTTTTTTGATTTTAAACCATGCGGTATTCCCATATTCAGTGGTTTAGTACTCTATAAAGGTCTTTGAAAATGTTAAAGTATTCAAGATATATTTTTGTTTTAATTTGTCCTTTGCCTCCACTGTAGCTGAATGCTACTAGAGTTCAGCCTTGAAAGTCTGTGGGGCAGTTCTACTCTGTCCTGTGGGATTGTTAACAAGCTGAACAGACTAAACCGAGATGGGTTTGATTTTTGCTCTAGATTGTAAGTGTGTACACTATGGCTTCTTTTGCCATTGTTTTCTCCCAACCTCATGAGCTGATGGGTACTGTTAACTGCATTTTGTTGAATGAGGGTTAATTCTCTCAGATTCTGTTGTTGAACAAACTAGCTCTTGTTTTGCTCATGTTGTAATTGTGCCTCCTTGCCTCAGGCCCTTGATACATGGCTTTGGCAATTATTTAGTGTCCTAGCAGTTTGCATCTGGTGTGACCATAAGCAGTTAATTCTATAGCAGCTTTCTTAAGCCATACATTTATACTGGTGTCATGTTAATTTGCCAGTGTGACATGGCTCATTGAAGTAATTTCTAGGGCCTCTCTGTTTGGGGAGAAGATAAGCTGCCTGTCATATAGTAACAGAGATCCTGTTGTATAGAAAAAAATGATAATTTACAGTTCCACGTAACAGAGGGCTTCAAGAACTCAATACTATGTTGTAATTTGGATGATTGGGGAAATAACTTAATCATGTTCTGTATTTCTGTATTTAAGTTTTTATTGCATACACACACACACACACACAACTTTAGTAGGTCCTTAGATACTCTATTGAGTTTTTGTTAGCTCTTGCTTTCCGTGAATAGATTACTTTTCCTTTTAGTCTTAGACTTTTATGAATTGACTTTTCGGTCTTACATGTCCAGAAAACCATAGTCACTGCTATCGAGTCAGTGCTGGCTCATAGTGACCCCTGTGGATTTCTGAAACTGTCACTGTTGACGGGAGTTAAAAAACCCAGTCTATCTCCCGAGGAGCTGCTGGTGGTTCCCAACTGCCGACCATATGGA
>NW_022111368.1:14103378-14112347 GCF_000313985.2 Echinops telfairi
ATTGGGTTTTGATTTTGTCATATTATGGCCACCAGAGTAAAGCTGTCATGTATATCCCATGGACAAGCAGATGGATACAACTCTAACTCCATTCCAAGAATAGTTCTGATAACATAGCACCCTGCTCACCTTCTTGAAAAGATCACTGAAGATAAGGGTACTACAGCAAAGTGTGGTGAAGAAAGCAGATGGTGCCCGGTTATCCATCAGAATAGTGTCTTGGTCTTAAAGGCTTATATTTAAACAAGCAGCCATCTAACTGAGGAGTCCACTACATCCGGCTGGAAGAAGCATACCAGCTTGTGTGATCCAAAAATGACAAAAACAACATTCAAATATGACAGTGGGAAAAGTATCAGAGTTTTAGTTGTAAACACCCAATGAGGAGAAGGCTGTGGAGGACAGTGGGAGCTCCAAACCCATCTGTAGAATCACTGGCACATCCCCTCTAGCCACAAGCAAGGCTATTGAAGAGTCTTACTCTGAAAGAGATCATAGTGCCTTGATTGTGCTGGATCAAACTTGATACTTGATCAGTTGACCTCCCTTTTGACCCAACCCGGAATTGTTCTAGGTTGCAAATTGTTCTTCCCCGACTTTTAAAATACTGATGGTGGTCTTTTCTTTCTTACTCATTATTTATATTTTTATCTTTATATTATTATTTTATCCTTACTACTTTATTTTGTTGTTGGGTTTTCCAATTTGTTAAAAACAGAAGTAGTAGATACATAGAGATAATAACTGATGTAAGGGTTTATAGGGAATGTAGGGGTTGGGGGTGAAAGATAGGGAGGGTGAGGGGATTTCAGGAGCAAACAATGTTATGTGGGAGGCGGGAGGGAGCACTAGAACTGATTGTGATTACACAACTCATTTTAAAAGAGATTTAACCTTGAAAAAAAAGTTGTAAATTGTGGTAATGATTGCACAATTCTTTTTTATATGATTGAACTATTGAATTGTATGATATGTGGCTTATGTGCCAATAAAACTGTAAAGTAAATAAATACTTGTTAAATAAAAATACAAACATTATTGACTAATAATTCAAAATACATTTTTGTAAAAATTTGAGGAATGTTTATTCTTTTTACTACTTTAGTTTTGTTAAATTAACATAAATGATAATATTAATTAACATCATAAGAAGGCAAATATTTATTCTCTTACTCCAATGAATGAAAGTCTACATTGGATATATTATCTTCTATGGCTTGAACATATGCATAAGTAGTTTTCACTTGTAACAATGGTATTGAGGCCATCAACCTTTTTTTTTTTTTCACTTAAAGTCCTGTTGGGTGAGTAGTAGACTACTAACCACAAAGTCATTGTTTCAAACCTACCATTTTTCTGAAAAGATTATATGTAGTTTTGGAAACCCTAGGAGGGTTGGTCACCATGAGTTGGAATTGACTCAGTAGCAGTAGGCTATTTTTGTAATTACATTTTCAATTCCCTATACTTCAGTGCAGACTCTTCTTGTATGTTACTCTGGTCTTCCTTTTGAAGATTTATTTTTTTCTGAGTTATGAAAATAGAAAGATAATATCTATACTGCAACCTGGTGTTAGTAAAATATAGTAATATAAGATACAGTAATAAAAAATAATACTATTTTTAGTTTAAAAAGTAAGCCTACCTGGCAGTGTCGCATCACTCAATAAGCAAGGTAAGCTCTGGATTATTTGTGCTTCCTTTCTAATCTTTAATGAACAATTTCACACTTTTCACCACATCAAAGATTCGGTTTCTAATGCCACCTAGCACCTTCCTGTAGAGTTAAAGCCTTTTTTTGCAAATTTAGAATCTATTGCAGGGATGTAGTACTCAGTAAGCAAGGTAAGCACGAACTTATATTTGCTTACCTAATCAGTAGTGAACTGTTTCACAGGCGTTGCAGAACAGTTCACTGTAAATTAGTAAGTAAGCAAAAATAAGCCCATGCTTACCTTGCTTACTGGGTACTCTTGCCCTACAACCTGGCTGAAGTGAGGTGGACTGAACTCTTTTGCATGTTTGTTAATACGAAAGAATTTAATCCTTAGGGAGCCAGTGGAAATTGGTATTAAATATGGGAATTACTTCAAGATATTTGGTCTAAGAAAATCTCATTCCTTTGCCCCCTGTGTGCTCCACCCATTCATGGATATATTTGCAGCAAAGATAAATAAGTATATATACAAAGTATTTATATATACAAAGATAAATAAGTATATCCTTTGTCAAACCGCTGTCTCTATCTATGGGTTACTCCCACTCTTCCTTGCATACCTGCTCAGCCTGCATGCTTATCTTTGTCTCTACTTGTAGATTACCTAGATCACCATTGTTGCGAAATTCTGTAGAAATCAGTGCTTACCTCTGTTGCCTTTAAGTCTTGCTCTTCCAAATGTCTTGTCTTGCTTCCATCCCCCTTTGCATCTGGAGCTGAGGTTAACACGACAGCTCAGTTTTCAGTCAAATACTAGCCAGGTCTGTAAGGGGAGCAGTAACATTCGTGAAGTACACAGACTGTAGAGTAACCAACCCTGTGAGATCAGAGGGGCAGCATTTACCCAAGGGCAAAAGTTCAGAAGGGTTAGGAAATAAAGTAATGGAAGCTGGAAAGACAGGGAGGAAATGGAATAAATGATGATACATGAGAGCATTGACATGAATGATGTGAAATAAAATGTGTATCAATTGGTTTATCCTGCAAACCTTTATCCAATTTACAACGAAAAGTTTATAAAAAATAGGAGTTAACGATCTTGATACACAGATGACACAACCTTGCTGACTGAAATTCAAGGGGACTTGAAGCATTTCCTGATAAAGATCAAAGACTACATCCTGTATTGTAAATTACAACTCACTGTAAAGAAAATAAAAACCCTAAGAACTAAACAAATAGACAACACCATGATGATGGAGAAAAGATCAAAGTTGTCAATGATTTAATTTTACTTGGATCCACAATCTATGCTCATGGAAGCAGCAGTTAAGAAATCAAAGGACATATTACATTGGACAAATTTGCTGCACAATACTTATTTTAAGTATTAAAGAGCAAAGATGCTACATAGAGGATAAGGTGCACCTGACCTAAGCTATGTGTCTTAGTCTGGGTTCTATATATTTTCTATTGCTGTCATGTCTATTCTGATGTATAACTAATCTATGAGATGGAATAGCATTTCCTAAGGCTTCTGAGATTTTAAATTTTTACTGGAGCAGTCAGCCTCAGCTTTTTTTGTCCACAGAGCAACTGGTGGGTTTTTTAACTGCCACCATTGCAGTTAGAGCCCAACACGTGACTCACTGTACCACCAGGGCCCCTCATGTATGTGTGTGTATATGTATGTATGTGTATAGAGAGAGCATACTCAACATACAAGCAGGCTGATGGGCAGGAGATGGGGATGGCAGGGATGGGCAGGGTGTGCTTATGTCAGGAAAATGACTCACAGATGTATAAGCAAGCAAGTTCCAAGGCCATGGCTGGGTGAGATGTTAGGCCAGAGGCGTCTCCTGTAGTGCAGGGACTCGTGAACCCAATGTCAGCAGGGTGATAAAAGACTGGCTGCAGAGGCTAATGAAGCCAAGGCCCGCAGGGAAGATAGGCTACTGATGACTCCCAGGATTAGCAAGCAATACAGCGGGCTGTTGGCTCAAGTCCAAAGAAACAGGTCAAAGAGCTAGCTTCAGGAACCAGACTAATAAAGCAAGCAAATTTTCCACAGTGTCAATTTATATTGGAAGCAGCCCCTCTTCCAATTTATTTTGGAACCACCCTCTCACTAGGAGATACCCATCTTAGGGAATTACTAGGATTTAACTGCCAAACCACTCAAAATCCCGGCCCAGCCGAGTTGACACCAAACGGTCACACCGTGGTATTTTCAGTTGTTTCTTAAGCCTATGAAAGCTGGTCAGTGAGTAAGGAGAATTAGAGACAAACCGACGCCTTTGAATCATGGTGTTGGCAATGAATCTTGAAAGTACCATGGACTGACTACCAGATGGTAAAAATAAATCTGTCTTGGAGGAAATTCACCCAGAATGCTCTTTACAAGTGAGAGTGGCGAGACTTAGTCTCCAATATTTAGGATATGTTATCAGGAGGGACCAGCTCCTGGAAAAGGGTATCAAGCTGAGTAAAGTAGAGGGAGGGTCAGCAAAAAAGGGGGACTCAACAGGACGGCTTGACTGGCACCATGGCTGCAACTATGGGCTCAAACATAACAGCTGTGAGGACGCACAGGAATGGGCAGTATTTTGTTCATTTTTCATAGGATAGCTGTGAGTAAGCGCTAACATGACAACACGTCACGGTAACAGCATACATACTTATACTTAGTAATCATGAAAAATTACCCTTGATTAATTATACACTTGACTCAACTTTGAGTATTAGGTGTAGGTTCCTTGAGGTGCCCACTGGAAGCCGAAACTCAGTGTTTCCAAAATAGAGCCAAACCTATGCTTACTTACCTGTTTTCTCTTGTTGCGTAGCGCCATCGATTGGGTGATCTAAGTTTAAGATATTCTCCAGTTGAAGCCTTTTGAAGGCTCTCGTGACCTTCAAGCACGATGCGTGGTCTCTGTCGTCTGCTGCCCTTGTTCCTTAGGCTTAAATGTAGGTGAACTACTGCATGTTTTCAGTCATAGAAAGCATTCTTTAGGAGGATTTCTGTATCTCAAGTCTCGGGTCAGGCCATTTCTTGGCAAGGCCTTCTCTGACTTCCTAAGCCACTACAGTGTCTTGCATGAGAGGGGCTTGGAAAGCGTATGGAAAAATTCCATTATCTTCTCACTCCCTTTTCTCCACAAGCTTTTTGAAGCCCTCTTTGGACATATTTGTGTGTGTGCATGTCTCCCACCTGTACTAACATTTCAATTGCTGGGAGGTTGACTTTCTCATCTTTGTTCCTTAGTGCCTGCAGTCTGTTATTTTGTCCTTAAAATGAAATGCCTTTCAGTAAATAAACTATTGTGGAATATGTGAAAACCACTATTTATTGACATACTTCAAACAGACTCCTCAGCATTCTTTCCAAGTGGCTCATGCTCACTGCCCATTTCATGTCCTTTTAGTGAGTGATCGATTCATCTTGCTTCTGCCTTCCCCTCTACTTCAGTTCCTCTCTTTGCTTTTCCTGGGCTCAGTTAAGTAACTTCTCAAATGTGATGGGCTTTTCTAGCACCTAGTCGGCTTAGAACATGCTTCCATTCCAGGAGATGAAGCCATCTACTTTTTAATATAACCAAGCTCTGAGAGTGCAATCCCATAAAAACTAGGTGTCTTTCCTAGATTCAGCCTGTTTGTCATGCAACTTGAATTACTCATTCTTTATTCTCCACCACATCACATACTTTTCCCTCTTTGCTTGCTCAAAGGTGTACACGCATAAAATCCCACTCAAGGAATGGTAGCTGACCATTATTCTTGCTTCCCATTCAGTGATTACTGTGCTGCTTTGCTAGAACATATCTTGTTTGGGAATTTTCCGCTTCACAAGGCAGCCTGTTCAATTTTTTTTTCTTTCTTTTACAGTTTTATTGGCACATAATCCACATATCATACAACTCAATAGCTCACTCATATCAAGAAGAATTGTACAATCATTAGCCCAATTGATTTTTGAACATTTTTTTCATGGTGAAATCGCTTTTAAGATGAGTCGTGTAGTCACCACCAGTTCTAGTGCTCCTTCCCCCTCCCACATACTTTGTTTGCTCCTCCAACCCCATCACCTTCCCTGTCTCCCACCCCCCCACACGTAACTCCCCTATAACTCCTTTCATCAGTTACTGTGTTAGTCAGGGTTGACTAAAACAAATTCATAGACACTCATATGTGTATAAGAAAGAGCTTTATATAAAAGCATAATTATATGTTAAGAAAACGTCCCAGCCGGGTACAGATCATGTCCATAGTCCGATATTAGCCCATATGTCAGATATCAGCCTGTAAATTCCTCTTCATATTCACACAACACATGCAATGATGCCAAATGCAAGAAGATCACAGGCTAGTAGGTGGAAAGTCTTGGGGATCCAGTGGTGGTGGAAGCATCTCAGCCCTGGTGTGGGTCTCTATGTGGCTCCTTCAGCTCCAGATCTCTGACTGCCATCAGCATGGCTCCATGTGGCTAGTCAACAGGAATGTCCAGCAGAGAGAGACAGGAGTTCCCAGAATCCTCAGGAGAAGGCCATGCCCACACAGAGGCCTCCTTGGGTATGTCTTGATTGACAGGCTAGAGTCCACCCCTTCGCAAGTTGACAAGAAATCATGTAACTGCCACAGTTATTATCTTGGTACATCTCCTGTGCTTCGATTTTTGTTAGCACGTATCCTTCATTAATTTCCCTTTTGTCAAAATAAGTCTTTCCAGACTTCTTTGGTCCTATTTTTTTTCTGTTGGAGCTTTAAATCCCTGAGACAAGCATAGATGCTGGAATATACTTGGCTGTTCCATGACTTTCTGGTTGTGCAATAGAAAACCCTGTGGGTCACAACAGTTGGATTCACAACTCATCCTAGAGGCCGTCGAGTAGCTGGAATCTTGGTAGTCAAAGGCAAGTTCTTGGAGGAAGACCCAAGTTGATGCGCCTCTTTGGCTGTTCTCGGATAGCTAGTAATTGTAAGGTGATTAAGATGGTAAAATGAAAGATATATTTTCCTATAATAAACATCAACTCCTTGGTTCACTAAAACGCCGATTCTGTTTCCTAGATTAACATTATACAGAGATAAAATGATAGAAAGGCAAACTCAAATTAATTCTGACTATAAAGCCAAGCCAGAATTCGGATCCTGTGAGGCCCATTGTTGTTCCTGATCAGAGGACAGTAGACAGTGTCTGGCATGCCGGCTGCACTGCCCATGCTCCTGATGACCCTCCAGCGCAATCAGAGAGTGCCCTCAGAACTTTGACTGTTGCTGTCAGAGGCCTTTGAGTCGGAGCCAGGTCACAGCATTCTGTCTACAGATTCCACAGCAGATTAGTGTGCGCTTCTCACCACCCACAGTGTATTCAATGTTCTTCACCAGCCCAGGCTTCAGATGCGTTACTTCTTCTCCAGGCTTACTGTCTAGCTTCACATGCATAGGAGGTGATGAAAAGTACTGTGGCTTGGGTCAGGCACAGTCTTAAAAGTCACATCTTGGCTTTTTAGCACTTGAAAAGAGTACTTTTGAAACTAGTTCATTACAATTTAATACTAACAAAACAAAAGACCCCACTGTTGAGGGAATTCTGACTCAGAGTAGCCCTATATTGGGTTTCTGATTCTGTACATCTTTGGGGAACAGTCCGTCTTTCTCCTGTAGAGCACCTGGTGCGGTTGAGCGGCTGCCCTTTTGGTTGGCTGTCAAGGGTACAAGGCTGGCAGTTGCAGCCCTCCCATGGGAGAAAGCTGAGGCTATCTGTTCCCTTAAAGATTTATAAATAGGGTCGCCCAGAGTTGGGATCAACTGTATGGCAGTAGGTTTGGTTTTGATTGCGGTAGTGCCATAAAACTTGGGAGAGCCAGAACCTGTGTAAGGCTGACACCTGTCAGAGAAGGAAAGCTCAAGTATTTATTTCCCACTAAATAGAGAGCGATAGAAATGTGCTGACTGCACCCTGTCAAAAGTGGAAGACTTGTGAGCCCTGGAAAAACGAGGCAGCTCTGTCAAGTTCCAGCTCTCACTGGTTCCCTTGTACATGTTGAATATGGCATATTATTTCTTTTAAAAGTATTGCAGTTACCAGAGGAACAAACCAGTGTGTCCTGGAAGAAATATAGCCTGATTCTCCTTAGAATCTGGGATGGTGAGACTTCATACGTACTTTGAACGTGTTATCAGGAGAGATCCCTGGAAAAGGCCCATAAGGCTTGGTAGAGGGCCAGTGAAAAAGGGGAAGTCTGAAAGAGGTGGATTGACAGAGGCTGTCACAATGGGCTCAGACATAAGAACAATTGTGAGGATGAGGTAGGGCCAGGCAGTGTTTTGATCTGTTCTGCTGGGTCACTGTCACTACGAGTTGGATGGAACCCACTTGATGGTGCCCCAAAACAGTCCTTTAAGGGAACCATGATTTCAGACACGAGTCAATACCGTGGACTACAAATCCAAACTGAGTGGCAACAACAGCATTTTATTAGATGGAGGCTTTGGGGGGGCTAAAGCTTGTATTTTATGAAATATTTAGATGGAGACTTTGGGTGGGGGCTAAAGCTTGTATTTTATGTTGCTATTCTTTTTTTCAGCTCTTTCCATCCCATGGGGCCATGAAAACACCTTGTATGCCCTCACAAATGGATGATGAACAGATCGTGAGTATTTCTTTTAGTAGAAGGCTTGATAGTGCACTCTGGATCCATCTGTGATTTCCAGTCTGCTCTGAACGCTGACAGAACCTTTTGTGTTAGAGGCTTATGTTTGCACTTACCTTGAATATAAATCAAAGTTTGTTTATTCAAATTATAACACATCAGTGATAGGTTGATTTATTAATGGGTTGATTTATTGTGGAGGGTCTACATGACCTTCACATTAAAGAAATATAAATTAAAGCTCCATGTCTCAGCAGCATTTGGTAAGAAAATGATCATTGATGGCAGTATTTGTAGAACTCTGGATAAAAGAACACTTTTAATGGCAGAGTTAAGGAAGTAGCTTAATGAATATCTAAGATGTTACTGAGTGTGAGATGTTTGCAAGGTCTCTTCTGAAGTGTTTTTGTATGTTTTTGATAATTCACATTAGAATTTATATTTAAAACAAGTGAGTAAATGCACTGTACTTTTTCATTTCTAGATTGGTTTTCCAACTATTCCCCAATGTCAGTATTTTCATCGATATTATTATGCAAAGATTAAAAAAAAATTTTAAGTTGCTATTTTTTTAAAAATGCATAGTACATTTACCAAAAAAAAAAAAAAAACTAGTGAGGGGTAGTGTTTGACAAGCAAAAACCCTCATGTATAAAGGT
>NW_022111368.1:14112742-14115882 GCF_000313985.2 Echinops telfairi
ATTTACCTAGCCTGGATTTCATATCTAGAAAAAATATTAAAAAACAATAACAAAGTAAAACATAAAAACCTCAATTGAAAATAAAGCAGAACATATTATAATCTAGAAAAAATGTAAATGGATCATTAGGGAGAACAAATGACAGCGTGGCAAATTGTAACCCAGCTGCGCCTGTAACAATCACATAAGTAGTTTGTTTTTGTTTTTTTAAGATCAAATCATTTCTCTTAGTTCTGTGCTTCAGTACTTAGAGCCTCAGTTTTTCTATACCACCTTCATGCATACAAGGGAAGCCCCTGACAGCTTTGCTATGTCTTAGTTTTTCCACCAAACTACCATCCTTTTTGTTTTTCTCATGGGTAATTCCTTTGCTTGAACAATCTCTTGCACTTTTATTTATTAACACGAGACCTTTTGAATCATTCGTAATCTACCTCCTAACTCGGCCTTGCTGAAGCGACTGTCAAAGTAACTAATAGTAATCTTTCAGTGATTAATTCAGTTAGTGTTAATTGGTATTCTCTATTTGATCTCTAGATTCTAATCTCCTTTGCAATGGCTACATAGAACTCACAGACAAAATTCATGATTAAAGGGTTTATTAAGGAAGTTAACACGTTGTAATGCTGGTAAAAAATGGTCAGGGTTGACTTGATTATCAGGACATTAGAAAAGTCTCTCAGAACTGCTAATAAATGCCTAAAAGGCCTACCATTCTGCTGTGAGCCTTGTAAACCTCAACCTTAAGGAATTCAGCTTAAGCTTTGAGGGTCAGCAAAGTCAGCTCCCTGAATTAAGTGCCAGAGGCACCCTATTCTGCAAACTAGCCTTCTGCACAAAAGCACTCCGCTTAACTTGCTCTGTGGGTTGGGAAGCCCATCACGCTGTTCCGTGCTCTGGCTCCTGGTTCTGCTGCTGCTCCTCTGATGTAGCTGTCTTCTGGAGCCAAGAGGCTCACTGCACAAGGGTCTTGTGCCCCAAGGATGTGCTCCACTCTGGCTTTGCTGGTGATAAGATCCCTCCTGCTTCTCGGGAACACAGCAGGATGGCACTGCAGAGATTCCTATTCACAGTTACAAGTGAATCCTATCAGTACCCCCCACCCCCAAACCCTCTTACCAGACCCATGAAGGTAAAAGGTCGTTTGGTGGGAGTTAGACACTTTGACCAAAAGAGCCGTATTGAATAATTCACTGGTATTTACTCCTCATTCATCTCTGGCAGTTGTTCTGCATTAAGATAATGGTGACCAAAAAAGGATCATGGTGACCACTCCCTCTTTCATGAAGGATATAATGTTGTTATCATGCCATTAAAATCTTATTTAGAACCAGAAATGATCCATTAGGCCATATAATTAAACGTTTATCTGATAAAGGCACTTTGGTGGCACAGTGGTGTACACATTGAGCTGCTTCCTGTAAGGTCAGCTGTTTGAGCCAACCATGTGCTCTGCAGGCGAAAGATGAGCCAATCTGCTTCCATAAAGATTTACAGTCTGAGAAACCTGTTGAGCAGCTCTGTGCTGCACTATAGGGTCTCTCTCAGAATCTGCGGTGGGCTTGGTGGATTTTTATCTGATAATGTGTCCTTTTTGCAAAAACTTTAACAAGTTTTTTTTTGGTATTATCTTGAACACTTTCATGACTTGAAATTAGTTTCTTCACATTAATCATAAACAAAGCAAGCTTGCGCTCTGCTGCCACAGGTGCCGCTTGCTGCTGCTCCTCCCCAGCCATGGCGTTCTCGTTCGCGGCCTTCTGCTCCATGCTGACGCTGCTGCTCACCGCCGCGCTGGTCTTTTTCACCGTCTGGCACTTTATAGCGTTGGAGGGACTGAAGACTGATTACAAGAACCCTGTAGGCCAGTGTAATACGCTGAATCCTCTTGCACCCCCAGAGCCCCCATCCATGCTTTCTTCTGTCATGTTTCTTTGTGCAGCAGAGTGCCTTACACTCTTGGCATGTCATATTTGGAGGTGTAGGAGTAGACCGGTGACTCTGTGACCCCACCACCATCATGAATGCAGACATTCTCGCATATTGTCGTAAAGAAGATGGTGCAAGTTAGCTTTGTATCTCCTAGCCTTTTTTCGGCATCATCCTATGTCCTGCTGAGCTCGTAGGCAGACCCACAGAAGAGCTGGTTCAGTTCAGTGCGTGCAGAAGCCATTGCACGAGGGGATTCTACAGAGCAAGATCCTGTTTCCGAGAGGAGCCGATGGAATCTGATCAGTTACTTAAAAAAAAAAAGACTCCTTATTTTTTAAATGTTTCCACATTTTTTGCTTGTGGAAAGACTGTTTTCATATGTTATACTCAGATAAAGCATTTAAATGGAATTACATATCAAATAACATAAAATGATTACCTCTGGTGTCGACAGGTGTGAACTTGTAGTCCTTAAGGAACAGCCGTTCTCCTCGGAATGATTGCATTGATTTCTGACTGCCCTTAGTCCACTGGAAGCTTTTGTTTGTAGAAACATGTAGGACGCCTTTGGTTTTATTGAAATGCCATCTAATTATCAGTGAGCTGTAGACATCAGGTGCTTCTGACGAGCTGAACACGTGTCTGACCACAGGGAAACTTCATGCATTTCCTCTTCTATCATGTAGGTGATTGATAACACATGGATACTTTTACAAAACAAGAGTGGGATTTTTCCCCCACCTCCTCCTTGAGTATTATCCCTGTATATTGCATGAATGAGAGATTGCCCATACTTTCATCAGAGTAATATACTTGCTTTAATTCTTAAGCATAAGTGAATATGGTCTAAAAAAAAAAAGTATACTAATTACTTGTGAAGGATACATTTAAAGTTGTTTTAAATGTGTTATTATTTGTAAGACATTACCTACTAAGAAATTGGTTATCAGTATTGTAATCTGGTGGCAAAAATCCTTAAGAATTTGCAAGTACTGTAGCTTCTCCAAACGGAGTGAGAGAGAACATTTCATAACCGGTCTGCTGTTCCTTTAGTACAATACAATAAAACTCTGAAATAAAAACAAACAAAAAACAAGTTTGCCTGAGTAAAAGGGGCTCACAGTGCACAAAAGAAAATGTAGTGTTTTCATTTTCTGTGGTTGTATAACATGTTATCACAAGTTTAGCAGCTTAAAGCAGCACCCTGT
>NW_022111368.1:14115992-14129419 GCF_000313985.2 Echinops telfairi
AGCAGGCAGTTCCACTGCCCCATCAACCATGGGGTGCTGCTGGGTGAGGCTTTCTCAGTGCAGGTGTGTTTTAGTTGTGCGTTCAGCACAAGCGAGCATTCCTCAGTCCAGGGATATTGCCCTTTCTCCTAAAACGAGGCTCACCCTGATTCTCAATGGAAAATTGGTGGTACTTGCCTAAGCCCTTTAATTTACAAAACTGAGCGTTCAAGATCTCACCTCCTTTCTATTTCCCATATCCATTTTCCTGGGCTTTTCCTATTCTGTCTCTTACATGTGCAATTCCGCAGGCAAGTGTGGAGGGGTGTATGCTTGCAAATCCCGGACTCCCTCCTTTCTGGAATTTCCTTTCTCAAATTCTAGTTGATCTCACCCCAATCTCGTAATTGTCTTCTCCTTTTTCTTGTGCTGCAGTGGCAGAGAAGGAGGCTCAGGGAAAACGGTGGGTAAACATGCTCGTCACCTCACAGGGTCTCCTGCTCTCACTGAGCTTGTTCCTCCACTGCCTGGCGGCCCGCGGTGGCACTAGGAAGAGTTGCTCATATTGTTAAGCAGCCAGGTTACTACTTCTACTACTGGGAGATGACACTCCATGGATAGTTTGTATTGCATGTGTTTTTACTTTACATTTCAATGTAAATATTCTCCAACTTACTAGAAATTACATGATCAAAATCTGTAATGATTTTATTTGGCCCATTGTGTGTGTGTGTGTGCTCTACTTCACTTGGATATGTTTTTACAAAAGTAGTGCTACACTCTTAGAAATAAGGAGCACACATTTTGGTGTCCAGACACACAATTGGTATACATAGTTGGTGCATCACACATTTACTTATGGGGGAAGACAGTGATTGTAAAATCATTTGTTTCTTTGATAAATTGCCTTCATCGTCTCAAACGCACCTATTTCCTGCTTTAACGAGAGATTGTTATGGCTGCTGTTTTTGTTTTCCTTCAGCAAACAAAAGACAACATTCGTTCCTTAACTATGTCTGGCCATGTTGGCTTTGAAAGTCTGCCTGATCAGCTGGTCAACAGATCCATTCAGCAAGGCTTCTGTTTTAATATCCTCTGTGTGGGTAAGTGCCAGACTCTCCCATATGTCTTCTTGCCACTCCACTCTTGTCATAAGCAGGCCGGTGCTGCTTCTCAGTTGTGAGATCATGACCCCAAGGTATTTCTGCCCTTTAAACATTTCTGTTTGCTTGTTTGGAAACATTTCAGTGCTGGCTTGCGAGCTCTGAGTGCCATAGCACACACACAGATTCACTCTGCCCTCGCTTGTGACTAGCCTAGTCACTAGTGACTAGTCTTTACTTGGTAGACAGCCGGTCTTTGAAATACTGCGACCCTTGACATGCCTGCAGGCGTGCTGCGCTTTATTGTGTTTCACCGAGAATGAGTTTTTTACAAATTGAAGATTTCTAACACTCCTGTGCTGAGCAAATCTTACTGCCCCACTTTTACAGCAGCGTGTTCACCTCATGTATCTATGTCATATTTTGTCATTCTCAAAATATTTAAAGCTTTTAAATAATGCTGTTGCACACTTAATAGATTACAATGTTACAATGTAGTATTAAACCTAACTTATATGTACCAGGAAACCCAAATACTTATGTGACCTGCTTTATTGTAATAGTGGCTTTATTTCAGTGGTCCGAACCTACATATCTCTGGGGTGTTTAAGAGTGACATTTATTCTCAGCCAGAAATTGTACCTGTAAAGATATATCTGTGTTTTATTCAGGGGAAACTGGAATTGGAAAATCTACACTGATTGACACATTATTTAATACCAATTTTGAAGACCAGGAATCCTCACATTTTTATCCGAATGTTAGACTCAAGGCTCAAACATATGAACTCCAGGAAAGTAATGTTCAATTGAAGTTGACCATCGTGAATACAGTGGGATTTGGTGACCAAATAAATAAAGAGGAGAGGTTTGTGCTTTGTTTTGTTTGCCCTTTTTTTTTTTTTTTTAAAAATAAACTGAGTTTTTATTATACCAGGAAACCGGCTTTCTTGCTCCCTGGGATGTGTTTGGCTTTTCTACTATGGTAATCCATACCTTTCCTCCTAGGATTTCTCTTTGTAAAAATAGCAAATGTTCAGGTTCTGATTAGAAAACAGTTTTTTCTTCCCAGCTGGACTAATTTTCATGCAAGACCTTAACACATTGAGTTAAAATCAGACAAAGAAGGGTAAACATCGTGAACAAATATATATGGTACACGATTTTTAAAATTCTAACCAAAATAGTTCCATTAAGCATTGGGGGAGAAGGTTGATAATGAGATTTTTATTTATATTTAACCTATGTCATTGTTTCATCTTTGGTATTGATGTGAGACTGATGATACATTCTGTATCAAATATAAGCTCTGAGAAGGGGAAATCGATTGGGGCAAAGCAATACCTTTGTTTTTCTTGATTGAATGTATGCATGATTTATTATAAATAATTATTCCTTATTCTTGAGTAGTTAGGAACAAAATTATTTTGCACAAATAACTATGTTTCTTACATTAGAGGGCAGCTACTTCAACCCATTTGTGTTCTAATTCGAATATGAAAAGTGAGTTTTGTCGACCTTGTGAAAGAAGTAAGGAGCACAGTCTCGGGGTGCTAGTGTGTGTCACTGCATTCCTGTCAGTCTGTCATTTGATGAAAGGGAAATCTCGGGCAGTGGTTTGCAGTCCAAGCTCAGAGTACCACTACTGGCTCAATAAGTCTGGCCTTTTTTAGGAATTTACATTTTGCTCTACTGGCTCTACTGGTTCAATAAGTCTGGCCTTTTTTTTTTTAGCAATTTACATTTTGCTCTACAATTCTCTATGTTCCAAAGCCTATACTGTGCCAACCCCCCTTACGCACTGTAACCACCAGTGAACGTTGTATCACTTCGTTTACCTGCAGGGCCCTGGTGGTGTAGTGGTTACCATTGGATCAGCAGTTTGAAAACAGCGGGCCCTCATCAGGAGAGGATAAGACTTTGTACTCCCAGAACTAGTTAGTCACAGAAACCCACAGGGCAATCTCCCGTGTCCTGGAGGGTTGCTGGGAGTCGGAATCGACTCGATGGCAGTGAGTGAATTTGAGTTGATATTTATCTGTGTCTTAATGAGAGATCATACAGTATTTGTCTGAATACCTTCATTCACTTGGCAATATGCCCTGTGGACCATCCTCGTTACAATGTTCCACAGACCCATTATTTTGTAAGATTTTGTCTCTGCTCTCAAATTGCTTACCGGTTGTTACTCAAGGACTGGAAGGGTCATCCAACTTTAACTAAGAATTCAAATTCCACACCATTGGAATGGTGTCCTCTGTTTGGGGGCTCAATAGTAATTACAGCAGTGTTCGTGGAATTTGACATCAGAGCTGTTTGCTGTTCTTGTTACTTGGGATCCTAGAGTTGGGTAGTGAGAGCGGTTGTGCCGAGAAAGGTTGCATAGGTAGTGATTTAGCATATCAGAATGAAGTGCAAGGTTTAGAAACCATATTAGCACAGTTCTCTGCTTGTACCCGTGATTTGACTTGGATCTTAAAGGATTAGAAAGCCAGAGGAAGATGTGTCCCCAGAGGAGAAATGACACAGACATAGGGTTTATGGCACCTTTCCTTTGCATATTATGACTAAGCACAGCTAAAACCATGGCAGTATGGCTTTTGGAGACTGACGGTTGACATGCGCCATTCTCCTTAACTGTGCTAGGTATTACATGCCTTAGGAATCTGACCTCAGGGGAAAACGTCATGGAATATGACATGAGTACCTTTTTTTCTATTATAAATTGTTTTATTGGGGATGCTCGTGTCTCTTATAACAATCCATATATCAATTGTCTCAAGCACATGTGTGACATAAGTACCTTTCTAAATTGAGCTTCATAATATGCTGTATACTTATTTGGTTACCAATTTGACCTCTAGCCTCATTCAGTAGTCTGGCTCATAGAGCGCTTTGTCCGAAGAGACCCGGGTGTAGATGGATGTGGGCGTGAGTCAGGATACCATGTCTGTGACCCAGCTGACAATGCCAGCAGTTCTGATCATTTTGCAGTCGAATGCTCCACCATTGAGCTACACCCCCTCAAGTTCTGATGAGTGTGAAGTAATATCTGTAGACATGCAGGCTCTGGATGTTATCTCGTTAAGGTTGAGTGTTGAGCATAGCTGTTAACTGTTTATTAGTGAAAATTCAGACTTTGAACTGGATAAAGTTGCATGAATATGTTACATTTAATTTTGGAATTTTTCAGCTATCAACCAATAGTCAACTACATAGATGCTCAGTTTGAGGCCTATCTCCAAGAGGAGCTGAAGATTAAGCGTAGTCTCTTTAACTACCATGACTCTCGCATCCACGTGTGCCTTTACTTCATCTCACCAACTGGCCACTCGCTGAAGACACTCGACCTCTTAACCATGAAGATCCTTGACAGTAAGGTGGGTTTGGGAAAGAAATGAGCTCATCATGAGTTAATATTTATTTTGAACTTTTAATATTTCTTTAAAGGTATGTGCATGTATATATTGCAGTGTGTATATTTTTTCTCTGCATTTAAACACATTTGGAATTTGTGCATTTTCTCTGTGCATTTGAACACATTTGGAATTAGCTTATTTTCCAGAGAAGTTGTTTGGAAGATGAGATGCAATTTTACTTGTACAGGTTTTACTACTAATAGGCATGTCCTGATTCTGAATATTTGCATCTTGATGTTTTAGTTATTGAACTATGTAGCCAGTCATGGCTCATCTTTGAGATGAGTTAGCCAGGAGTGATTGCTGTTGATAAAAGTAGGTTTTTGAAAATGAGTCAAAGGGATAATGAGCGCTTGTTCAGTGCTCAGCTTTGGACCAGCCGAGAAACCCATGTGCCACCGACTCCATGCTGAGTTTCTTCCCAGCCTTCCTGGACTGCAAAGCATTTTCTTGTATCAGTAACAGATCATGAGTGTCTTACATGCGTTTAGCTAAAGATTGTCACCACTCTCTTCTGCTGCAGTCAGTCAACTCTTATTTAGAAAGTCATGTCTTTTACTTTCTACAGTAAACACTAGAAAGGAATGTTACATAGACGTGCCATGACCCATTTAATGAGATTTAGGTTTCTAGGTAACAGGAAGATGTTCGTCAATGACATGATTAGATATATATTATGTAGGGGTAAAAGATTCATGTTGTTGAGACTGCTGGCTGTTATCTCCCAGCCACCTGGCAGATAGACAGATCTTGATTGACAGTACTAATGGAAAGGTTGGCAGTCTGAACTCGCCCAGAAGCACCCAGGAAGAAAGGACTGGCGATCTGTGTTTGAAAGGTCACAGGCTTAAAAACCCTATGCCGGCCTGTTGTGTACACATGGGGTCAGCATGAGTCAGCATCTACTGACAGGCAGTGAGGTGTTTTCATACATAAAGATGGGTGATCCCTGTGCCGGCTTCTCCTTCCAGCTTCCCTGGCCTCCTTGGGAATTGTTGTCTTTGATTCCTAAAAGCGGTTGTCATAGGAAGTACCGTATCTTATGGGAAGCTGACAAGTTGTCTTCATTGAGACATGTTACCGTTCTCCTCGCTGACTCGTAGGTGAACGTGTCTGTGTGACATTCAGTCTGCTGACATTTTTTGTAGAGGCAGTCCTAAGATGTTAACGTGGCTTACTTTATTGAATAGTTAAGTTTGGTACTGAAAGCATGGACTTGACATCCCTTGTTTATGTACTTGGAGTAATTGAATGTGAACATGGTTTACTTAAAATTATTGGGACAATTTCCACTAGTGATTTCACAATTATTTAGAAAACTCTGTATCATCTTTGGAGCATAGAAGACTAATAAATATGAATGTGTACAGTCAACCAGTAGGACATTAGAGAAGAGGAAAAATAAGCTCTCCTTCCCCTGATTCGTGTCACTAGTTAGCCTGACATATGTGACTGAAAGCAAACAAGGAACAGGAAAAGTACAGAGTAGCCCCCGCCCCATCCCAGTGTAGTGCAGGCACGAGTCTCTTGTGGAGATAGCTCTGTAGTCCTTCACACGACTAGACCTACGCTGGACGATCTGTGTGACTTCAGATCGCTTCCTCGCTGGCCACTGATAAGACTTTAAGTCATGCTGAGCATTATTCCTTTGCTTCACGAACACTTTCAGTTGGTGTTTGTAAAATGTCTTTCCTGTGACCCCCGGGCCACAGAGCTGGATTCCTTGCAGTGAGGGAAGGGACCTGCTGAAAGGACAAAGGACACACTGCATCCACTTGTTAGTTTTACCGAGCGGTCACTCTGGTGATGGGGTACTCAGACCATGGCACCTGCTATTGCGGTTGAGCTGATTTGGACTCCTAGTGACTTCCGTGTGTCAATTGAACTGTGCTCGGGGGCTGGGTCTCGGGCTGGCTTCTGAGCAGTAGATTGCCAGGCCTTTCTCCTGAGGCACTCCTGGGTGGACTCCACCCACCAACCGTTTGGCTTGTAGCCAAGTGTGTTCACTATTGGCACCACCCAGGGACACACTTTGATTATTAAGAACTAAAAGTTTTTGTTGTGCTAAGTGGCCTATTAAGCTTTCCTGCATATATTTGACATATTTTGTCTGAAGAAACTTGGAGGGAGAGAGAAGAAAAGGTGAGGCTTCTAAACTAAAATCAGATGGCAGATGAACCTTACACAAACTGCTTTTTAAAAGTAATACACACCCACTGGCTGCTCTGAAAAGCCATCTTTGCATTGTGCCCGGGTTCCGCTCGCCGCAGCCACCTCTGCCGCCACAGACTCTGGCAGCTCGCGCTGTCTTTGTCGTCCGCTGTACTGGGTCACCAGTGAGCCCCACCATGTCAGACGCGGCTGTGGGCACCACCTCCGAGATCACCGCTAAGGACTTAAAGGAGAAGAAGGAGGTGGTGGATGGAGGAGGTGGAGAATGGGAGAGAAGCCCCCGCTAACGGGAGCACTAATGAGGAAAATGGGGAACAGGAGGCCAATAACGAGGTAGACGAAGAAGAGAAGGAAGAGGAGGAAGGTGATGGTGAAGAAGAGGAGGCTGAGGCAGCTACAGGCAGACGGGCAGCTGAAGATGAGGAGGATGACGCTGTGGACACCAAGAAGCAGAAGACCGACGAGGATGACTAGACAGCAAGAGGAGAAGGTCAACTTAAAACAATGAAACAAAAACTCAAAGGCCACCGTGCCCTAGTCACCCTCCACGTCCCGTCTCAGCATCTAAACGTGGTCACCTTCGCGGAAGAGTCCCGCCTCGGGCTGCGCCACTGCAGACACGCGCTCACCACCACTCACCAAAACCACACCGTGAATTTGCAACAGGGGAGGCAAAAATAACCAAAACTTCCCAGGCCCTGCTTTTTTTCTTAAAAGTATTTTAAAAAGGAAAATTTGTATTTTTTATTTACATTTTATATTTTTGTACATATTGTTAGGGGTCAGCCATTTTTAATGATCTCGGATGACCAAACTAGCCTTTGGAGCGTTCTCTGTCCTACTTCTGACTTTACTTGTGGTGTGACCATGTTCATTATAATCTCAGAGGAGAAAAAAACCTTGTAAAAAAGCAATAAAAACAACACCAAAAAAAGAAAAAATACAATCTTATTCCGAGCATTCCAGTAACTGGTTTTGTGTATGTACTTAGCTGTACTATAAGTAGTTGGTTTGTATGAGATGGTTAACAAGGCCAAAGATAAAGGTTTCTTCTTTTTTCCTTTTTTTTTTTTTTGTCTATGAAATTGCTGTTTATTTATTTATTTTTGCCTGTTTGACGTGTGTGTGAAGCAATGTTGCACAACAATAAACCGGAATTTTATTTTGCTGAGTTCTAAAAAATAAAAAAAAAGTAATACACAGCTCGCATTTATTATAAGACTGCTTGTACACAGGACATGGAAGAATGACAGCCAACCCGTGGTTTTCTAGGTCAGGGCTTGGCACGCTTCAGTAAAGGTCCGGCAGTAAACACTTGCGGGTTTGCAGGGCGTGTGGTCTTTGTTGCAACACCCCGCTCTGCCGTATAGTGTGAAGAGAACCATAGCCAAGACGGAAACGAATGGCTAGGACCGCATTCCAGTGAAGTCTGATAAAAATAGGTAGTGGAGCCCACCTTTTCTGACTCACTGAGGAAGGCAGAGGACATTTTTAGTGTCAAAAGACCCGGTGGCTTCACTTGTGAACATTTACAGGTTTAAAAATAAATCATCCATTACAAGATTTTCTTTTTCTTCACAGGTGAACATTATACCGGTGATTGCCAAAGCAGATGCGATTTCTAAAAGTGAATTACAGAAGTTTAAGATCAAGCTTATGAGTGAACTGGTTAGCAATGGCGTCCAGATATACCAGTTCCCGACAGACGATGAAACTATTGCTAAAATCAATTCTTCAATGAATGTAAGCACCTGTGGGCTGTTAATTCTGTCTTACGTGTGAAAACAAAGATGGTGTGTTAAGTAACATCACTACTAATATATTTTCACGTGTATTTTCTGAAGAAGACCTCAAATAAGGTGGTCAATTACTATTTTAAATAATTATTTATTTAAATAAATATTTATTTAAATAAATAAATAAGGCCAGTGTAGAAAAATGTCAATGTTTTGAATTGAAAAAGTTGAAGAAGGATATATTTTTCAACCTATTTCCCGCGCAACCCCCCACCCCACCCCCTGCTCCCGTCTGTGACCCAAGTAAAGCGGTGCCTTTGTGAGACTGAGGGTTCTTTGTGGAACCGGCCTGCGTTGCCACAGGACGATGACTCTGCCTTCTTCAGCCATGTGGGAATCCTTAGAATCTGAGGGGTTGGGCTTTCTAATCTGGAATTCACGCTCACTCACCATTGTGTCATACATGCCTATGAAATATCCTCACAACTGTGAGTCTGATAGGGTTGAAAATGAGTAAGTTCTTGGTTTGACTTTCTTCTTTGGACTTAAATATCTGGTTCTATTGTCAGCATGAGGAACTTTGGAGTCCAGCTAAATGGGGCTCTTGGTTGTGGGCATGATTAGGCTCGTTGAGACTATTGACTCATTTGCAGAACAGGCTAATAATATCAAGTGCTGTAAAGATTAAGTGAGACAAACTATATTAAGAACCTGACGATGCCATTCCCAAAAATGTTCATTATATTTCTCCTTTTATGATTTTTTATATCCCCATTTTGTATATAAAGGTACTTGAACAAAGTGTCAAAAAAGCTGACTAATGGAAATAAAATTATTGTAATTCCTATGTGGTAAATTGTCTTTAGATCCACTTTTGTTTCATGTGCTCACCTGGAATAATTCTTCCAAGTGAAGCAGCTAAAGACTAAATAATGTCAGTTAGTAAATTACAAACAGTACACTGGACTTTCTTCCCCCATCTTCAGCTGCCCCGGAATCCAGCTTTTGCATCTTCCTGTTTCTGTAGCATTCTTCAAACTCTTAAATGTGTCTTTTTCACTCTTTTTGAGCCATCTAAGTAAAACCTTTCTGATTCAGGTTGAGTTGTACTTTCTTCTTCAACCTTTCCCTCATTCTTCCCACAGCGATCATTCGCTCCTTTACAGTTCTAAAGCATTTACTATCTTCAGCATTAATTTGGGACTTACATATTTTTTGAATCAGTATCATATACCTATAATTCAAAACCCCAAACCCATTGCTATCCAGTCCATCACGAGTCATAAAGACCCTGTATATGAATTTTCAAGGCTTGTCCATCTTTCCTGGAGTAGACAGCCTCTTCGTTCTCCTTAAGAGTGTCTGGTGAGTTTGAGTCCCCAGGAGCAGCCATTGCTATCCCACAGAGCCTCCAGGTCCCTGTCATCCACCTGCATGCGCATCAACTATAGGTATGCTCAGTGGAGCCCTGTTGCTGAGGTGGGTCACAGTTAGAAACCACCAGCCACTCCGCAGGAGAAAGATGAGGCTTTGTAATCCTGTGAAGAAACCGCAGGGGCCGCTCTGCTCAGCCTTTGGACTCACTGGCAGTGTGTGTTAAGACTTTAGCTGGGTGTGCTCTGGGTGGGGGTGGGGGTGTGATTTTTCTCAGCATTATCTTTGTCTTTTAGGGCAATAATATTATTAAGGGAGATGTGTACTAGAATTTGTTCCCTTTTTTGTACCCCTGGTAGCATGAGGCCTTACATTGGGCTCAATAAATAATTTTGAATGTTTTACAGGGTCTGAAATTGACTCTTGTAGAAAAATGAGCACATATTCACCAGCAGGTTTTAAAATAGGCATAAGAAATCACTTGATATAAGAATTTCATTAGCTACTGAAGCTTTCTCTTTGTTGTTGTTTTCATAATACTTTCTGATCTGGATATCATGTTATGTTGGAGGATGTGATTGATATGATTCTTTTCCAGGCACATTTGCCATTTGCTGTTGTGGGAAGCATGGATGAGGTCAAAGTCGGCAATAAGATGGTCAAAGCTCGTCAGTACCCATGGGGCGTTGTACAAGGTAAGTAAGGGGAATAGGAGCTGTCTAGTATGAATCTTAGAAACACTTATGTTGCTGCCTACTCTCAAGTTGGCATTTAATGCATTCCTGAGTGACACTTACTTCAAATTGTGACTGGTTCTCATAGGAGCTGTGTGTTATTTTACACCAAAGTCTGTAAAGGCCAGACAGAGCAGCTTGTTTTCCTGCACACCTATCATTCGGCAGGTGGGCAGTAGTGCAGGGCACTTGGAACATAATATGAGAGGAAAGAGTAGTGTTTAAAAGGCGCCCTGGTGACACAGCAGTTAAGTGTTCCACCGCCACTGAAGAGATTGGTAGTTCGGGCCCAGCTCACCTCTCCGTGGGAGAAGCGGCCCGATGACCTGCCCGTGTGCAGACACAGACAACCTTAGAGACCCTGCGGATGGGGCATTTTGCTCTTTTCTCCAGGGTTTCTAGGACTCCTCGACAGCATGCAACAACAACAAAGTACTTTTTAAACATGGTGTATAGACGGATTTTAAGGCAAAGTAAAGCCATCTTGTAAATGTATGCATATTTTTACTGAGCAACCATTTCCAAAACAAATTAGACAACTAAAAAATTAAAGTCACTTGATATTTCATTCTTTTATCTAGCATTATGAGTGAGTAGTTAATACTTGAGTACTAGTTCTCTGTGATGCTAACTAGTAAGAAAATGGATTATCCCTACCAATACTGGTTTCTAAGTGCTTTTAAAAAATGACAAGTTTTGTAATTTATGAAAAATAGTAATAATTTTTTAATGTATGAAAAATATGAAAGTAGTAATTATACCTAAAACCACTCATCACAGAGACACATTTGTTGTCTTATCACCGTAAACATGGAAGGACCATGTACGTTTCCCACTAATTTTTAGATTATTCAATTTATTTATTCACACAGGAATATACATGTAATATTCAATAAAAAGAATTTGAAAGCTTTATGTACAGATGGTACTCTGTAGTTTTAAATTGATGACTGAATTTTTAGGGAAATGATATCCTCTTTTTAAGTG
Organism: Echinops telfairi; assembly: GCF_000313985.2. NCBI lineage: Eukaryota > Metazoa > Chordata > Mammalia > Afrosoricida > Tenrecidae > Echinops > Echinops telfairi. The sequence goes on from NW_022111368.1 coordinate 14,127,496, forward strand.
CTATGTGAGCTATCTAGGCATAGGCTGGCTTTAAAGTAACAAGATACTAGTGAAATTGCAAATATCATATCTAATAAAATATATTTTCTTTTTCCCATTGCCCATTCAGTTTAATACTTTCCTGTCTGTTAGCTTTGTTTCTAATATGGCACATAAAATGCAAGAGTTTTTATCGTTGGTTAAAGAATCATAGCGAATACTCATGGCTCTTCCTCAGACAGATCATTTGGCTGTTTGCTATTTCAAATGTGTTTTCATTTATTGTGTGCCGGAAGTTAGACACCAGTGTTGCTGTTTTACTTATTTTCTCCCTTTCTGTCTAGTGGAAAATGAGAACCACTGTGACTTTATAAAGCTCCGGGAGATGCTCATTTGTACAAACATGGAAGATCTGCGAGAACAGACACACACCCGGCACTATGAACTTTACAGACGTTTCAAACTGGAGGAACTGGGCTTTAAAGACATGGGCACCGAGAACAAGCCTGCCAGGTCAGTCAGTGGTATTCCTCTTGGACAGGCAAGTCAGCAAAGTAGAGGTTAGAAAGAATGGTACCCTTTGGTGCATTCAGGGTGATGGAGAATGGGCTTCTTAGAAAGGTCTCAGAATCTGGACCTGGAGTAATCACTGGTAACCATCAGTTGTGTGTCTTGAATGTGGAAGGTTCTGCGTTAGCTGAAGGGAGAGAGAGAAGGGGATAACATACTGCAAGGGTGAAAACCTCATGATTTGGTTTCCTCCGTTACATGAAGCAGAGGAAAGTGCATTTCACTATTGCTGCAGAAGCTCCTTAGAGCGCAGTCCCGTTCCCAGGTGCTGCGGGGTTGATTGGACGCATGGGCGCTCACATGTTCTGAGCAAGCGGAGCTGTGCTTCCCGGGGTCTCCAGAGCTGTGACCTTCTGGAAGCAGACTGCCAGGCTGTTTTTCTAAGACACCCCAAGGGGATTTACGTGCTCTCAGAACAATTAGTATTAATTTATCTTCATCCTGATGAAAAGTTTTGGATTTCTTGAAACTTTGCAAAAATATTTTGTAAAGGCAAAATGAATGTACACCTGTAAACTAAACCTGTAGCCATTGCGTGGATTCCAACTCAACCATCCAGGAGGACAGAGTGAAACTACCCCGAGGGCCTCCGCGGTGTACTCTTTGTAGGGGCACTGTGAGTCAGAATCGACTTGATGGCAGTGAGGTCTTGTGTGTGTTGTGTTTTTGAATCTCTATAGAAGCCAACTGACTGCCGCATCTTTCGCTCCCCCACATAGTGGCTAGAGGCTTTGAACTGCTGACCTTTTGGTTAGCAGCCATGGCTTTGACATACCTGTAGGGGGACAGAAAGTAGATCTTATACTATCACAGTACAGTTCTAAGTTTGTGGAATCTGATGACCTTGCTCAGAGATTGGTGCGTTGAATGGTAAATTATAAACTTACTTTCTTAATGGTGCTACATTTCTGCCATTAAGTATTTTTAAAAAATCTAAAACATGGAATAATCCATCACATACTAAATCAAGTTTGATTTTTGATCTAGGATTCCAGAACAGTTTGAAGTTACTTGAGGTAGTTGGTGGGAAGCCTGGACCCTTATGTTGGACAGACATGGTTTTAAACTCTGTTGGAAGACTTTCGTGTTTCGTCCTGTGCATTTCGGTCTTCTCTGGCTAGTAACCCTTATTCAGAGTCAACAGGAAAGGGAAGACTTCAAAATCGATGCTGCTGCTGCAAAAACAAACTGGGAAAATTTAATGATACATGAGGTTAACTTTCCTCAATCTGTTGATTTAATTTCTTAGTGCAGGCTTCAACTTCTGATGAAATACATAAAAGACTGTGTATTTACCACTGAGATAGTTTATTGTGCCAGCCTGGCCGATAAACACAAGTGGGCTTAACTGAAGGGCAGAGAGATAAATGGCTCG
>NW_022111368.1:14129936-14143724 GCF_000313985.2 Echinops telfairi
AATATATTAAATTATCAGAAATTTGGTTTTATCTCTCTAGAGAACCCTGTCTAACACAACCACCCTTCTCAAGGAGTCCCGGTGGTGCGTGGTTAAAGTGTGGGTGGTTTGCGCTCACCATGAGAGAGAGAAATGGCATTGTGCTTTCATAAAAGTGACAGCCTTGGAACCTTTGAGTTCTCCTCCACCCTGTAGGGTCTCTCTGATTTGGAGTCCACTGGATGGCAACCACTGTGCTTTGGTGGTGGTGTAAGGTGCCATCGATTCTGTTTCAAATTATAGCGACCCTATGTGCAACAGAACGAAACACTGCCCCCTCCTGGCCCATCCTCACAATGGTCCATTGTTGGCAACCACTGTGTCAGTCCATCTTCTCATAGGCCTTCCTCTTTTTTGCTGTCCCTCCACCTTCTCCAGGGACTGATCTCTCCTGACAACATGTCCAAAGCATGGGAGACAAAGTCTTGCCCTCCTTGCCTCTAAGGCACGTTCTCATTTCCTTCCTCTTAAGACAAACGTGTTTGCTCTTTGGTATTCCATAGTACTTTTGCTGTTCTTTGCCAACGCCACAATTCAGATTTTTCTTCGGTCTTCCTTATTCAGTGTCCTACTTTCACAAGCATTTGAGGCAATTGAAAATCCCATGGCTTGGGTCAGGCATGCCTGAGTTCCCAAAGGCACATCTTTGCTTTTCAACACTTCAGAAAGGTCTTGTGCAACAGATTACCCAGTACATTGTGTCATTGGATCTCTTGACTGCTGCTTCCATGAGTGTTGATTGTGGATCCAAACAAGATGACATCTTTGGTTTGGGGTCACCCCTTAAGGAGCCATGATGACCCAGTGGGCTCATTTTGGGTTGCTCCCTGAGTTTGTGCTTCAAGCCCATGAGCTCATCAACTACTCGGTGGGAGAAAATGAAGGGGGCAGTTCTATTCCGCCATGCAGGGTGACCATGAGTTGGAATCAACTGGCTGAATGAATTTTTTTTTTTTATTGCTCTGGGTATGAGTGAATTCCATTCCCCTGAGTATTTCCTCTAGTGAAGATAAATCAGTTAGACTAGAGTGGGCTTTTCTGGTGTTTCCAGATGAGACTTCACTTCTCCTTTCTTCAGGCTCAGGGACAGTTCAGAAGTATCTGAGGAGACGTCAGCAAAGTTATGGGAAGATTCCATTTTCTTTTAGTTCTACTTTTCCACCACCTTTCTGAATCCCACTCATGGGTACATTACAGAGGCATGGATATGGTGGAATTGAGAGCAAGTGGAGGGGACCTGAAATGTGGAGACCAGGGATTCTTGTGGATTGACCTGGCCCTGTGGTTCTTCTGGGAGCCCTGTTGCTCCGAGGTTAAGGGCTGTCTAAACCAGCCAGCCACTCTGAGGCAGAAAGGACAGTGGCTGGCTTCCATAGGATTACAGCCTTGGAAGCCCTCTGGAGCAGGTCTGGTCTGCCCTCCGTGAGGGTCACAGTGAGCTGGTTTGGTAATGGCTGTTGTTTCTGACATCCGGCTGATGTTTAGCCACTTGTTGATTAACAAGTGTTAATCAACACTTGTTAATGTAGGTCCCAGGCCTCACCTCAGATTAGCAGAGCCAAATTTCCAAGCATAGTACATGGGAATCTGCATTAGGTAGTTACCATTCAGTCACTGGGCAAATGTTTGTTTCTCTCAAACCATTGGTTCTGGAAGAGAAGAGAGAAAGATGGAGAAGCAGACCTCTCAGTGTGAGAGAAGCCTTTGCCTTGCTTTCTAGGCAATCCGTGCAGCCCCTCCCTTCCTGCGCCTCGTCTTTCAGACAGGGAAGACATTTCTTACGGGATGCTTGGGCTGGGACCTAGGCAAAATATCTCTTGTCACTTTCTCCTTTGTGAATGAAGGTTTAGATTTGTTTTCTGTAAGTCATGATACAGCATTATGTACTGGGAAGCCTTTAATTTTATAGTTTCCAGAAGTTAAGTTCTGTGTTCAGAGGAATCCCACCTGTGTGACTTGAGGAATGCATAAAACAGTGGCAAAAAAACCCCAAAAACTCTTTCTTTCAATATCTGTCATGCTATCCAACGAGGCACCCTAGTGGCAATGCCAGCTAAGTGTTGGCTTGCTAACCGTGACATTGACAATTCAAACCCTCAGCCGCTCCTTGTCTTTACCTGTGGAGAAACCCTGGAGGACAGTGGTTGTGAGTTCCCTTAGGAAGTTGCAGGGTGACCTTGGTTTCTCTTGACTTCCTAGCGCTTACCGTGGCCTGATCTGGGTTTAGTGTTCTATTCATACTATCGAATGGTCATGATGACCCTGGATGTGTGATCAGGAGCTTATCAGGAGGTCAGAGAGAGTGGTGCACTTCCGTTTGTAGTGAAGTGTTCTTAAGATCGTCACAGGAATTGTTTCAACTCCATAGAACATGTTTTTATAGAACACGGGACATCCTGAGGGGTGGTCACCAGGCCTAGCTTTGAAGCTCCTCTGGGGGGTATGGGTGGCAGGGGTTTGAACTGCTAACCTTTTGCTTCATGTTGCTTCCCACAACCATTTGTTTACACCTTTGCTAACACAGTTAGACTCACTGCATCAAGTCCGTTTCTGACTCACAGAGACCCTGTAGGACAGGGTAGAAGAAAGGCTGTGAATCTTGACAGGAGCAGAAAACCTCAGCTTTCCTCCTGGACGTGATTATAGTAAATTGTGTCTTTGGAAGTCCTAGACAGTAGCTGCTTTTTGCACTTGGTCTTCAGAGGACATGACAGGCTTATAGCCAGGAACATGAAGACGAACCCCCTTTTGAAAGATGATGAAGCAGTTTTGATATTCCTTTGACCCCATGTTTCCGTTGTCACCAGTTGGAAAGCTTTAGTTTTCTTACAAGTAGGTGGGATGATTTCAGTGCTTGTCTTTCAGAGCTGCTCTGGCCGTTAAGCCGTGAACCTAAAAGATTCCTAGCAGTAGCTTGCCTGCAGCAACTATTTGAAGGTGAAGTCTCCTTATTTTTTGCTAGGTAGATTTCTTTTCCTCCTTAAGGAATGAAAGTGCTTGTGTGAATAGGTGAATGGAGCACTTTTTACAAAATTTAGATTTGATATGAATTAATGTATGACACCATTAGATTGAGCTCTGAACAAATAGCCATAGAAGGCGACCTCGTGTGAGTCGGCTAGAATGCTGCTCTGTAAGCTTTTCAAAAGTAGAGTACCAGACATTTCTTCAAAAGTTCCTTTGGGTGGACTTGAAGCTCCAACCTTTGGTTAGCATCTGATGTAAGTGATGTCGGTGACCTGGGGATCAGAGCTGGCACCTTGGGGATCAGATTGGAGAAAAGGTGGCTGGCTAGTCAGAGGGTTATAGATGGCATCAAGTTTTCCAGACGCAGTAACACCGGAACCAAGACCTAAATAAAGGGGTGCATGTTTGGGGTGACATTTAGACAGCTTTTTATGAAAGAATTGGTACATCAGAGAGTTTAAATCCCATCCTTTTACCAGTTGCTGTTGAATCGATCCCCACTCAGGGCCCACGTGTGTGTCAGAAAAAGCTGTGCTCTTCTGTTGGGAGCAGCCTGCTGACTCAGTAGCTCATGAGAAGCCAGCTCTCTGCTTGGGGTTTCTGTCTTTAAGAGGGTATTAGAAAATGTTGTCCAGTAAAACTTGTGAAAGAAAGCACGAGCTAGTATCGGGCAGAGCATCCCGTCAGAGGAAGAAAATGCAAGTGGGTTCCACTGATACAGAGCAGTTTCACTGCGTGCACGAGGCCTAAGGTGAAATGGGCGGTGTGGGTGGGGTTGGGTGGTTGTAAGCTTCTTTCATCATCCTTTTAACATAAAAGTGCCACAAATAACTTTTTAGTGTTCAGGAGGCCTATGAAGCCAAAAGACACGAATTCTATGGCGAACGTCAGAAGAAAGAAGATGAGATGAAGCAGATGTTCGTGCAGCGAGTGAAGGAGAAAGAAGTCATACTGAAAGAAGCGGAGAAAGAGGCAAGTACTGCTGTGGTGGAATTGGCATCCAGTTGTTAGCTGTCTTGTTAATTTGGAGGCTTTATCTCAAGGATCAAGCTGTGATGCAAATTGTTGCTGTTTAAAAATTAGCTAGCTGAACACATAGTCCTTGAATACATATAAAACCAAAACATCCAACTCACTGCCATCACGTGAATGCCGATTCACAGCGGCCATATAGGACAGGGTAGAACCGCCTCTGTTGGTTTCCAAGAGTCATGGTCTCGGAAACTCACACGTCAGTTCTACCCTGTGCTGTAGGGTCACTATGAGCCGGCATCAACTCGATGGCACTGAAAGTTAGTTATCTCTAGATGGCCTTACCCTTCTCCCAAAGAGTGGCTGTTGGTTTTGAACTGCTGACTTTGTGATTAGAAGCCATCAGGGCTTCGGTTTGAATATGATGGGGTGCCCCCCCAAAACCAGAATTGCACTGGGGGAAGTAGAACTTCATAGTATGCATTTTTCCCACTTAGGGAGCATCGAGCAACTCGCTCTGAGTGAGTGCACCCAGTGGCATCGCCTTGGAAGGTTCTCTTTGGTCACGGTGTATTTTTTCATAAAAGCAGTTTCGCTTGAACCTTGCGTTTTGTGAAAGCCGATTTAAGAGGATCACAGCATGTGGCTGTGAAATTCTGTTTCCTGCTCTGGAAAAATGTGGTAGGAACTTGTGATACTGAGCACATCTTACAAGGATGGGACTATGGGGAAAAGTCAAGTGTATGAGTGGTTTTTCCGTTTCAAAAAAGGTGAGCATCAAAAAAAAAAAAGGGCTGATTTGTGGCAGCCGGGGGACTGGTTTTGCCACCACGACAATGCACCTGCTCACACAGTCATCTCAGTGTGCCAGTTTTTGGCAAAAAACAGAGTACCTCTCTTTCCCCATGCACCTGACTCACCTGACCTCGCTCTTTGAGGCTTTTTTTTTTTTTTCTGTGAATGAAGAGGGACATGAAAGGACAGTGATTTGTTGATGTAGAAGAGGTAAAGATAAAAATCGAGGAAGGTACTGTCAGTCATTTGAACAGATGAGTTTGAAAAATGTTTCCAAGAATGAAATCACAGATTTGACAAATGTATTAAGTATAATGGAGAGTATTTTGAAGGTGATGAGGTGGTTTTGTAAAAAAATTGAAACACATAGCTTTGGAGGGGAATCTGGCTTTTGGGGGTTACCCCTCATATCTGTAGACTTAAAAACACCGCACTGTAATCAAAATTAAAATGTTGGCTTACGCAGCAGCAAGATGAGGCTTTCCACGTCCATGCAGATAGATATGCAGTCTTAGAAACGCACAGACATGGCTCTGCTCTGCCCTGTGGGGTCACTTGCGTCATAATAGACTCGTTGGCAGTGAGCACAGGGAGCAGAATATGAGTTAGCCTTTACCAGTGGTTGACTGCAGGCTTGCCATGGGCGGGGTTGCTAAGCAGCCTGGTAAAGTGGACATGGCCTCTGTAAAGCGCGATTTGTTGTGGAGCATCTTCAGCCGGCCGCCCTCTGGCTGGTTGTTGAGGGCTCAGTCTGGATCACATCTGAATGTTACGTTTCTCTGGTCTCTCTCAATCAAGAACGTCCTTAATTTGAAGTCATTTTTCAGTGGCATATTTGGGAAGGCATTGTAATGGAAATAGGGGTAATGATTTTTTTCTTTTTAAATTAATAGATTTGTCTTAGGTGGTGTCAGGGTAAAACTTTTAATTAAGAGTATATTATCTCTCATGTATTTTAATTCACCAGTGAGGAAAAAAAGAGATGTAAACGCGACTGATAGTTTTTTCTTTTCTTTAACTTTTTATTGTGAATTTGGACCAAGGTTTACAGAGCAGATGAGGTTTCCCCTCAAGAGTTCACTTTCTGTGCCACCTCATTGAGTGCAACACCCCCCCCCCTCCCCAGGGTGACATCACGTGTCCCACTCCTCCATGCGCACCCTCCTTTTCTGCTTTCTGAACCTGGCCCCTGGACAAATGCTGCCCTTTCGATCTCAAATGGTTGATTACCCTAAGCTGTGTGTACCTCCCTAATGTTACTGCTCCCCCTATAGACCTTTCACCTGCTTGGCTGAAAATTGAGCCACGGGGCTATGGTCAGTTCCAGATCCTTAGTCTGGAGGGATGACCGACCAGTAAGTCAGGCTTTTTTATGACTTTGTCCTTGGATAAATGCTACCCCTCTTGACTGAAAAATGGTTGATTGTTCTAAGGAGTATGTATCTTTCTAGTGTTGTTGCTCGCCTCATAGACTCGTCTTTTGTCTGGCTGAAAATTGAGTGATGGAATGGGCTGAGGTCCAGGTTGAAGACTGACCGAGGACCACAGTTTAAGTTCCATCTGTCTGTGTCAGACCAGCAAACCTGGCTTTTTGCGTGTGATTTTGAGTTTCGTCCCACATTTTCCTCCTACTTTATCCAGAACTTTTCCATGGGATTCCTTTCATAGGGTTTAGTGGTGGGTAGCTGGGCCCACGTTATTTGAAAAAGCTATGTAGAGAACAGATTAAGGCGAAAAGAAAGGAACATTCGGTAGGAAAAGGTCAGCGGGTGTTTTAAAAGCGGAGTTTCGTTTCAAGCTGTCGTAGGATGTCAGCACAAAATTCCCGTACAGCGGGCGCCGGCTTTTCATGCCAGTGTGAGTTTTCATGCCAGTGTGAGGGCCGGGGGCCGTGTGTAGCGCCTGAGGGGGTGGGCCTTTCCTCTCTGTGCCCCAGCCAGACGGTTTCCTGTGGAAGTGCTGCCACACTGTGTCAGTAGTGAGAATTGCATCTCTGTCGCAGCTTCAGGCCAAATTTGAACACCTCAAAAGAATTCACCAAGAAGAGAGAATGAAACTTGAGGAAAAGAGAAAACTTTTGGAAGAAGAAATAACTGCTTTTGCCAAAAAGAAAGCTACCTCAGAAATCTACCAGAACCAGTCTTTTCTTGCCAGTGGCACCAGGAAAGACAAGGACAGGAAAAAGTAAGTAGCGTGTGACTGCCCTGTCTGCTGCAGCCCCTGCATCCCAGCCCCGCCTTTGCTTCCGTCTGTTGGCCTGTCGGAGCGCCTCCATGCACTTCTCTACTGCCCGTGTGCTGACTCTCTCTTCCTCCTGCAAAGACAATCTCACCCCTGAGAGCAGAGGAGCCGTGCGTGTCCAGGTTGCCCGCTGCTCGTGCCCTATCCCTTACAACAGTGCCTGGCACATAACAGGGGCCCTGAAACTGCCCAAGGGAACAACGTAAAGCTATGCCGCAGTGTAAGAGGGGTCAGTTAGCCGGGTGGGCAAAAGGAGCCCTGGCAGTGTGTAGCTTACAAATTGGACTGCTAACCCTCAGGCCAGAGGGAGAAAGACGAGGCTTCGAAAAGTCTCAGAAGCCCACAGAGGCAGTCCCACTCTGTGCCTGCAGGGCCGCCGTGAGTCAGAATCGACTCTGGCAGTGAGGCCGTGATCTGGGGGGGACACTGGCCGCTTTCTTTTAGAGTCCTTCCTGCGGCTCTCATGGCCAACAGGCATGCTGGCTTCATGTCCAAATGAAGCTGGGCAGTTTACAGGGGAATTATAGCTACAAAGACCATGAGTCCTTAGGCCCACTTAAAAAAACTTTTAAAAAAACAAATTCTACTGATAATGATTCTATGAGAATTTTTATTTTAATAAGGAGACAAAGCTATCGATTCGAACTCCTGTGCCTTGAAGTCAGAGCTTATGAAACCCATGACGGACCTAAAGATGCAGAGGAAGGTAGAAAGGGCTCCAGTTCATTTGGGCGCCTTGAGTAGCATTTGGATGAGAACCTCCAGGCCTTCCTTAGGTTTGGGGTATGTGTTCAAATCAAAGTTACCAAAGTTTTAGAACATAAGTTTCTGTGTCTCTTTTTCTTTTTTGATAGTTTTCTTCTGTACTTGATGGCCCTCGTTTTATTTCACCCCCTTAAAACCAGCTGATCTGTGTGATTGTGGTCGAAATCCATTACGACTCATTCTCTCCAGAATGCTACCATCTGCTTCGCTGCCTCTGCTAAAAATAGTGGCCGCCTGTTCTCCTTCCCGTCCTCAGAGTGACCATTTGTCTCTTGTTACCACATCCACCTCTAAGCCAGCATTTTCAGCATACTGTAACTCACTTTCACACTAGTTAGGAAACACAGCCTGGGCTGAGGGTGGCTTTCTCGTTTTGAACTGTGGAGAGGAAAAGCAAATCTACAAGGTCGTCTGGGTGGATGTAAGCAGCCTATGGGTTTTACCATGTTTGGGGTTCTCATACATGAATGTCTGACGGTAGCTTTCCAGGCATGGGTCTTTGCTTCATTTATTGCTGTGCCCATCCCTCGAGCCCCGACCAGTGCCCAGCACATGGGAGGCAGGCAATTATTTGTCACGAGAGTGAATATGGTAGTGTAATAGCTGTGCTTCACTCATAAATTGTTTAGCTAAAGAATTAATGTCAAAAGATGAACCATAAAGAGAATTTATTGCTACTTGTTATCATGCTTTGAATTATAAAGCTAAAGAGATTTTTACTTTCTTATCCTGCTAGCGTAATTCAATGTTACTAAGATTGCATTCCCCAATTTTATTCCATGTATGTGAATATTGTCACCCTATTTCACTAGAGAGCCATTAGTTTGTTGTGCTTTACTTATTTATACTAAATAAGAACCAAATCCATAACTTTTTGTCACTCAGAGGGCTTTATCCACAAGAAGATATGATTAGGTGGTTTGCCTGTCCTTCCCACCCCCTCCACCACCAAAGTCTCACGTTAACCCTCAGTGGCACAGCCGGTGTGTGTTTGCTCGCCCTCTAAAAGCTTTTTAAAATCGATGATGCTAGTGATGTCATGTCCTGTGTGGTATTTTAAGTTGTAACAAACAAAATTATTCTTTTCTCTTTTCAGCTCCAATTTTATATAAGACAGCATTCTAGGAACTGCATAACAGAAGATCGTTAAAAGTAAATGTTATTGAAGAAGCTAGAAGTATGCTTTGGTTTTCTTTGCTGTGTTACGTACTGGTTCTCCCTCTGGTGAATAGACATGATAATTGCCGTGTATCAAATATTTTCAAATACAAGGTCAATACATACGCCAGGGTGGATGGTAATACTTGGATAGGGTCAGTGTTTTTAGACATCTGTAAGTTGCAGGTTAGAGATGGTTTCCCCCGTTGCCAACTTAAAGTAACGTTGCAGTGCACGAGACCAAAGAGACGAGCTTCAGTGCCCTTCGAAACTCGGACCTGCCTGTTACGGCGTCTGTCTCCCCAGACCACCTTTTCTTTTTGTCCTTGTACGTGTTAAACAGCCAACTTTGGCTATAGGTTTTAAATTATGTCATATGCCAAAACTGTCTTAACTTTTGAATATTTTTAGTCACTCTTATCTTTTGCTATGATCTAGTTGATAATACCCTAAGCTTTTATATCAAATTATATAGCATGATGACCTTCCAGGCTTTAGTGTGACTATGTTTAAAAGTAAAATCATCCAGGTATAATAACTTTTTTTCTATTTCAAATACCTTTTGAAACTGGGTGTGTCACATGAGTTACCTTAGGATGTATTTTGTAGTTACTGTTTAAAACTTCTGAAACAAAACACAAAGCAAAAAAAGTCTGTTCTAGGAAAAATAACAAGGTGGAATCATTCTATTAAAGACTTAAAAAAAAGTGATTATGAACCCCTAAATAGTCTGTTTAAAAACCCAGGTAATTCAAATCTCGAGATATTTCAATTCAGAGTGCCTTAGTATTCTCAGACCAAGTGAATGGTTTCTAACCTTTTTAAATACAGTCTCCCTCTCTCTCTCTCTCTCTATATATATATATATACATATACATGTACACACATATAGATACGCATGCACATATATATACTTAACAATTATATCATTTCTCATTTTTTTGTACTTGAATACTTTTAAATAAAACTGACATTTTACTCCTGAAAAATAAAATTTGCTCTATATTGATCGAAAGGTGTTGAAATTTCTTGAGCCTGGGGAAAGACTGGTCTAAAGCCCAAAGGTCAGAAAGGTTACACAAAGAGGGAACGTTACGTCATGGAGGCACTAAAAAGCTTATGTGTAGCTATTTGAGGATAAGTAAAGTATTGCTACTAGGATTTTAGTTTATACATGTGCTAGTTTGTTTTAAACAAAACCTGTGTGAATGTGTCTCTGATAAATGCAGACAAATTCAGTCATACCCGTGGCTTGCCCTCATTGGGTGCTTTCCACAGTCAACTTCAATCAGAACAGTGGCTTCTGAGGGGATCTGTCGGGATAGCTCCATTGCGGGCTCCTCTCACACCAGGACCAGATGGCGCCCAGCTACCTCTGCGGTTGCTCTGAAGGGATGCAAACAAAAGGACCTAGACAAAGAGGGAGAAAAATGTAACACCAAACTAGAAATAATTTTTAAAGACGAGGCTAACTGGTCAAGTACAGATTGGTAGAAGCCCCAAGACTGTGGCCCTTGGTGCACCCTTGAGGTCTGAAACAACTCCCCCTGTGGCTAACATTCCAGCCAAACAGTAGCACTAGAGACGTGCACACACCTTCGAGTAAATGACCCCTTGAGACCAGGGCAGCATCTGCTCGGAGACAAAGCTTTAAACGACGTGGAACCACGTGCATCGACGGTTGGGTGGAAGCCTGCACCCAGGTCACAGTACAAAGATTAAACAAATTCCGGGCAGAGACGGCAGCTCGGGAGGTTGGGGCAGCTGTCTGGGTGGATTCCTAGAGGAAAATCTCAGGAGGTTTTTCTTGAACAATGCAGGACGTTCTCCTAGGAGCCTATTGTGAAGACCTAATTTAAGACAAAGACTTGGTGACAAAGGGGCCAGGAAAGTGACACTGAGGGGGTTTTACAGCACTGCACTGCACTGCATTTTCGAGCGTAGCGTGGGTTGTCCTAGAAGAGTTTTGTTGTCGACCCTTACCCCATCCACCCTACATCCTGTTCTTGCCACTTGAGACGGCTTTTCCTTCCCCAAATTCAAAGACCATTTCATTGGAACATTGCTTGAGCCCCTCAGGGATGCCCAAGCCACTGTTGTGACGTGGTGTGTGTCAGTGGCTTCTTCAGAAAAGGGTTTACAAAAGACCCTGTACCATTGATCAGATTATGACTCACAGCAACTCCATAGGGCAGAGTAGAGCTGCTCCTCAGGTTTCTGTGACGAGAACAGCCAGTCTCATCCTCCTTCGAGTGGCTGGTGCGTTTGAACCACTGACCTTGTGGCTACCAGCCCAATCCCTAATCCACTGTGTTACCAGGGCTGCTTCACGGGCAGGTTAGAGAGATGGAAGCACCACTTCAGAAGTGTATAGCTCTTGATGGAGGGTCTGTTGACTGACACGTTTCATGTCTTGTTTGGTCAATACAAGGTCTATAGGTTTTGTCGCAATATTTTTTACTTATCCTATGTTAAGAAAACTTTAAGACAGAAAGCATTGCTAAAGATGAAGGACAGTTTGTGAGAGATTTAACTCATCAGGATGATAGGACAATTCTAAATTCATAAACACCTAATAATAGCCTCAACATATTTAAGGCAAAATTTGGCAAGCTTACATGGAGAAATAATGCAAATTCACGTTCTGTGGGCGATCTTAACCCACCCCTGAATGGTAGACCATGGAGAACAAATAGGAGTACATGCTGAGAGCGCGTGGAGAAAATGTGTAGTCACTGGCTTTGTGAACATACCACGAACAGTTCACCCCGGATCTGCACAGTGCACATTGTTTTCAAGTACATGTAAGACCCCTGAAAATCGACCAAACCTTGAACTATAACAAATCTCAACATTAAAAAGGAATTAAATTACACAGATTAAGTTCTCTGACCATAATACAATTAAGATTGAAATTGATAATAAAAAAATAACAAACAAAAAAAAAAGCTGTGTGTTGACTCCCGTAGCGCTGTGGGCCATTGAGGATGTCGTGTTTTGTTTTTGCATGTCTCTAGGTAAGATAGGTGGGATCGACCATACGGAAGGGAAAACAATGGGACCAATGGTTCCAGGAGGACATGGGAGAGGGGGAGCCAGGGAAAGGAAGTGGGGAGCCATCCAACTCGGACAAGGGAACAAGTGATCTGAAATAAAAAATGAGGGCATAGGATGCCTGGTGGGACTTGATCAAGTGCTGTGTAGTCAAGAGGAATTATTGAAAGCCAAATGAAGGTCAAACATGATAGTGGGACAAGAAGAAAGTAAAAGGAAATAGAGGAAAGAACTAGGAGACCAAGGGCATTTATAGAGGTCTAAACACATGTATTTACATGTACATATGTAAATATATATATGTAAAACAGAAATCTATGTACATATATTAATATGTTAACTATTAGGTAAACAGACATTGGGCCTGTACTCAAGTACTACTTCAACGCAAGAACACTTTGTTCTAGTAACCTGGCATTCTGTGATGCACCTGTGTTCCTACTTGAGACAAAGGGACTAGGAGAACGGATGCGATCCCTGAGGGAGGTCAGGAGGAGGGGCCCAGGGAAGGGAAGGAGTGGACATGTCAGGGGCAGAGCTAGGCTGGGAGTCCGGACACGCCTGGCTCCTGCCTGCAGTGCCATCCACACCCGGCCAAGGAAACCCCGACTGCTCGCCTAGACTCAGTCTTTCCGAGAGCACAGTGTAGGTGTTGGTACACAAACCTGGACATCGCCGGGTCTACGGATCAACACCGACTGCTTCATCGGATGTTTCAAGGGCACTAAGGGGATTTCCCCTTGGCGGTTGTTAGCTGCCACCGAGTGGGGCCCCAACTCATGCATAAAGGGCTGCTGGGGGCCCTGCCCCATCCTCATGATTGCTGTACATATGGTGTGCCCATTGTGATCCAGATGGTTCAATGACTAGTATTCATAAATTGATCCCCAGGGCTTTCTTCCTGGTCTGTTTTAGGCTGGAAGCTCCGCTGAAACCTGTCCAGGGTCACAAGCAACACAGACCTCCACTGACAGATGCGGGGTGACTTGTGTATCCAAGTAAGATGAATCCTTGACACGAGAAAGGGGAACCGATCGCAATGATCAGCATATAACCCCCACCCCCCCTGGGGGACGAACAGCAGAAACGTGGGTGAGGGGAAACAGTGGACGGTGTAAGATATGAAAATAATAATTTATAACGTATCGAGTTCATGAAGGTGGGAGGGTGTGGGAGTGGGGGAAAAAGCTGATTCTAAGGGCTCAAGTAGAAAGAAAATGCTTTGAAAATAGTGATGGCAACTCATGAACAGAGGTCTACAGGGCCAGTCCCAATCAGAGCCAGACTGACCACCCCCTCTCCTAGAAATAAGTGCCACAGAGAACAACACTAAACCTACAGTTCGGAGAGGGGCCCGCATGCCACACCCACATGGAAGCAAATCAAGAAGGATAAAGAGTGAGGGACTAGCCCCCATCCTGCCACACCGAGCCCTAAAGATGACATCCCTGCATGGAGCTGCTAAGGCACAGAGAAGACTGTAGGGCCAACAGCAGCTCGACGTGATGCCCCCTAGCTGGAACATACCATGACAGAGGGCCAGGGGACACATGGCAGGGAGTGAGTCCAGCGTGAACCCCACACAGTGAGGTGAACCAGCAAAAGGAGCAAAGCCACAAAACCACTGAGCAGCCCCCAAAATAGACTCAGGTTAGGAGGGGCAGTTCCTGGAACCCCCCACCCCCCTCCAGGACCAGTGGATAGATAATTATAAAGGTCAGTGGATAGACCTGGAATTATGTATACTTTCCCCCACCTCTTTTTATTCAATCTTTTGTCTCTGTTACTGTTGTTTTG
>NW_022111368.1:14143874-14165162 GCF_000313985.2 Echinops telfairi
CACTGACGGGAACAACTAGGGAAATGAAAGCAACAACGAGGAGAACATAGAGATCCTGGTGATATTGGAGCAACAGCAGTCTAGCTGAGAGAAATTACTAAGAGGCAGAACAAGGGCAAGCATGATGGTGGGGCAGGAGGAAGGTAAAAGGAAACAGGAAAGATCTAGGAAGCAAAGCTATGGATAAAGGAATAAACATAGGTGTGCACTCGTAAATATATTAATTCATAAAAATAGAGGTATTGGCCTACGTATATATATTTATATGGCAATACATTGAGGAAGTGGATGGACTTTGGGCCTCTGTTCAAGCCCTCCCTCAACACACGTGCACTTTGTTCTAACAACCTGGCATTCTGTGATGCTCACCCTCCCTACATGACCACTGAAGATAAAATGGGTGCGTATGCAAATGTGGTGAAGAAAGCTGATGGTATTGGGCTATCAAAAGATATAGTGTTTGGGGTCTTTAAAAGGCTTAAAGTTAAACAAGTGGCCATCTAGCAGAGAAGCAATAAGCCCACATGGAAGAAGCACACCAGCCTGTGCAATCATGAGGTTTCATGCAACGGAATCAGGTAACAGGCACCAGAAGACCCAAAACAAAAAAACAAAAATATTGTTGAGAAGGAGGGGGGTGGGCGGTGAGAGCAGAGACCCAAACCCATCTGTAGACAATAGGACATCCCCTCAGAGAAGGGTCACAAGGTAGGGATGAGTCAACCAGGGCTTAGTATAGCACTGATGAAACAATATTCCTCTGGTTCTTTGAGGCTTCCTCACCCCCCACCATCATGACCCCAGTCCTGCCTTTCAGTTCTGGCATGTGCACAAGTACAGATGTGACACACGGCAGATAAACCCCTCAGGAACAGAAATGGGAGTAGTGATACCAGGAGGGTAGGGGGAAGGTGGGAGGAGGGGAAAAAGGGGGAACCGATTACAATGATCAATGCATAACCTCTACCCCCACCCCGGGGGTGAACAGCAGAAACGTGGGTGAAGGGAGACAGCCATCGGTGTAAGATATGAAAATAATAATTTGTAATTTATCAAGGGCTATGAGGGTGGGAGGAGGAGGGAGGGAGGGGCAAAAAAGAAAAGCTGATACCAACGGCTCAAATAGAAAGCAAATGTTTAGAAAATAATGATGACATTTGTACAAATATTCTTGATACAATTGATGTATGAAATGTTATAAGAGCTCTAAGAGCCCTCAATAAAATGATTTAAAGAAAAAAGAAAGAAAAGAAAATGATGGTAATATATGTACAAATGTGCTTGATTCAATGGATGTATGGATTGTTATAATGGCTGTAAGAGCCCCCCCCCCCATTAGATGATTTAAAAAGGAAAGAAAGAAAGCTTAGGGGGTAGGGAATTTATGTCAATAAGGGAGAACAACTCAGAAATGGTAGGTAAGAATGTTTGCACAGCTTTAAGAATATCATCAATGTCACTGAATGGTACATGCAGAGATTGTTGGCATATATTTTGCTGTGTATCCTCATCTATTCTCAACAAATATAGATGTCTATATACACAAACAAACTTAATGAACACAATTTACCTAAAGCATGAAAAATCTTCAAAACTCAGATGAGTTCGGTGTGCTGGAGGACTATCGGAAGTCACTGCCTGCGACTGCCCAGACTTGCAAGTCACCCCAATAGATGGAGGTCAAGTTAGACAGGCGTCCACATGCTGCAGTGTCGTCCCCTTCGTAGCTGGGTGTTTGCCAAGAGCCCATTTTCTGTTTGAAAATGCTTTCCGGGGAGGACATTCATGTGTGAGTGAGAATATCGCTGGAATGCAGACATTACCTCACACCCGTGGTCCCTGTTCCCACCTGACCGCCTCCTGGACTGTCCGCTCCATCTGTGAGTCCGTCCGCAGAGCTCCACGCCAACATTTCTCCCCAGCACTCATTGGGGGGCTCTCCCTGGCTGAGAGAGGCAAGCAAAACGGAACTGTGTTTTCACCAGGCGAACATCAAGAGCTCTAGTATTTATTAGAAAGGTAACAGGACAGTCCCCAAGAGGAGACACCGAGGTCTTGATAGGAATCGTAGCTAATGGAAATGAATGCAGGATTGTGCACATTTTATTTTTACATCCCACAGCAATGCAAATCGGTATGTTGCTTCAACTTTCAGTATGTTTGCAGCAGCACGGATGCCGTGTCAACTGGCGTATTGATTTTTAAAAAACACGTTCTTCTCCACTGTTCGTTTAAGTGTGAACCACCTCAGCACATGTTAATCTTCCCTTTCCATTGAACAAAACAAAGCAATGTGGAATAACACCCTTCCGGTGGAGTGAGGCTTTTCCTGATGAAAATACATCGTTTGCCATAACTAACATGATTTTCTCTTCAAACCTGGGCTTTTATGAGTCTCACCAGCAGGTGCTGCTAAGTAATCACTTTAAATTTTACGTGGGTGTACATCACAGGCGTGCAGTTAGATAACTGTTTCTTTGATGGGCATCGAGGTTTTTGTGCCAAATTATGAACCACTGCAAGGCTTACGCAGCAGCAAAGAAGACGATGTTAGTTTAAGGCCGGTGAGAATAATTGCAAACTGCCCAGAAAGTAGTGATGTTCTATCATCACTCACTGCCACTGAATCGATTCCAACTCATAGCGACCTGTAGGACAGGGTAGAACAGCCCCAAGGTCAGCAGTTTGAAACCACAAGCTTCTCTGTGGGAGAAAGAAGAGGCTTTCTACTTCTGTAAAGAGCTACTGTCTCAGAAACCCACGGGGGCAGTTCTCCTTGTCCTATGAGGTCGCTCTGTGTCTGAATCAACTTGATGGCTGTGGGGTTGGCAGCAAGCAAGTTCTGACCAGCCATGGCCACGCAGCTCAAACCATCATGTTATGATTGGTGAGAAGTCAGTCAAATGGATAGGTTATTGGCAAGTATAGATTTATAAGTAATGATACTTTACAGGAAGGTCATTCTTGTCCCATGGCAATCATATTTCTTGAGCAATCATGTTCATATGATCTCCATAAGCACTTTACTTTCTCTCTTAATTATCAGGCCCTGCCTTCTTCTTAATCAGCCATTGAGAACGGTGCCCACTGACCATTTTCTCTTTGATTTTGCTTTGGCTACTGGGGAGCTCAGAGTTAAATGTAATGCCCAATAACAGTAATTATAAACATATAACCACTGCTATCGAGTTAATTCTGACTCATAGTGACCCTATAAGAAAGGGTAGAACGTTCTTCACGGGTTCCCAAGGCTGTAAATCTTTATGGGAGCAGACAACCTCATCTTCTTCACTCAGAGCCTCAGGTGGCTTTGAACTTCTAACCTTGTGGTTAGCAGCCCAACAAATAAGCAGATACACCACTAGGGAAATGAGCTTATTCTTAATCCCTAGCACAGGTAACCCTCTATTTCCCCATGTGTTTTCTGGTAGGATAGATATTGCCATATTTACAAGCATGGTATGTATTTCTTCTAAAAAGCCTGTCTTATCTAGTTTTTAAAAAGAACCTGGTACATATAACAATATGGATCCAGCAAGTATTTTTCCTTCTCCATGTGGTTTTGAGGAATGTTTTGAAAAGTGTATCCTCTGGAGGGATTACACAATTTCCCCCAATTGTTCATGACAGATTAGTAAGTAAGTCCATGCTTCTTGGGTAATCCGACACTGCTTGTCCCTCTAGTTCACTTATCCATTCAATGCGCTGGTTGTGTGTTTTGTGAACACACGCCTCTGTAAGCAACCGGATGTCCCGGTGATGAGACCTGTGGCAGGAGCCTATGGGATGCTATGTGGTGGTGGTTGTTGTGGTTGTTGCTAGATCCATTCAGTTGGTTATGACCCAAAGTGCTAGGCACCATAGAACAAGACACTGCCCAGCCCTGTGTTAGCCTCAGAGCTGTTCCGATGATCGAGTCCATTGTTGCCGCCACTGGGCCAGTCCATCTCCTTGAGGACCTTCTCTTTCACTGCCCTTCTACTCTACTTAGAAACACAACGTCCTTCTCCGGGGTCTGTTCTCTCCTGACAGCATGCCCCAAGCACATGAAACGAAGTCTCGCCACCCTTGCATTCTTCCAAGACAGAGGCTGTATTTGTAAATGACATGGCTGATCTGGAGTTAGGGGAAATCACAGGAGTCGCCAGAGGAATGGACAGCAACGTTGAGACCTACAGGATGCTGGATGCCCACCAGAAAAGTAGGAGTTATAGGCAAGAGCGAGCGCAAAGGACAAACTTCAAGAAAAAATAAGGCCCATTCCTCAGCCAAGAAGAGGTGGAGGTGTAAGTAAGGGATTGGCTTAGAAAAGACCTTCTAAGTTGAATTTAGGGTTTGGACTTTATCCGAAAGACACTGGGAAGCCATGGAAAAGTCTCACTAAGAGAATGACCGCAACCAGATGTGTGTCTTAGGGAAAAGTCTACTGGCTGTGATTGGAAGGGTGGATTGTCACGCAGTGAAACCAGAGATGGAGGACCGGCTGGGGCTACTGACATGCTCCTGTGGGCATTTGCACGGTGGCCTGGTCCCAGAGAAGGATGAGAGAAGTAGACCTATTGGGAAGAATTCAAGGATGGAATTGCAGGAGGTGTTTGGTAGAATAGGAGGGTGAGGGATGGGGGTGGGCATCCTGGACAGCTCCCCAGATTTCTAGCTGAGTCCACTTGGGCAGGGTAGAGCCACGAGCTAAGGCAGGCGCAGGAGATTTGTGGAGCCAGGTGGAGAGGTACAGGCCATCACCCAGACACCTAGAAGGCAGCCAGCTCTCTGGGCCTGGACCTCAGGAAAGAGGTCTGTTGAAGACGGTGATGGATGTGGAGGTGGGACTCGATCCAGGAAAGACGTGTAGGGAGAGAAGATTAGCACCTTGCATAGGACCCAGAGGAGTGGGCCCAGGCCAGGGGAGAAGAGCCTGCCAAAGAAAAGATGGCCAGAGAGGTGGGGGTCAGGGGAGTGCAGCTCCTCGGAGGTCAGGGACAGAGATGGCTCCACCCCGTGTGGAATGTCAGGCCTGTCGGAAGGTTAGGCAGACCTTCTGTTTCTCAGCAGTCAAATCACTGGCCACCTTAGCAGGAGCATCTTAGTAGCGAGGGGGTGGGTTCGAGCACCTGGGAGGTGGGAGCCACTAAACAGGTTTTCTTAGAAGGGTGGCTGTGAAGAGGAGCAGGGGAGGGGCAGTGATGCCAGCTGGCTTCCGGTGCCAGTTACCCTCGAATTAGCTCTGACTCTCGGCAACCGCACTAAGAACAGCATAAAGAGCAGTCCGCCGCTGTACCATCTCCCTGTCCTGCGATGCACTGCAGCCACCACCTCAATCCCTCTCATCAGGGGTCGTTCCACGCGTTTCCACCAACCCTTTCTCAAACATGGTTCCTTTCTCTAGAGATTGTGTTTTCCTGATGACGCGTCCGGAGTCAGTGAGCCAAAGTCTCACCACCCCTGATTCTAAGGAACTTTCCAGTGGGAGGTTGCCAGCACTGCATCACAGACCCCAGGAGTATAGGAGCTTAAAATAACAACCATGTAAGTGGCTTCCCTTTAGATGGCAGGCTGGCTCTGCAGTTCTGTGGACCTGGGCCTGTCTCACTAGAGCTTGGCTGGGGCCACCTGCTGTCAGCTGGTGGGTCAGTCCTTGGCTGGGGCTAGTTAACAGGTGAAGGCCTTGGTGGGATCACTGCTCTCTGCCCTGTAGGCCCCATCTTCTGCCAGCTTAGCCTGGGCTCCTTCTCTTGGTGGAGGCAGGCATCCAAGAGAGCGAACGGACGTACGCACGCCTCCTCTGGACCCAGGCGGGATGGCACACCATGGTCACTTCGGTCACTTCGGCTGCATTCCGCTAAGCAAGTCACAGGAGGCTGGCCTAGATTCAGACCTGGAAACAGACTCCACCTCTTGATGGGAGGAGCTGGTAAGTCACATGGCAAAGGGCCTGGATGGAGCCAGGGAGGAGGAAGGAATTGGGTCGATTCTACCATCGGTCTGCCACAGGCAGTGGCTGGACATGTAGGATGAGATGGAGAGAGGGTTCTATTTCCCTTTATCGAGATGCTAACGGGATGGACTTAGAGGTAAGGAGAAGCGCAGAGGATACAGGATGAGAGGAGAGCAGAGATGACGAGAAGTCACCCTCCCGGGAAGCGGGTCAGGGTAAATTCAGGAACCGGCGGCAAGGTGAGCTCACAAGGAGAAGCAGCATCTATTTCATCGCCCTTGGCTGCTCTTCCAGGGCGACCTCTGAAGCACACACTTCCGGTGACGACACCCCCTCCTTTAAGACCAGACCCGCCTGCACAGCATCTTAGGATTCCCTGGACCCTACCCCTCTTCCCTCTTGCCTGTAGGACCATCGCTGGTCTCGAGACCTGGCTTGCCTTCCCCGTAGACCCTTACAGGAATGGGACAGTCGCTGTTATGTCATTCTGGCTCAGCTGGAATGTCAACTCCCAGCGAGGTCTTTCCAATCACACAGTTCCAAGTGTCCACGCTTTCAGTCACGCTGGGGCCACCAGGTTCTGCAGGGTTCATGACAGGGCTGTACCACCCTTGGGCGTCACCTTGTGGGTCTGTGCTTACTGGGCTGTTGTCTTTCTAGAACATGAGCTCCGGGAAGGCAGGGCCTTGTCCGTCTTGCTCACCACTGTATCCCCGGGCTGGGCTCAGTGGCAGTGGGATTTGTGAAGTGAATGGACAGGAAATGACCAGGGCGGAAACAGGGGCCCTGGGTAGTGTGGTGGCAGCGTGTGCAGGGAGTTGTCATGGAAGGCCTCCACTTTCTCCCTGAAGAGGTGGCAGTGAGGTGCGAGGTCTCTTAGAGAGAAGTTTGGTGATGGGTAACAGCTCCATTGCTTTCAGACCATAGTGCTCCAGTGCGGTTGTGCTGATTCTTAGCTTCTTTTGTAAAACATCTCCCAGGGCTGCTCACCCTTCCTTCCGCTCCATCCTGTACCTCAGTGATGAGCGTCTGGGCTCTCAGCACGGTGATGAGGGCCCCGGGGGCAGGGGCCACATGGACTTGCATGGGGCGATCTCTTTGCCATTGCAGGCCTCCTCCCCACCTCTGGCCCTCACGCTATCCAGGCCGCTGTCAGCACCCAGGGGGGTGCTGTCAGGAGGTGCGGGAGTGCACGTCTGAAGGGACACCATGTGCCATTGTCCTGTGCTTTGTGGGACTTCCTTAGATACTGTATTGATTTATTTAACAACTTGGGGGTTTGAGGTAACCCTGCACTGAGCAAGCCAAGGGGCAACATGTCCCCAGAAGCACGTGCTCTCTTGGTGTCTCTGAGTCACCATTTGGTCATTCACACACCACCACAAACTTTTTCGTAGTTCCACTGCACACCTATCCCCGGGGAAGGAGCTCATGCTCCGTAAAGCGGAGGGGAAGGAGCTCATGCCCCGTAAAGCGGAGGGGCCTCGCGAGAGAGGAAGGCCCTTGGGGAGATGGACTGAGTGGGATCAAGCGGAGGCACCATTGTGAGGATGGCTCGGGACCTGGCAGTGCTTCCTTCTCTTGTGGACGGGCTTGCTTGGGGTCAGAACCCTCTCAAAGGCACCCAGCAGCAGCAGCAGCGGCAGCAGCGGCAGCGGCGGCGGCGGTGGCGGCGCATCCTTGATAGGTTACCAGAGCAAAAACAAGTAGCCAAAAAAAACGGCCATCAAGCTGATTCCAACTTAGCTCAAAACAAAAACAAATCTCACAGCCATCGAGTTGTTTCTGACTCATAGCGACCCTATAGAACAGAGTAGAATTGCCCCTATGGGTTTCCAATGCTGTAGCTCTTTATGGGAACAGAGAGCCCCACCCTTTTTCTGATGGGTTTGAAATGCCAACTTGAGGTTAGCAGGCCAACACATAACCCACCACGCTACCAGAGCACCATAACGACCCTACATAGAAATGTCAAGACTTTTTGTCAATAACTTTATTGAAACAGGCTCCTCTTTCTCCCGAGGACCGGGTAGTGGCTTTGAACTTCTGATCTTGATGTTAGCAGACCAAATCTTATGCTACAGCACCAACAAGGCTCCTTTAATACACTACGGTAAGGTGTAAACACAACTACACTGGGAAACCAAAAATTTGTCTGAATCACCTTATTAGAATATTTGCTATGTTGAAGTCCTCTGGAATGGAGACCACAATATCTCTGTGGTTTGTCTGTAACAACGAAGACATGTGCCCCAGGGACAGGGGGATGTGGATGTCTTCCAGTAGGCACTGTCGGATGGAGAAAAGGGGAGGAGTTCACTTTAGTATAACTTCAAACGGTGGTACCATCGGCAGATAAAGGTGTGTTAAAAGATGCTGGGGCACATTTATAAATGGCATCACTGCAAATAAAGACACAGATTCTGGAATTTCTTAATGTTCTGGTCTTCATGCCAAGAGCTTTATTTGTCTTGTCTCTTTCAGTCTTCTGACAACACTGAGGTCAGTATTAGTACCCTCAATGTTTTAGATGAGGACACTGGACAAGTTGGTACTTTGCCCAACTCTCCTCACTGCCATCCAGGAGATTCCAACTCTTAGTGATGGAGTAGACCTGCCCCTGTGGGTTTCCAAGACTGTAACCCTTAATGGGAGTAGAAAGCCTCATCTTTCTCCTTCTGAATGGCTGCTAGTTTCCAACTGCTGACCTTGCGATGAGCAGCTCAACAGGTAACCCACTACTCCACCAGGGCTCTTTGCCCAGGGTCATAATAACAGGGGACAGAGCGAGGCTTTGAGTCCAAAGACCACTTCGGAACCCAAACTCTTGACCGCTCTGCTCTGCCAACGCCCATGTTCTTGTACACAGCCCACATTTAGAAGACCTCCTTTCTCAGCCTTGCTGAAGTATAATCTATAGAGAATAAAATTCCCTCACTTTAATATACAATTTGCTGAGTTTTGACAAGTGAGAAAGTGGTATTGCCAGCATCACAATCAGGGTAGAGAGCATACCCATCCTCTGAAGTCCCCACTTGCCTGCCCCTTTGCCCTGCTGCGGTGGCTTGCATGTTGTAGTGATGAAGAGAGACATGCCACTGGATTTTCAGACACTAGCAGGGTCACTCAGGGGAGACAGGTTTCACTGGAACTTCCAGACAGATAGACATGGGAGAAAGAGGAGGTAGACCCCTTTCTGAAAGATTAGCCTTTGAAAACCTGATGAACAGCACTGGAACATTGCCTGGTACAGTGCCAGATGATCATACTGGAGATTGCATGATTGCGTTTTGCAAGACCAATGTCTTATTCATTGCAAATACCCTTTTCAACAAGAGTGGGGACCCTGTAGGTGGACCTCCGCGGATGGAACACACAGGCTCACTTTTGTATGCCAAAACTCCTTGGAAGACAGCTACCTGGCCAACCAACTTGTAGAGGTTCCATAATTGTGCCTGTTCCAAAGAAAGGTAACCCAGCAGGATACAGAAATCATTGAACAACATCATTTGTATCACGTACAAATAGGTTTTTGCTGAAGATAACTTAAAAACAGTTGCAGCACTACATCACTAGGGATCCGCCAGAAATCCAAGCCAGATCTAGAAGGGGACACGGAAGGAGGGATATCATTGCTGATGTCAGATGAGTCTTACTGAAAGATTACCGGAAAGATGTTTATTTATGTCTTGTTGTCTATACAAAGGCATCCAACCCTGTGGAACATTGCAAACTGTAGATAGCCTTGAAAGGAATGGGAATTCCAAAGCAACGGGATGGGAATTCATTGTGCTCCTGTAGAATCTGTACATGGACCAAGGGACAGTAGTTCA
Organism: Echinops telfairi; assembly: GCF_000313985.2. NCBI lineage: Eukaryota > Metazoa > Chordata > Mammalia > Afrosoricida > Tenrecidae > Echinops > Echinops telfairi. The sequence continues at coordinate 14,153,643 of NW_022111368.1, forward strand.
AACCTACCTGGTTTAAAAACCAGCCAAGGTGTGCACTTCCTGTTTGCTGAGCAAATAATCCTAGAAGCTGAACTATATGAAGACCGAGGCATCCAGATTGGAGGAAGACTTACGAACAGCCTGCGATCTGCAGATGACATAACCTTGGCTGTTGAAAGTGAGGAGACTTGCAGCCCTTCCTGAGGAACATCAGTCTGTAGACTTCAGTGTGACTTACCCTTTGATATAAAGAAAACTAACCTCTTCACAAGTGGCCCAAGAAACATCAGGCGCGAGGGAGAAAAGACTTGGTCACGGATTTCCTTTCTTAGGAACCACAGAACCACAATCAAATTCCATGGAAGCAGCAGTCAAGAATCAAACACCACATTGTACCAGGCAGACTTGCGACAAAGAACTCCGAAGAGTATTAAAGAGCACAGATGCGACTTTGCCCACTCAGGTGCACCTCAAAGCCATGGCCTCTTCAAAGGTCACATATGCGTGTCAAGGTTGGACTTGGAGTAAGGAAGGCTAGGAGGAACTCCAGCAGATGCATGGTGGTGCTGGCTCCGAGTGCCGAAAGCACCCTGCACTGGCAGAAGAACAAACACATCGCTCTTAGAAGAAGTACCGCCCGAATGCCCCTTAGCGCCCGGGGTTCCCGAACTTTGCACATGCTGTTAGGGAGGGCCACGGCAAGGACCCGATGCTTGATGAAGTAGAGAGAGGGGCAGTGAAAAGAGGAAGACCCTCCATGAGATGGACGGACACGGTGGCAGCAACAGTGGGCTCGCACCTGGTGAAAGAGTGCAGGGCTGGGCAGGGGTTCGTTCCATTATACAGGGGTCACTGTGAATTGGCACTGACCAATGGCACGGAACAACAACAACAACAACAACATCGTTTCCAGAGGAGCCTCTGCTCCCACCCCAGACCTCAGGCAACCACTGACCAGCTTCCTGTCATAACAGTTTTGCCTTTCCTGGAGTTTCGTATAAACGGAATCAAGCAGCATGTAGCCCTGCAAGGGCTCTTCTTTGTCACAGTGTGTTTGAGAGATTCACGTGTGCATCGTTCATTCATTTCTTTTGATCACGAGAAGTATTCCACTCTAAGGATGTCCCACAGCCTATTTACCAGATGAAAGACGTTTCCCCACTGGTCCCCTCTGTTCTGTCTGCACAGCCTGCCAGCGCTGGGACCTCCCTGTCATTCTCCCAACCACCCTCCCACCTTTCTTCTGGGCATCGCTGGGCCTATCTACAGCAAGAACTCATTAATAGGTATCCCTGGCCTAGGACCTTCTCCTTCTGATCCAAGCTCCTTGGAATCGCCTTTCTAAACCACAGACTTAATCTTGTCCCATCAAGGTTGAAAACCTCTTGGTTGGTGATCAAAAAACCCCAAGCTCAACGTCATTGAATTGATGCCGACTCAGAGCGACCCTACAGGGCAGGGTAGAACGGTCCCTGAGGGTTTATGAAACTCACTGTTCTCGGGAACAGAAAGCTGTCTTTCTCCTGAAGAGCAGCTAGTGGTTTGAAATGACTGACTTTGCATATCGCAGCCCGATGCATAATCACCACCCAACCCGGGCTCTCCTTGTGGTAAGTAGGAGCCCGTCTTGCTCGGCTAGACAACCTGACATGTGTCTTCCTGGAAGGAAACCAAATGTGCTTCTTAGACTCTTGACATATGGCCATTTTCTTTCTTTCTTTTTTAATTGTTTCATTACGGGCTCATACAACTATTATCACAATCCATACAAACATCAATTGTGTAAAGCACATTTGTACATTCATTGCCCTCATCATTGTCAAAACATTTATCTCCACCTAAGCCCCTGACATCAGCTCCTCATTTTATCCCCTCCCTCCCCGCTCCCCCCCCCATGAGCCCTTGATAATTTATAAATTATTATTTTGTCATATTTTGCACAGTCTGATGTCTGCCTTCACCACTTTTCTGTTGTCTGTCCCCCAGGGAGGAGGTTATATGTATAATCTTATACATATAATAAGTATAATATATATTATAATGCATATATAAGTATAATCTTATACTTATAATCGGTTCCCCCTTTCCAACCCACCCTCCCTCTGCCCTCCCAGTATCATCACTCACACCACTGGTCCTGAAGGGATTATCCGCCCTGGATTCCCTGTGTTTCCAGTTCCTATCTGTACCAGTGTATATCCTCTGGTCCAGCCAGATCTGCAAGGGTGAATTGGGACCACGATAGTGGGGGTGGGAGTGGGGGGGAGGAAGAATTTAAGAACCAGAGGAAAGTTGCATGTTTCATTGTTGCTACATCACACTCGACTGGCTGTCTCCTCCCCAAGACCCTTCTGTAAGGGGATGTCCAATGGCCTACAAATGGGCTTTGGGTCTCCACTCCGCACTCCGCCCCCCTCATTCACAATGATATGATTTTTTGTTCTGATGATGCCTGATACCTGATCCCTTTGACACCTCATGATCACACAGGGTGGTGTACTTCTTCCATGTGGGTTCTGTTGCTTGAGCCTTTAAGGCCCCAGATGCTTTTGATAGCTGGGCACCATCAGCTTTCTTCGCCACATTTACTTATGCACCCATTTGTCTTCAGCGATCGTATCAGGGAGGTGAGCACACAATGATAAGATTTTTTGTTCTTTGATGACTGATAACTGATCACGCAGGCTGGTGTGCTTCTTCCACGTGGGCTTTGTTGCTTCTGAGCTAGATGGCTGCTTGTTTACCTTCAAGCCTTTAAGACCCCAGACGCTATATTTTTTGATAGCTGGGTGCCATCAGCTTTCTTCACCACATTTGCTTATGCATCTGCTTTGTCTTCAGTGATTATGTTGGGAAGGTGAGCATCATAGAATGACAGTTTAATAGAACAAAGTATTCTTGCATTGAGAGAGTACTTGAGTGGAGACCCAATGTCCATTTGCTACCTTAACACTAAACCTATACACATATGCACATAGATCTATTTCCCCATCCCCATACATAAATACACTTACATATGTACATGCCTTTATTTAGACTTCTATAAATGCCCTTTGCCTCCTAGCTCTTTCCTCTGTTTCCTTTGACTTTCCTTTTGTCCCACTATCATGCTCAGTCTTTTTGGGTTTCAGTAGTTCCTCTTGGTTGCACTACCCTTGATCACACCCTACCAGGCCTCCTACACCCTCCTCACCACCGATTTGGATCACTTGTTTTTCCCTTGCCCCTGGGTTTGTTAACATCACTACCTTTCCCTCACCTCCCCCTCTCCCATGTCCCCCCGGAACTGTGGGTCCCGTTGTTTTCTCCTCCAGGTTGTTCATCCAGCCTATCTTAATTAGGCAGACCTGCGGCCACTTTCACATAACTCACAGCAACCAAACTTTGAAACTCTCCATGTGCATGTGTACTAAGCACTCAGTCTTCAGGCATTACCATGAGCAATTGGCCCAGCAGCTTTCCCGCCTCTCTCTGTTCCTTGCTCTCAGGTAGAGAGAGGACTCAGGGTGGAGCGTGAAGATGGGATGGAATGAGGGTGGAGGGAGGCGCAGGGTGGACATCCGCCTGGCATGACACTTAGCAACAACGACAAAAAAATTGCTGATGACACAAAGCCCACACACTTTCCTAACTCAGTCCTGCCCGACTCCCCTGTCAGTCTTTGGTACGTTAGTCACACCAGGGACCAAGCATGCTCCAACATTCAGGCTCTGCTCCAGGAAGGGGTGGTGCACCTAGGTGGGCCCTGATCAGGGCCAGGTGAGCTTAATTCAGCCAATGGGGTCAACCAATACCGTCGACCACGCCTCCCAGTGGAAGGCCTGAGAAAGCCAGTATCTGAAGCCCTTTATTTATTTTTTTCTGACCTGCTCTTCAGCCGGCTGTGAGGTGATCTCTTCTGGCCTCAGGTCTCCAGTGCGGGTGTGAAGTGCCCTGAGCGTGCCTGTGTAAAGCCTGAAACGTCTATCCTTTATAAAACTCACTTGGATCACAAACCAGGCTTCGGAGTGAATTCTTTCTCGTGGGAAGCCAAGGACCAAGGTATTTCCACCCGAGGAAACCTCACGTTTTTGAAATGATGCTGTAACCATAAGTGCTGCTTGCTCTCACCGCCCAGAGGGGGCCCAAAGGCGTCTTTACTCTCCTCACAGAGCCCGGAGCTCTTCAGGGAAGACTCCCTCTCTGTTCTCCCTGCCCCATTCTACTCCCACAGGCTCCTGGGCCTCTCGCCCCTTGGCCCTCCCTCCAGGAGCCATTCCCATGGGACTTGAAAGGTATAGGAGATAGATCGTGAACCTGCAAACTGTGTATTGGAGTCCAGACCCCTATATTCATGGATGTAATCCTATTTGGACACAGTGGTCGATGTTCACGAGGCCATGGAAGTGTGGTGTGTGTCTTCAACGTAATCAGTTCTTGAATGCCCAAGAGCAGGCAGCACACAGACAGGGACAAGCAAGCACAGAAGTGGGGGAGGTGATGGTGGTGGTGGGGACTGTGCAGTGTGAGAATCATCCAGGAGCAGAAGAAGCCAGGGCTACAGGCGCTGAGAGAGACCAGGATCTTCCGCCAGGGCCAGCAGAGGCAGAGGGACTTCCCTAGAGGCTGTGCCCTGAGTTCAGATTTCTAGCCTCCTCATCTATGAGGAAATGAACGCAGGTTCTTCAAAGTCACACCCTGTGGTGTTCCCTTACAGCAGCACAAAGAACCGGAGACAGTGGACTGCAGTCCTGGTTGATGCGGAGGTCATCAACATAACAAAGAACACCTTATTAGTTGACCTCCTTCTCAACAAGGGTGGGGACGTTCCCGCAGACCCCAGAAATCTTCAATGCGGGCTAGCATCTCACACCAAACCCAAAGAAGCCAGTCCAGCCATTACATTAGGGGCGGAGTTAACTACATGTTGGATCAGGATGGCCCATAAACATCCAAATGGTGCCTGGGAGCAAAAAGTTTCCCTACCCTTGTATGGGCATCTACTGCGAAGCAAACTTGATAACCTGGCACAGATCATTTAATTTTATCTCAACCTCTCAGTTTGAGGTGACGTTAGACTTAGTAAAACATTCGCAAAAATAGTACGGCCCCCGCCTACTATCATACATAACCGCAGCACAATGGTCTAAACCAGAAATTAGCCTGACGTGATGCTATTGATTAACCTGGCAGATCTTAGTCAAATTGTGTGAAGCATCCCATTCCCTTTCTTGGCTGGGATCCAGCGCAAGGTACCACCTGGAACTTAATTGCCACACCTCTTCAGTCTCCTCCAATCAGGAACGGTCCTCAGTCTCCCTTTGTCCCCTAGGACCTGTGTTCTGAATCTGTTGACATGTGCACAACACATCTCTCACTTATCTTACCCACTCTCCCTGTCTCCCAGAGCAGTGGTCCTAATGCCGGGACCCTTTAACACAGTTCATGTTGTGGTGACCCCCCAACCATAAAATTCTTTTCATTGCTACTCCATCACTTTAATTTTTGCTACTGTTATGAATTGGGCGACCCTGGTGAAAGGATCGTTCGACCCCTAAAGGGATGGCGACCCACAGGTTGAGATCCGCTGTCCCAGAGGAAGGCAGCCCACCCCATGCCCTCAGTTAACTCGCTCAGCCTCGTGCTGGCCGTACACGTGCAGGGATCTGAGTTTCTGGGTTTGTGAGCATAATGGGGGAATGTGCCCTCTTCAGCTTCTCATCTGCAGGCCCTGGCACAGTGCCCGGGCATGGAAGCTGATCAATAAATACCAGTGGGCTGGATTAAGCTCCCGAAGTGAGTCTAATGTATGAGAGAGAGAGAGAGTTGGGGGTTACAAATTGGTTGTTTCTGTGATCCTAATTAAACCATTTCATCATTCAACCACAATGGATTGAGTGCCCACTTTGTGCCCGGCACCACACTGACCAGACCCTGGTTGCTTTCCTAGTACTGCTGTGACCGAAAGGCCCACCAGGTGGGGCTTTCAATACACAGGTGTTTATTTTCTCACAGTTGTGGAGACGAAATCCAAACCAGGGTCTTGACTGTGCCCATTCCTTCCTTATAGCGCCAGGTTTTCCTTGGTTCTTGGCAATCCTCACCTGGCACCTGGCTTCCCTAGCTTGTGCCCATCTCTGCTGACTTCTTATAGCTCGGAGGGGATTAGCTTCAGGACACACCCTACGCTGGTAGGGCCTGATGAACACAACCTAGAACACCTATTTTGCAGACAAGACCTCACTCACAGGTTGGGACTCAATGCCTATTTGGGGGTCTAGGAGTTCATTATTAACAGATGCTATAGTAAGTTCTGGAGAAATGACCATTGAGTAGCATCCAAGCATTTGTGGAAAGTAATGTGTTAGTATGGGTTGGCTAGAGAAACAAATCCAGACACACTCATATGTGTTTAAGAGAGAGCTTTATATCAAGAGCAATTGTATATTAAGAAGACATCCCAGCCAAGTCCAGATCAAATCTATAAGCACAATATTAGCCCATATGTCTGATACCAGTCTATAAATTCCTCTTCAGACTCATGCAACACATGCAATGATGCCGAATACAGGAAGATCACAGGCCAGGGTATGGAAAGTCTTGTGGATCCAGTGGTGGTGGAAGCATCTCAGCACTAGCATGGATCTCCACATGGCTCTCCAGCTCTGGCCGCCATCAGTGTGGATCCACATGGCTTGTCAACAGGAATGTGAAGCAGAGGGTATGTGATCCTCTTCCCAGGAGAGGTGGGTATTATCTTATGACCTGATTGACAGGCTAACCTCCACCCTTTCACTCAAATAGAGTATGTAACTGCCACAAGTAAACAGGCAAACTACAGAGTCTGCTTGTGAGGGTGGCTCTGGGGACACATGGGCCCTCTGAGAGGTCTTCCTGAAAGAAGCGACTTCCTAGTGGAAACCAGAGAGGGTTGAGCAGGAATTCACTAGGCCATGTTGTGAGAAAGTGGGGAGCGTTGAGAGGTGGGCTCCAGGAAGAGAGACAGGTGCATCTGGGGAATGCAAGCTGGAAAGATTGGGGATCAAAGATCCCATCTGTCAACTCTCTGTGCCAAATCTCACGTCAGATGCTTCTTCATGTTGTCCTGAGGTAACCCTTCACCTAACTTTGACATCAACTCTAAAAGTAGGGATAATCATTCTCACTTAACCCCAAATCCCAAACCCATGCCACTGAATCAGTTCTGTCTCATAGTGACCCCCCTTTATGGGACACGGTAGAATGCTCTTCAGGGTTTCCAAGGTTGTACATCTGGATGGGAGCAAATAGCCTCGCTTTCTTCCACAGAACTGCTGGATGCTTGAGCTGCTGCTGACTTTGTGGGTAACCCTTGCAGTTAACCCTGAGCCCAGGTACGCTAAGAGGAGGACAGTGCAGCACAAAGAGGCCAGGTGGCATGATCAAGGCCTCAGGCAGTAGGAGGCAGCCCCAGGGTTTAGCATCAAGGAAGAGAAAGCCAGTGCCTACCCTCTGGAGTCTTTGGGAGCCCTGGGGTGTAGTGGTTAAACATTGCACTGCTAAGTGCAAGGTCGGCAGTTCAAAACCACCAGTCGCTCCTTGGGAAAAAGATGGGGCTTTCTACTCCCATAAATAGGTACAGCCTCAGAAACTTCTGGAGATCGTTCTTCCCTGTCCTTTAGGGTTGCTGAGTCAGAATTGACTTGATGGTCATGAGGCTGGTGTGTGTGTGTGTGTGTGTGTGTGTGATAGAAATGGTTATTAACTGAATTGTCGGGGGTTCGAGTCCACCCAGAGGCACCTCAGAAGAAGAGCCTGGCGATCCAAGTCTGAAAAGGAAGCCATCAAGAATCCTACAGAGCACAGTTCTACTCTGGAGCCCCTGAGGGGGCCACAGAGTGCTCTGAGGGAAACTGGCTGCGGACTGCAAGCTCGCAGTCGGTTTGAAGCCTCTGTGGGTGGATTTGAAGACTCAGGGTGCCACAGGAAGCCCTTGTGAGAAACGGAAGCAGGGAACCGAATCTGTTAAGGACATAAACAACCGATTTCATACGGACCGTGCTCTGCCTCACAGCTGCCCCTCCATGTACGCCAGACCCTGTGACCATCAGGGGAGACCACGGCTGCCGGGCACTGGGGGTCCCCGCGCTGCTCCTCATGGCCGGGTTCTCCATGCCCCAACCATCTGTGATTGGAACTTGGGGCGGCCCCCACCTCTCGAATCCTCAGCTACAGCTCTGCTTCATTTTAGAGGCTGGTAACACTGAGGCTTCTGGGTGAGTGGGGGGGGGGGCAAGCCTGCACGCGTGAGAATTAGCAATAGGGGCACAAAGATGACAAGTGCTAGGAAAAGTGGGACCCCAAATAGCTGATCCGAGAAGGGGAACTGGAGCTAATAGCAGGACTTCCAAACAGCTGTCCCCAAGCACCGGCAGGCCTCCCCCACCAGTAAGATGGATGCAGCGGGAAGCTCTCATGTTTAAAAATGGAGTCCGTTTTTTCAAAGCAAGATAAGAGTAATAGCCAATAAATCACCGTAACCTTTCTCCCTGGCAGGTTCGGACAAATGGGCTCCCAGCAGGTTGCCCCGAGCCACCCTGACAGGTGAGCAAGGAGTCATCGAAGGGTGTTTCCATCCTTCCCGGGACCAGGGACAGTGCCCGTGAAATCCAGAGACGGTGCTCCTTGAAGAACGTTGCGATGTCTTGGGATTCCCTTTTCGTCTCCATCACGAAACACTTGTTGGCTTGCAAGGCTCAGCTCGTTGAGATGGGAACTGTGGCCCCCTCCCGCCCCCCAAGAGGATATTTTGAAGCCCTGTCGTTGTTCGGTGCCATCTAGTCGGTTCTAATCCGTAGCGACCTAATGCACCGCAGGAGGCAACGCTGCCGGGTCCTGCCCATCCTCACAACTGCCCTGTGCCTTTACCAAGACTGATGTCCTTCTCCAGGGACGAGCCCTAACCATCGGTACTGCTCCTTTTAGACACAAGAACCAGAAGGACTGAGCTGTCCAGCATGTGGCCAGCTCCCTCAGCTAGCAAGGAGCAGCACCAGGATTTACCCTGAGCAGGCTGGCCCAGCTCGGCCACCTCTCCTGTCAAGTGGTTGCTTTGCTATTTCAGGCCTAAGCTCATTATGGTGCCCGCCCCCCACCCACCTCTTCTGTGTGGATCAAGATTCAAGCTCGTGATCTGAAATATACCACCGGTTCCATTTTCTGCTGCATTGGCTGCTGGAAGGAGCTCGGGCAGTGTAGTGGTTAAGCATTGGGCTGTCAACCATAAGGTCAGCAGTTCAGAACCACCAGCTGCTCTGTTTACTCCAGTAAATAGTTAGTCTTGAAAACTCAAAGGAGTTGTTCTATCCTGTCCTACAGGGTCACTATGAGTCAGCAATGACTTGATGGCAATGAGTCTTTGGAGTTTTTTAGGCTTTTGAAAAGGCTGAGGTGAGGAACTCTTGCTATTCTAAAAGCTATGGGAGGCAATGACCTCTGTTACCGGGCCAGGAGGCTGTTTCGAGGGCCCTGGGTTTCTGGCAGGATGGTCAGGGGCTCCTCAATGTGGCTTCTGTCACCTCTGGCCTCCCTGTCCTCTCAGTGGCCTGCCTGTGATGGCGACTGGGCCCCATGGCCATCCTGGGCCCACACATGTCCCTGACGTGCCAGGGCTCCCCCAGCCTGCCAGACACTCCGGCAGAGGCTGCGTGGATTCACCTACTCCCTTCACTCCCTCAGCTTGAGATTATTCCCAGCTCCGAGTCTTTGATTTGTGTCTGCAGTCCACGTTTTTCTGCTCTGTGGCAGTTACATCATCTCCTGTCAACTTGTGAAGGGGTGGAGTCTATAGAGCCTGTCAATCAGGTCACAGCTTGATGACCTCATTTGGAGGTGCCACGGAGATAAACAGCTCACTGGAGGACAGACACACTCTCTGCTTGTCTCCCTGTGAGACATTTCTGTTCACAAGACACAAGAGCTAAACTGATGGCAGCCAGAGCCCTGGAGGTGGAGGACCCACGTGGAGACCCATTCGAGTGCCGAGATGCTTCCACTGCTACTGGATCCACAAGACTTTTCCGCCCACTGGCCTGTGATCTTCCTGCTCGTAGTCATTGCATGTGTTGTGTGAGTCGGAAGAGGAATTTATAGACTTGGATCTAACACAAGGGGTTTCCGCCCACTGGCCTGTGATCTTCCTGCTCGTAGTCATTGCATGTGTTGTGTGAGTCGGAAGAGGAATTTATAGACTGGCATCCAACATATGGGCTAATATTGTACTTATGGACTTGATTTGGACTGGGCTGGGATGTTTTCTTAAGATGCACTTATTCTTTGACATAAAGCTCTTTCTTATACACATTTGCGTGTCCATTCATTTGTTTCTGTAGTAAACCCAGACTAACACATGCTTTAATTACAGCACTTCCTACAGCACCAGCATTTGTAAAAAGCTGCAAGTATACAGCCTAGACTCCGGGTGCTGTTTTCCTGGCAGCTGCCAGCCCACAGCTGGGTCCAGTGCAGGTATTCATTCTCCAGCACCCTTGGTCCCACTCCAGCCTTTGCAGAGAACATAGCGGGGGTGGGGGTGGGGTGGGTGGTTTCTAAGCACTGTGGCTCAGTGGGCTTTCATTGTCAGGGGCCCTGGAGATGGGCAAGAGCCCTCTGGGAATTCCATCACCGTGCAATAGCTGCCTGACTTTAATATCCTATGATATTTCCCAGGACACTTGTAAATCCCTCAGCTTGGGGCACAATGGTTAAAGCGCTCAGCTGCAAGCTGAGGTTGGCACTTCCACCCGTCTAGCGGCTCCTCCGGAGAGAGACCTTGCCACCAATCCTGTCCAGATTCCAGCCTAGAAAACCCTGTGGAGGAGGTTCTACCATGACACATGGGGTCGCTACATAGGTGGGTAGTGAGGTAGGCCCAACTTTTTAAAAAACATTTTTTATAAGTCATTTTATTGTGGGCTCTTACAGCTCTTATAACTGTCCAAACATCACTTGTGTCAAGCACATTTGTACGTATGTTGCCATCAACATTTCCAAAACAGTTTCTTTCTACTTGTGCTCTTGGTATCAGCTCCTCTTTTCCCCCCACTCTCCCCCACCATCCCACCCTTGTAAACCCTTGTGAGATAGTTAGTTTATTGTGCCAGCCTGGCCGATAAACACAAGTGGGATTAATTGAAGGGCGGAGAGATAAATGATTTGGTAAGCCTCGCCTTTCTTGTCTCTCGCTCTTTGATCGTCGGACCGTGTGCGGCTGCCTTGCTTGCTCTGTGCCTCAATTTAAAGGCTACACTACCTATGGGACACCTAGCCTGAGGACTGTGTTGCTGTAAGTTGAGGTCCTTTTAACACCACATGATTGAAATTTACATCTCTTGAGCTGGGGACTGACAGTTGGTGACTTGGCTGACAGTTGGTGGCCTGCCTTGCTATTTTGCTGCCTATGCTGGGATAGCCTAGCTTTCTCTCTCACAGAGGACTACTGGGCGGCCCTCAAGACTTGAAGGACTGCCAGTGTCTCACAACTCTCTCACAGGAGTGAGTTGCACTGAGTCATTTGTACTGCTT
>NW_022111368.1:14176854-14177950 GCF_000313985.2 Echinops telfairi
ACTTTTATTCACATAATTCACATACCATACATTTCAATGGTTTAAATATATTTAAAAGACTTATTCAATCACCACCACAATCAATTTTAGAAAAATTCTCTTCATTCCTTTTATTATTAGCCTCCCATGACCCACCCCCAGCCACCCACCATAACCCAAAGAAACTATTAATCTAGTTACTACTGTCTATAGATTTACCCATCCTGGATTTCATATCAAGAAATGCATAGTAAGCAATAACAGCAACAATAAGATAAAACAAAACAAAAACACAGAAAATCTTCAGTCCAAAAGGAAGCAAAAAATAATAAAAACTATTACCAATTTAAAATGAGTCAAAATGGAAAACATGATGGAGTGTTAATTTTTAACTTATATTTTCATTAATTCACTTTCCAAGCACTCTGTGGAGTAGCGAGGCTATCCACATCCCTGGTCAATGACCTGAGGGAACTTATCAGAGGCTTAATCCATGTGGGGAAATCTGCAAATGAATTTTGGGCGTCCACTGTCATCTATACCTGTCTGCAAACTGGTTGTTTAGAATTTAAGTTCTAGTACAATTCCCTCCTTTGGTCTTGGATTATTATTTGCAATCCTTGTATCACATAGGCTGGTATGCTTCTTCTGTGTGGACTTAGCTGACACCTCACTTAGAAGCTGCTTGTATGAAGACAAAACTTTAAGACCCCAGACACTATTCTTTCTGATAGCCAGGCACCATTGACATCACTGTAGCACCCGTATCATCAGTGATCTCTTCATGGGGGCAAGTAGAGTATTAAGGACTTTTAAATGAGAGACCTATGCATTACAGAAAACTGGAAAAGAAAAATATCAAGAGTTAAATGAAAACTATGCATAATACCATAACCCAAAGTTAATATTGTGCTATATGCTTTCCAATTGTTCTTTCTATAGGCGTGAGTTTTCTATCAGCCTCTGTGAGTTTCTGAGACTGCAACTCTTTTTTGTTTGTTTGTTTTGCTAAAATAGCAATTTTCTTTAATCATTTTATTAGGGGCTCATACAACTCTTATCACAATCCATACATCAATTGAGTAAAACGCATTTGTACATCATTCTCAAAACATTT
>NW_022111368.1:14179973-14181466 GCF_000313985.2 Echinops telfairi
AGCCGCCCCTGCCACCTGAGCCTGATCCCAGGTCCACAGGGCCAGAACCTGTGATGTGGGGCTGGACCCTGGTCTTTTTCTCTCTAGGTTGCTGACGTGTAGCTGGAGTTGAACACAATGGATCTAGATTCCCAGGGAAATAAATCATTCCCAGAAATAATGGTGTGGGGAAGGTTCTTGCCGCACCTAACTCTATGAGGAGCAGAGTCATCATTAACATCGGCTCAAGGCTGATTTCTCTGAGGCGAAGGTTGGGCATGCCTCCTTTTTTCCCCCCACCCTTTTAAATTTTTTTTATTTTACTAATTCTGATACTAGCTGTTCCTCCCGCGGCACTCGCAACTTATTTCTGCGTTTGATACCTCGCTGCAGAGGCCACAGAGATCTCGCCGACAATACTCAGGATTGCTGTGTTTAGGTACTAGGGGACTAACAAGGTACACTTCAGGATCAGACATGACACAAGATACATTTCTTTGACAAGGAGAGCTGCTTCTCTACTGAGCCTGCAGGCAGGCTTCTCTCTGTCCCTTGGCTTCTTAGCTTTCAGAACTCTTGGGCCAGCCTAGCCACTGCCCTGCTGAGGCAAGTGTTATAAAGCTCTTAAGCTCCACCGATGGACACCTCACTCCACTGGTAAACCTCTTATGTGAGGAGCTCAGGTCTCACAGGCCATGCGTTGGCAAGCTTAGCTCCACTGAAAAATATCCAGGGGTACCCCACTGGGCTAACAAGCCTCCTACCCAAATGCTCTGCTCTCTCGCTCTGTGGGTCAGCACACCCCCTGTAACTCCTGTGCTCCAAAGTAGTGTGTTAGGCTGGGTGGACTAGAGAATCAGATCAGAGGCACTCATATGTATAAAAGAGACCTTTATAGCAAAGAGTGATTGTATATTAAGAAAACACCCACCACCAGAAGAATGTACCTCAGATGGCATCACTGAAGCTACAGCTTGGGGAGAGGGGCACATCTGATTAGAGCACACAGGAGAAATGAAGAGGGATGTGGAGGGAGGGGAACACATCCTGGCCCACCAAGACCAGAGGACGGTATTCCTGCTCAGAGCAGACAATGCACAGAGAGGAACACAGGGCCGGCCCTACCATGAGAAACAACATCCCTTACCGAACCATAGCACTACGGGGCTAAACATTGGTGACACACTGTGGGATTTGTGCTCAATCTGATCCCATCACACTGGGGCGAAACACTAAGGGCATGCAACAGCAGAAAGGGGAGCAAAGTGATGAAATCCTGGGGAACACCAAAAATAGACTTTGGAGGCAGAGTGTGGCACCCCATCGGTCTTGACTGGAAAACACTCATAAAGGCAAACAAACAGACCTTAACTATTTATAGGCTTTTCCATTTTTGTCAGTGGCTTTCTTTTTGTTGTTGTTTTGTTATTTACTTTTTTAGTTGTTATTGTTTTGTTAGTTTTGACTTTGTTGTTTTGTTTGGCTTTGCCTGGTGTTTGCACTTATTAATGTCT
>NW_022111368.1:14182284-14199887 GCF_000313985.2 Echinops telfairi
TGTAGTGGAGACCCAAAGCCCATCTACAGACAATTGGACATCCCCTCACAGAGCGGTCACAGGGAGGAGATGAGCCAGTCAGGGTGCAGTATAGCACCAACGAAACACACAACTTTCTTCTAGTTCTTTAATGCTTCCTTCCCCCCATTATCATGACCTCAATTCTACCTTACAAATCGGATTAGTCCAGAACATGCACATTGCTACAGATAAGAGCCCACAACACAGGGAATCCAGGATATATAAACCCCTCAGGGCCAACAATGAGAGTAGAGATACTAGGAGGATAAGGGGAAGTTGTGGGGAGAAAGGGGGAATCGATCACAAGGATCATCATATAACCTCCTCCCAGGGGGATGGACAACAGAAAAGTGGGTGAAGGGTGACAGAGGACAATGTAAGATATGGAAATAATAATCTATAACTTATCAAGGGTTCATGAGTGAGGGAGGGGGAAAATGAGCTAATATCAAGGGCTCAAGTAGAAAGAAAATGCTTTGAAAATGATGATAGCAGCATACGTGCATATGTGCTTGACACAATGGACGAATGTGTGGATTGTGATGAGATGTAAGAGCCCCCAATAAAAGTATTTAATTTAAAAAAAAGAAAAGAAAACATCCTGACCCAATTTAGATCAAGTCTACAAGTCCAATATTAGCCCATAAGTCCAATACTAGTCCATAACTTCCTCTCCAGACTCACGCAGCACATCCAACGATGCCACACGCAGCAAGATCACAGATGGCAGGGAAAAGTCTTGTGCATCCAATGGTGGTAGAAATGTTTCCAGGGCTCTGGCTGCCATCAGCATGGCTCCATGTGGTTTGTCAACAGGAATGTGAAGCAGGGAGAGAGAGAGAGAGAGAGAGAGAGAGAGAGAGAGAGAGATCTGTCTCCAGGGAAGAGATGAAGTTCCCAGAATCCACATGAGAAGGTCACACCCACCAGGAGGCACAATCAGACGGTGACCTGATTGACAGGCTAGACTCCACCCTTCATTCTTATATATCAGTTTGACATGGAATTGTGTAACTGTCACAGGTAGGAAGTCCGCTCGGCTGTCTTGTGTCCAGGCTCTGCTGACCCTGTTGCCTGTTTTTCTGCCACTGCTTTTTATCACTCGCCGTCTCTGATATTTCAGCTCAATGTCACCTGGGTCTAGAAGATTCCCAGTGTAGGAACTCGGGGTCCAAAGGATGGGTTACTTATCCATCTCTTCTTGATGATAGTGAGATCCTCATTTAGTATGTCTCCTTTCTAAGCCGAACAGATGGAAAACCGAACTAATCCTCTTCTTGGAGTCCCCCAGGCCTGGTTTGCTTGATTTCTCCACCCCCTCCACCCTTGCCCCACCAAAGGGTGTCAAGTACCTTATTTACATTATTAGCAAGCGCTCTCTCTTTAGTGGGCTGCAAGTATCTCATTTGCATAGTCCCACCCACTCCTCTGGCAGGCGTTACAAAGACTAAGGCTAGAGAAGCCATATGAAGAAATGTGCTGCAACTCAGCACCCCTCCAACCTTGCTTTGCTAACTTCGTGCTGATCTCACCTATTAGGGGATTCCATCTCGATTTGCATATGCCCACTCAGCAGTTTCTTTTTCAAAATTAAATTTTGAAGAAAATTTTCGTCAAAACTTGAAACGTTACAAAGTAAAAGCTGCCACCCGGAGCAGCTGCTCCCCTCACTATGCAGTTGCTGTGTCAATGGCTGTCAGGCGTGTGTCACTGGAGGCCTGGCTCGTCAACAGGCACACACAGCAGCTGTAGGGCGGTCTCAAATCCCAGTCCCTGCAGAAGCATGAACTTCGAAGTCCCCCTGCCTCAATCACCACCTACTTATAACAGGGACTAATAAGAGGCACTTAGCTAATGAGCTGATTAAACCTGTCATTGGAGTGTTGACTGTAGGAGCCCCAAAGGAAAGAGGCCTGGGTGGCTCTGTTTAAGCAGACACCGCCGTATTTGCTCTGGACACAAGTCTCCACTTGGTTCGAAAAGTATTCCTAGGCGACTCTTCCAGTCAGGCATTTCTTCTGATTACCAAACCTCTGTAAAACAAAATACACGATCATTTAAAAATTAGCTAACAAAGTTGAAGTCATGGGAATAAATACAGTAGGTTGTGGTGATTTGTGGCCTTCCAGTTGACTTCAACACTCGGCGACCTCAAGGGTGCAGAATAGGTCTGCTGGCCTGGGTGGGGGGTGGGTAGGGTGGCAAGGTTGCGGCATCAGAATCAGCTCACCGGGCCTGTCTGGGTGAGCAGAGAGCCCGAGGGGCTGCACCTCCTAGAGGGTTGTGCTAGTCCAAGTATGGGAGAAACAAATCCAGAGACACTCGTGTGTGTAAGAAAGAGCTTTAGATCAAAGAGTAATTGTATATTAAGGAAACATCCCAGCCCAGTCCAGATCAAGTCCATAAGTCCAATATTAGCCTATAAGCCCAATAGTCAAAACAATCCTTCTTCAGACTCACACAGTCACATGCATGATGCAAAACGCAGGAAGATCACAGGCCAGTGGGTATGAAGTCTTGTGGATCCAGAGGTGGGGGAAGCATCTCAGCGCTGCCTAGGGTCTCCGATGCATTCCGAGTGCGGCCCCTCAGCAAGAAGGTGAAGCAGATCGAGAGAGCTCTTGCAAGTCTCCGTGTGGCTTGTCAACAGTAACATGAAGGCTGAGAGAGGGAGGAAGTCCCCAGATTCCTCACGAGAAGGCCATGCCCCCAAGGAGGGGTCATTAGACTGTGACCTGATTGACAGGCTAGATTTCACCCCTACACTTATTTATCAAGTTGACACGAAATTAGTAACTACACAGGCGTCCTGCAGAATAGATTATCTATGCCATCTGGTCAATGCTGACTCACAGAGAGCCTATAGGGCAGGGTGGAACTGTCCAAGGGAGTTTCCAAGACTGCGATTCCTTATGGGAGTAGAAAGCCCATCTTTCTCCCACAGAGAGGATGATGGTTTGAACTGTTGTCCTTGTGGATCGCAGCCCAATACGCAACCAGGATACCACCAGGGTTCTGCTGCATCGATGAGGCATAAGTCAAAGAGCTAAATCACTGGCGCGATGCCTGGAGGGTAGTATGTACACAGCAGATGCTGACTCACTGCCATGATCTCTTTTACCATGTCACGATTATTGTCTGTTTAGCTCAGCTCGGTTACTTCTAAGGGCCGTGCAATCACTGTGAGACAGTGATCCTTTGTGAGACAGCTTCTAACAAAGACACTAAAGACATGTGTGCTCTCCAGGCCCTGTCTTCACATGGTCCGAGGGAATCTGAGGCAGTGCAGCCAGCCTATGAAGATAAGCAAGGAAGTGTGGTGTGACTTGCCCATCATTGCGTCCCCAGCACCGCGCTTGCCTTGTGGAAGGAGCTTCCGACATGATGGTTCCTCCAGGTCGGGCATAAAGGATGACGAACAGGAGGTGAGTCTAATGGACAAGACAGCTGTGCCAACACAATGCCATCATTCTCGTGGGGCCGTAGGGACCAAGAGGAGGAAGTCTCTAATTAGCTCCCAGGAGGTGACTTTGAGATCAAGGAAGCGTCATCAAAGGGGCATGCAGAATGTGATGGTTATGAACCAGAGATCGGAACTCGTGGTCCAGGATGGGTGGACATCAGATGTGACGAAAGCAGAGACCCAGGGCTAGGCGTTGACTGTAAGCACAATACAGGTGTTCTACGGACCAACTTAAACTCTTCACAGCAGGCGTCTCAGACACCATCACCTCTATTTTTCTGAGCGGTAAAATAGAGGGGTTCCCCCTTTTGGCCTTTTATGAACAGAGGTGCAATGAATGGTAGCATACTGGTTGGTTTCTGGGTGAACCTAAGTTTTCATTTTTCGGCGATACCTGTCTGTGAGTGCAATCAGTCACTGGCTGAGGTGATAAATGTGCCTTTACTTTTGTGAGAAATTTTTCTTCTCTCTTCCAGAATTGACAGCCTGTTTCACGCCCCCAGTTCCCTGTGTCTTCCCCCATGTTTGGTGCTATCACTGATTTGATTCTGGCTGGTTCTGTCGGTGTGTAGTTGCAGTGGAGTTTCCATTTAATTTCTCTGATGAGTAATGATGTTGAACATCTTCATGTGTTTCTCTCTATATGCTATTTTTTATCAGTTTTTTAAAGTATTCAGTGATTCCATCATCTTTGTACATGTAAATTTTAGACTCAGAAAAATACGTAATCCTCCCCAAGGAATTGCTACTATAAGCTATACACTCCCTATCTTCCTAACATCTTGCCCAAATAATTCACATAGGAACATGGATTTTTGTTTCCTTGCCCTATGCTAAACTATAACTGTTTGCAAACAATTTTGTCCATTACAAATAGTATTGTGAATGAGGTGGGGGTTGACATTTCGGGTTCTTACTTTGGTATTCAACAATAGAAACGACAGCTCAAACCTCCCCCTAGCTTCCCCTCTTCCCTCTGGCCCTGGTTTCGTCTGCTCTCCTCCGTCTGGTAGAGGTGGAACAGAAGGGGAGTCAGCATCGTCCATCCTTAGGCAAAGGTGAGCAACCAGGAAGGAGAAGCATGCTGGGTCCCAGCCTGGAAGGCAGACAGCCCAGGAGAGGCCTGGGAGAGGAGAGCCCTGAAGGGATCAGACGGGATCCATTGGAATTTCCTTGGGGGAGAAAGCTCATATGAATTTGCAAAGGAATACGGGAATGGTGCTCACTAAACCACTGGTCTCTAAATTCTCTCTTTGGCTTTTCCCTTTACCCAAGTTCATATGTGCCCACCATCTAGTTAGTGACTCATCGTCCCCGCCCTGCCCACCTGTCAGTGTCAAAGCCTTTTCTTGACATTTTATAATCTTGCGTTACTACAATATATGTGCTTTTGTGATGGATTTGATTAACTTAGCATACCGTCCTCTATGCTCATCCATGCTATGAGGCATTTTGGAGAGTCATTGCTGTTCTCTAGCATTGGGTCCTATCCATGGTGTGCAAGTACCATAGTTTGTTTATCCGCTCTTCCATAGATGGGCATGTAGGCTGCTCGCATCCTTTTGCCACAGTGAATAGAGCTGTGATGAACACAAGTGTAAATATCTATATGCTCTTCAGTGAAACGTTTCTTTGTTTCTTTTGCCCACTTTTTAATTCGATTTCCCTCCTGTTAAATTTTGAGACGTCTTTATAGATTCTAGCTACGAGTTCATTGCCACCCCAATGCTTAAAAATTATATTTAGTGCATTCCTTTGAGACCCTTCATTCAGTCTGCTCCTATTTCTATTGTTCTCTGGTTCTCTTTGGCGGGCGCTCCTGGCTGTAGGCTTCCCACTGTGCCCGCTCCAACCACCACTCAATGTAGAGGTGTACAGGTAGAATGAAACCGTATCTGTTTCCAGCCTCCTTGGTTTGCCCTGCGTTACCCTCCTTCCAAATCCATACCGAAGGAGGGATGGCGTGTCTGTTGGGGTCTGGCCTGGGTATGCATCTTGTAGTCTGATTAAGGGGACTGAGGACATGCAGGCATT
The DNA here is from genome assembly GCF_000313985.2 of Echinops telfairi. Lineage (NCBI taxonomy): Eukaryota > Metazoa > Chordata > Mammalia > Afrosoricida > Tenrecidae > Echinops > Echinops telfairi. The sequence goes on from NW_022111368.1 coordinate 14,187,803, forward strand.
CAATAAATACAGCCTTCGTCCACTGGTCATGCAGCAAACAATTCTTTCCCTTCCAGCTACGGCTCAGACCCGACTTGGCACTTCCAACAGGGTCCTTGACTGATTTCTTGGGTCGCAGGCTCGGTCCAGGAATCCCTAGACCTGGGACATGATCTGGTTCTCTCAGGGCTGGAAACCATCACCTCTTTCGCAACCCCTGTGAGCGGTGCACCACCAGCCTGGGTAGAATGTCCACTGAAGTCCCTCCTCTAGAAAACCACGCTCTGTCTCTGAATGGGCTTATCTCCAGCCTCAGATGCCTTGTCAACAATAAACTCTCGCTGCCATGCTGACTCATAGCGACCCCCTGTGAGTTTCTGAGCCTGTGACTGTTTGTGGGAGTAGAAAGCCAAATCTTTCTCCCATGGAGCTGCTGGTGGTTTCAAACTGACAACCATGTGGATCATAGCCCAATGGGTAACCACAACACCACCAGGGCTCCAATAAATGAGTCTACTTCTAGTGCTTTCTACTCTCCTGCTGCCTGTTACTCTGACCCACAGTGAGCTACACCAGGCTTTCCCCAGGGAGTGCAGGAGTGTTGATACCTGCTCGATTACAGGAGAGGAGGTATGGGGGCAGGACTGAGAAAGGAAGGTGACTACATGTAATCGCTGCCCTGCCCTTGAGCCTTCTCTGTCCGTGGAGATACAGAGGCAGGAAGGATAATGGCATGGGGAATCATGCTAGGTGACTAACATGACAGCCTGGCGGGAGCTTTTCAGAATGATGGACACACTAACACCCCAGCTACACACACACACACACACACACACACACACACACACACACACACTCCAACTCCACACACATACTTCCTACTTTAGTTCCCCATCTTTCTGCCTTGGGTACCACAGTCATCTTCCCATTTATCTCTTCCTCTTCCATTCCATCTGACACTTGTCTCCAGAGTAAGTTCTGTAAAATGCAGACCTTGTCATGACCTTCCACAGGCAAAAAATGTTCAGGGATTTCTCACTCCCTGTTTGATAACTAGCCCTAACTCATGCCCATGGAGTGGTGGTATATATGATTAGTAATATTAGATGCCATCTCTTTGGTATGAGCGTGGGGCATCCATTCTTTCTGAGCATCTTCCCGTGGAAGGATGGTAGGCATTGCTTGCCTTACGTTGCAGATGAGAAGAGTCCATAATCACAGAGGCAGGATTTGCATGTAGGGTTGTCTTAGTCCAAACCTGCTTTCTTACATGTGCTTTGTGAAATTTGTAACGGATTTCACCCAGGCCTTGGCGGATCTCTCTCTTTCTCTCAAAATGTAACTTAAAGCTTCATTTTTATATTTCTTTAAATTTTCTTTATTTTTGCTGTTGCTGAGTCTGTACACAGCATGCATCTGGACAGCGTGTTTCAACCCCCAGTTCTACCCGCGCCATTCATTCCCTTCTCCCTCCTCCCGCACTGAGTTCCTTCTCCCTCGCTAACGTGAACTCATTGCTCACTGAGAGTCCTAGCTCCTCCCTCGGGGTGCTCTTCAATGCGATCCCATCTAGATCGTTTTCAACAAAGTGTAATGTTTGAGGGTGGACTTTTTTTTTTAACCAGTCAGTTAAACTATCATTCAGCTTTAAGAAGACTTACTTCAAGGGAACTGTTGGTTTAAGGTTTCAAGATGATATCAATGTAATAATTTCAGAAAGTCACCCAGACAGCCCTTGATAATTTTAAATTGTGCTCTGATTTTTCTCCCCCTTGAACAGATTTCCTCTGCCGAATATTTGCTCAAAATGCCCAGTAATGTTCTGGTCTTCTGGTCTCATGGCAAAAGAAGAAGTTGTTCAAGGAGGTAGTGATGAGCACATTCCATATCTTCCTCCTAGTCCGGATTCTTTCTTCCTTCCTTCCTTCCTTCCTTCCTTCCTTCCTTCCTTCCTTCCTTCCTTCCTTCCTTCCTTCCTTCCTTCCTTCCTTCCTTCCTTCCTTCCTTCCTTCCTTCCTTCCTTCCTTCCTTCCTTCCTTCCTTCCTTCCTTTTTTCTCTGTTCTTCAGTTGAATAGAGATCAATGATTGTGCTTTGAAGGGCTCCTTGAAGGCAATGAACTAGGAGGTTGAACAGAAGCACTAAGCAGGCTGCTCAGTCCTGCATCATCCTCATGATCCCCAGCAGGCTCTAGATCATTGCTGTGCTACTGTGCCAGTCCGTCTCATCAAGGGTCTGCCTGGCCCGCGTGGCCCTTTGCTTCACCAAGCACGGGGTCCTCCTCCAGCAGTTGAGTCCTGCTGATGACCTGTCCCAAGCAAGTGAACGAGACAATGTTCTGTTGCGATCTGTAACTTTCCTGTTGGCTTGTTTTCCGAGGCATACTGCCTCAAGAGCTCGTCTCCTTAGTCTGGAAGTTCTTCTTAAGCCCGTCCACCAGCGTGATGCTGCTGGCCTTGGAAGACGGTGGGCATCACTTCCAGCATCCGAGAACACCAGAGCTGCCACAGTGGGACAGACTGACAGATGAGTGGTGGTCTTGAGGGGTCTAGTAGAGACTAAAATACAAGGGGGCTTCCAAAAATTCACGGAAAAATTCCATTATCTTAAATTGCATTTTCCATGAACCTTTTGAGGCCCCCCTTTTATGACTTGGGTGGCATGTGCCATAATAAATGTGTATGGAACCCAAAACTCTTTTCTGTAAGAATGTATTTTGAAATTCCAGCAATGGTCCATTGGAAGATTGGGATGCCATGTCGGCATATTTGTTTTGCATACAATTGAATGAGCTAATGTGAACTGTAAAGAACCCTGGTGGGCCCACAGGTGAGTGCTCCCCTTCCCAGCCAAGTGGAAATCGGCTGCACGTGGCTGAGGCCTGTGGCTCTGCTTCCACACACACTGTTGTGTCAGGTGCCGCCAAGTCAGTTTCGACTCACGGTGACTGTGTGCAGCGCAACTCTGTGGGCTGCCCCGTCCTCACAGCATGGCTGTGTGTGAGCCCACGGTGACAGCTACTGTGCCCACCCACCCCACCTCTTCTTCTTCTCTGATGCTCTACTTTGCTCAGCACAATGTCCTGTTCCAGGGGCTCCTCCTGATGATGTGCTCAAAGCAGGTGAGACGCAGTCTCTCCGTCTTGGCTTCTAAGACTGGCTGCACCTCTAGGGTACAGTCAAGCTTCTTTGGAAGCACCTTAACGCACAGGTGACAATTCTCTTTCCTCCCGAGTCATCCTCTAGCTTTCACATGCAGGTGAGACAACTGGCCATAACACAGGGTCGGTCAGGCACACCTTTGTCTTCTGTGCTTTGTAGCATTTTAAAGAAGGATTTTACCACAGATTTGCAACATGACAATGGAATGTGCCATGCCATTTGATATCTTGACTGCTGTGTTTCTGGGCATCCATCGAGAATCCAAGTAAGAGGAAATTCTCAACAACTTCTATCTTTTCTGTGTGCCATGATGTTGTCTAGTAGATTTTTGTTTTCCTAATGTGTAATCCAGAGGGAAGGCTGTAGTCTTTGACCTTCATCAATAAGCAGCAGACAGCCTCATCTTTCTCTCTGGAAGAGACTTGTGGGTTTGAACTACTGACCTTGTGTTTACCAGCTCAGTGCTTACCAACAGCATCATGACTCTAAACCAATGGCACAGGAAGGTAAAGAAATCAAATAAACTAGAATCCAAAGCATGGCCACACCAAACCGGTGTTTTCCTCCTCTCTAGGGCCCGACCTGGCCCTCCTTCCTAGGGTAATGCGGCAGCTCCCCAAAGAAACATTCCTGCCGAGACCCCGAGACTTCACACGGATTAATCACGGAATCGTTAAACCCGCCGTGCAGCAAGTTCCAGGCACGGTATTGTGTCCACTCAAGAGGGTGGCAATATGGAAAGAAATGGACAACTAGTTGCTGGGGGTGGTGGGGGCATAAAAGAGTGGGTCACAAGGCAGGGTGGTGTGCCCGGTTGGGTTTTCTAGCGAAACAAACCCAGCGACATTCATTTACTTATGAGGGAACGTTATATCAAGAAATAAACTTGGTTCAAGGAAGCAGCCCAACCCATCCAACTCAAGCCCCTGGGTCACATGCTAGCTGGAGGCCTTCCTGATCCTTGCCGTTGCAGACTGGTGAGGCAGAAAGGGGAGTCAGGGCGCTGGGTGGTCATGGCCGATGGGTACAGAGTCATGTGGGTCCACGGTCAGCAAGAGCATGGGTCTACGGCCCCAGATGCAGGAAAGAGAGGGGCAAGTGAGAGAGACCCATTCTCCACAGAGTCTCCTTGGAGGTGTTGTTAGGCAGTGGTTTGAGTGACAGATTGGACTCTACTCATTTCTTTTCAAAGGTGCACCAAGTGGACAAAAATCTGAATCGGCACAGCTTGGATGTTCTAAGTGTTTATAGAAGAATGTTTTTCTCCTTAAAGAACAGAAATGTATTTTTTCACCGTTTAAGGAGTCCATTTGGGGAATGGACAAATGCGGGAGAGTTGGCCGCTGTTGGGAAGAAGAGAGCTCTACACACACGTACAATTCAGTCACGCTGCTTCTAGTCTCTGAGTTGTTGTGAATGTGCTCACACCCTTTTCGGAATTGTTCCTTCCCCTGAACAGCTCCTTGATCTTTCCCGTTTCCTGTCTAATCCTCCCAGTTGCGGTTGTCGCTTTGATCCGGTATCGAAAACCTTAGAAGCACGCAGTGCTCAAGGTAGACCGTCTGACCTTCAATACGAAACTGGTGATTGGTTCTAAGACTTCAGGGCACAGTTTTGGCTTAAAGTTTACAGATTCCCTCTGAGCAGTAGTTTCAGACATTCATCCAGCTCCCATGGCTCCAGAAATTCTGGATTCCACAAGAATTTGGAATTCTCTTTGGCATCTTTAAAACTTAAATTTTTAAAATGTTGTTAGGGAAAGTGTACACAGCACTTGATACAAATTGTTCTGTGACATTGCCGATCCTGCCCATGATGCGTTAGCATTCTCATGGCTTCCTTTCGTTTGCTGTTTCCACTGGTCTCACCTCCTCACTTTATTTTAATTTTGGACACGTGTGGACCGTCGGGTCTCATATAACTGGTTGCTCAAGGGAGCACATTACTCATGGGTGATACTGTTACCTTATAAATCAATCTATTCTGTGGCTGAAAGGTGACTTTTGGGAGTAACTTCAGTTTCAAGTTTAAAGGGTATCTTATATGTTCCGCTAGTCTCTATTGATCCAATAAGTCTGACCTTTTTTAAGGAATTTCAATTTTGCTTTACATTCCACCCCCCAACCCCGGCCCGGCCCCTGCCTTCTGTTTAGTCCCTTCCATTGTGCCCCTGAGTCGCATGGCCGGTCGTGGTGGTTGGGCACCATCTAGTGCTTCTGGTCTCAGTCTAGAGGGGGCTGTGGCTCCTGTGAGCTATTCGTCCAGGTCTAGTTTGCTCTTTGAGCTTTTGGCTCCCTTCCTTCTCTTTCGCTCCAGATGAGTAGAGATAAACGATTATGTCTTAGATGACTGCTCACAAGCTTTCAAGACCCCAGCTGTCGCTCACTCACCGAATTAGGAAGGTAGAACCTTCTCGTTAGGAACTATATGATGCCCGTTGACGGGGTTGCCCACGTCTATCAGACATGTTTTGAGAAGTCCTTCTTCCCATCACCAAAGAGGCTGGAGTGGAGGAGATGGGGTGGGCCTTTGAAGGCGTGCAGGGGCGGAAGCCTCCCTCCGAGGGCGGGCAGGGTGGAGGACTTGGCATCGACAGCCAGGCTGCCCGTTCTCAGGCTCCCCTGTGCTACACTAGCCTCTTAGAACACAGTGGTTCTAGCCAAGTTGCTGTGCCTGAGGGGAGAGGGCCGAGACTGAAAATCTTGTCAAGTGGTGTGACAGGAAGGCCAAGCTAGCAGGGCGGGAGTGGGTCTGAGGAGGTGAATGTACCCAGCTGCTCTCTGAAGGGTTACAGGCTTTAGTCCTCTTGGAGATGCCTATGAAGAAAGGCCTGCCACCCTATTTCCAAAAAGGCAGCCATTGGAAACCCTGCGGAGCACGGTTCGACCTGAACGCACAGGGGCCATGGGTTGGAGGCCGGTTGAGGGAGCTGGCTCTCCAGTCAGCACGCCAGCAATGCCGGTTGACTGAATCCAACAGATAGATGTCGGTCTGGCTGGGATGGAGGCCAAGGACCCTGGGGCAATGCTCCCCCCCTCCCCCCCAGCCACCGGGGCTCTACCGTGGAGGAGCAGAGGAGTCTGGCTGAGCAATTTTTGCATCTACAAAAGTTCTTGTGGTAAAATAATTGAGCTGTCTCTTCTGGAAACCAAAACCATTGTTCAGGAGATCTTCATCTGAGGCAAAAAGACAAGGAAATGTACCTTAATTCTGACGGTTGCGTGAGGTGAGCAGACAGCTCCAGTCAGCTGCGGGCTGCTTCCCTGCGCTATTTCAAAGCTCGGAAGTTCCCTATAAGACAGTAAGTGAGTAAGGAGATATATATATTCTGATTTTCACCCACAGGTAACCTTCACCTCCTTTCCACCTGCTTAGCTGGCCTGCTCAACTTTTGAGGTGTCCCATGGGCAAGCCCTGGCAGTAACCTGGGTGGTAGCTGCAAGCCAGGGTCCCCCTGTGTGTTAGTCTGGGTACTTTAGAGAAACAAATCTACAGAAACTCATGTATAAGAGAGTCTTATATAAATAGGTCAAGTGTGCATCAAGAAAACATCCTAACCCAGTGCTGCCCAAACCCACAAGTCCAACATTAACCCATTAACCCATATGTCCGACACCAGTCCACTAAGTCTTCCTCTATCTCACAAAACAGAGGCAATGATGCCGACTGCAGGAGGAAAGCCGAGTCAAGGAATATATAAGCATCTCAGCTCTGGCAGGGGTCTCCACACAGCTGCTATAACACCCAGGGCTGCATCGGGGTAGGTCCATGTGGCTTCTCCTTGGGGATGTCTTGCAGGAAGTGAGCCTTGCCAGCTGAAGCAGGGAACTGCTAAGGTCCAACCACCAGAAAGCAAGATACCCGAGAACTAGAAAGGCAAGGCTCACGGAGCCATTTATCCCTCCGCCCTTCAATTAATCCCACATGTGTTTATTGGCCAGGTTGGCACAATAAACTAACTCACCCTGACCCCCGCTGACTCACCAGGTTTCCCTGCCTTGTCTCCTCGGGAGTGAACGCCACAAGGGCAGGACTGGACAGGTTCTCTGCATCCATGGTGCCTGTGCACCTAGTGACCTATGTCTCTGGTCCTGCGGGGGACCTATGTATGTCCCTGGTCACATGTCTGGCTCCTAACCAGAAGGTTCGTGGTTGAAGCCCACCAGCTGCCCCACAGTGGGGAGATGCAGCAGCCTGCGTCTGCAATGATTGACCCCCGCAGACACCCTAGAGAGGCTGCTCTACGCTGGTCTGTCGGGCGGTATGAGGTCGAATAAGGGAGAGGGCACACAAGGACAGCCCTGAGCTCCTCTGGGGCTGGGTCTATAATGGGGAGAATCAAGGGAGTCCAAAGTCCTCCTCAAGCCAGGCGTTCTAGGAACATCAAGCCTCTGATGCTTTAAGCCCAGGAAAACGAGGAGGAGTCACTGCCCACATTTGGCGAGCCGAGCTAATCTCTCTCCTGAGATCACAGCGCTGGCACTTGGCTTTTTCTAACCCTGGAAACAAGTCCAAGAAGCCCACGGCCCCACCTGCAGTAGAGGTCCTGGGGGCCAGGGGACAGCCACGCTCTCCTTCTTCAATGGCTGGGGGCCTCTGCTCCTGCAGCCCCAATGCTGGCTCCCCCTGGAGGGAGAGCAGGGAGGCTTCAGGGGAAGTGAGGAGGAGCAGGAGGAGGAGGAAGAAGATGAGGCCCCTCAGGCGGGTCGGGGGCTGCTGTGTCAGGAGGATTGTTTCCATACGCCTTGGCCAAGGGAGGGTCTGTCAATCAGGAACTATTCCATTCAGCTCCAGATGCTGGAATTGAGTGAAGGTGTGAAATGCCGAACTGGAAATTAGACACTGCTCCACCCTTGTTTTGGACCGGCAGCTCTTCCGTAGCCCCTGACAAAGGTTGAGGGGGCGGCAAATATGGCGAATTCAGCAAATATGGCTAATTCGACAAGTGGGTCTGGTTCTGGGTTCAGCGTTGGGCAACAGCGTTGTATAGGTCCGCCGTCCAGGGGAAGGATGGGAGGAGGTGGCCACACTGAAAATGTCTCCTGTAATTTGGCGGAGCCCTTGGCTCCCCTGTGCTTTTGTCCTGTAAGTGGTCAGGCTGAAGGAAATTCAGTGGACAGAAGTTCCACCACCTTCAAATGGAGCGGCTGAGCCCCAGTGAAGCTGTGTTCTCTCTCCGCAGACACCCAATTCTCCCCGTGGTGAAGATGCCTGTGGCAGGCACCGCCTCTCCCAGTGGCCATCACGTAGTTTCTGGCTCCTTTGTGACCTTGCCTTACAGAGTAGCACTTGTACTCATGATGGGAATGGACCGCCAGGCCTTTCTTTCGCAGCAGGCTGGGGCGGATTTGAACTGCCAACCTTGAGGTTAGTTGGGGAGCGCCAAATGCACATCCCCTAACTATCAATCCATTTTCATTGACATCTGGAAGCACATAGATCTCAGTCGCAGGCTGTGCCTAGCCGTCACTGGGTGCTGCCGGGGGAGTTTGCCTAGTTCCCACAAAGGCCACCCCACTGCACTGAGCCAGATGCCTGGGCCGAGTGCAGAGCCAGGCTCAGATCCTGGGGCTGTGGTGCTCAACTCGGGATGCTTATTGCCCAACGGAGGGGGCCTACCATCCCTAGCCTCTTTCGGACAGGAATGCAGAGTGCTGAGTGTGGGAACGGCCAGAAGGGAGGTTGAGTCTACATTCCAGGAGTTTCTGGCTAATGTAAGTCAAGGATTTGGGGAGTGTGTGAGGGAAGGTGTGGGTGTGAGAGACAGGGAAATGGAGAGAAAGAAAGCAGCGAGCCTCGGGGGACAGGGACGTCAGAGGCCAGTCTAAGGCAGTGACTGGGACCGCATCTGCTTGAATGCGAGTGGCCCGGCCTGCCAAATTCTGGCCGGGAAGAGGCGCTTCTCTTCACAGCCCTCCCCCAGCCCCACAGGGGGAATCAAGCTGTCAACTCCAGGCGGTGTAATAACACGGCAAGGCGAGCTCCAGAAAGCAATCAGTCACGGGGCGACAGAAAGCAGAGGCAGGCCGGGCAGTGACCACGTTCCAGGCCGCTCTGGGTATTGGTGGCTTGCCCGTTTCACCGGAGGACAGGGGCGGTGCCCAGGCGCTTGGGCCAGACAGCAAATACTTGGAGTTCTTGGGCGTGGAGGTGGGGCTCCAGGGTGGCTGGAAAGGGGTCCGACTTTAAGGAGCATCTCCGCAGCCTGCAAACCCCGCCTCCACCCCCCACCCCAACAGCTGCCTGAGCCAGGTTAGCCCTTCAAGGCAGCACACCTGGAGACGCAGCATTTCATTTAATTATGACAGTGCCCTGAGTGGTCGCAGTGGCTTCTACCTGAGGTGGTCACAGCTGTTTACAAAGTGTAACTTGCCCAGATTGGCAATGACGTGGCGGTGGCTGGGGTGGACAGAGAGGTCGGCGAGCATGCCTGGGGCTTTACAAACCCAGGGGCGGAGACCTCCGGGCCCAGGCCTGTGTTTCATAACACGGTTCTCCGGGTCTGGAGCCGATACTCCATCTTTCACACCAAGCTGCACCGAGGTTTCATGTCTGCACCGAGTTATGAATCATAATAAGATTCTAGGAACTGCCAGCTCCACACATGGGAATTCCCAGGGAGTGAGTTACATAAGCTCAGGATCTGGCCCAGGGAGCTCTGAGGAGGAGTTTAAGTTTCAAACCAAAAAGCCGTGAGAGCGTCGCATGCAGAGACGGAAACTGGGCTGGCTGCCTTTCTGGGGGACATGGGAAGCCCGCCCTGGCCAGGCTCTGCTCGCAGGCGGGAGGGAGCCCAGGGCTGCTCCGGGCTGCAGACCTGCTGTTGGCGAGAGGAAGCCCAGGCTGGCCCGCACCGTGCTTGGGTTTCCCACATGTCGGCGTTTCTGAATTTGTCCATCATCAGCCAGCATGGCGCAGCCCTGCAGCCCCACGGCGGTGTTGTGGGGACTCACTTGTTCCGTCATGGAGGCTCAGGTCACTGAGGAGACAGAATGGCTCCCAAAGGGGCTGTGCATGCATAACTGTTACACCACCAGGATTCCCGATCGCTCAGATATGTCCCAGGAAAGGGAGGGGCACATCGTCATGGGCTCCATCTCCCTCTGGCTTCGTCCAGGCTGCCCCATGCTGTGCTGGCCTCCCTACATGTCCTGCACACATCCTGTGTAAATGCTCCCTAGGTGCCTGTAGACTCCCCTCACTGAGGTGACAGAAAAGCCCAGAACAAAAAGACGCAGCCAAGGGGTGGAGTGTCAGGCTCTGCTTGGACACAGCTGGTCACCATACATCAGACAAAGTAAGTGTGAGGTGACCTGAAGGAGGTGCTCACGATACTTGTGGCTAGTTGCCACCCAGTAACTCTGATTCCTGGTGACCTTATGCACAATGGGAGAAAGATGGGCTTTCTATGATCCCCTTACAGTCTCAGACTCACAGGGAGCAGTTCTGCCCTGTCCTACAGGGTCGCCATGCATCCGCACAGACTCGATGGCAGTAAGCCTTTACGTACAATGTTGCCTGGTCCTGCATCGTCTTCACAATCATCAACCAGTACGTGCGAGTCTTATTGAGGTGGTTCTACACGGAGACGCTCCCATCCGCTGACCCTCTAGTCCAGTGGTTCTCACCCTTCCTAATGCCGCCATCCTTTACACAGTTCCTCATGTGGTGACTCCCCAACCATAAAATTATTTTTGTTGCTACTTCATCACTGTAATTTTTCTACTTTTATGAATCGGGCGACCCCTGTGAAAGGGTCGTTCAACCCCCAAAGGGGTCACAATCCACAGGCTGAGAACCACTGCTCTAGTCCTTTACGCCTGATTTCCTCCTTCAGAGACTGGCCTCTCTGACGTCCTGTGCAAAGCAAGGCAGACACAGCTTTGCGGTGGTCTTTCAGGGTTTTCGTTGGCCCACTTTAAGAAGTCGATCACTAGGCCTTTTCCCAAGTGGGTCTTGGTCTGAAAGCTCCATTGGAAATGACCCATCGTGGTGGACCATGCTGGAATTGGACATACTGGGGTCTTAGCTTCCTGCTTCACAGTGACGTGGGAGCCACCACAGTGTGACCGGCTGACAGATGGGTGGTGGTTGGCACACCTACTCAGGGTGATTTTGTTTTCAAGAGGCAAGTGTGGAGCATGGGGCTAGTTATTGGAGGAGGTATAGATCCCAGGGACAGTCAAGGGTGAAAGTTCTCCATGAGATAGGACCAGCCAGGAGCTAGAAAGTCAGAAGGGAGCTGCAGGAGGCTCGTAAGGTCTGCCCAGCCCCATCTGTCGCATCTCTCGGCAGCGGCTTCTTACCCTTAGCCAGTCTATTCAGCTAATGCATCTCACACATGGCCCAGTATGCCGCCTCCCGTGTCAACTCAGCACGGCCTCTCAGGTCAAGGGCTCTCAGAGAACACAGTGCCGAGATAAAGAGACACCAGGCAAAAGATTAGGTGACCGATTAGGAGGCTATTTTAATGGAGGAAAAGGGGTGGGGGGAAGAGTGCTTTTAACAATATTTAGCAACTAATACAGCACAGTTTTTAGTCAATTACAATGGACAGCTGACTAAACAGGTGCCAATATTACACACCTGGTGAGGCCTTCTCTGGGCAAACCTTGGATGAGCCCAAACTAGGTAGGGGGCAGAGAGGATGGAGGAGAGGCAATGGATTAGGAGGTAAAACCAGCAGGATCCAGGGTTTAAGGACTGTCCATTGTGGTTGAGGACACCCCCCACCCCTACCCCCCGGATGATTAGGGCTGGCACATGGTGGCCCTAAGGTGTGAGGTCAGGTAAGGGAGATGCAGTGGTTGGAGTGTAAACATAACCAGATGCTGAAGGGGAGGAACTGACTGTTTTCTAGCTAGGGCATTAAAGCTGACAGCATTGTAAGGAAGCCAACTCACCAGCTAACCAACCAACCAACCAGCCAGCCAGCCAGCCAGCCAA
>NW_022111368.1:14200033-14232981 GCF_000313985.2 Echinops telfairi
CCAGCCAGCCAGCTAGCCAGCCAACCAACCAGGCAGCCAGCCAGCTAGCCAACTAACCAACCAACCAACCAGCCAGACAGACAGCCAGCCAACCAACCAACCAGTATCACAGGGCGCATCCCTTGCTTTACCTCCAGCCTCACAGAATTCTCGTTTCTGCTCTGTCAGTGGCACATACTGCATCTTTCCTCCTTTCTCTCTCCCCCTGTCCCAGTTTTCTTTACAGTGTCCTAAAGCAATGCATGTGTAAGTCCAAGAAGAGCTGCTTCCAGATAGTTTCCTGCTAGGCCAGGGGGTCGGCAAACTTTTGAGATGGAAGAGCCAATCCTGTCCCTCACAACAATTTAAAAATTATTTGATCACCCTATCTATATATACATATAGCTATACACACACAAATGAAATTACTCACATCTGAATAATATCCTTTAAAATTTCTCAGTTTTACTTCAGAGCCACATGTACCTGCTGAGAAAGCAGCCTATGGCTCCAGAGCCACAGTTTGCCAAGCCCTGCTCTCAGCGTGGCTCAGACCTTCAGGAGAGTGAGCTCCCCACTTCCTCCTGGCCTCCCCATTGGCATGGCTTCAGGGAGAGGACCCTCAGACCGGCCAGCTTCTCGGCTTGTGCTTGTGCTTGTGTCCGCCTCAGTCAGGACACCGGCCGTCATCCCTTTCAGTCTCTTAGAACCGTGTGTTCTTACACGTTGCTTTCACGGGCTTGACAGATGCTGCTTTTTACAATATGTGTGTACACATTGCAGGTTTGGGGCGACCCTGCATGGAACAAGTGTACAGGTGCCATTTTCAATGGGCTTGCATCGTGACTGTGTCTCATATTCTGGTCATTCTCACAATATTTCACAACTTTTTCAGTTGCATACTTAACCGACTGTATTCACTCCCATTGAGTTAATCCGGACTCACAGTGAGTCTGGAGGAGAGGATAGAACTGCTCCGGTGGGTTCCCGAGACTGTCACTCTTGACAGGAATAGGAAGCCTCATCTTTCTCCTGAGGAGTGGCTCGTGGTTTTGAACTGCTGACCCTGTGGTTAGCAACCCAATGCATAATCACTATACCACCAAGCCTCTTCCTAAGAGACTAGGTTGTTGCGAAGTGCTGTCGAGTCAGGTCTGTCTCAGTGTCACCCTAGGCACAACAGAATGGCACACTGTCCGGTCCTGTGCCATCCTCACAATTGCCCCTGTGTGTGAGCTCATCATTGCAGCCACTGCGTCGATCCATCTCCTGAGGGCCTTCCTTTTCACAGCCCCTCCACTTTGCTAAACACGATGTTCTTCTCCCGGGACTGGTCCCTCCTTACAACATGTCCAAAGTACATAAGACGAAGTATTGCCATCCGTGCTTTGAAGGAGCACTCTGGCCTTACTTCTCCCAAGACATAGTGTACACATAAGCTTTATAGGCACTGGGAAACCCAAACTTTCAAGTAATTTGCGACAATCACTTTATTGGGGTCTGGGATCTGGAGCGGAGTATGCAGAATCTCCCATGTGAACCTGAACGTAAGCTGCCTAACAGAGCTCCCCAAGTTCAGGCCATCCTTCTCTCTGCTGCTGGCAGAGGGAGTTCTTTTAAGCACAGATGCGATCATGTCAGCCTCCTCAAAACCCTTTAAAGCAGTGGTTCTCAACCTATGGGTTACGACCCCCTTGGGGGTCAAACAACCCTTTCACTCAATTCATAACAGTAGCAAAATGACAGTTATGAAGTAGCTACGAAAATAATGTTATGGTTGGGGGTCCCCACACACGAGGAGCTGTACGAAAGGGTCCCTGCCTTGGGAAGGCTGAGAACCGCTGCCTTAAAGGTTTCCTCTTGATTTAGGCCTAGGAATCTCGGACTGAGCTCACCTATTTGCCTGCATGTTGGCATCTCAGTGCTTTCTCCCCTTTTTCTCTTGGACATTCCTTCGACACGCCATCCTGTTCTCCTTTCCCTTCCCTCCCTGGCCCTCCCTTCTCTCCCTTCCCAAGGTGGACCTGACTTCTGTCGGTTCGTTAAACAAGCCATGGCTTCTCAAGCCTCTAGTTTTTGTATATAGTCTTTTCTTTACCAAGAACACCTCCCCCTCTCTTTGCATTGCTACTGCAGAAGTCATTTAAGATAGGCCAACTCCGCTGCAATCACCTTTGACCCCTCTCCCCAAGCTAGATGACTGCTCTGGTCTCTCTGGCCCTCTGCACCCTAGGAATTACTTACGGGGCCATCAGAATCCCTGCAGTAAAATACCACCTGCTTTCTGGGAGGCTCCAGCACAGCAGGCACGCCCCCTACCCCCCATGCAAGATCATCTTGCCTGAATTTACCTCTGAGATGCTAGTGCCTGCTCCAGGGAAGCTTTGGGAAGTATTTTGTTGAACGGATGGTGAGAAATGGCAGAGATGGAGCAGTACACAGATGTAGAGCAAACGTCCTGAATGACCTTGATGGGATGGGCTCATCCATTGCCCATGAGCATCAGCCTAAAAGTGACCAGTCAAGAAGCAGCATGGAGACTTGCCTTTGGGTGAGCTTGACCCTTGGGACATATGGTTCCAAAGTCCTTTCTGGTTTTGCATAACACCCCTCATGTTTGTAAATACTTGTTCAGTGTTTGGTACCCTCTCCAGACTGGATAAGCTATAGGTGGGGGCAAGGGAGAGAGACTGTGTGTATCCTTTCCCACCCCATCTCTAGGGTCCAGCTCAGTGCCTGACACAGTGAGCGTTCGGTCCACGTGTGTTCATCAAGGGATGACGAATACTGGACCGTCCAGGGAACATAAACTCTTCATGTCCTCCATTGCCCCTCCTGTCTTATCCAGGCTTTGATCTGGCTTCAGTTTGAGAACATCCATGAAAATGACCTCTTCCATCCTAGGACTTCTTTTCCGCATTCATCAAACGGTGTGCAGATATGCTCGTATTTCCCATGGAACTCTTGTAGACCCAGCACTGTACCTCATGATGATGAGGATGATGATGATCTGTCCTCTCAAAAGGAAACCCTCGTGTGGGAGTGAGGGGTATGTCTTGCAGGAAGAAGGCCCTGTGGAGTGGACAATTCCAGTTTTTAAAATATTTTCTGCCCAGTAAGGATTTCTTCTTTTACCCCCCCAATGAACATCGCTTTGGGAGGCTCTCTCCCCTGCAGTTTACCTTCTTATCCTTTGGGTAGGGCTGACAACTCCACATCCAGCTCAGAGATGGGCCTTGCTCTCAGGTATTGCTCTTCAGAATGTATCTGATTGAGTCAGGGAGGGGGGCATGTGACCAAGAACCAACCCTGGGATTTTGATCAGCACTGTTGAGAAAGAGACACCCCCTTTCACAGAAAGTCTAAGGCGTGGGGATTTCACGTTCAACCTGCATGGTGACCCTATTGCTGTGACGTGGCGTGAGTTTGCTGACAAAGGAGCCAATGTTCAGGGCAGCAAAGCAAACATATGGATAAGCTCATACCTCAGAATATTCTATGAGTTCCTGAATCTATTGTGCCTGAGGGAATTATCCCTACACGTGGGTATTGGCATTTGGGGAAAGACATTCTTCACCATGCCTTGCAGAATGCTCAACATCCCCAATTCTTACCAACAACATGCTGAGAGTGCCCTTCAAGGTGAAGACCCCAAATACAGGTATCATTGTCAAATGTCCTGGTTGACAGCCCTCAGCTTTTTAGCTTCTTGAGTCAAAACATCCCCATTTTACTTATTCCAGTTGGTTTTCTGACACTTTCAAATGCAAGGCTCTTGACTCATGATAACCTGCCACAGCTTTCTTGTGTGCCTGGAATTTTCTCTTTAGCACACCCATTGGTCTTCTGGGTAGCACATGAGAGCACAGGATTTTCATTCCAAGAGGAAGCAAGAGACTGGAACAAGAACGGTGCAGACAAAGGTGCTTATTTAATATGGACAGATGGAAACTTGACCAACTGACCAAGTCTGATCCTGGAAACAGAGCAAAAAGAGCTGAGGTGAGCATCAGCATGCTGAGACCAGTCGTTGCCATCTAACCTGAATCAGACAGAGGACACACAGCTCGCAGAACTAAGACGCGCTCCTTCCTTGGCATTCTTAGAGGAATTAAATGAATGCCTCCAAAGGTAGCATGAAAAGGAAATCAGAGGAGAATCACCATAACATGTTTGTGGAATTTAGATTTTATGTCAACTTGACCCTGTGTGAACGTGTAGGGGTGGAGTCCAACCTGTCAATCAGGTCACAGCCTCATGATGCCTTCCTGGGGGTGTGGCCTTTTTATAAGGGAACTTCCCCTTTGTCTTGCCCTTCGCCTTCATCTTGGCTGGGAGGCTGTGCCTGCCACCAGTGGTGGCCCCAGTGGGCCCTGTTCGTCTGTGCCCTGTCATGTTTCCTGCGACCTCGGATCCACACAACTCTGCACCCACGGGCTCATGACCTCTTTGCTTCCCACGTCAGTGTTTGATGCCATCTGTCTGCAGCTACATGAGTCTGCAGGGGGCCCTGGCCAGCATTGGACCTACGCACTAGAGCTGGACTAGGCTGGGGTGCCATCTAATGTCAAGTTGCTTCTTGAGATAAAGTCACTTCTTGTACATAGAGGTGTGTCACTGGGTTGATTCTCTAGATGACCCAGGTGAACAGGATGTTCAAAGCAGTAAGGATCTTGATAAGATCACAGAAATGAGGAGGGAGCTGAAGCCAGCTTGGGTCAGGAGAGACTCAAGGGGCTCAGTTGCTTTCTCTTATCAGATAAAGCATTTTCTGAGGGGGGCTGCTAGGTAATTACTCTACTTCTGCTTTTGGGGTCTAAACAGGAAGAATAAACTTTATGCTAGCGAGAATTCAGCATCGGAAGAAACTTTAAAGATGATGTAGGCCTACTTTCCCTCTTCAGTGTATTCTCTTATGCTCACAGGGATGCCGGCTTGTCCTCCCTGAAGTACAGCTCAGAGCCTGCCACTCCCCAGCCAATAACCAGCCAGGATTCCCCTTGTCTGTGCGACAGAGCAGAAGCTCCCCACTGGCACTTTCCTGAGCAGTCAGCCCCTGGTCCTGTTTCTTCTATACCAGATTCTCTGTATATTGGGCTGTGTGTGGGCTCACACCAGTGATATGGCCGTGTGGTGCCTCAGCTCCTCTATGCAACCAACATGGCAGCAGCACCCACCTGCTGAGGCTGTGTGCTTATGATCGCGCTCGCTGTTAGAGGGATCGCTCTTACTTCTGGGTCCTGCAGCATCGAAGGCATTGTCTGACACTTGACGTCAGCAGTCTTGGCACAATGACTTACTAGCCACTTAAGGGTACAACATCTTGGAGTCCCAAATGCTTTAATCTGTTAGGTGGGAATGATAATAACCACACGTGACAGGGATGTTCTATGGATTGGATGAGGTAATATAGGTGAAAACGATAGGGAACTAGATTATTTGGCATAATCTTCTATTCAGTGTACTTGACATTCCCCTCAAATCTTTTTAAAAATTTTTTTAAATAAACCATTTTATTGGGGGCTTGGTACTCTTACAGCTCTTATAACAATCCATACACGAATTGTATCAAGCAAATTTGTACATATGTTTCCATGATCATTTTCTAAACATTTTCTTTCTACTTGAGCCCTTGGTATCAGCTCCTCTTTTATCCCTCTCTCCCACCCTTGGGGCCCCTTCATAAATTATAATTATTGTCATTTCTTACATGGTCCACTGTCTCCCTTCACTCGTGTTTCTGTTCATGCCCCTGAGGGTGGTGGTTGTTAAATGTCTACCATTGCCATCAGTTCCCCTTTTCTCCCCCTCTCCCCCTACCTTCCTCCTACCCTTATGGTATCAGTACTCCCATTATTGTTCCTGAGGGTTCATCTGTCCTGGATTCCACGTGTCGAGGGCTCTTATCTGTACTCGTGTGCATGCTCCAGTCTAGCCAGATTTGTAAGGTAGAACTGGGGTCATGATAGTGGTGGGGGTGGGAAAGGAAGAGTTAAAGAACTAGAAGAATGTTGTGTTTTGTGGGTGGGTGCTATACTGTACCCTGGCTGGCTTGTCCCTTCCTTGTGACCCTTCTGTGAGGGACATTCCCCCCAAATCTTAACCTGCACTCCCAATCCCTCTAAAAAGCACAGCGTGAGCATGGCTTTGTTTCCTGTGAACTCTCCCAGATGCCATCGAGGTGACTCCCCTGAGACTCACCCATTTCATACCAGTCAGTTGCATGTGATCATAGCAGTGGCTGGCAGCTCTCACTCCTCTATGCTCACCCAGGGACACCCTGTGTGACTCTTCATGAAGAAACTTCAAGGGAAGGATCTCCTGAAGATCAAATGGCCCCTCGACTCAGACCTGCCACCTTGTCAAAGTCCACTAGAGGCAGAGAGGCCAACTCCTGGTCACAAAACCCAGGGACTGAGCTTTCAGCCAATGGGCCAGTTCATTGATGCATGCGGAGGCGTGTCTCTGCGAGGCAGAACAGATGCACTATCCTTGCTAGAGCACCTTTTCCCCTGTGGTTGTTAAGCAAGCAAGGCAAATACTCATGTTTGTTTATTGAGCAGAGCTTCAGAACGAGAGAATGATTTGAATGTATAATGGCCCCAGGCCCCAAAAGGTTGCTGAGCCCGTCTCTATAATCAGGCTCCAGAACTTCCCAGTGGACTTGCTGTGTCGGCCTGCCAGAGTACCCCTTCTGGCAGAGTTGGATGGATACCGGGCCTCCCTTCCCCACGCTCTCATGTCTGACCTATTGTTTCTGCAGAGAGATTTATGATGAGCATGAGCTGAAGAAGTTGGCAGCGTAGAATTAGAGTTGGAGATACAGGAGACGTGGGTTGTTTGAGCCATGGTGTGCTCCATTGAGTGAAGTCACTGAGCTATGTGGCCTGGGGCAGCGGATTGAATGTCTGCTAGCCTGCTTATCTAGCAAGTAAGCATCATGAGAGTGCTTTCCAGGCAGGCTCGTTATGAGGCCCAAACGAGCAGGTTTGTGCTTATTTACCTTACCCATTCCGTAACACTGATCGTAAGGTTTTGTGTCAATCTGGCTGGGCCAGAGTTCTCAGTAGTTCGGCAATTGAGGCCTCTCAAGTGATGTGATCTAACATAAATTTAATCCACTCTGGGGTGAAATCTGTGAACATTCAAGCAGCTGGGGGTTAGGATGAGTCCTCCCCTTCATCAGGTCACAGCCCTGATACAATGGAGTGGACATTTCCCAGGGGGAGAGTGGCCTACTCTTACTGAGGCAGACTCTGTGGGAAGACTTCTTCCCTTCGTGTTGTCTGGATCCTGCTCCTGGCTCGACTCGTCATATTATCTGCTGGCCCTGGGACCCCTTGGCAGCCTGCCATATGGCCTGCTGCTCTTGGATTCATCTGCCTTTGCCTCCAAGAGCATGCCACGGGGTCTTCCTGTTTCCTAGTTCATCTTCCTGTTTCCTGGTCCAACTACGGCCAGGAAAAGCCTCCAGCTTAACATCTGACCCACAGACTTGAACCAGACTGAACTTAACAGCTTCTCTATGGTATGGGCCATTTTCACAATGTAAAACTTTTCCTTTATGTGTGTGTGAGTGCACGTGCACACACACATGCCCTTGCCAACACATTCACCCCTAGTTTTGCTTCTCTAGAGAACTCAGCCCAACACACTAGCTATATTTTCTATCTGGTTTTATACGTTTATTTTTACAAGGAGCCCTGGTAGCTTAGTGGTTACACGTTGGGCTGTAACCACAAGGTCAGCAGTTCAAAACTATCAGCCACTCTACAGGAGAAAGATGGGCTTTCTACTCCTGTAAAGAGTTACAGTCTTGGAAACTCATATGCAGAGTTCTATCCTGCCCTATGGGTCTTTATGAATCGGCATCGACTCAGCTGTGAGTTTGGTTCGGTTTTTTATTTCGACAGGATATTAAAGTGACTCTTTTTGAAACCTCCTACCAGTTTAAAAGAAAGAAAAGAAAAGGAAAGGAAAATGTCAAACAATATTGACAGTGTCAACTATGAGGAGGCCTGAGGGCTTAGTAGGTTATGCGTTGGCCACTACCCCCAAGGTCAGCAGTTAGCCTCTGAAACTCAAAGTCCTGCTCTGCACTATGGGGGCACTATGAGGGCGATGGACTTAATGGCAATGAGTTTGGCTTATGTTTTTCCTCTTGACTACGAGGATAAGGAGAGGAATCCCATTTCAGGAAATATTATTTGTCTTTTTAAGGCAGGCAGAGCACTCCTCTGTCAGACTGTCCTAGGTGTTTTGAGACAGACCCAACTTTATGGAGGTTAACAGCCAGCCCTTGACCCCTCATGTTGGTGGGATTCCAAGCACCCTCCAACTGTGCTTCACTGTACAAACTTTGCATGACTCCAGCACTCAAGAGTCAAAGAGACGGTGGTCCCTAAGAGGGCCCTAAGTTTCCTGAAGATGCCCATCTTGAAGGTCAGTGCCAGCACGCCTGGTTTACTTTACACGGGACTTGACATGAAACACCTTTATGGACAAATGAGCCATTAGAGATCCTCAGAGCCCAGGTTATTGGTGCACTTCTGTGGCTCCCTTCTCAAAGGCCCAGCACGTGGACCTTACACATGGACTCAGCATGTTGTTGATAGAATGTTACCTGCTGGCCCAAACTCTCCAGCTCTTCTGGACAGCCCACCTGCCCTGGCAGAAATGCGATGTTCTCCCCCATGAGAAACCCACTGAGGCACAAGGTAGTACACATTTTCCCACTAGGCAAGCATTGAGCGAGTTGCTCTGAGTTAGTGCACCCAATGGCATCCCCTGGGAAGGTTCTCTCTGGTTACAGTGAATTTTTTCATAAAAGCAGTTTGCCTCAAACCTCATTTTTGGTGATGACCGATTTAAGAGAACAGCATGTGGGTGTGAAATTTTGTTTCCTGCTCTGGAAAAATGCTGCAGAAACTGTTGTGCTATTGAACACAGCTTACAAGAACAGTGCTATGTGCAAAACTCAAGTGCATGCATGCCTTTCTCATTTCCCAAAAGGCGAAATGTCCATTGATGACAAACCTTGTTTGTTGAAAGGACAAACTTCCTGAAAGGACACAAATGTCCGTTCATAGTGCATTTGGAGTTCGTTCCACCAGGTCAGACTATTAATCAGGCTTTTTATTTAGAGGTTCTGAAGAGATAGCGTAGCAGTGTGTGACAAAAAGGGCCTGATTTGTGGCAGATGGGTGCCTGGTTTTGCCACCACGATAATGCACCTGCTCACACAGTCATCTCAGTGTGTCAGTTTTAGACACAAAACAGCATGCCTCTCTTGCCCCACGCCCTGACTCACCTGACCTCGCTCCAGGTGACTTCTTTTTGTTTTTATGAATGCAGAAGGAAAGGAAAGGACAGTGATTTGATGACATAGAAGAGGTGAAGAAAAAAAAAATGAGGGAGGTGCTGTCAGCCATCCAAGCAGACAAGTTTGAAAACTGTTTCCAAGAATGGAATGGTAGATTCGACAAATGTATTAAGTGTAATGGAGAGTACTTGGAAGGTGATAAGGTAGTTTTGAAAAAAAAAACAAAAACATAGTGTTGAAAAAAATTTCATTTTGTGGGGTACCCCCTCGTATCTCCATTTTCGCACCCTCAAACCAACTCCTGGAGTTGGCCATTGTGAACGAGTGCAGTGCCTGCCTCAACTGGGGCCTTTTGGATTGCTTTTCCAACTCGGGCCGGCCTTTTTCCTCCGGCCCTTACAGTCTCTGCTCCCCCACCCCTTTGCATCCACAGTCAAGAAAGACAGTTCTCTGACATAAGATCTCTCCACGTTCGTTTTTATTTAAAGACTCAGAAACACAGGCATCATAGTTTTGTCATCACGGTCAACTCTTCCAAAACCACACACTGACATTTGTGTTTGACAAAAACATTTGTGTGTGTGTGTGTGTGTGTGTGTAACTGTGCAAAAATACAATGAATTTCTCAGTCACTCAGCTGAGCTTGGGGTGCACACGACTAATTGTCACATCACAAGATGGCCAGGTGAGTGCCCTTTACCCTGGGAAGTGCTTCCACACCATCTCCCCTGCTTCCCATCATGCCCTTCGCTCAATGTATGCCATCTAGGGACACCTGCCTGCTGCTGCTGCTGGCGCTGCTGTCTGTAATCTGGGTGCCCGCTGTCTCCACTCCTTGTGCTCTGAAAGCAAAGCACCTTAGGTGCCAAGAGGTTACGCCACGACTCCCTCGGATAACTTGGTGGGGCGTTTGGGCCTGACGGGTGTCAAGCGAAGGCATTAGTTCATCTTAACAGGCAGAGTCCTTGCAGGCAAGATGGCCTGAAGAAAAGACTACCTGGGCTCCTGCTCTTCCCAGAGGGTTCAATCTTCATGAAGCTTGGTTCTTGGCCTGTCTTTTCCAACACTCACCTTGCGTCTTTCACCTGCTCTCTGAAAGCTTGGCCTTGGCTCCCAGGGAACCCAGAGGGGAAGGCTGGGCCCTGACTCCAGAGAATTGTGCAGCTGTGGGCTGTTCTTCTCCCTCCCCAGGTGGGAACACAGCCACCCTCTGACTCTGCCAGCAGACGGAGCTGAGTGGGGTCTCCAAAGACAGGGGCACACTTGACCTAACCCCCCCCTAGGAAGGCCCTGGGGTGTTCAGGTGGTTCTGGCCTCCTGCCTTTCCTCACAGCCTGATTAGGCCTTGGGTTACATTTCCCGGTACGCACCATCGAGTGACCAGCTGCTAACCAAAAGGTTATGGGGTGAACCCACCCAGAGGCTCGGCGGAAAAAAAGACATGGTGATTTGTTCCCACAAAGTATGTAGTATTGGAGACCCCAGGGAGTTGCTCTACTCTGTCAAACACAGGCTGGACACACAGTGCCACCACGCCGTGAACAGCAGCTAGAAGAGAAATGTGTCCAAATTAGTCCATTCTGAGCAGATTTTCCTTGTTATCTTGGAACCTGAGATAATTCTGGCTTTCGTGGTGAACAAGCGGGTCAGTCCTTGTGCTAATTCATGCCTGTTCTTGGCGATGACGTGGTTTGCAGAACACACAATTTGCGGTGTTGGGAACTAATTTGGTGCCGCCATGGCGAGTGTGTGGCCGTGGTTCTGATGAACTCCATGAACAGGGCTCTCTCTGCGTAAACCGGACTTTTCTTCTTGGTTTCAAACACATTTCTTAAATCTATTTTCATCTAGAATGAGCAAATGAGCCTTTCTCTAAACACGATCTTGAGAGCAGGGTGGCCACCTGGCAGTCACACGTCGCCAAGTCTGGTCCCAGAAAAACAACTCTGAAAAGAAGTGTTCTGTGATTTCAAAGGGCCCCTGCCGGGCAAGACACCGTGCTTCCGGAATGTGCTGCTTCCCTGCGACCAGGGAGATGCTTGGGTTACCAAAGGCTAACTTATTCAGTTTCATTTCAGTCCGAGTGGTTCAGGGATGGAGGGAGAGGAGTTACAAATGGGAGCTTTGCACCGGTTCACACGTTAAGGTGTGGATCCCTTGATAATGCAGTTGCCTTGTGACAGGGACCCCCTTGTGGGAAGAGAGCGCGGTACGAACGAAGACGTTTCCTTCCACGCCATGTGGCTGAAAAGCTCACAGTCAAAGCTGCCCTTTCCTCCTCCCCACCCTCACCCAGCTCCTCTTAGGGTTTGACCAGTAAGCTTCATTCTCTCAGCCCCCCGCAAGGGTGTCTTGAATGGCCTGGCTCCTCTTGATTTTTCTTTTAAGTCTCTAGCGGATGAAGGTTTGCGTGGCCTGGTGTGGGAGTATTTAGTCCTTAAAGAAAACAAAACAAAACAAGCAGAAACTTCACCAGGAGGTGAATCTGAACCATGGTACAAACTGTACATGCCTCCAGCAAGAAGCCATCGTGGGGTCCCCCTAGTTGCTGTCATTCTCTCTGCCTGCACTAACGAAGGGAGGGGAGCCTGCCTTCGTGGGCGAGGGTGGACCTTCACGTGTTCTCCTTACTGCCACACGAAAGGCCATGACAATGACCCTTCCTAGCACTGCTTCCAATTCTTGAATCATAACGTTTGGGTAAGGTTTTAAAGAAGTTGGCTCTTTCCAAATTCTCACCTCCCTCCCTGCCTTCTCTCTTACTCCACGGGGCAGGAGCCAACATTTTTACTATTAAGGATGCGGGCTTCTCGGCCTTACTCCAAAATTCATATGGTAAATATAAAAATTCTGCCTGTTTGATGTCGCCACAGACGCCCCAGCCCCCCACCCCCTCTCAAGCTCAACCAAGTCCTAGTGTTTACAAAAAAGGCAGCACCAGATGTATGGAAAAATAGGCAATGTAGGACCTATTAGAAATATATAAAATCGACCAGCTTTACATGAGAAAGATAAGATGGTAAGAAAGAGGCGAGCGATGGGGAAGGGCGGCAGTGGTGACCGAACCAAAATGCGGTTGCTTCTAATATTGGCAGGAGATAAAGCCAAACGGGGGTGTGGCCCCAGCCCCCAAAGAGCCATGCGACTGGCTCCCCAAGCCAAACAGGCCAGTCAGCACCCTTGTGGCAGAGCACCTCTCCTTCGGGAACACGCTGGCTGAGTGGCCCCGGGCGGCTTATTGAGGTATATAGAGAGGGGGACCTAGCAACTCCAACTTCCTCCGGACCCCCAGGGCCGGCCTAGTAAGACATTCTGTGAGCTCTCGGGCCCACTCCCCCGCTCCTAGCCCCAGCCTGAAGGTGCCAACGCCCCCAGGAACCTTCAACCCCATCTTGCATAGGCAGCAAACCAGAACACCGCAGCGCGGCAATAAGTTACAGCAATGACATCGGCTCTCCTTTCCTCTTCTCCTTCTTTTTGAAAGAGGGTTTCTTGACAACGCACACAGAGGGGGAGTTGGTACGTCCTTGAAGAACCACCCCAGTGTGGGGGCGCTCGAGGTTGGGGGCTGCAGCAGGCAGAAGGCACTACCTTAACACCCCTCCCTAGCCCCGCGCCCTGGAGGAAGCCTCGCCCCATGCCCCCTCCCTGTTACAGGAAGGTGGTGCCCTTCTGCCCACGAGGCTGCTCCAGGGGGCTGTGTGCCAGGGCTGCTGGGGGCAAGTCTCCATCCTCGGTGAGCAGGGGTGCCGGCGGAGGGCCGGGCCTCAGAAGCTCTCCACGAAGCTGCCCGGGAAGAGGCCGGTGCGGCCGTTCCTCTGCAGGGTCCCCTTGTACCAGCCGTCCTCCCGCTTCTTGTGCACGAAGACGATGTCGCCCTCCTTCAGCTCGATCTCCGCCTCACTCTGAGGGGGGTAGGACACCACCACGCGGTACCTGGGGGGCGGGGGGAGGGGGGAGGCAGAGGAGGAGGAACCAGAAGCCATAGGTGAGCCTGAGACTGCGGAGTAGGGCTGCCCCCCTCCCGGGTTCGTGTCATTGTTGGGTGGGGAGAGGAGAGCTGAAGGGGCCCATGTGACGCAGTGAAGTATGCATTAAACGCCAGGCCAGTAGTTCGAACCTACCTGCCACCCTGTGGGGAGAAGAATGAGGCTGCTTACTTCCATAAGGATGGACAGCCTGGAAACCCTGAGGAGCATTCTACTCTGTCCTGTGGGAAGCTTAGGAGTCGGAGTCCCATTGATGGCAGTGGGTTTAGTTTGGTTCAAAGATTTGAATCTCTCTCTCTCTCTCTCTCTCCTGGGGAATCATCTCAGGCACCCATCTGTGCACTGGAACACCCACCTTCTTGATGAAAGCCTCCCTCACCCTCAGTGCAGCAGGCACAACCTCCCAGGTAGAGTTCAGCCAGTCACTCTCCCTGCCCTCAGACTGTGGTCTCCCCAGCAGCGGGGGTGCCCCTTTCACCAGCCCCACCCCCCACCTCCCCCGACCCCGGCAAGGACAATGGATGAGGAGTCAGGACATGCGGCAACAGTCTCCTTAGTTTTGCTCTACTGTTTGGGCTAGCTGTTCCGTCCTCTCCAAGCACTGCTGACTTGGTCTCCGGTACTGCCTACCTCCTGAGGGGCTGGGCAGCCACGTGCTGTGTGAGGTTCTTTGCTCCCAAGTATGCTCCCAACATTATAAACAGTGGTCTCCTTAGCACTCGGACTGACCCCAGGTGGTCCATGGGGTTCAGCCTTCGATGCATCTCATTTGCATGCTTTCTCCTGCTCCCCTTCCCACTGAACCTCGGCCCTTCCCTACACACACACCCCACCCCCACCTCTGTAAGTGTCCCTGGTCAGACCAACGTTTGCATAAACCTCTGACCCAGAGTTACAAGTGTGGAGACATGCCTCTGCCCACTGGTGACTTTGGGGTGTGGCTGGCCCTGGGGTTCATGCAGGACCTGTGGCTGGCAGGATATGTCGGGGAGCTCTCCGCATACAGAGCTTCCAGGATCGTGAGACACCGTGTCAGGCACGCTTATAGCCTGCGCAGGGGTGGTTGGACCAGCAGGGGGCAGTGGCTACAGCGAGGAATGAAAGCTGGCGGGCACCCACCCGCACACCTGCCACACAGGACTGGCCTGGCGGGGGTGGGGGGTGGGGGTGGTGGGGGTGTCGTGCTGATCCAGCCTTCTACTAGAACACCACCCCAAGGTGCTAACTCAGGTGTCAGCCTAAAAAGGAGCCCCAGTCAGTGACTGTAAACTAGCAGCCGCTCCTCGGGAGAAAGATGGGGCTTTCTACTCCCGAAACAGGTACAGTCTGGGAACCCACAGCGTCGGGTCTACCCTGTCCTAGAGTGTCAGTTAGGAGTCAGAATTGACTCGATGGCAGTGGTTTGGGTGTATTTTGAGACCCGCCTAAGACTGGTGGTTGAACCCCCCCCCCAGCAGGGCTGTGGGAGAAGGTCCAGTTGCCTGATTTGGTGAAGGCTAAAGGCGAGAAAACCTTCTCGATGGAGCGCCTTTCCTTCCTTCCCTCCCTCCCTCCTTTTCACAGTTGGCGGGGTTTAGCAAGTTCACAGGTGACCACAAGCCAAGATCAGAAAGCATGAAGGAGGGAGTCTTTGGTCCACAGCGGTGCCTCTGTTCAGCCATTAGCCAAGTCTCTCTGTGGTTCTCTGACTCTTGGTCCACATGGCCTCTTGGCCTCTGCCTTGTGCCCACCCACTGCCCTGCCTCACAGTCTCGTGGTCTCTGGTCTGAGCACCGCAGCTTCTGCGGCCTCCACCCCTTCAGACTGGGATGTCACACCGCTCGATGGGGGGACAGTGGAGTGAGAAAGCTAATGGGGAATTTCCATGAGCTTTTTGGAGACCCCTTGCAGTCTACAGCGCACAGGAGTAGGACTATGAGTCAGACCTCACTCCGTGGAAATTATTTAAAGGGCTGGAAGTCCCTGAGGGAACTCCTCTTGCTACAGAGACACGTTTGACCAAGGCGTCGTCAGCCCAGCCCAGCCCTGAATCTGGCCCCGCAGCCTGTGACGGCCTGCTGGATGGTCCGCAGTTCTGGGGGCTGCACCCAGCTGACAAGGGAATCGCTCCACAAGGTGCCTATAATAAGCATCAGTCCAGACCGCTGTCGACCCGCCCGCTCCGGGCGAGCGCTTCCGACCTCACGGCTTGAAATACCACTCATATTGATGGCTTCCAAATTGGGACCCACAGCCCAAGCCTGCCTGGGTCACCACAGTTGACCCCACTTCAGTCTGTTCTCAACTCATGGGCCAGAGGGATTCGCTGACAAGTCACGTCATGTCCTTCCTCTGCTCAAAGCTCCCCAGTGGTCACCTGTCACTCCCAGGACAAGGCCAGGAACCCGGGGCCTGAGCCCCCCATGGCCACTCCAGTAGCCTCTCCAGTTAGGCTTTGCCTGCTCACTCCAGCATGTGGGCTTTGAGCCAGGCCTTGGGCACCCCAGGTGGCCCCACCCCAGGGTGGGTGCATTGAGTGTTCCCTCTGCCTAGAAGGAGCACTCTGTCACCTTGTCAGGCGGCTCTAATGTCTACCCCCTACCTGCCTTGCCCCGGGGACTTGCATCCAGCATGCTGGGCCCTCTGTCTCCTACTTTCCTGTATCGTCTGTCTCTGAACACTGGGGCGAAGGCCCATGCCCACGGGAACTGCTGCATGTTTTTTGCCTCTTGCGTTATTGTCAGCATCTAGCATAGTCCCTGGCATGCGACAGTTGCTTAGCAAATAGCTGTTGGGTAACTTCACTGTTGAATACATGAAGGCAGGAAGGCTAGAGGGTAGGAGATGGCGCAGTGAGTGCCAGCCAGGGGCCCGAAGCTTCTGTTGGGGGGTGGGGGTGGGGGGGATGGTAGGGGATGAGGAAGGCATCCTGACACTTGGCGGCTGATTCGGCTAACCCTGCAGCTCCACCATCCTCTTCCTTATAAATAGTTCTGCCTCCTGGCCCGGCTGGCCTGGCTGGCCTCGTGTCACTGATGGGCCCAGTCCAAAGCGGTCCATCCATCATCTTGCTCCTCGACTGATCAATCTGGCTGTGGGCAAAGGCAAGTCATAGGAGCTGAAGTGTGCACAGCAGGCAGAGCAGCTGAGAGTAGTTTGTCATGCTGTCATCTGTCCTGCAACGTCCGGAGCTTAGGGCCCGAGGATGGGGGGCACTGGCGGATTGGGGAGGAAGGTCCGCCCACTGAGAGGCGGGCACTGAGCCCACCAGGGCACCCAGAGGATGCCCCTCTGGCTGTGCCCTGGCCCTCAGGCCTGCAGACAGTGCGCTTCTAATTGTGGGGACTGCTGGACACCCTTCAATCCAGGTGGAGACCTCAAGGTAGGGGGCAGCTGAATGGCCCTGGTATATGGTTGTTGGGTGCCCCCGAGTTGGTTCAGGAGAACAAAACCACTGCCTGCTCCTGCGCCATCCTCACAACTGTTGGCACGTTAGAGCCCACTGATGCAGCCACTGCGCCAATCCATCTTGTTGAAGGCCTTCCTCCTCTTGGCCACCCCATCCACTTTACTAAGCCTGATGCCCTTCCTCAAGGACTGCTCTCTCCTGACATGTCCAAACTACACGAGACAGTCTCAGCTTCTTGCCTCTAAGGATCATTCTGGCTGTACTTCTTCCAAGAGAGAGTTGCTTGTTCTTTTGGCAGTCCACGGTACTATCAGTATTCTTCCCTTGCATCACAATTCCAAGGCATCGGTTCCTCTTCCGCCTTCCCAGTTCAACGTCCAACTTTCACACACAGATGAGGCAACTGAAAATGCCCTGGCTTGGGTCAGGTGCACCTTAGTCCTCAAAGTAGCATCCTTGCTCCTCCACACATTGAAGAGGTCTTGGGCAGCAGATTGACCCAAGGCATGGCGTCCTTTGATCTCTTGACTGCTGCTTCCATGAGCACCGATTGTGGGTCCCGGCAGGCCAACTTCACCAGATGGAGTTGTGTTCATTGCCCCGGGGTGCCAATGATGAAGTGCTTGGGGGTTAGCAAAAAGGTTGGTGACGCCAGCCTCCAGGGGCTCTGTGGGAGGAAAGTCTGGGGATATGCTTCCCATAGCATATGTGTGAGGATGGTGGTGGGGAGTTCTACTCCGTCACACGGGGTCACTAAGAGACAGCATCAACGTGGAGCAGCAGTCCCCAGGTGGACCTTCCCAGCTCTCTCTTCACTCAGTGGCTCCCTCCTATCTTTCCTTTTCTCTTCCACCACCTTCCCAGGAGAACTAAAGAAACCCTCTGACCAGGCTTCCTGCCAGTTTGCACATGCTATGAGCAGACCTCAGCGGCCTCCTTCCCTGAGCCATAGCCAGGACTGGACCTGGATCCACGAGAAAAAGCATCCTGCTCTTGTCCTCCTCCTTCGGCCTGGCTGCTCCCCAGCTAAAGTGCTGGCCTGTCCAGGCGGAGGGGCATGGGAGACCTCTCCCACTCGGTCTTTCATCGACATAGACCGCTGGTGCACCCTGTCAGCCACAGCCCCACCAAGAGTCCCTGGTGCAAATCATCTGGGTCACCCAGGCAGCACTGACCTGTGGGGTCTTCAGTGAGTTTGCTATGAGTATTTGGGTCTTAGAAACCAGGAAACGATAAACTAATGATAACGAGAGGGCCCCTAAGTCAGCATTTCTTGAAAGGATGCTAAATGCCAGGATCCTGGAGTCAGGTTGCTTAACTCCATTCTAACCCAATTTGACACCCGCCCTGGGGAATAGGGAGAAATGTAAAACGCACGGCCGTCGAGCTGATTCTGACTCATTGCCGCCCTACAAGACAGAGCAGAGCTGCCCCAGTGCGATTCTCAGGCTGTACATCTTCAAGGGAGCAGAAAGCCTCATCTTTTTACTGTGGAGTGACTTGTGGGTTCGAACTGCTGATGTTATGGTTAGCAGCCCATGTCAAACCCACTGCGCCACCAAGGCTCACAGAACAGGGGTGAGATGGGCATTTCCCACAAGTTCTGTGGATGAGTGCTGTGCACACCAGTGGTATCTGAGAATCAAGGGCTTAGCAGGAACACTCCGGGTGGGAAGACTTTATATAAGGAGGCTTCAAAAAGCGGTGGAAAAGTGGTATTAAAAGAGAATGGAAATTTTCTGTGAACTTCTGAATCCCCTTCAAAACTTCACAGAAGAGCCTTGATGGGGTTATACATTGGGCTCCCAACCACAAGGTCAGCAGTTTGAAACC
Organism: Echinops telfairi; assembly: GCF_000313985.2. NCBI lineage: Eukaryota > Metazoa > Chordata > Mammalia > Afrosoricida > Tenrecidae > Echinops > Echinops telfairi. Next base: position 14,218,545 of record NW_022111368.1, read on the forward strand.
ACCAGCCCACTCCTTGGCTTTCTGTTCCCATAAAGGGTTATAGTCCCCAAACCCTATAGACCCCACTCTACAGGGTCACTATGAGTCAGAACTGACTCAATGCAGTGAGTTTGGTACCTTTGGTTTTGAACCTTCACACAGGACCTGGGAGTGCCTATGACCCCCATCCTCAACTTAGTTAGGACCAATAAGTCATGATTTTGGAGTAATTGGGGCTTAGGGTCCCTGGTAGTGTAGTGGCTTATGCCCTGAACTGCAAACGACAAGGTCAGCAGTTTGGAACCACCAGCCATCCGCAGGAGAAAGATGAGGTTTTCTACTCTTGCAAAGATGTTCAGCCTCGGAAACCTACATGGGGCAGCACTTACTCTGTCCTACAGAGTCACTGTGATTTGCTACCGACTTGAGGGTGGTGAGTCTTTTGAGTTTCGAGCTTGGAAGACCCACTGGCCGAGAAGACCCTGGTTCAGCCCTCGGTTAGTGAGCTGACTCCCAGTTAAGGGGGTACAGAGGCCCCCGGCCTCACTGTCAGGCAGGTAAGCTACCTTTGTGGGTGTGGCCTCTCACATTGCAGAGTGCCTTCTCCTAGGGGGAGGGGAAGGGCTAGCGTGGGCCCTGGGCCTCCACAGGGTGGCCCCAAATATAACTGCCTTGGACATGGTGTGACAAAGCCAGGTCCCTTTTACTTTGGGCACACTAGGCCCTGGCAAGCCTCTCCTACCACCTCGGGTTCTAGAAAATGCTGATGGGGAGAGGATGGGGAGCGTGACTCCCACCTCCTCCCAGAACAGCGTCTGCAAACTGCTGGATGTTCCTCGGAGGAGAGCAGATGGCCACTGGGATGCAGCAAACGGTCTGATGGGGCCTGACGGCAGGGCAATGCACAGACGCAGCGGCTACCTCGTCTGCATCTCTGCTCTCCCAGCTCGGGCAGTTTCCGCTGGACCCTGAAGCTGTGTCCACAAAGCTGGGACACAAAGCTCAGGGCCTGCCTAGTGTGTGTGTATGTGTATACAGAAAGCTCAGGGCCTGCCTACCTGGGAGACTCAGTGTGTGTGTGTGTGTGTGTGTGTGTGTGTGTGTGTGAGAGAGAGAGAGAGAGAGAGAGAGAGACAGCCCTCTGCGGCCTGCCAAGCCTTCTCCAAACACCTGCACTGGCTGCCTCTTTTCTTCTCCAAAGGGGGCGGGGCAGACAGTGAGATTTTTCAGACTCTGAACACAACTTTTGGCTTTTGCCTCAACTGCCAGATGTGGCACAAACAAGCAGTTTTAAAAATGTACTTTGTGGTGGGGGTGGGAGGCGGTAGGGGGAGTAATGTTGGTGCCTCTGAGCAATTCCCTGATTGAATGAGCCCAGATGGGTGCGGGGTGAATTTATACGAGAAAAGTGTTTAACGAATGGGTCCAGATGATCCCCAAGATTCTATGTTCCTCTTCCTGCGGCCTGAAAGGAATGACGATTCCCCACTGCAGGCAGGAAGGGCGCTATGGGCCGAGTAGGACTTCCGCTCCCCCTGTGCGGTGAGGGTGACTTTGACCTGCTGAAGGCAATGCAGGCTAGGTCAGTTATGGCTGATTTTCCGAGGGCAAACTCAATGAATCCAAATAGCTGAAATGGAAATAAATTCTTATCACTGCGTAGTGCAATAAGCTCTCTGTGTGTTTGCTGGTCCTCCATGTGGTTGGCTTTGCGAAGTCCTGGATTGAATGCTGAGGAGGACGGGGTGCTCCAAGTGGGTGCAATGTGGCTTGTATAGCGTCCGATCCCGCCCACGTACAACAGACCAAACTCACTGCCATCGAGTCGATGCTGACTCATGGCAACCTAGAAGACAAAGTTGAACTGCCCCTGGGAGTTTCCGAGACTGTAACTCTTCACAAGAGTGGAAAACCTGGTCTTTCTCCCAGTGATCCACTGGTACCTTGGAAGTCGTAGATTTCCAAGACTCTACCGTAAACATGATCAATGCATGGATGAGGGTGAGTCAAAAAGCATTGCTCCTAAGCTTCCAGTTCACACACACGCAGGTTTATTCCAAATGAAATGTGTTTAAGGATGCTTCTGGGATCGGTGGATGGCTGCAGACAAGTTCTCTCAGGAACACACTTGCTTTAATCTTGTTAGGGTGCCTTCGAGGAATGAGCTCATCAAAGCTGTGGTCTCCAGGAGGGTCTTTGGGGCCAGTTAACTTCAAGGCAGCGAGGGCAGCCTGGAAAGTTAAGGCCACTGCTTTGGGAGGCTCTCAAAGGGACCCGTCTTGCTAGATTTTCTTGAAGCCTAGGATGATCACGGGGGCTCATTATGAAGTTTATTTACAAATGGAAAGTGGCATTGGTGAGAGAAAGACCAGCCAACCTTCACCAAAGAAGCTGTCTTTCCCCTCGCTCATCCTTTGAGGATAACAAGGACCCTTCTGCAATTATTCCATTGGGAAGCCATGTCTCATCCCTGCTACAGCCTGGCCAGGCAGCAGTGGAGTGCTGGTAAGTAATAACAGTTCCTGGGCACTCATGATTTTCCATGAATTAATTTAGGTGTCCTTAGGCCTTGTTATCCTTATGTCATGCATGTGCTACTCAAAGGAAGGAAGAAGCTTGCTTGAGGTGAAAGGGCCGAGAACTGGCACGTGTCTCTGCTCCGAGGCACTTTGCAGTATTGCCAATCCATGGATTTTGTCAGGAGGCAGAAGTCCAGAGGATGGGAAGGCAAGGAAGCAGCCCAGCATGCGAGCAGTCCAGGATTGGTGGGTCTCTAACGGGAAGACAGGGGTCTCACTGACTTGAAACCTCATGCACTCACGTCCCACGGCTATGGTCCCTGGGGGATGGGGCTGCAAACAGATTGTGCTTGACTGCAAACCCAAAGGTTGGTAGTTTGAATCCACCTCATGGAACTGTGAAAGAAAGGCCTGATGATCCGTAGAGAAGGCAGCCAGGAAGATGCTATGGGCTTGCTATGAGCTGGAATCAAAACGATGGCGACATGTATGTTCTTTATAAGCCATATCTCCTTACTGGAGGAACCCTGGTGGTGTAGGGGTCACACAGTGGGCCGCTAATTGCCAAGATCAGCACTTGAAAAACCACCAGCCGCGCTCTGTTGGAGAAAGATGAGGCTTTCTCTTCTCGAAAGTAGTTAAGAGTCTTGGAAACCCACGGGGGCAGTTCTACCCTGTCCTATAGGTTCGCTGGGAGTCAGAGTTGACTCGATGGCAGTGTTTGGTCTTTGAGTTTTTACACCACCTCGTTACGAGTTCTACTTTATGACTTCCCATGCAGATTATCCACAGGACAAGAGTGTGTGCAGGAGATGGCCCAAGCGGCAAGTCCCATTGGAAGCATTCCTGATCGGCACTTTGGTTTTCTACATCAGGCTTGGGGTTTGGTCCATACACGTCTACTTCTGTGAGACAGACTACTTGCCAGGGAACTGACAGGGGAGGGATGGTAAACTTGTAGGCTGAGGACTAGATCCTGCTGGAAGGAGTTCCCCAAGGAATGACCTCCCTACTGGCCTGTCTCTGCAGCCCCCTTCAAGGTAGACTTCCTTCCTTGGGGAGCAAGGAAGAGAGCAGCCTCAAGCAATAGCCACACACACCAGTCAAGACCCGTGGGAGTGCAGACCTGGGAGGCACTTGGCGAATACAGCCTTGAATATCGCTGCGACAGAACCGGGCCGTCCCTCCCAGGGGAGAGCAGCCTCCTTCTGAGGCATTTGCTGGCGAGAACCTTGGTCTTGACAGCCCTTGATGGCGTTTCTCCATCGTTTCCCCCATTTCTGTCACCATCGAGTGGGGGGCGCACAGTGCGCACTCCATAAACAGTTGGCAAGTTGGTGCCTATGCGGGGCCTCCACCAGCAGGGCTGCTCGCCTCTACGAAGTGTGGGATCACAGCTGCCCCCGCCCTTCTGCGTCCAAGCTCGTTGGTGTTGTCTGCACACGGCTTCGAGGCCACAGCCCGGAGGCTTTCTGGAGCTGTCCCAGTGTTGTTTCCATGCTGACTCCTCAGCTCCAACCATCCCGAGCTCCCTGGGACACTAAGTGGCTTATGGTTGAGGGGAGATGGAAGTTTTTCTTCTGGCTCATTAGGAAGCTGTTTGGTTAGAGGCAGTTTTTTTTTTTTTTCTCTTTTCCTGGAAAACTCTTTTCACTAATGAAGCTCCGTGGTGCGCGCTCAGGGACTAAGAGGGTGCCAAGAGCTCCCGGGCAGCTTGCGGCTCTTCTGAGTACAATGACACCCTGATTAGACCGAACAGTCGGGGAAGGAAAGTCAGCCTTTGCCATTTCTAGCTACTCATAGACTTCTGGACTCTTTACTTTTGTATTTTTTAGCACAGGGTCTTTTAAGACACTCTGTTGAGGGTTGGTTACAGACGTCATGCCTTTGAAGATGAAGTTGAGAGAGATAGAAACTCGGGTGAGATAGGAGAGAGGCTTTCAAGTATGTAGAAATCTATCATCCTCATGAACCACACGGACTCTGGGTGACCCAGGGAGGAGAGACTGGGACCTGTATTCAGAAGACCAGGCAGCTAGATGTTGGCTTTGGGGAAGGAGGAAGGTTCTGGGAACCAATAGTCCCTGGAAAGTTGAAGGGCATCCTTGGGGCAAGGACGTGGAGGAGAGTGATGGCTGTCTACGAGCGCATGAGTGCATCCGTGCGGTTACTTGACGGCCGAGGAGCTGCTTCCGGCCCAGGCACTTCTCTGCGGTTGGTGGTGCTGTGACGGGGCCCAGAAGAGAGCTGTGTGTCAGACAGGACTCATCAGGACCCTGCATCCAAAAGAACAACACACCACCTGGTCCTGCGCCACCCTCACGACTGTTCCGACGTCTGAACCACTGTGGCAGCCACTGTGCCCATCGTCTTGTTGAGGACCTTCCTCTTCGTCACTGCCCTCCACTTTACAAACATGATCTCCTCCTCCAGGGACGGGTCTCTCCTGAGTGAACACGGCAGGCAGTAGGGTAGGATCCAGATGCAACGATAGCCCAACAGAAATGGGCATTTTCTATACTGTGGATAAATCAGAGACCCCTGGGCCCCTCTGTGGATGGCTGCTGATCACGTGGCTTCCGTGACTAAGAGATTGGCATATGTGGTCAGACCACCCTTGGCTTAAACCCTGCCTGGCTCTGCTACTCTCAGTGTGATCTTGAGCAAGTTACTGAGCCCTTTACTGACCTCAGCTTCCTCATCTATAACATGGGGATAACAAGGCGATTGAGCTCACAGGGTCCTTGGGAGGATTCCATGAGCGAAGAACCAGAAGATGACTTAAAACATGGTGGGCTCATAGTGAGGGCAGTTACTAAGCTGTATACAGGGTCTATCTGGAATCCACATTGAGGACCGAGTGGTCTGAGTATCACCAATGGCACAGAACATTTGATCAATGTTAGCTATTATTCCATGAGGAGGAGCCCTGGTGAGGTAGTGGTTATGCATTGGGCTTCGATCCGAAAGGTCAGCAGTTCAAAAGCACCTGCTACTCCATGGGACAAAGATGAGGCTTTCTACTTCTGTGAAGAGTCGCCATCTGGGAAGCCCACTGGGCAGTTCTACTCTGTCCTCTACAGTCGTCAGGAGTTGGAGATGACAGGATGGCAGTGAGTTTGGTTTTTTATTCCAAGAATAGGTGTCAATACAGAAACACATTTTGACTAATGGTTGATCACATGTCTATAACTACTGGCCCCTGGCCTGTTCCCCCAGGGCCTACAGAGAGATGTTCGCAGGGCACCGGGCCCCAGGAGTCCAATCCCCTCCATCTGCCTCAGCCAAAACCAACCGAGCTCACTGCCATGGGTCACTTCTGACTCACCTGCTGGAGGACAGACTAGAAATGGCCCCCAGGTTGCCAAGGCTGCCCATCTTCACGGGAGCAGATGCCTCCCCTCACTTGCTCCCTTCATCTAGACCAGGGGCTGGCACGGGACAGCCTGTGGGGTCCATTGTATCCATGAGAGCTAAGAGTCCTTACATTTTAAAATAAAAAGATGAAAGCAAGAGTTGCATAATATCTCATGCCATGAGCAAACCAGCTGACATTTAAACTTGTGTCTGATCCATAAAGCGTTCTTGGACCGCTTCGCTCACTCTTGGGCAGATTGTTTGTGCTGTCAGGGGAGTCGCTGTGACAGAGATGTTGCTGTGTCTCATCGCGACCCTGTAGGACAGCCCTCAGATGCAACAATACTCACTGTCTAACATGTTGACAGAAACGGCTGGCGACCCTGGACTGGAGAGAGGAGAGGGGTGGGCATCTGCAGTTAGCAGCTTCTCAGGTTGTAGTGGCCACTCGCTAAGGGGCAGTGCGGAGACTCCTTTTGGGAAGGACCTTCCGCCAGTCTGTCTAACTGAGCAGGCCGGGAGGATTACTATGGTTTTATTATTTAAACCAGTGGTTCTCAACCTTCCTAATGCCTCAACCCTTTAATACAGTTCCTCATATTGTGGTGACCCCCCCCCACAACCATAAAACTATTTTTGTTGGTACTTCATAACTATAATTTTGCTACTGTTATGAATCAGGCGACCCCTGTGAAAGGGTTGTTCGACCTCCAAAGGGGTCACGAGCCACAGGTTGAGAACCACTGATTTAAGCAGTATTTCAATGTTCAGCGGCTGAGCAAAACGGTTTCCCACTAACTTGACAAGCCTTTTCATCTCTTCATAACGCCTTCCATCCTTCATGTAAGAATTCTCTTAGGGCTGGTAAGTCACCTACAAAGTAGAAGATGAACCCATTGACACCCCCCACCCCCTATAAAATCCAGCCTGAGGCTCCTTCTGTCGAGGGGAAGGAGCAGCAGGCAGTTTCTGCTGGGGGCAGTCCAGCCTCCCGGCAGGCGGTGTCCCCTCTCCCTGGTTCTCAGACTCCTCATCTAGAAAACTCTCCAAACCAAAGCCAACCTCACTGACGTGGAGTCGATCCGACTCACAGCGACCCTCTAGGACAGGGTAGAACTGCCCCTGTGGGTTTCTGAGCCCGTAATTCTTCAAGGGAGTAGAAAGCCCCATCCTTCTCCTGCAAGTGGCTGGTGGTTTGGAACTTCTGACCTTGCAGTTAGCAGCCCAACACGTGACTTCCACACCACCAGGGCTCCTAGGTGGAACGGTATGAAATTGGCATTTTAGGTAAAAAATGAATGCCTATCAACAATTTCCTATGGTTCACCCTGATGGACTAAACCCTTTAAAGCCGATTCTGAGTTTGTTGTGTGCGATCAAGTGGGGTCCGACTCATAGCCACGCTGTAGGACAGAGTAGAACTGTCCCGCTGGTGCCGGTTGCTGTACCTTTTCCCTGGACCTGCCGAGGGGTTAGAACCTCTGACCTTTTGGTTAGCTCAGCCAGGCATGGGACCACCTAGTCACCAGTGTTATCTTTGAGACACATCGCACAATTCTCAGATGTCAGAGTGGAAGGAGGTTCCAGAGAAGCCATTTTGGGGAGGGACAATCCGTCCCTGGGAACACAGCCTGTGGGGCTCACTGTAGGGGTGCTAAACCGACTTATGGGCACACAAGTCCCCGTCGCTCTCTGATGGCTCGTGGCTTGGGCTCGGTAGCTCATAGACTCGCCCCACCCCGAAAGGCAGATGAACTCGGAGAGCAACATAGGCTCCACTTCCCACACTCACTTTACCCAGATGCTTGCTTCCTATCCACACTCAGGAGCACCGGGAGAGCCTGGGCTGGGGAGTGGCGGCCAGGAATCCTAATCTTCAGAACAGCTCCAGGGCTCGACGCCCACTGTCTCTGGCCTCCCTCACCGCCAGCGCACAGGGTGTGGGCGCCCAGCCCCCCTCCCCACCTTACCTCTCTCTGGACAACGGCTTGGGCTCGGGGCAGATAGCAGCCACGGAAAGAGGCACTTGCCTCGAAGGGGACAAGGAGAAGTTCAGATCCAAGGAGCCGGTCTTCCTGTGCAGGGGCTCCATTCCCATGGCGCCCTGCATCTCGCTCTCTATGGGGCAGGAGCCTGCTCTCCCATGGCTGGACAGGGAGGACACTTCGGGTCCCACAGCGCCCTGCAGGGAGGCGTCCACTTGGGGGTCGTGGGTCGGAGAGATAGATGGTGGGGACCGTGACTTCTTCTTGGTCGATGCTCCCGCCAGAAGTTTCAGTAGCCCGCTCTTCTTCTCCTTCTGGAAAGAATGGAAGCCAAATGGGTTAAGACGTCTCCGTTCCTGACTTGTTAAGTGAGAAGGGGTCAGCGTCATCCCATCAGAAAGCTGTCAACACAATCGTGTGGAGCCAGCTCAAGGAGTACAACCAAGTTCAGAGTTCGAGCTATTTCCAGTTCTTGCTTTTCTTCCTTGACCACCCCCCCTACCCCCACCTCACAGATCCAAGAGGGCCTTCGTCTGGAGAAGTGGGTGACTCCCAGGAATGAAGGCTGGGCTTCCATTTCTCTGGGTGACCCAGCATCCCTCTCTCCGTCTTGTTCTGGTCTAGGGCCTTCGTTTGTCTGAGCCACAGAAACCAGGTGGTTTGGGCAACCTCACCTGGTCTTTCTAAGTGGATTCTGTCCGAGAGAGGAGGTGCCTCGGCTCCTTGTTCGTGACCATGTTTTTCCTGGAGTTGGAGCTATGCTACGGGTGGGATCCTCCCTCTTCCCAGGAGTAGCCATCAAGTTGTACCTCCTTCGAGAAGCCTGGCTGGAGCCCACTTCCCCTGCTGCCTTTGGGCTTGAAGGGCTAGTTTGCTCTTTACCGAACTCTCCCATTGCCCAGTGCGTCCCAGCGAGCCTGAGTACATGCCCTGTTAGCTTCTACCACTTGAAAGAGAACAGCGAATGACCATGCAGCTGAGCCAAGCTTAATTATTCTACAGTAAACTTCCCGAGATAGCTCCACCCCTGGGTCAATAGAGCCAAATCCGATGGATTCCCACATGCAAGTTTCATTTTAAACCCCGGGCCGCATTTTATGGAAGCTCTTCTGCACAGAATGACTTGCACGATATAGGACATTCTGCTGTGCGTGCACGAATGTGTCTGTGTGCGTGTGGGTGCGCACGTATGGAGTCTGGGGGCTACAATGGATGAGTGCTCGGCTATGCATCTAAAGGGTGGCAGTTGGAACTTACACAGCAGCTCTGTGGGAGTGGGATCTGGTAACTGACTCCCGGAAAGCTGACTGTTGAAAACCCCACGAAGCGAGTTGCATTCTACTCTTGTACAGATTACAGCCTGGAACCCCCGAAGGGCAGTTGAACACTGTCTGGGGGTGGGGTGTGATGATGAGTGGGAATCAGCACTGCCATCAACGTGTGTGTGCGTGTGCCTGTGTGTATCTTACACAGTCCTCAGGAGAGACATCAGCAGGGAAAGGAGGGTGCTTGTCCTAGGGCAGAGGGCAGCATTGATGGAGGGGTCAGAGGCTCATTTTAAGGACTCTGAGGGTTCTCTTTACCCAAGGCCACGCCCATTCTCACATCAACCACAGGAGGCTGGGGGCCCATGGCACTTGGGTGCACTGTTTTGAGTCCCCTCTGCAGGATACATCCTGACAAAACCCCTTCATCTCAGCAGGCGGCTTCCCCCCATTGGGGCCAAGGGCTGTTCTAGGCATCAAGGCTGCTGACATACAACACCCAAGGACTAATTGGATGGAATCTGCCCTTACAATCAGGAGATCCTGCCTCACACCATCCTATGAGGTTGCCCAAACCCCTCTCAACGTTGACGACTTTGTTCCCGCTCCTCATGGATGACCCCCTTCCACCTTCCCTCAGTGGAACCAGCAGCAGCAGAGCCTTCCTCTGTCTACCCCTGACTTGGCAGCCCGCCGGCTCCAAGGAGCATGCTCCCCTGAAGTCTTAATAGATACTAGCTGATGGGGCTGAGCCACCAGGCTGGGGCCATGACAGCCAAGAAAAGTGGTTTCCAGGGCCACCTGGTGTGTCGGCCATGACAGCTGTGTGTTCTGGACTCCCTCCGTCACCAGTGTCAAACAGGGCCTCCTTCCGTTTGCCCCCCTCAGCAGTGGCCTGGGGAGACCTGCAGGGGAGGCACTTAACATGCTGCCCATTTGGCAGTCTGAGGAAGGGCCTCGTGTGAAGTAAAACCTACCACATTCAGCTGAGGCTGGGCCACGTATGTGCATGTAGGTGTGAGCACGTGCAAGGAGGTGATTTAAGAACAACACGCTTACCTTGAATCTGGATTGTTTAAAAACTGGATTGACTGGATTTAAGAAACCAACAACAACCCGATTGTTCTGTAAAAGTGGCAGAGGCTTGTGTCGTAAATATTGAGGACAGAGGCTGACACGATAGCCACCACGTCAGCCACCAGGTGGCTACGGCGGAGTCTGCTTTGAGCCCCCATCGATGGATGGAAGAGTTCTTCCTCCTGCCGGCCTCTTTCATAGAGACCCTATAGGACAGGGTAGAACTGCCCCTGGGAGTTTCCAAGATTGCAACTATTTATTGGGGTAGAAAGCCTCATCTTTCTCCCGAGGCACACCTAGTGGTTTCGAACTGCTGGCCTTGTGGTTAGCAGCCGATGCAAATGAGTCAGCAGCGACTGGATGGCACTGAGTTTCGGCCGGTCTCTCTAAGCAGCCACCACTGCCTGGCACTCGGATTGGCACTCAGGACTAGAACTCTGTTGGGAGGAGTTAGTGCTGGTGGAACCACTTTAAAATGCAAATGTCTTGGGATAGGCATGCACCATTAGCATTTTAAGCATGAGTAAACCCACATCTTCTTCTCTGTCCCTCCACAGATGTTGATGGAAAGGATAGAAGCAGATGCTGTAAATGAGATGCATGGTGAGGAAGGGCTGGTTGGGGAAAGCCCAGTGGGGGACTTGGCTGAGAGTAAGGCAGGGCCACGGGCAGTTCTGTGTCTTGCTTGGTTCACCCCAGTTTTGACACTGAGGATGACTTCTGCCACTAGGGGGCTCTATACAGCTGGCTCAGAGGCTGCCTTGGGGCGCTCCATTCCCCCACAAGAGGCCGTGGACTCCACATCCGCTCCTTAGAGCAGTAATCACCAAACCTTAGGGAAACGACTAGGGAAAGGGCATCCGGAGTGGGCGGGTGCATTCAGAGAGGGCAACAGTGAGGCTCTCTGAGCGGTCCACGGCCCTTTGGGTCCTACGGACTTGTGAGCCTGCTCCATGCGTTCAGAGCCCCGTGGTGGCAGTTAGATACCTCAACATTGCTGGAGTGCATATTAAATGAGCTAGACGCCATCAAATGTTAAACATTCTAAACCCAACCCAACCCACTGCCACGGAGACAATTTAGACGCACAGTAGTCTTACAACAGGTCTCCCCATTGTGCAATTCCCCAGGAAGAGGCAGCTGCATCTTTGTGCCAAGGGGTGGCTCCCAGCGCTTACCCAGCAGCCCCACCAGAGCTTCTCATTCAGCATCTAGTGCCTAGTGGAAGCGGAATACCGCCGACCTGCAGATCATCCAGGGCTTCATGTAGATGTGGGCTCAGACACACACGTTCAACGGACTCTGTGAACGGTCTGCAATGGCTCTCTGGGGTGAAGGTTCCAGCTCACAGGCAAGGGGGAGCTGCTTCCTGGCTGAGCCACCTCTGCAGGCTGAGGGCAGTGCTGTAGAAACCTGAGGAAGTGGTAGGGCTGTCTTCAGTGCCGTGAGCTTCTTGGGGGAACTAGAGAGCAGAGCCTGAAGTCACTCACTCCTGGGCCAGCAAAGGCCTCCTGGAGGGAATACTGCTGCCCTGGGGCACCAGGCCAGCCCACAGCTCCGGTGGGGCACCCAAGTGAACTGTTTGTGGCCGCAGTGCCAGAGGAGTCCACCAGACACGTGCCCAGTGCAGCACTGGTCTCCTCCATCCCCACCTCTACACGAGACTCTGACAAGTGTCCATTGTATGTAAGTGCGTGTCTACATAAGTATGTGTGTCTACGTAAGTGTGTGTCCACTTAAGGTCTGAAGCTGGGTCAGTAATCTGATACTGAAGCATCAACCATCGCCACCACCCTCAGCTGTAAGAACCAGCCCCACCAATGCATTAATGCGCAGATCTCTAGCTCTCTGTAAAATAGAAACAGGATGAGATGGAATTAAGACAAAGTTGGAGTCAGAGGGGCTGCCCAGCTCCTAGAGATTTCCGAGGGAAAACCAGGGGACTGCCCAAAAAAGTAACGGCAGGGTGCACAGCAGAGGCAAGTCCATCTGCAGGCTGCCAGTGGTGGCGGAAGCCCAGCACCCACCCAGGTGAGGCTTTAACTCACACATGGAGCCCCGGCTGCTTGACTACCTGCATTTTCTCTGGCAGGTGGACTCACTTTGGGGGTCAGTCATTCCTCCTGTTAGACTCTGCACTGACGCTGACAAGGGGTCTTGTGGGGATTCTGGGGCATGGATCCAGGAGCACTTGGTTAAATGGGGTGGTGCCCTGGCCTTTCCCAACTGCGTGTAGTGTCCATGCTCGTGTCTGCTCCTCCTCCAATCTCCCTCTGAGAACTTGTTCTGGAAGGCTTTCTCGAGGCTGTTTGTGATGGGCTCTGGGAGTGTGCATGGGGAGTACAATCTAGAATATTCCATGAGAAAGCATGTTGAGTGAGAGCCTCTCACAGGGTGTTTGTGGCAAGCTAGGCATTCCTCAGTGCTCCCCCCGCCCCCCTGCATCCCCTGCTTTGGGGCAGAGCACCTTCAAGGGCACTTCTTTGGTTGCGGCTCACCTAGAGGCCAGGAAGGAAAGCCTGAACATGACTGCAGGGAGAAGCCCCGGAGCCCCCAGCAACCACGGGGCCGGGAGTGAGGAGGTTGGTTAGGCTGGTGACTGGGGAGAATAAAGACAGGCAGATCACCAGGGACATGCAGAAGGAGCAGGCCGCAAGGCCAGGGACAGGTTGGAGCTAGAGTAGGTTGCCAGGGGAACGTGATAGCTGAAAGCCCTCTGCCCAGCCTGGATGCTGGGCTGCTTCTGCATCTAGTAGGCCAGGAGAGAAAGAATTGCAGCATTCAAGGTGGGGACTGGCTTCCCCCAGAGGCTGGCTCTACAACAGTGCGTCTGGAGATGTTTGCAATGTCCACAGACATTTTTGGTTGTCATAGCTGGGTTTGCACCGAGGATGCTGCTAAGCAGCCTATTATACAAGGAACCGGCCCTCCTATCCCCAAACTGTTTGGTTCAAAATGTCAATGAGACCAAGGTGGAGATCCCTGGTCAGCAAAGGCAAGGGCAGTGGCAGATGAAGTGAAGGAGATCGGGTGGCCTTGGGCATCCCAGCCCAGCTTCACTCAGCTCCTGTGTGCACCGGCCCTTCTCCCTCAGCTGAGCAAGAAACAACCTGGCCCCATGCATTCGGCCAAGCACACTCCCCAACCCACCTTTCCCTGCCTAACCCTGCCTCCTCCTTCACCCCAGCTGCGTCAGGGCCCTCTCCATTCCATGTGGTTCTTTCCCTCTGGAATAGAAGGGCCGGGGCCACACCGATTGACCTCAGCACCCCCATGCTTAGTGCAATGGCCAGAACCAACAGGTGCGCACTGTGAAGTTGTGGAACGAATTATAAGCTCTCGTGTCTCTATGGTGGTGCCCTGTCCGCCTGGTGGACCAGAGAACAGAGCCAGCAAACACCCGTATGCAGGGCAACTGCATGCAAAAGTCCCCAGCTGGCATGGGCATGCCTTTGAAGCCAGCCAAGTTCAGCAGAGAGAAGATAGACCCACCCTCATCTCCACCTCAGCCACTGATCTTTTTTTTTTTAGTGCCAATAATCTTAGCATCGGATGACTTGGAATATTTACAGCTAACTTCCAAGCCTAGCTGCCTCTTTTGAAAAGGGCTGGGGTAGGGTGGGTGCATGTGATGAATGATCCTTCTGTCTCTTCTCCTCCGTGACTAAACATGATGGGTCCTTTTCTGAAATCCCCCCTTCCAGGATGCAGCTCAGCACCCATCCATTGCAAACGCCCGCGGCCTTTGGTGTGCTAGCAATCCCTGTGCACTCGGGACACAGGGGCTATGTTCGTGGACCTCCCGTGCCGTCTGGTGGTCCCAGGCTATGCAGGGAAGAATTGGCTCCTGGTCACTTAGAGTGCTTCAGAGAAGGGCTTCCTGGCTGTCTATGGGGCCATGCTGTGGGAGGATCGAAGGTTCTCGGTACACAGGACTGATGGTTGATGGGGCTGAAAGTCTGTGTTCAGCAAAGATGTATGTGCTGCGGTTTCTCTTGGGACCGGGGCTCCAAGGACAACATTCGCAAGGCCAGTGAGAGCCTGGTACACTTAAGGAATGGTCCTGCCTTTCCTCCACATGTTCCCAGTCAGCTTCCCACTCTCTCCATCCCAGGCTTATAGTTCCCGCTCTTAGGAACGAGTTGCTTCCCATCTGAATGGCCACGGTCCAACCAGGAGCAGGCCCAAACCAGCCTGTTTGATCTACTGGGAACGGCACTCCTCCCTCCTCTAGAAGTCCTGGCTGGGGAGAGAT
>NW_022111368.1:14233119-14245967 GCF_000313985.2 Echinops telfairi
AGTCCCATTCATCGCTCCCCGCGGGTGACGGGAATGCCACCGCCCAGCTGTACGTCCCCTTCTCTGCGAGGCCTGCTTCAATCTCACGCACGCACTCCATCCCACCCTTGTGCTTGCATGCCACCCTCTCCTCTGTTGCAGCACCCATCACGGCCAGCTGCTGTGCTCTGCAGATGTGCCAAGTAGCTGGGAGAGCCTCGAGGCCCGTGGCGGGCAGGCTCCTACGCCCTACTGGTCACATGCTGCCCACCCAAATCCCACCCCCCACGATGGTCTTCCCTTTGCACCAGAACACCACTGTCTATCCCATGGGTGGCAGAGGTGGGGGGGGGACGATGCTGGGCCACCCCTAATCACCTTCGGAGAGTAGATGTTTCGTAATATACCTGGGTCCCAGTGAGCTCCCAGGACTCTTTTGTTCTTACATGAATCAAATGCAAGTCACATCCAAGATATTCACATCACCACCATGCAGGGGGCGCCCTCCATCACCCTTCTGCAGCCTGGGGGCCCCCACTCATGAGAACAACGAGAGTGCGGGGGGTTCTGAAATACCTGTGGACAAAGAGCCAGCCCGGGTGTCTGACTGAATGCCTGTTTGGGGGCCCTCCCCTCAGCATCTGATTCGGTGCATCTGACATGGGGAGACCACGGTGGTCTTGACATCTGCGCCATCAGAAGTGATCTAAGAAGACCACCAAGAGTGCGCTGTGCGGGCACAGAGAAGGGGCTGGCTTCTTGGAAAGGTGGTGAAAGAAAACAACAATGATGGTTTACTGAGCACTATGGTGCTGGGGCGCAGGGGGTCCCGGTGGCCCAGTGTCGAACTCTTGCCTTGCATGCGGGAGAGCCAGGTTTGACTCTAGACAATGCACCCCAAGTGCAGCCACCAGCGTCTGTCAGTGGAGGCCTGGGTACCGCGGTGGTGCTGAGCAGGTTTCAGCAGAGCTTCCAGACCGGGATGGACTAGGGGGAAAGGCCTGGCGATCTCCTCCCCGCAGAGCAGCCCGTGAAGACCCTAGGGGTCACAAAGGCCCAATCTCATTGTGCAAAGGGTCACCCTGCGCAGTGATGACTGACCCCCTGATAACTAACAGCAACGCTTACAGCCGAGGACACTCTCAAACCTGAAGGCCCATGCCAATCCCCGGGGGGTGTGGTGCAAAGCAGACTCGGGTTGAGATGCTACAGCGCTAGTAAGTCCCCTGGCCAGGCTGCTCCCCAGAGACCCCGGGCCAGTGCGTGAGCAGGACAGGGCATTCCAGGCAGGAGGCGCAGCATGGACAGAGCATGGCGGGCACTAAGGCTAGTCCATCATCTGTGGCTGCACAGACAGCTAGCTCTGAAAGGCAGCGGCTTCCTCTCGGCCCGTGGCTTCCTCTCAGAAACGCTCACATGAAGGTGAGCTGCAGGCACTCCCTCCCCCACTCAGATGGACACACAGGCACACGCTGCTGTTGTGGGTGCAGGTGAGTCGATAGCCACCCGAAGCACGACAGAAAGAAGCACTGCCTGGTCCTGCGCCATCCTCACGATCGCTCTTATGTCTGAGCCATTGTTGCAGCCACCATGTCGACTCATCTTGTCGAGGGTCTTCCTTTTCTCCAATGCCCCTCCACTTTCCCCAGGGTGCTGTCCTCCTCCAAGAACTGGTCTCTCCTGACCACTTGTCCGACGTCCCTGAGATGAAGTCTGCCGTCCTTGCCTTTAAGGAGCGTCTGGCTCTACTTCTTTCAGGACAGATCGGTTTGTTCGTCTGGGAGTCCACGGTACTTTCCATATTCCTCACCAACACCGTAGTTCAAGTGCATCGGTTTGTCTGCAGTCTTCCTTATTCAATGTCCAACGTGCATATGAGGTGACTGAAAGCACCACAATATGTACTCACACCCAACCCCAACCCCAACCCCAACCCCAACCCCACAGCCTTTGGGTTGGCTCTGACTCATAGGGACCCTGTATAAGGTTCCTGAGACTAAATATTTACCGGAGCGGTCATCCTCATCTTTCTTCCTCTGGGAGAACGTGGTGGGTTCGAATCTCCAATCTTATGGTTTGTAGCCCAGAGCCCAACCCACAGCATTCTTAGGGCTCTACACACACACACACACACACACACGTAAATACATCGAGTCCCACTCATGGTGATCTCACATACACAGAGCAGGGTTTCCAAGGCGGTGCATCTCTGGGTGGGTGTCCACTGGAACCCTAAGGCTCATATTCCAGCACTGAACCATTTGCACCACACACTCATCCTCTGCCTCAAAGGAATTATCATCTGGAAATTAAAACAGAGGTGTTTGACAAGGAAGCACAGGGAATTTGGGCCTCTACTTAAACTTTACCCCAGTACAAGAATAGTTAGTTCTAATAACCTGGCACTCTGTGATGCTCACCTTCCCAACGCGATCCGTGAAGACAAAATAGGTGCATAAGCTAATGTGGTGAAGAAAGCTGATGGTGCCTGGCTATTAAAAAATACAGCACCTGGCTTGTAGTGCTGTAGGCTTGTAGTTAAACAAGGTTTAAGGCTTGTAGTTAAACAAGCAGCCATCTGGCAGAGAAGCAACAAAGTCCACATGGAAGAATCACACCAGCCTGTGTGATCCATTGTGAGGTAAAGATGGGAAGAGGTAGCAGAAGTAAAACCAAGCAACCAAATCGATATGAAGAAGCATAGACAAAGTGGAGACCCAGAATCCACTTGTAACATAACTGGACAGTCCCTCACAGAGGGGCCACAGGGAAGGGATGATAAAGTCAGGGTGTGGTACAGCACTGATGAAGCACATAACTATCCTCTAGTTCTTTACTATTTCCTCCCCTGGATTTTACTTGTTTTACGTCAT
This sequence comes from Echinops telfairi, assembly GCF_000313985.2. Lineage (NCBI taxonomy): Eukaryota > Metazoa > Chordata > Mammalia > Afrosoricida > Tenrecidae > Echinops > Echinops telfairi. Next base: position 14,235,972 of record NW_022111368.1, read on the forward strand.
TAATCATGTTAGATTTTCTTATGTTCTTTGCATATTTAAGATCTTTCAGTACATGAAAGCCAAGATAGATAATCTTTCAGAAACAGTAACAGGAGTAATGGGTCCCTGAGGGTACAGGAAGTGGGGGGGGGGCAATAGGCTGGCAGCATTGAGGACTGTATAACCCCACTCTATGGGATCAAACAACAGAATTGTATATGGATGGATATATCGGATTGTGTAAGATATGGCAACAAAAACCAAACCATGGCAGGGAAAAAAAGGAGGAGGTTCCTGGGGGGCAGGGTGGGAGAGTGAGGGCATAAAGGGAAACTGATATCAAGGCGTTCAAGAAGAAAGAAAATGTTTTGAAACTGATTGTGGTAGCAGTTGTACCACACTGTTTGATGTGATTGAACTATGGAATGCTATGATATCTGCAAGAGCTCCCAATAAAGTGATAAACAAAACAATCCCCCCGAGGTATTTGAGGGTGTTCACCCACACTGCAGTCCGCACATTGCAACCACAGAGGGGGCCACTTCCTGGTTATGGTTGAGATCTGGGGTCTTCTGGGGACCTTCACTGTTTCATAGACCATTCCTACCGGGCCTTTTTAATTAAGAATCCTTGCCAGTTAAAGGTCAATCCCAAATGATGGGAAACTCTCTGAAATGATCCCAAGCCCAAGGAAAAGGATTTGATTTAGAACAAGGAGTGTCCTACCCCATAGCAAGACAGGTCATTTCAATAAAGCCAAGCAAACGTGTGCCTGTGACCTATCAGTGCCACCCACAAACAGGCTGGCTCCTTCATTAACCCAGGTGGCAGGAGGGGCCCAGGCTGTAATCCTCTCACATACACTCACTCTCTTGGTAACAAATGGATTTTAAATGGATTTTCACGGAAGGCTGGGACAGGCATGGTGGGAAGCATGTACGCATGGAGTTGGTAGGAAAAGCTTCGTCTGAAATAAGCCCACATGGAAGAAGCACACCAGCCTGTGTGATCATGAGGTGTCGACCGGATCAGGTATCAAAAGAGCCCAAACAAACAACTATATCGATGTGAATGAGGGGGGTTGGGGTAGAGACCCAAAGCTCAACTGTAGACAACTGGATATCCCCCCACAGAAGGGTTATAAGGAAGGGACAATCCAACCAAGGTGCATTACAGCACCGACGAATCACACATCATTCTTCTAGTTCCTGAATGCTTCCCCCCTCCCCCCCACTACCATGACCCAGTTCTACCTCACAAATCTGGCTAGACTGGAGAACACACAGATAAGAGCTCTCAAAACATGGAATTCAGGACAGATAAAAATCTTCAGGAACAGTAGTGGGAGGAGCGATATCAGGAGGGTTTGGGGAGGGGGAAAGGGAGAGAAAGGGGAAGCCCATCACAAGGTTGGATATATAATCCCCACTCCCCACCCTGAAGGAGATGAATAACAGACATGTGGGTGAAGGGAGACAATGGGCAGTGTAAGATATGAAATAATAATATATAATTGATCAAGGATTCACAAGGGTGGGAGGGTGGGGGAGGGATGGGAAAAAAGAGGAACTTATACTGAGGGCCCAAGTAGAAAATGTTTTGAAAATGATGATGGCAACATATGTACAAATATGCTTGATACAATTGATGAATGGAGTGTTATAAGAGCTGCAAGAGGCCCCAATAAAAATGATTGAAAAAAAGAAAAGAAAAGCTTTGTCCTGCTTCCCAGGCAAACCTGCCCCTGCCGAGCCCAGGACAGCCAGCCCTCCCTGATGGGGAACACAGGTTTCTCGGAGTCAGAAAGGAGGCCGAACAATAATTCACTCTGATAATAAGGGAGGACCACATTTCAATGCAAATAACATGCACGCATGGTGGCTTTTGCCAACTGAGCACCCCCTTGGGCGTCAGCTTCCTTCGCGTGCCATGCACGTTTTATTTGTGTCCACATTATCCGTGAAAAAGACAGTAAACACAATCATACATTTTCGCTTTGCCAGGTTCGGAAACTGCTGTTGGTGTGAGCTAAGCCGCCGGAGGCAGTGGTCGCCCGTTCAGTGAGTTCAGAATGTGTGTCAACACTCAGTGACGTGGGACCATTTGCAGACGGTCAGAGAAGCGCTGAGAAGTCTTCCCTCCACACTGTGGGTTATCTGGGGCGGGGAGGTGGGTGGGAGGTGCAGAGACCCGGCTATGCTAGCTAGCTTTCGTCATGGACTTCTGCGTGATCGGATTGATTGCACTGAACACGTGTTTCTCTAATGTCGGGGAGAACCATGAAGAGGAAAATAAGCGACAACCTGTGGATCTGGCGGTGCTAATGGTCGAGCACGTCGGCTGCTCACCAAGAGGTTGGAGGTTTGAGTCTACCCAGAAGCTCCTCGGGAGAAAAGTCTGGGGATCCACTTCTGACAAGTGGCCCAGCGAAATGCAGTGGGGTCCCCACGACTGGGAACTGACTGAATGGTGCTTGTTTTGGGGGTAGATATGATTCTTTGGGTGTACAGTGAACCCTCGCCACTTCGCGCTTCGACTTGCGCGGCTTCACTCTATCGCGGTTTTGGCGTAATAGCACCCACTGCCTACACCCGGTCCTTCAGAGGAAAAAGACGGCGACCCACCTGTAGAGTACATCCCTTAAGTCATTTCATAGGCTATTGATTACAGTATTTGTAAGAACTGTGTATAATAATACTGTATGTGAAATATGTCATACTGTAAACTAGATGCCATAAATAATATAATAAGTAATAAATGATAATTGTAACGTCCAAAATGTTTTACTGTATTTTCCCTTTTTCATTTAATAAATTGGGTAATACGAGTGTAATGGTGACTAAAGGGTGTTTTTTCAGGTCCCCTATGCTCTAACTACGAAAATATTTGATTTACAAATAAGGAATCCTACTTCGCGGAATTTCATTTATCACAGTAGGGTCTAGAACCAATTAACCGCGATAAACGAGGGTTCACTGTATAGATGAACCAGACCAAGCATTTTCTGTGAATGACCTTCCAGGGAGTGAAGTATTCTGGATGAAGCGGTCGCAAAGTGGGCTTTGCAAGCTGCACAGACTTGGGTGTAGTACAAAGGGGTGTGTTGATGGGTGACACATTCCAGGTAAGGGATGTGGCAGTTACATCATCTCCTGTCAACTTGCAAAGGGGTGGAGTCTAGCCTGTCCAGCAGGTCATAGTTTAATGACCTCATTTGGAGGCATGAAGGAGATAAATAGCTCACTGGAGGCCAGATCCACATACCCTCTCTTCTAGACATCTCTGCTGACAAGCCACATGGGGACCCCTGATGGAACCAGAGCCCTGGAGCTGGAGGAGCCACGTGGTGGAGACCCCTGCCAGTGCGGAGATGCTTCCAAAGCCACTGCATCCACAAGACTTCCCACCCACCGGCCTGTGATCTTCCTGCATGTGGCATCATTGCATGGCTGTGTGAGTTTAAAGAGGAATTTATGTTCTAGTAATATCGGACTTATGGGCTTGATCTAGACGGGGCTAGGATGCTAATATACAATTGCTCTTTGATAAAAAGTTCTCTCTTACACACCTAAAAGTGTCTCTGGATTTGTTTCTCTAGTCAACCTGGACAAACCCAGGGGTCTGGAAAGCGTGGAATGGGTGGTGACCACAAAAAGAAAAGTCTGTCACTGCGCAGGGGCCAGTGAATTTCTGTCAGACATGGTGGGACCCTTTGGCAACAGAGTGTGGGGCAGGCTGGGCAACATGGTGAACGCAGTCGATGTTACTGCTGAATCGTACATGTGGACCTTGTCCACATGGCAAATCTATTATACAAACAAAACAAATACCCCAAACTAAACAACCTCACTGCCATCCAGTCAACAGCAACCCTATAGGACAGGGCTGAACTGTCTTAGTGAGTTTCCAAGACTGTGCCGCTTTACAGGAGTAGCGGCTGGTGGTTTCAAACTGCTGACCTTATGATTAGCAGTCCAAGGCATAACTACTGTGCCACCAGGAGGCTTAGAAAGGTTTGTGGGGAAAAAAATCCCGTTATCTTTTAGTTCCATTTTCCACCAAGTTTTTTGAGGCTTTACATAGATATTTCTATCCCAATAAAAAAAAAGTGATCGAGAAGCGTCTGGCTAGAGAGTGCAGTGTGTTAAGGGGGTGTGTTAAGGGGGGGATGCGAAGTGTAGGCTGACAGCTGAGCTCGGCAGGCCCTGGCATAGGACAGGGTGCTCCTTCCACTGACCTGGGAGCCAGGCTTTCCAGCGCAGAGGAGCTGTGAGGGGTAGACGCAGTGGGGTGTGGAGTGGCAAGGGTGTAAGGGACTCCTGGTAGTGCCATCTTTGGGCCCAAACCATGGACTGTGGCCCTGCTCCGGAGGACCCGGGCCAGCCTGAGGGGCAGGTCTGTGAGGTGAGGACTATAAAGGGGTAGTCCGTCCACGGACATCCGTAGGCTGTGCCGCCAGTTCGTCTGTGACGTCAAGCTGAGAAGAACTTGCTTCTTGTCCCAGTGACCGCGGTAGACTGCCACCCCACTGACCCTGACCCTGCGAAACTCTACGCCAATTCTCACCCTTTCATGATCTGACGAACACCACCAATATTTCGACTGACGTGGCAGACGGAACGGTGTAGGAAGCAAAAGCTTAGAAAGATGGACAAATAATTCTCAGGTGTGCCACATCATTCTGTAGGCTGCCAGGAAACACAGGTGACAGACCTCAGCGGCCTACAGGGGGCTGGAACACAGGGAAGGGAGGTCCTTTACTTCCTCACACACGGTTCCAGTGGCATCCAGTACCCAGCCAGGGAGCCTCCGGCTGATGAGCTGAGGCCCGGTCCCAGGCCGACTCCCCAGGGGTCTGGCCACAGAAGTCCACCGCTGTCCGATATTCAAGACAAATCAAACAGGGGTGGCGATGCAGGAAACCCCCCCGTCCTTCTCTCTACTGAGTCTGGCTCCCAGGAGGGTACGTTACACTCGGAAGGTTTTTGATTGGAATTTTATGTTGGGAAACTGTCCTGTTGACGCCAAGGGTAATTAAGAACGATACCCTGTTACAATTTTGACGGGGAGGGCGCCCCTCTCTGGCGGTGCCCGTAAACGCAGTCACGGTTTGCGGCGCCAGGAAGGTTTTCTGACCATATAAACATGCGATGCGGTTTCAGAAGGGGCATCGAGATCGCTCATGAATTACGAGGAGAGCATTAACAAGCTAATGAAGAGAGGAGGGTGGATCAGGATCACGAGACGCGGCTAGTGGGCGTTTTAAACATTAAAAACACAGCTCTGAAACTCGGGCCTCTTACGAGGCAGAGAGGATGAAGGACGGTGACATGCGAAGCTAGGGCAGGGGACCGGCTGGGAGGGATAAAGAAGTGCCAGTCAGCGCCTGCCCTCCCTCTCCCGCTTTTGTTTCTGAGATGCCCACCCGGCTGTTGCTTTTCTTGCTTTTCCTGAGAAGGGGAGCCACCGAGGTGGGGGCCTTTGCTCCAGGCCTGCCTGCCTGCCTGCAGCACCCGCTGGGCACTTTGAAAAGGCCACTCAAGGGCGAGAAGGCAATGGTGGAGTTGAAGGGGATCCTATGCTTCAAAGCCAAGCCCAGGGCACTGCGATCTCAGTTCACCAGACTTCGAGACGGAGGGCAGAACAAAACGAACGCTGCTCCCCTGGTTCAGGTGACCCTGCAGCTGAGGGTCCAGGTGCCCAGACAACTCCTTGAGCAGCGGCAGCCAGCAGCCCGATTGTCAGGCAAGAAGCACATGATACTGTGAGAAACCTCAGGGTTAAACACCTGTGCTGGCTCTCGGCCCTCGAGAGCCTAACTGTTCCTCGGGCATCTGATGACGATGCCACCATGGACTGTGTACAGGTAGTAATTCACGTGGCAGCTGTGTCTTGAGATCTCACGCCGAGCCAGGCCCTGTTCTAAGTCTCCTTCGTACAGTATCAGTGTTTCCCAAAGTGGGAAATACCACACGGGGGGTGGGGGGTGGGGTGGGGCGCTGAATCGATCCAGGGGACTGCAGATGCCTACACTTTATCCTGGATTATGGGCTACCATGCAAAAGCTTTTAATTGTCAGGGGAGTAATGAATTTTTTTTTTCTGGAAAGGAGGCGATAAGACAAATAAGTTTGGGGACCCACACGTTAGCTCATTTAATCCTTAAAACACCCCTTTGGGAGAACAAGAGCAGAAGGAAGGCCCTGAGCTATGTAACAGTGAGTGCACAGTGCTAAGCTCACCGGAAAAGTGTACAACTTGGATTTGAACACAATTTCCGAATAATTCTGTCCATACTTCAAGAACCGATCCCCTTTCTATGCTGCAGATTCAGTTAGACGGAGCACGTAACACACTGAAATGCTGCGTGGGACTTCCGAAACACCATTCTCGCTGCCCTTGAATCGGCGCAGGCTCATAGTGACCCCATAGGACTGGGCAGAACTGTGCCCGTGACCTTCAGAGACTAACCCTTTCTGGGAACAGAAAGCCCTGTCTCCCGTGGAGCGGCTGGTGGTTTTGAACTGCTGACCTGGCAGTTAACAGCTGAATTTATAACCACGGCACCACCAGGTATTAATAAATGGTAGCCACTCCTGCCCTGTGGAGGGAACTCTGGGGGCAGAAATGACTAAGGGGTCATGTGCTGAGCGGTGGCGGTGTTCTGGGTACTCCCTGGGCTGTTAACACTGCCAGCAGCAGCGTGGGCGAACAAGGAGGCTTTCCATTCCCGTACGGAGTCCTAGTCTCAGAAACCCACAGGGCAGTTTGACTGTCTGATGGGGTCACTATGCGTCAGAATCAATGCCTTCACCTCCATGACAGCGAGACACGAGGAGTCCCGTCCCCCCACCCAGCGGCTCTGTGGGAGGTAAGACTTGGCGATCTTTTCCCATACGCGTTACAGTCAAGGAAACCCTCGGTGGCACGTCAGCTTTGTCATCTGGGGTCACTGTAAGCCAGACTCGACTCACAACACCCACACTGCTAACATGCCTCTAGCACGCTGTTTGGGCTCTCATTTATTTAGATCGTTTCCAGGGTGGGCATTGAGAGATGGGTGTAGAATAATAATCACTGAGCCTACAGTGATCACATGATGCTGAAACAGCCCGGCTGGCTGATGACTTATCAGTGTTGCTTCTTCGTGCTGCTCCTTGGAAATGGACACAGTAGCCATAGCCGCCTCGCTGAACTGTGGGGAGGATTAAACGAGTGACCACACGCGGACCACTTACAGAGCGCTGGGCACAGGGTCAACTCTCAACAAACGTGACAAACGCACAAAAACTCACTAACATTGAGTCAATTCCGACTCACAGTGACCCTACAGGGCAGAGTAGGGCTGCCATGTGGGCTTCAGAGGCTGTACATCTTCAGGGGAGCAGAAGGTCTCCTTTTTGAAGTGCCGACCTTAGGGTAGCCCAAGGGTAGCCTTGAGGTAGTGGTAACCACGGCACCAGCAGGGCCCCTCAATAAACAGGAGCGATTGCCCTTCACCGTGGCAGTGAAAGACACCGGTGCTGTCCCTCCCTTCATCTGCCCTTCAGCCGTGTCCACGGCCGATCAGAAGAGTGATGGCATGTCTAGTTTATTCACCATCCAGGAAGATGCAAATGGAGACCAACAAGCCAGCGATGTCTCCAAGGTCCCCTGGAAACGGCTTGTGCGGCCCTAGGGTAAGGCTGTGCCTCCGGCCCACGGAACAACCCAGCCCTGACCAGTTACCGAGCACCGCTGAGCGGAAGAAGCTCCAAACTCGAAGACACCAGTTGTCTCTGGCCTAAGGGCAGCAACAGTTTGAGCAGCACGGGCAAAATAAATATGTTGCTTCCCTGTGTTTTGTTCAAACTCATTTTGCTGGGCAGTAAGCAACAGGTGCGCATCCAGCCTCCAGCAATGATAATAAATATGGTGACAGTACCGGGAGGAGCACTTGGTGCCAAAAAACCCCCAAGGACTCTGTGGGGTGGGGGTGGGGGCATTCAGCAAGCCGCACAGCATCCCGAATGTGACAAGCGCCTCCTTCTCGATGGCATCTCCAGGGCTCTGGCATTCCCTGAAATGATTCCAACCGTGGGCTTCTGGATACTGTATCCAATGGTTTCTTCTCCTGCCTTCCCTCTTTCCCACCAGCTCCCGGGGTGTAAACACCGCTCAGATGCTTAGTCCCTCTGTCCTCCCGTTCGCTTTCTCTCCCCGAAGCTGAGCGAGCATGACGTTCGCTCCCATTCTCCCTCCAACGGCAGAAGGCTCTCCTGCCCTAAGTGCCTCACACGAGCTCTCTGTCTTCCACCCACAGCTTCGCCTAGGGCAGCGGTTCTCAACCAGTGGGTCGAAACCCCTTTGGGGGGGTCGAACGACCCTTTCACAGAGGCCACCCGATTCATAACAGTAGCAAAATCACAGTTATGAAGTAGCGATGGAAATCATTTTATGGTTGGGGGGGGGGACCACTTGAGGAATTGAATTAAAGGGTCGTGGCATTAGGAAGGCTGAGAACCACGGCTTTAGGTGCTTTATAAAGGCAACAATCAAAGGTGCGAGACACCACCACAAGACACTGCAGCTTAGCGCTGGCGCGCTGGGGGGCCCTGCCTCTGCCCCACCCTTCATTCTCACTTGAGACAGCTGTTTCCTTCAGGACACCTGAAGAACAGGTGAGTCCAGAGGACTATGCTGCAGGGAAGGCAAGGTAGGGGAGCCCAAACAAGGTTCTCAGGATCCACAGGTCCCCGCCACAGTTTACACCTGGCTGCGCTGCACTGTCTCCGTCCTCCCTGTCTGCACAGAGCACCAGTCCGAAGGCCCCCTTCCTGCTGGCAGGCAGATGCACACGCTCCCAACTTTGCACATGGGTACCTTGCACAGCGGTAGAGGCTGGTCCTCAGCCCTCAGCCGCCCCCTGGCCTCTTCATTCCCTCCTTTTACGCAGCTCTGCAGGCCCTTGACCCAGACCGACTCTGTCTCTTGTTTTGTTCCCAGGCAGGCCCCCCGGTGGCACCCCCCACCCCAAGGCCTTTGTTGTACACAAGAGGAAGCAAAAGCCAGCAAGGAACCAGGACAGATATGAGCCACACACTGGGCATTTTGCATTGTCCTGTGGCGATTTCAATTTCCCGACACAACGGTGTGAGGGGCAGAGCCCCCTCATGTAACAGGCGAGGAGACAAGGGCTCCGGGAGGCTTCGAGCCTTGACCAAGGCCATACAGTGGGTGCAGCCTGTCTTCCCTGCCCCTGAGCACTGGCCCCCTTGTGACGGTGGAATGCTGAAGGCAGGCACGGAGGAGTGGTGGCGGGGGTGGGCTATTCTTTCTTCACCAGGGGAGTCCCCAGGAGTCCCCTGACTTGCCTCTTCTGCCCCCGCTCACCCGGGCCGGGTTGTCATTGAGCAGGGATTTCAAGAACACAGGGTGTCGCGTTGTGTTTGCTAGCTCTAACCAGACGTCACTGCACACAGCCACCCCTGGACCCCCCACTGCACATCTGCTTGTCCGTGGTTTTAGCTGCGATTGAGCTGGGCCCGGGTCAGGGCGGTACCATGTACGATAGATGGAACAAAACACAGGCTGGTGGTGAGTCGCTTTCCATCAGCAGATGTCTGAGGGTAGACTGTCGTGCTGGTCGTCTTAGTCCATCTTTGCCTGGAAGCCAGACTAAATCCCGCTCGGCGTCAGAGCCACCTCACACCTCCACCGACAGATGGATGGTGAATGACTGTGCATGAGGGGTACTGGCTGGGACTAGAACTCGGGTCTCCCGCATGGAAGGCGAGAATGCTACCACAGAACCACCTGAGCCCCATCTGCTTTTCGCTGTCTTGGAAAAGAAAGCATCACCTTTCAGGTCGAAGCGGGAGCATTTATTCTTTGCGTCTGAAACAAATGTGGGGCAAGGTTTCAAGCAAGGCTCAAATGGCCCTGCCTTCGCATCTCCCACCAGCTGTGACTGCGTCATGGGCACGAGGGCAAGCCTGCCCCCACCCACACAGCCTGCCCCCACCCCACACAGCCTGCC
>NW_022111368.1:14246336-14260472 GCF_000313985.2 Echinops telfairi
GAGGGGCAGTAGTTTGAGTCCTACTCTATTCCTCTCACTGGTTTATTAAGTGCTGGACTGTAAAGAACCTTACAGAGCATCTTGCCCTCATTCTTCTGCAGCAATTCATGGATGACTTCAGAGGCCGTAGACCCCTCTGGAGAAGGCACACACTCTGTTGGGAGTCTCAAAGCACGGCTATCAACTTGATTCCAAGTCATAGCGACCCTAGAGGATGGAGTAGAATTGCCTTGTGGGTTTCTGAGAATGTACCTTTCGATGGGAGTAGAAAGCCTCCTCTTTCTCTGTCAGAGGGGCCAGTGGATTCAAACTGCTGACCTTTAAATCAGCAGCCCCACACATAACCCTCTACGCCACCAGTGGGGGCTGCTGTGGGACTGTGGTTTTCCTCAGGTTCCCAAAGGAGCCCGTGTCTGCTTCCCTAAGATTCAGCAACTGATGGTTCAATGTGCTTGAAACACGAGGAAGGGACGATCCTGAAGATTTGCCTGCTGCCAGCCTATGCCACCAACTCTGGCTGACCCCGGGGCTGGGACTCACTTGAAGGTGCCCAGCACTTCCACAGAGTGCTTCTTCCTCTGCCGCCTGTTGTCAGTGTGAATCTGAGAACAAGCCTCCTCAGCATAGAAGGTGTTTTTGCATGTAATCACAAAGTACCGAGCTGAAGAGAGCTGTGGCTGACAAATGATCTGACTGAACAGTGCCAGGTCCCTGAGCTCACAAAGAGACCCGGGGAAATTGGGGCATGGCATGTTCTAACACTGCCATAACGACCTCGCTCCTCCTATTTGCCCCGATTACCACGTGACTCTGACAGTCCTCTCCAAGCGATGGAATGTCTGTCCCCTCTCCTTGCACCTCGGAGACAGCCTCGTCGGATGGAGTGCAGTAGCAACACTGCTGAGTGACTTCCGTGGCTAGGCCACAACAATACCACATACTCAGTCCTGCTCTCCTGGGTATTCACTTGGGGAACCCTGCTGCCAGGCTGGGCGAAGGCCCAGAGGAGTCCACGCCGAGGAACCACACGGAGCAGCCAGAGATCCTGGCTGGTGACCTGGCTGAGGGTTCAGTCAACAGCAAGCACCAGCGCCAACGTGTGTTAAGAGGCCTCTAGATGAGCCCAACCCTCGACAGCCAGTCATCCGGAGCCTCCCATGTTTCTCAGCTTGGGGCCCAGACGAAGTGGTGTAGAGACAAGCCATCGGTGTCTGCTCTGCCCACTGCCTGACCCTTGGGATTCATCTGTTGTTGTGTCCTTGTCAGTGCCGACTCGTAGTGTCCCTGGGCACAACAGAAGGAAACCCTTCCCGGTCCTGCGCCGTCCACACAATCATTGCTTTGCTTGAGCCCGTCACTGCAGGCACTGTCAGTTCATCTTGTTGAAGGACGTCCTCTTTTCACTGTTCCTCTACTCCACCAAACACGGTGTCCTTTCCCAGAGACCGGCCTTTCCTGGCAACATGTCCGAAGTATGTGAGGTGATGTCTACCCTCCATGGCTCTTAGGAGCACTCTGGCCATACTTCCTCCGAGACAGACTTGTCTTTTCCACAGTCTTTGTCAATACCATCTTTCCAATGCACCAATACATCTCTGGTCTTCGTTATTCAATGTTCAACTTTCAAACGCACATGGGTGATTGAAAATACCATGGCTTAACATAGAAATATAAGTACATAGATAAGTTAAATATGAAGGTAGCAGATGGACATTGGGCCTCCGCTCAAGTACTCCCTCAATGCAAGAACACTTTGTTCTAATAATACGGATACAAATGTGGTGAAGAAAGCTGATGGTACACAGCTATCAAAAGATATAGCATCTAGGGGCTTAAAGGCTTCAAGATAAACAAGTGGCCATCTAGCTGAGAACAAAGCCCACCTGGAAGAAGCATCGCGTATCAGGCATCAAAGACCCAGACCAAAAATTCATATCAATGTGAATGATGTGGGGGTGGGGTGAGGAGTGCAGACCCAGGGCCTATCTGTAGACAATTGGGCATCCCCTTACAGAAGGGTCACAAGGAAGAGATGAGTCAGTCATGGTGCAATATAGCACTGATGAAACATACAACTTTCCTCTAGTTCTTTAATGCTTCCTCCCTCTCACCGCCTACTATCATGACCTCAATTCTACCTTACAAAGCCAGCTAGACCAGAGCATGTATACTGCTACAGATAAGAGCTCGCAACACAGGGAATCCAGGACAGATAAATCCCTCAAGACCACTAATGAGAATAGAGATACCAGGGGGGCTAGGGGCAGGTGAGGGGAGAAAGGGGAGAACCGATCACAATGATCTAACTATAACCCCTTCCTAGGGGGACAGACAACAGAAATGTGGGTGAAGTGAGACAGTGGTTGGTGTAAGACATGGGGAGAAAAATGTGTAAATTATCAAGGGTTTATGAGGGAGGGAGATGGGAGGGGAGGGGGAAATGAGGAGCTGATATCGAGGGCTCAAGTAGAAAGAAAATGTTTTGAAAATGATGACAGCAGCGTATATACAAATGTGCTTGACACAATGGATGTATATATGGATTGTGATAAGAGCTGTAAGAGCCCCCAATAAAATGATTTTTAAAAAAGAAAGAAAGAAAGAAAACACCATGGTTTGGACCAGGCACACCCTCCATAGTCCTAAACGTGTTATCCTTGCTCTTGAATAGTTTAAAGAAGTCTTCTGCAACAGAGTTACCCACTGCACTGCATCTTTTGAGTTTCCGACTGGCGCTTCCACGAGCATTGGCTGTAGACCCAAGCAAGGCAACATTCTTAGGAAGTTCAACCTTTTCTCCTTTTATCATGATGTCACCTGTTGGTCCAGTCATGAGGGGTTGCGTCTCCTTTACTTTGAGTGGTATTCCATACTGAAGGCTGTGAGCCTTGATCTTCCTAACATAGTCAAATAATCATTTTAAGGCACTGGTTTTGGGGATGGTTTGCTTTGTCGCAATCGTAAGGAACAGATTTCATTTTGACCTCTCATTAAATTTCTTCGTCACACTTGTACAAGAAGAATGTTAGCCTGGCCTGCTTTGAGTAGAAAGTTCTTCCGTATGAGACACACACACACACACACACACACACACACACACACACACACACACGCTGTGTGTGTGTGACAAACAAATGTGAGACTGGAAAAGGGAAGCATATCCCAATAGGCTTCTTTGGAAAAGTTCAGCAGTGTCCTGGAAACATGTCCAATGGAAAGCACACCAGGCATCCAAATCATACATGAGAAGAATTCCGAGAGGAAGGATGCCAAGAACTGAATTTTCATATATTTTTACTGGAAACATGATGATTTCTAGATAACCTAATACGACGAACTCCAACAGCAGGGCTGTAAAAACCAATAAGATAACATTTCACCTTGATGGGCATTTAGAAACTAGACAGCCCCGTCTTGATTTTAAGGCATATCTGGGAGCTGGGGTATAAGGATGTATTCCAAGGATGTATTTTCAGAAAGCCCAGTGAATTCAAACCATGCGAGCTTGAATGAGTATGTCAAAGAGACAGCCAGATGGCTCTATGGGAGCTGACGGAGAAAGAAGAAATGAAAAATGGGATGAGAGTCACCAAGATGGGAGCTGAGGAACTGAACAAGGCTTCTAGGCCATAGAAAGCATTTGAAGTGCTTGTCCAGGACACGACCTACCATGAAGCAGCTTGGGATTCTTAGAGGTTCCCAGCCGCTTCTTATGCAGACAGAATACATGTTCCCTGCATGTGGATACATAAGGATCCCGGTGGTGTGGGGGCTTGTACTTCGAGCTGCTCACACGTGTGCAGAAGCCATCAGTTGCTCGGAGCGAGAAAAGACTCCTCCTGTCTAGATTTTAAGTGTCAGAAGCCCAAAGGGGGCAGATCCACAGTGCCCCGTAGGAAATCAACTAGACGGTGCTGGGCTTTTCGTTGGGGTATTAGTAATAACCACTCGGTTAGTACATTAGGTTGACTCCCGATGTGGGTGCGGTGTGACCTGGGGTGGAAAGGCGAATTCTCAGCAGGGGGTTGGACCACCAGGAACCAGTTCCCAGCCTCGCTCTTTGTGGAGGGGATGCTGCTCAACTAGCTCAGCGTTCTTGTGGGCCTTCGTGTGCCTGTCTGTCAGCGGGCACTCCGAGGACCATCTTCCTGGGGGTCTCACTCAGCCTTCGCATCACTGCAGTGGGGCAAACCCGGAGGCGGAGGACCCCAGGGGCTCTGTGTGACTGCAGACACGGTCCCGGGGTGATTCGAAGGACGTGCTGCTGTTAACTCAAAGGCTCTAAGTCCAGCACTCAGAGGCACCTTGGAAGAAAGGCCTGGTGATCTACTTATAAAAAAACAGCCATTGGAACGGGTGGAGTGCAGTTCTACTGGACACGCGTGGGCTCACCTAGGCCACAGTCGGCTCCATGGCAATGGTTGACCTCTACACCAAGGGTGATTTAAATATAGTAAATGCTTCATCCCAGTTACTTCCATGTTTCATGTCCTGCCGGGGAATGTGTTCTTCAAGCAGGAGTAGAGCCCACACTCTCTCCCACCCCAGGCAGGCACCTTTTGGGGAATTTAGAGATGGAAAAAGAAGGATGGGAGAAACTGCTAACTCAGGGTGGCGTCCCATTTTTCTTTGGAGGGCCAAGGGTAAAGCAGTCATTGGGTAAAAAGACTGTTTTTCTGAAGGAACAAGAAGCCATTTTCTACCCCCTGGGTCAATTTCTAACATGCTCCAAAGTGCAGTTTGGGACCCTGTTTATGGGATAGGCGATGGGTGCCCTAAGGATTTCAGGTTTCCCCCCAGGGCTTGCTGTCATTCGGGGTCCAGTCCTTTATAATCATCTGTGCCCAACTGTCTCCGATCCCAGAGAAAACTTTAGATGGAACAGCATCTCTTGACAGTGTAGAAGCCAGACTCACTGTTCAAATAATGTGTGCGTTAGATATCATTTCCCATACTGTCTGAAATTTCATGTACTTAGTCTGGTAAGATCTTAGCAAGCATATCTTCCCTTTAGGTTATGCTATGATATGTAAAGAATGTATGGTTGTACGATCTCATTTGATTTTCACCCAAACTCTAGAAGCATAATACTAGCATCCCTCCACTTTAATTGCTCCCTGAGATGCAGTGCTGCCAGATGCTAACAGGCAAGCTGTGAGGAAGGCCATGCTGGTCAACCTGGCTTAGGAAAGTTTTTTTTTTTGCGGGGGGTGCGTGGGGAGCAAGATAAATAGGCTTCTCTACCGCAGAGCTTTCTCATTGCCTTCACTGTGAGAAGGGGCTAACTCCTACCTTAGGGGTGCTTTCCCCTAGTAGGCTAGGACTCTTTTGAAAATGAAGATTAGAATTTTGAAGGGTTGGAAATATTCGTGAGTTGCCTAAGACCGCATATCCACTTAACCTAGCAGCAGAACCAGGCCTGGGATGCAGGGTTCCTGACACAACAATTAATGCTTTGGTTCCAGAAATAGAGTTGGTGTATACCTGTGCCACCTGCCTGAGGAGGGGGAACTGCTCTGAGAGGGGGGCAAGAGCAGATACCCACTCTTTATCCAGGACGATGCGCTATGACATAAATTGTTTTAATTACCTCGGGTCCACGGAGCAATTGTTTTTCTTCTGAAGAGGGGCAGTAGGCAAAATAAACTTGGGAACCTATAGTTTCTACCAATGGCTCTCACCTGGTGCAATATTGGCCCCTAGGATACACTGGGTAAAGTCCACAGACATTTTTGGTTGTCACTACAGGAGACGGGAATGAGACTGTTTTTTCATGGGCAGGGGTGCAATGCTGTTCCCTCACCCCCACCCCCACAACAAAGAATAATCTGGCCTGAAAGGTCCACAGCACCAAGGTTAAGACACCCTTGTTTATAGGCTGGGTGCCAGGTTCTATTCTGGTACCTGTACTTGCCCCTTTCCCTACAGCCGGTTTGTGGTCCACACAGTCCAGTATCAGAAGTGGCATGGGGCTGGCTGCACTGTTTGAATCCTATGCTGCCCAGCGGAACCCCGTTCCCTTCTCAGATCTTACGTTAAGACAGAGGAAGCTGAGTGTAGTCTTCAGAAGGTCGCGGAGGTGGTGGTGGCCAAGTGTCAGATTGGCCAACTGCATCACCCAGAACCCGCTGTAGAATTACAGAGAAGAGAGAAGGGACCCGTTTTGACCTTTGTGCTCTGGGGAGAGAGATGCTGCTCATCCCGAAGCGGAACTGGGCAGGCGGGAGCCTGGGGGCTGAGGGTAGTGGTGGGGGTGGCTGCTGAGTTCTCAGGCCAGATGAGGGTGAGGAAATTGAAGAGCACAGAGAGGGCTCCTCTGGGCACGTGCTGTCCACTCACAGGGTATGGAAATACCATCCCAACACCATCTGCCCCGCTGTTGGTTGTGACCATGGCCGAGTTGCTGTTGACATCTTGGATCAATGTGAGGCTGGCATCCAGATGCTGGCGCAGGGAAGGGCTGGGAGACCAGCCCCCAGCTTCTGGGCTTCCCCCACAGCTAGTCGGGGGTTGCTGGTCACTGGCCGCATGGTCCCCTAGGCCCGGCCAGATCAGAACCCGGTGTGCAGCCTGGGAGCACCGTTGAGGCAAGCACTGTTCTCTTGCCCCAGGCCGAGCTGGAGGCCACGGAGCATTGTTGCTACAACCCCCGGGGAGGAGCACGCCTAATGATTGCTTCCATGGTTTTCATCAGTAGCTGACTCCATTTGATTGTGGAAACGGCCCAGTCCTCTCCCAGGGCTCCATTATGACTTTGGCAGACACGCACCTGTGACGAGGCTGCGTGTGTCAGCCAAACAGCATGCAGCCACCCCGGGGAGTATGCTGCCCTCTGTCAGCCTGATACATCACACCCTCAGATCCATGACAGAGCCGCCCTCTCTCCGTGGAGAAGCAGCCACAGGAAGAAACAGCTTCACTCTCCCTTCGCCTCGAGCGCAGCTGGGACTTATGGGGGTATTGGGTGGTGCGGTGGGGGTGCTGAGGTGCGAGGGTGCTCTCCCAGGTGCATGCGTGGATGCAGACAGGTGGCAAGCTGCCCCGGCACCTGTGTCTTTTGAACACCTGCCAGCTCTGACACACTGCCAGGTCTCCTACCATCTCACTACACATTTCAAATGGAAAGTACCAATTCCCCCTCAAACCTGGGTGATGCCACCAAACAGAGGCAAGGGGGCGGGCGGGGGTTTCTCCAGAGCAACAGCCCTGTGTGGTGGACAGGAGGCACCCCAACCCCTTTGAGGAACAGGGCGATGTTGGGGTGAACTTTCTGTGTCTAAGGGAGGAGCGGCACCCCTGGGGGAACCATCGCCCCTTTGGTGAGGTTGTGCAGGCAGAGGGGCATAAGCAGAGAGGCTAGAAGACCCCTGGGAGGAGAACCCACCCGACTAAGGTGGCGATTGAGCTCTGGAGGCTGAAAAGGCCCGAGAGAGAATAGAGAGAGAGAGAGAGAGAGAGAGAGACAGAGAGAGAGAGACAGAGAGAGAGAACGCCTGGGTGCCCAGAGGCTTCTTAGACAGGCTCCCAGCTGTCACTCTGGTCCCAGGGCTAGATGTGAGAGGTATTCTGAGGGTGGGACAAGGTAGCTGAAAGGAAATGCACAGTACAACCTTAGAGGCACCTCTAAGATATAACAGAACCCCCACACCCTCTTTGTTCCTCCTGACAAACTCCTAGTCTGCTGTTAAGTCCCATCTATAAACCATCTCCTCTCTGAAACCTTGACTGAGTATTTGGGAAAAAATTCTTTTTCTTTTTTCTATATCATTTTATGAGGAATCTTGGTGGCATCGTGGTTATAAATTAGCTGCCAACTAGGAGGTCAGCAGTTTGAAACCACCCGCCACTCTTCAAAGAAAGATGAGGCTTTCTACTCCCACAGGGGCAGTTCTCCTCCATCCTATGGGGTTGCTATGTGGTACAACTGATCCCATGGCAGTGAGCCTTTTGTTTGTTTGGCATAAATCACTCTAGAGCCCAATGGGTTATGCACTAGGCTGCTAACCGCAAGGTCAGTAGTTTGAAGCCACCAGTAGTTCTGCAGAAAAGACGAGGTTGTCCACTCCCATGAAGTTATAGTCTTGGAAACCCACAGGGACAGCTGTACTCCGTCTTACGGGGTTGCTCTGAGTGGTCAGAATGAACTCAGTGGTAGGGAGCTTGGTCTATCACTCGGTCCCCACACACCTATGCTGCTCCCATTCCCCCTTCTTTACTAGTACCTATAGTTCCCTCTGAGGACGAGCCACGAAGGCTTCTGACTGTGCCCCTGACCTGCCCTGAGGAGCAGACAGGAGCCCACGTGGCCTGTTCCTCAGCACAGAGTATAGTTTCCAAGCCAGGCAGCAGGGGTCTGAGGCATACAGACTCGGAATGGGGACAAGACTAGACCACCCGGGGGGCACTCACATTTCCAGGCAAGAAGCCATCTTTCCTAGGAAAACTCGCTAACGGAGTTCAGGTGGAGTGGACTGGGTCTAATGTTGCTAAACGAGGAAGGAGTCGAAAGCTGAGGGTTCCGTTTTCCACAGATCCTTCTGCGCTCAGCATCCGAGAAGCCCAACGACACGTGACCCCGTCCCTTTGCCACAATCATCCCAGCTCCATTATCTTTTCACTAAGGCAGAAAAGGACTCTGAATCTACCAGCATTTGTAGCAGACATGAATTTCTTTAAAATCGTTGCATAGGAGATTAGGGGGGGGAAGGTGGGAGTGACGGAGATAAGGAACCGGAAACGGCCCTGCTGGCTTTACGTGGTTTGGGGTACGTGTGGCAGCTTTGCTCGTTAGGATAATGCCGCCTTTCTTTTGGCTGTCAAACAGCCTCTGGCTTGTTTCCTGTAGAACAAGTACAATGCTGCCATAAATTATTAGATTAAATGAAACACACTCGAACGAAATCTCTGTGAAATCTGGCATCCTGAAGGGTTTCTGGAACCGAACAAGAAGAGATTAAATCCATTGACATTTACTCAGGCATGCCAAGCTCATGGGCTTGCCTGTTGGTTCCTTTCCTCAACAAAACAGATGGATGAAAATAACTTTGTCCCACCAGCCAGGCAGCACCAGGTAGGTGGGATTGAAGCTGGAAAGAGTCCCACGGGCCATCAGCAGCCGGGTGCGGGATCTCAGAGGCAGCGGTTACTGACCAAAGTGACCACTTCCTTGAACACTCCCTGTGGCCACCGAGGGCCAGGCATGGACAGTTAACTGGGCAAACCTGGGGACCTGACTTAGATTGTCTTCCTATGAAGCATGGAGTACACCCAACCATGGGGCCCACCACCAGGGGAACTGCCCACCCCCACATCCCTGACTCCTATAGCCGTGAATAAAATCCCAAAGCCAAGCCCATTGTCCTCGAGTGATGGCTGATTCTGTTCCATAGAACCCTCATGCATCACAGGTGGAGTAGAATCTCTCCACTGGGGTTTCCTGACTGCGACCTTTATGGAAGCAGATTGTCTGAATCCCCAATCTTTGTGTAAGCAGCCAATCACAAAGCAGGCTCTTTCCTCTTTGAGTAAGGTTCCCCGCCAACGCCCCCACACCTTGCCTTTTGTTTTTTTTTATCATAGTATTTTGTCCAGTCTTAAATAGACACCTGCTCTTGAACGTGGTGTCCAGCCTGAGGTCGGGTCTGGTGGTTGCAATAACGTTAGGCTGATTAGAAAAGGATGGGAATTTCAATGCATCGGAGAGGTCAGCATCCAGGCCTACAGATTTGCACAGAACTCACCTCTACCTATGGACCAGCAGCAGGCCTTGGCTGCTCCCGGCTGCACATCACCTTGCAGCTGTTTGGAGGAGCCTTCGAGTTGGTGCCTACCCGCAGAGCTCCGCCATGACAGAGGAGAACAGCCTTGTGGGGCCTTTGCTCAGGAGCTGCTGGGTGGGTTCGAACCACCATCCTTTTGGTTAGCAGTCCAGCGCTGGTACCACCAGCAGAGGGGAATTTGGGAAAGGTTTAACAGAATGTACTATGGGCCACAGAACTATGAACAATGGGTTACTTCTGTGACTAAGCTCCTGGGCGACTGTGGACATGGAAGCTGAGCGGGTTAATGCAAAGGGAGATGGGCCCTAGCCCACCGCCCAGCTGTGTGTGTCCTGGGGCCATGTCTGCACTGCATAGCTTTCTCACATACAGCACAGAGGAAGTGTGACAGCACTCACCTCCATGGACCGCTCTGAGGGTGGCGTGATGGCACATGAAAGTACCTGGCGTGGTGCTGGCTGCTCCCATTATTGATTTTATTGCCAACCCCGGCCTCAGGCAATGAAAGGGGCTTCTTCTCATCAGCAAAGAGGAATGGGAGGTCATTAGACTTTAACCAGCTGAACCCGTCTCTCTGTTTAGAATTAAGAATTCGCCCCCAAAGGGTCTCTCTAAGCTGCAGCTTTATGTAGCATTTGTAAGAGAACACCAACCACACTACTTGCTGGTTGGGTTTCCTGAGCTTTGTTGATTTCTCTTTAATCCAAGTACACAACACCAGCACTACAAGGCACTTCTGGACCATCTGTGGCCAATTCCGACCAGAACCCTAGCTGGAAGAAATATGTGAAGGACACACTATGCATATTATTTTCTAAATTGACTAAGTTTTATGGTCCCATTAAATTAAATTAAATTAATTTAATAGCAGCATAAAAGAACATTAAATTAAAAAGTCCACAGAAGACCATTGGCTCTGCACTACCATAGCATGGCCCCTGAAAACCTCTTATTTCACTGTAAGGCCTTCAGTGAACAGTGCTATAGCTCTGTATACAGAAAAAAGAAGACCAGAGGAGGCACCATTAGACCAGGAGTTCTAATCCCAAAGCAAAACCAATAGGGACCAGTAAGTCTACAGGAGGATCTAGCACATTCCAGGCGGGAGCCATCCATCAAGGAGGTCCAGGCTTCAGAGTGGAGGGGGTTGTTGTATACTTAGATACTAGTAATTAGAACTAATATCTAAAAGGAAGACCAGTCAATAGGACCACATTCTAATTTATGTGTCAACCATTAATGCCACAGATGAAGAAATTACAGCTTTATACCAACTTCTGCAGTCTAAAATTGAACAAACATGTAATCAAGATGCACTGATAACTACTGGTGGTTGGAAATCAAAAGTTAGAAACAAAGGATCAGCTAGAAATGATGCCAGAGATCACAAGATAACATTTTGCAAGACTAATCACTTACTCATTGGAAAGACCTATTTGAACCACAAAAACAACATGCGGACATCAGCAGATTCAGCAGACAGGAAACAAATCAACTACATCTGCGGGAAGAGACAGAGACGTTCAGTATCATCAGTCAGAACAAGGTCAGAGGCCGCAGCAGAACAGATCACTGATTCTTCATATGCAACTTGAAGTTTACCTTGAAAAGCTAAAGTCTGACCTTAAGTATAGCCCACCAGAATTTAGAGACCATCGCAGGAATAGAGTTGATGCACCGAACACGAATGAACAAAGACCAAGCGAGTTGTGGGATGGCACCCAAGACATTATACACGAAGAAAGAAAAAGGTCATTAAAAAGACAGGAAATTTAGAAAAGACCAAAATGGCATCAGCAGAGACTCTGAAACTTGCCCTTGATCACAGAAGAGCTGAAGTGGATGGAAGAAATGATGGATTAAAAGAGACAGAGAGGACATTTCAAAGGATGGCTTGAGAAGACAAATTAGAGTACTATAATGAAATATGCAAAGACCTGGTTTAAGAAAATCATACAAGAGCAACACACTTGGCATTTCCCAAGATGAAAGAACTGAACGAAATATTTCAGCTCGGAGCTGCAATATTGAAGAGTTCTATGGTTAAAATACCGAATAGAATAGCCCAGGAAGCAGAGTCACGGTACCAGAACGAAGGGGATGCTGTGGGGGTTGCCCTCTCAGGGTGGGCGTAAGGCAGGGATGGAGGGTGGAAAGCTGTTAAGACCATTTGTTCCGCTCTAGCCTATGTAGCAGGGCTTCGCACCTTACTCTCTGCACTTAGTGTTTTGTTCTTTGGTTGATTTTGGTCCAAAACGGCATATCAAACAGATCACGGATACCCCTTTAACATGTCTGAAACTTTATTTGCAGCTGGAAACCCAGGGAGGCCACCTCTGACTTGGAAGGAAGTCTCCGTTTTAAAGCCGGTGAGCATTAGCAAGCCTCACCATGAGTCACAGACCTGAATTCTGCTCCTTGGTAATTATTTGTGGTGTGGATGGAACACTGCCAGCTCTCTGCTTTCCACGTAGACAGTGATCTTTTGCTTTCTGCTCCCTCTAGGGTTGGGTGAGGCCATGCCTCCAGTTTTGACCAATTAAGTTGTGAGCAAATGTGATCTATGTCACTTTGGGGCTAAGCCATGCCACTGCTAGCAGGACATCTTCCCGAGGTCTCCTTCCTTCTGCTATGACAGCCAATAATGCTCAAGGTCGTGGCAGGTCCATTAGCCTGTGTCCTGGAAGGAGGTGACACAAATGAGAAACTTCAGCCAAATGGGAAAAGACATGAGGAGGTTTGTGTGAGAAACACGCCTTTGCTTAAGATCCTCATGCTTTGGGTATAGTTGTTGCTGCAGCATAACCTGTCATATCCCGACAGATAGACAGTCTGCATCATGGTCACATCAGAAATGCAGACGGAAAAGTACCATCCCATCAATGTGATGCCCTGTTTTAAGTATTGATCCTGTAACAGATATGCAAGTCCTTCTTGTTCTAAAATCTATTATTTTCCCTTATCTCTCTGTACAAGTTTGCTGATGTGTACTTCTCAATAAAATTTTAGTATAGAAACCTGTCCACCTTGATAAGATTAGATCATAATCAAAAGATGGAGACTTTGCTTTTGTGTTGGTAACCCTGCCCTGGACTGTCCCCTCTCCTAGGTAACCTGAGGCTTGCTCTCTGGCACTAGAGATGAAATGGTAGATCAGTCCAATCACATAACATGTACTCTTGCTTTCTGGCTTTTTACTTAGATCATTTGGGGATTTGCCTACATAGATAGATATGTATCTGCATCCAATTCCTTTTGTAATCGATTGTGAGTTTGTACCACAATTTAGTCTGTTGATGGCACCGGAGTTGTTCTCAATTTTTGACTGTTGCAAACAAAGTTGTTATGACTCTTCCCACGCACGCCTTTGTCCGGCTGTCAATTCTCTTGGGGAAATAGGCAGCTGGTTACCTTCTTAAGAACTGTTAAATTATTTTCCAAAATGGTTGTACCATTTTATGTTTTTACCAGCAGTGCATGAGAGCTCCCTGTCTAATTCTTTAAATTTTGATCTTGGTTTTACTCGCTGACGACAGACACAGACACACACACACACACACACACACAGAGCAATCTATGTGGACTGCCAGAAGAACAAACATCTGTCTTGGAAGAAGTACAGTCAGAACGCTCCCCAGAAATGAGACGACGAGACATCTCTCGAGTGCGTTGGTCATATGATCAGGAGCGACCAGTCCCTGGAAAATGACCCCCTGCTTAGTCCAGTGGAAGAGCAGTGAAAATGAGGAAGGCTCTTGATGAGATGGATTCACACGGTGGCTGCAACCATGGGCTCAAACCTAAGAACAATCGTGAGGATGGGGCCTGACGGGGGCTTGGTCCTATTGTGTACGGGCCCACCGTGGGTCGGAACGGACCCACAGCCCGCCACAGCAGTACAACGCGCCTGTGCACATCTTAAAGAGTAAGTTTTTGCCCAAGAGGAAGGACACGTCTTACAGAAAACAACAGCAAAGCAATTCTAGTCTAATCGTTGTTCCAAAACGGTTCTCTTGTGTCTGCCGTTAAACCGGTTATCTTCCTCAGACCACCCTTTTCTCATCTTTCAAATGACTGTAATGGTGCTTGTGCTCCGCGTACTTTTCTAGAGTGACTGGGTCTCCCTCCTCCAACCGTCCTCATCACTGACGGCAAACTTGCTTGGCTCACCGCCACGTGCCCTATAGGCCACAACCCAGGAGAAAGGGTGCAAACCCACCAAACGCACTGCCACCGAGTCAATGCAGACTCACAGCAGCCCTCCTGGGGAGGGGAGGGCTGCGCCTGTGGGTGTCTGAGATGCTAACTCGTTACGGGAGTAGAAAGCCTCGGTTACGGGAGTAGAAAGCCTGGGTTA
>NW_022111368.1:14261384-14267774 GCF_000313985.2 Echinops telfairi
AACCTGCTACCTGGCTGACCTTTTTTTATTCTGCTTCTAAACATCTGAAACCTTTTGATCCATTCTTCGTTTATGCATTTCTGTAGTTCCCACAAGCCCAGTGCAGGGACCCTGCCCATCTGGCTCGCCTCAGGGTCCCGGGGTCCAGAGCCACACCTGAGACCGAGAAGGTGCTCAGAGAGGAGCTTTGGAGGGCCAGGGGGGTCTAGGGCAGTGGGAACAATATTGAGTGAGGACTGCTTGGTGACGGACACTGGCTTAACCCAGATTTTAAACTGCTTTTAGGAGGATGACTTCCAATAGCAGAAAAGCTATTTTCAGAAGAGGGAGACTATTTTTAGATTGTGAGGTAGTAGAACGGGCTCAGGGGATGACCCCTGTAGGGTGGGGGAGTCGGATTCAGTAAGAGAATGAACTGTCCTCATTTTTAAAGACATCAGTCTGACAACAGAATGGGTTCCTTCATTAAACAGGGTGCCTTTGTCCCCGGGGGCATTTCAGCAAAATCCTAATGATTCTCCAGAAATGCTGCTGGCAGGACCGCTGGGCTCGGGAGGGGCAGCGGTTCTGCCCAGTGTGGATGACATCAAAGGCCCCTGTCCCTGCTACCAGCTGCCGCTGACTAGGGGCGACTCCCTGTGTGTCAGAGTAGCACTGTGCACCATAGGACGTCCAAGGGCGATTCTCCAGGAACCATGCCAGGCCTTTCTTCGGTGACACCACCCACCTTTCCGTTAGCAGCCCTGCTCCTGAGCTGTTTGCAGCACCCGGGGACTCCCTGCCTGTGTGAAGCTCTGGATTCAGGGTATGAGAGATTTTTGCAGCCTCTCTGAAATATCTTCTTGCC
Source organism: Echinops telfairi (assembly GCF_000313985.2). Taxonomy (NCBI): domain Eukaryota; kingdom Metazoa; phylum Chordata; class Mammalia; order Afrosoricida; family Tenrecidae; genus Echinops; species Echinops telfairi. The sequence goes on from NW_022111368.1 coordinate 14,262,232, forward strand.
TGGAGCACTTTCTACAGGTGTATTTTCCTGAGAGAAGACTGTGAAAGTTTGCCTCCTGAAAGATCCTTACCCTGAAGCCCAGCCCAGGAACTAGAAGGCTTAGAAGGGAAAGCAAGCCCAAACAAGGAGCATGCTGATAGCAGTCCATCCTGAGAAATGGACAGCGGCCTCAGGCCCTCAAGCATAGCTTTGGGCACACGTCTTCTCTTTTGTTCCCCACCATTGTATTGGCAAGTAATTTACATATATAATTCAAGAGTTCAATCATTCAGTCCTATCATGGAGAATTGTACAATCACCTCCCACATCAGTTTTAGAACATTCCCCCCACCCCCATGGTTTAATCGCCTTTAAGATGATTTATGCAATCACAATCCGTTCTATTGCCTCTCCCATCTTCATTAGTTACTGCTGAAATCCCCTCTCCCTCCCTATCCCCCTCCCTTGGTATTCCCTACGTCCCTTGTATCTGTAATTATCACCATGCACCCACTCCTCCTGGGGGCACACTTCTTAACTATCTTAATACTTTCCTAATCTACATCGTCGAAGCTGTGTCTATCTCCGTATTAAGTTGGTTTGGGGAGTCAGCTTCATTGTAAAGGAAAGAACTGGGAACATTCCTCCTTGGCTCCAAATCTTGGAAAATGTAATCGATTGGTCCTCATGGCTTCCAAAGTGCTGACTTGTCGTAACTCAGCTGCTCAATGATCAGACATTTGACATGATTCCTACTTCCCCTCACAGGGCCTGTGAGCCACACATAACAGGTTGAACCACACATAACCAGGTCACGCCAGGCAGGACTGGTCGAAGGCGCTGCTGATAACAGCACCTGCATCAAGAAGTCCTGACTGACATGCCATCAGCTTTGTCTCAGCCTCTCAGGCTTTCACTTAAGTGTTAACCCCCTGGAATATTTCAGCTATGCTTTGATTAAACACCTCACAGTTTTTTCTCCCGATAGGAATCAATAGTTAATTTTTATACTCTCCCCATGGGTAGATAGCCGAAGTCATTATTCTGATTTTCATATTAAACAATGCAACGTGCAGGGATTTGTCTACAGTCATATTAAGTGATGAAGAGAACAGATCAGCGATGAGGGCAGGTCCTGACGGCCAGCACTCATCCCTGCTGCTCCTCTTACCAAGAGACCCTAAAGCAGTAACCGTCTCCGTAAACTGACCCATTTGTTCTGCTGGATAGACGGAGAGTCCTCGGAGAAGAGTCACGAGCTTCATTGGAACTGTATGCAAATGTACCTTGTCTTTCATTAAGATTTGGCCTGGAAGAAGTTATTAAGCAGATAACATACCAGGCAATCCCAAATCAAGTGTACCCCAAGGTGACTCCAGCCCAGACTGAAGGGCTAGAAGGGAGCTGTCCTACCCAGCAGTGCTGGTGATGTAATGGCATCCTCGGGCTGTGAAGCCCAAGGTCTGCAGTTTGACCCCACCGGTCTCTCCCAGGGAGAAAGAGGAAGCTTTCTACTCCTGTAAAGAGTTAGTTACAGCTTCGGCAACCCACGGGGGCAGCGCTACTCTGTCCTAGAGGGTCACCGATGGTCAGAACTAACTCAACGGCAGAGTTTGGGTTTTCTTTCTCTTTTTTTGTTCTTCTGGTCTTATCTGAAGTTAGAGAGTATCTCCCACTACCTAGCTGTCAACAAAACAAAAATTAAATAAAGACACACAAAACGATCACACCACGCTGCTCTCAGCAGGCATCGCCCTCCGTGATGTGGCTAAATTGCAAAACCGCCCACAAGTTCTCGGACTATGTGGAGAACCCCGGGGAGCTGGCATTGGTGGGCACCTTCTCTGTGAGGCCTGCCGGTCGGTCAGGTTCCACCGGTGGTGTCACCTTCTGGTGTGGTTTATGGGCTGGGTGTCTGTGCTCTTCTTTCGAACTCATTCCATACCCGGAGTTTCTCTGGGCATGGGAGACTGGACCAAAGATCCCCTGTCCTTGTGAGGGAGGCGAGGGGGACACGTCCACTGAAAGGGCAGGCGGTCACAGCCGCAGACCTTCACAATCGAGCAGAGCTCACACTGGACATGGGAAATCAAGCGTGTCCAGCAGCTCAGAGATGTCTGCTGGACACCACCCGACATGTCATTATCTTGAGCTCCGGGTTGTCCTGGAGAGCTGGCGTTAGTGAGTTAATGGCAAACTTTGAGATGGTGACTGAATCCTGCCCCCCCCCACCCCCCATTATAGATAATCCACAAATCCTTTTTCCATCTCTGGAGTTTATTATTGTTGTTGAAATCTGGTTTAATGCTTTGCAGTTGAAAGCCTGGGTTTTACTGAAATAGTTTTCTTGGACCGCATCCATTGTTTGGGTCAAACGTCAGGGCTGACGCTGGAGCCTTAAAAAAATAAAAACATCCCTTTATAGCAGCGCTTTCTGGTGGGCAGAGGGACACTGAACCAGGAAGTGGAATGTGTCTGGAGAGAAGTCTAAACAGTACTGTACTTCACAAAGAGCCTGCACCAACCAAGTTGGGCGTACTTTTGACTAGCCGACCACTCTGCGGTAGACCTTAGCTTTCCGAAGCCTTTCCCAAATGGCAAAACCTTCCCTCTCTCCCTTTTTTATAGATGCCTCAGTGATATAACTTTTCCTTCAGATAGTTTACATATCTCTCAGCTTCATAGCTATGCCTCGCTCATAATTCTTAGGGGGATGGGTCTGGCCTTCCAATCAGCCACCAGACAATATTAATTTCTAATCGTTTTGTTCCAAGTTCTCTACTAAGGACCTGAGGGACTAGTTCATTCCTCCCATCAACTCTGACAAGAAAACATATATATATTTAACTATCGTGAGTTGGGGGGGGGCTTACATTTCAGATCATCACCTTTTTTTTAGTTTTCAACAATTTAAACACCTTATCAAACCTCCCCATCGTTTGCCTTGTCACCTCCCTTTTTGAAAATTTCCTCTTCCTCCTATGGAATGCTATCTTCCCCTTCTCCCTAGCTGATTTCTGCGGCTAAGGCAAAGGAGCTTTGCTCAAAGTCATATGGTTAGTACACAGAAGCCCCCAGACTCTGACCAAGCAACCAGGTTTCAGATCCACCTTTTACGCTAATTATGTGTGTCCTCTCTCTCTGAATTTATGTTTTAACTATTTTGATTCCATAGTGGTCCCTGCTTCCCGCGATCATCCCTTACCATATGCTGGTACTCAGTGTCATGAGCCCTCTCTACCCAGGGGTGGAGCTGGCCGACAGGAAGAGAGGAGAAGGAGTGGTACATTCAGCTGCCCATCAGTAGGCCTGCTGTTCCCAACAGTGTATTAGCTAGGTGACCTTGGGCAGGTCACCTGGCCTCTCTGGATCTCCAAATTGACACTCACACTCACAACCAGCTGAGCACGGCCATCGGCTCTGAAGCACATGGGATCAACTCGCAGCCCAGGACCAATGGTTTCTATGGGGGACTGGGTGATAAACCTGGCCTGCATCTCCTTCCCAGGAGAAGGCAACAGTCAGAAGGCTCTAGGTCCTCAGGGGAGCGAGCAAAGGCCCTGTCAGGTCAGGGCCAGGGCCAGGGCCGGGGCCGGATGGCCACCATCCTGTCTAACCCCCAGAGGATGGGGTTTCAGAGTGGGGGATTCACAAGTCTTTCCCAATCTGTGGCGGGAAACTGTGAGGGTGAGGGCGCTGCCCCTCACCTGGGAGGTGACTTTCTATCAGCATGTCTCCTTCTAAAAGATAAAATCAAGCCAGCCTCCCCACCCCCCAATAAAACCCAAGAACCAAAAAAACCCAAAAAACAAAAAACCCCAAGCTGAAAAACAAACCAAAATGCCTGTGAAACTTCAGAATGCTCTTGTTTTGACAGCTGGGATTTGGGCTTTCAGAATGGGTTCATTTCCAGTCTGGAAATTATTCCTCAGCCAGATGCCAACTTCCCTCACCCTGCAGAACCCCGATCTCAACCCACCGCCGTCAAGTGGATTCTGACTCACAGGGGCCTTTGCTAGGGATCCAGAGGATGTGCAACTGTAAGAGGGCTGACAGTATCGTGGCTCTGACTCAGAGCAGCTGCGGGATTTGAACTGCCGACCCTGGGGCTGGCACTCTGCCGCTCACCTGACAGTGCCATGGGGCTCCTTTGTCCTGCAGAAAGCAGGAAGCCTTAAGGGAGAGGGGAGGAGTGGATCTCAAAGCACCAGATCTCCATGCTGCCCGGGCGGGCTCTGTGGCTACAGCCCACACAGGGGTCAGGAAGGAGGCTCCCTCTGCTGAGGCCAGGCCTGGTGACTCACCAACTCTCGGCAAAGTCAGCAGCCTGTGGTGGGCAGCACTGCCCAGTGAGAGTATCCCGGGGTGGAAGCGAGGCTTTCAGGGGCCCTGCTGACCATCTGACTCCTCGGTGACTCGTTTGTGGGGGCTGAGACCCTGGTGTTCACCGGATCGCCACAGGCAGCTCACCCTGGGTCCTTCAAGCCAAGCCACCGTCCTCCTTCCACCAAGCTTCGCTTTACCAACACGCTTCTGGGTGGAGGATTCCCAAATGCTTGGATCTGACCCTTAAGCAAACATTCGCTTAACATCTGCCCCCTGCCCTCCGTCCACTCCCCAAGATCAGGGTGGGGTTTCAGCCTGAGCTGGAATCCACTTCTGGGCTTTGTCAAGCCCAGGCCATTCCCACCTCTGACTTTAATATCTGGGAACCAATCAAGGGCAGCATGACCCCCCCACCCCCCGCCGCTGGCTGGGTTTCACAGGCTTAACGCAGACAGTGTGTGACTGCAGGAATGCATGTGCCTGCTTTAAAATTGGAAACACATTGGCAGCCACGGAGAAGCGGGGTTCCAGGATTTGCAGCAGCCCGCTCCCCATCGCAGTCTGCAGTTTAGAAATGGCAGATGCAATGGCCTCACGCAAGGAAGGCTTGCTCATCGCTCTCGGACCCAAGGAGAAGATACACTCAGAAAGCAGGGATGACTCACTGCAGAAAATTGCTGCCTCGCTGCTGAAGGGATTCACCTTCCAGTTTCCTGTAGACTCCACTCTCCTAGGTGCATGAAACATCACAGCTGTCAGTCTTCCCTGATACCAAGAAAACCAAATCACTGCCATCAAGTCGGCGCCAACTCATGCCGACCCTATAAGCTGGGGTGGCACTGACCCTGTGGGTTTCTGAGACTGAACATGGAAATCCCCGTCTCTCTCCTATCTTCTGGAACAGGTGCCTCTTGTTCTTTATCAACGAGCAGTTCCGCGGTAGCATCCTCACCTTCCATTGCAGAGACCTGGGCTAGACTCCTGGTCAATGCACCTCAGAGGGAGTCACTACCTGTCTTCCTGGACACTTGCGTGTGGCCACGGTGCTAAACAGGTTTCAGCGGAGCTTCCAGGATAAGATAGACTAGGAAGAAAGGCCAGGTGATCATCTTGCTGAAAATAAGCCCATGAAAACCCTATGGATTACAGGAGTCCACTCCGTGACCCATCATAATAAAATCATAAATATGGGCTTCTTAAATTGGCCCTCCATTCTGATTAGTCTTAACACTAGTGAT
>NW_022111368.1:14272892-14320292 GCF_000313985.2 Echinops telfairi
GTAGGGGCTCCGCCCAGACACATAGTCTACTCTTCCAGTGTTTCCCACAGTGGCCATATCTTGTGGGGGCAAAGCAGACCCCGACACTTTATCCTGGTTCAGGACTACAGTACACATGTTTTTAGTTACCAGGGGGCCACAGGGCCTTTTTAAAATTTTCTCCTTCCTGAAAAGGGGGCGGTAGCATAAATACGTTTGGGCACCTGTGTACTAGTCTACGAAGCTTTACCTAGCTCATCTGTGAACTGAAAGTTCGCGTTCTTTTCACCTTTTGAATTTTAAGGTATGAAGAATATACCTTAAGTCCCGGGAGTGAAAATGTACTGGCAGCCGTTTTTCCAGCTCATGCTGTCTGCAAATATGAGGATGTTTCTAGTTTCAGGAAATGAGCGAGATGCCCTTAGGGGCTGTCCCCCATCGTGCAATGGCCCATAGGAAGAGGCATGTCTAATTTGGGGCTCAGCCACAAACGTCTCCCCAGTAGATACATGCTTATCTCTACTGTGCACTGTACATGCTGCTGTATTCCATCCCGCTTCCTTGTATCGCCCTCTCTTATTTGAGAAGAACTAGTGCTCCGGATCCCCTGCGTGGGCTTTGTGACCCCGGAATGTGTTATAACGAGTAGTGTGAAAAACAGTGGCTGCAGGGATTTCAGAGGAGGGTCAGCTCCCCCGTGGGAAAGCTAACAAAGCTAACTAAGCAGCTGGATCATCACCCAGAAAGGAGGCGAGCAGAAGTGCTCTCCCAAGGTGGGGCCCGAACAGGAAAGGCAGCAGTGGGTCTGAGAAGGGACGGAGAACAGCTAAACGTCCTTTGATCAATGCTTGCACCGCTCCCTCCACCAGACTCCGAGGAAGCATACAGCTTCCAGGGGGCATGCGGCATCATGTTGGTCTGGTCACAAAGGCAGCCCCTGAGGGGAGCAGATGTGACTGGGGTGGGTGGGGACTGTGTCAGAAGTGTACATCCCTGCACACTTGGGCAGAGACCCAGAATCCAGCAGATGCCCCCCTGGAATCCAGTTCAGGACTCAAGGGAGAGAAAGAGTCTATATCCCATCAGCACTGGCATCCTCCCCAAAGGCTCCTACTCCACGGTCAGCCCAAACCCAATCAATCGCATTGCCGTCCACTCAGTCCTGACTCATGGAGACCTCAGGTGTTTCAGAGTGGGACTTCCCTATAGCCTCTTCCTTTACGCAGGCAGATCACCAGGCCTTTCTTCCGCGGTACCACTGGGGAGGTGTTCGCTGGCAACCTTTAGGTATAAACTGTTCGTACCATTCAGGAGCCTTATACTCAGGCAAGCAGGGCTGGTGTCCAATCACCAAGGGCTCACCAGGAGCAGAGCACCAGCCTCCCAGCACCCCAGCAGGAATAGGTGCAACATGAACTAGGCTTGGGACATCTTCCATCTCCACATCCAGAGGGTGTCTGAGCACAAATCTCCCATGCTTCTGGAAGACAATTACGCCCACCTGCCCCTACCCAGGATCCCCATTAATCACTGCCTGCTCTCTCTCTCTCTCACTCGCCTATTTAGAAACGCCTGGATCCGATTTCAGCAGAGCTCGGCACGACGCAAGCCCACGGCACACCGAGGTTTGGGTCTCAGCGGACAGCAGAGCTGGAGAGAGAGCTCGCTGCCTTTCCCTGAGTAAGATTCAATGACAGACACAGCCCGGAGAATCCTGCCAAGTCTTAAAGAAGAAATACTCTCGCCATAATTAGACACGTGCCCATCTGAGACGGGGCTACCCAGAAATAGACTACAAGCGGACAGCTAGGTGTTTGTGAAGTTGGTAAAGCCTGTTCCCTTATGGGAGCAGGGGCTGGCAGCTCTGAGAGTGAGTGGCCCCTGCCCCGGCCCCTGCGGACAGAGCAACAGGCACAGCGATGCCCGCAGTGCCGCTCTGATCACTCACGCGCCTCTGAATCTCAGGGCCAGGAATGCAACCCCCAGTGTCTTGGCTCTTGGGCTAAAAATGGCAAGTGCTGCAGACACTTAAACTGTGCTGTAAATTGGGGAAAACTCAACTGGGGACTCGGGTGATAAAAACATTCACAGGTGGTTTCTCCAACCGATGGTTGGTTTTTTTCTCCCTCTTTTGTGGATGAAGTGAGAAATGAAAACCACCGCACTGCAGATGTACTTCTCTGTGGGAGCCCAGGGCATTGTTATGACTATTAATATGCACTCCCGTTCTCAGGATGGTCATTTCTATTGGCTACTTGGAAGAGTCGGACCTCCTCCCCATGCTGGTACAGTGTAGTAGTTACATAATCTGTTGTCAATTTGAGACTTAAAAGAGTGAAGGGATGGAGTTGAGCCTGTCAATCAGGTTACAGCTTGATGACCTCATTTGTAAGTGCTAAGGAGATAAATAGCTCATTAGAGGCGGGGCACACACCCACTCCCTGTGAGACATTCCTGTAGTGAAGACACATGGAGGTTCACGTGGAGGAGCCACGTGGAGGAGCCACGTGGAGGAGCCACGTGGAGACCCACACCACTGCTGAAATGCTTCGACCACCACTGGATCCACAAGACTTTTCACCCAGTGGCCTGTGATTTTCATATGCTGCATGAGTCTTTATAGGTTTTATAGATTGGTATCGGACATATGGGTTAATATTGGACTTATGGACTTGATCTAGACTGGGATGGGATGTTTTATCAATATTTAATTGCTCTTTGAAACAAAGTTCTCTCTTACACACATGAGTGTCAATGAATTTGTTTCTCTAGTCAACCCAGACTAACATGTACAGTGTGTGTCCAACCCAGAGCTTGGCTGTGTATCAGGCGGGTGCATGCCCTATGCACTTCTGCTACGAGGGGCCAGCTCACGGGACTGCCGGAGGGAGCACTCCTGCCTCTTGAGAAGGATGCTAAGTTGCCAAGTTTGCTACATTCCAACTGAGAACAAGGGCTTCCTTCCACGTTGCACTTAAGCAACAGGGACCCACTGGGCGTCTGTTGGACTTAACTGCTCTTTGCTGATGCATGAGGGGGGCTAGCACAGGGTAACCCTTGGGTGAAAGCAAACTATTTGCTAAGTGTCTAAGAGCCTGGGAATGTTCAAAGCAGATCGCCAGCCTGGTTCTCATTAGCTACACACTTAAGAGGGCAACACGGCAAACGATCTCTCGCTTGATAACGATTCCTAAAAGCCTGAAATCCCATTCACTAGAGAGTCCTATGTAACCATTCCTATCTGTTTAATAAACTAGACAAAAGGATTTTTTTTTGGGTGAGGAAGGAAAGAACTAGGAATGTTTATATAAATACTGATGGCCTCCACCATTTACAAGTCTGGTTCCCAGTTTGTTTTGTTGTGTTTTTTTGCTCAGCTGCTTGGAAGGCTCGTGAGTGCTCGTCTTCTGGGAAGGATGGTCTGAGTCAGAGCAGAGGATCGTAAGCTCCACCTCTGCTGCCTGAGATGCAGCCCTCTCTTAGAGCAAGGACTGAAGAGTGGAAGGGGCCAGATTCAAGAGGGAACAGCCCTTTCGCTTCCTGCCCACACAACGCGTTGGTCTCCAGGAGGTGGAATCAAGAGCAGCATGCAGCCATAGTCACCACATGGCATCCTCTTTCCACCCAGTCAACTCCAGGAGCGACAAGTCCTCTGGACCAGACAGAGTAGCTAGGACGTGATGAGACGTAAGAGTCAAGCCAAGCCCCAGACAAAGGCCCCTGGTTGTCTGGCTTGGACACATCTCTGGGATCTACCTGGGCTTCCGCTAAGGACAAAGGTGAGGAGCCAGGTGGGTCTGCCTCGAGGGACCCCTGGGAAGATGATGTGAGGAATCAGTGCTGGTGTTGTCCCCTTGCCAGGACTTGGGACGAGCAGAGGGCTGTCCTCACCCTAAAGACATTGCTTCTTATAGAGGGTACTCATCTCAATGGTGAGTAACAGCCCCTCATCAAAAGAGTGATTTTTAGATGAAAATGTTTTCAAAGATCTATAGACTACAGATAAGGATAAACAAATAAGCAGGTACTAATTCCCACGCCTGGTAGTCCCAGTGCACTGGAGTAGAGCGGAGCTGCACTTGGGTTTCAACGGCTGGAGTTTGGGCAGTAGGTCATCAGATATTTCTTCCTGGTGGACAGGAAGTTCTAGCCCTTTGGTTAGCAGCGATAAGGATAACAGTACCCAAACGGTTCACCCAGCCAGGCCAGCAAACAGCGGCCCGAAGCGGAAGATCTAGATGGATGCTGTCCAACATGGCGGCCACAGGCAGTACTGACAGGACCCTGGTCTGATTTGAGATGTGTACATGTGTCAAGAACACATTGGATTTCACAGACTTAACTGTAAAACAGTAAACATGAACTCTCATGAACATTTGTGTGTGTGTGTGTGTGTGTGTGTGTGTGTATGTGTGTGTGTTGATTCCACAGGTTTCAAAAAGTCTGAGGAAAAGCCAAATGAAAAGATAATGGATTCTCTCCATGACCTTTCTGGGCCCCCCACACATTTGCATATTCATCCTAACAATATCCTGGTATGTGGACATTAGAACCTTGTTGTTAGCAAACTGGATATATATTACAGCGATTTTCCAAAAGATGGAACTCAAGCATCTGGCGGAAGGGAGATCTTCCCCCCACCCCCTGGTGGCCCTGTAGAGAAACAGACAGGAATGCTGGTGGTGTTGTGGTTCCTTTTTGAGCTCCTAACTGCCAGGTGTGAAGTTGGAAACCACCCGCTGCTCCTTGGGAGAAAGCCTGGGCTTTCTACTCCCATAAAGAATGACTCCCATAAGGGCTTTCTACTCCCATAAGAAACCCACAGGGGCAGTTCCACCCTGGCCTACGGGATTGCTATGAGTCGGCATCAACACGATGGTGGTGAGTTTGGTCTTGGGTTTGGTAGAGAAACTGGCCTCCCTGAATTCCCCTCCAAGGAGGAGCTGTTGGCTGGCGGGGCCCTTCTCTGCCACACACCTGGTGCATCTGTGGATAGGAGCTCTAGAACCACCAGCGTGCCACCGCCGCAGGGCTTGAATACCTACAGGGACATTGGCACCTACCTTTTCATTTTTCTTCTCTTCCGCTTTACATCCTGTGTTGGTGGGACTGGATGTCAACAGGCCACTGATGGGCCCCCCTCCGACCTCCCCGTTGAGGTTGGCTGCGCTGACATTTGGGGGTGTGATGGCTGACGCTGCTGATGTGAGGGGGATGATGGGCCGGGGACACTGGGCCCCCACGACCATCTGGATCGGAGGCTGGTGCACATGCTGCGGGGACACCACGGAGTGGGGCCTGAGGCTGGCAGCTGGCAGGCGGGATGGAGAATTCTGGGTGCGCAAGGGCGACACTGTGGCAGTTGGTCGGTCCTGAGCCTGGGCTGAGGAGTGGGCAGCTGGAACGCAGACCAAACAGGAGACAAAACAGGAACAAACAGTGAGCCCGTGACCAGCAACCCCAGGTGGACGCAGCTTCTCTTCTCGGGCTCATTCTTTGCGGGGGTCGCGGGCAGGCTCTAGCGGAAGCTTCTCCAGACCCTGCTGCAGTCATGAACCCCCTACTTCAGAGATGCAGGCCCTGAGGCTGAGTAACACTCAAATATAATCCTAGCCTTCCAAAGCCCGAGTCCTGGGGGGCAGGGGTGTGCCCTGACCATGTACGCACGGAAGGCCTCCCATGCCGTTTTCTCCGCTGTAACGAACCAGGGGACCCGCATTCCTTAAGACACCCTTGCTAAGATTCCCAGAAAAGAAACTCAGTCAAGAAGTCTCATAAAAGTCTCAAGAAACCCCAATTATGTATGTCATTGATATACATATATATGTATATATGATATATATATAGACACCCCAGAGTATGTCAATGATACCCAGTTAAACACCAGGCTACTAACCAAGAGGCTGATGGTTCAAATCCACCCAGAGGCATCTCAGAAGAGAGGCCTGGTGACTGATTCTTAAAGACCACACACATTTAAAAGTCTAGCCTAGTGTTGCTGGTTTTGACCATGGAGGAAGGGTGCCCTCCCCACACTGGAAAAGACCAGGAAGGGATTTAGCTATCAGAACCTTGGGAAGGAATGCAGTTCCTCCATACATTTTATCTGTGAGAGATCCTCTTCAGCACCGGCTACCTGGATAATAAATTTGTGTTTTAAACTGAAAACCAAACCAAACCAAGGAAAGCACCCAGGGGCACAGTCTACGATGGGACACGTGGGGCCACCATGAGGGTGACTTGAGGGCATCTTTAACCATTAAGTGCCAGCCACTTTGAAGAATCACCTTCTTACGCACTACAGGCAAGGCGAATGAAAGGAGGGAATGTCTGACACCATGGGCATTATAATTTGTAACCTGGGAGTGGCTCATAACACGGGGAGACACAGGTCATGGCCCCAGGCATTACTTCTGTGTTCCTTCTAACACGATGTAACTCACATGCAGTCCTACGTGCACCACTGTGCCTGAGAAAACATCACATACTACCCTGCCGTTATTTCTCCCTCCAAAATCCGTGGCATTCATGGTTCCAGTAACAGAAACACACACACACACACACACACACACACATACACACACGTCTCTACACCCAAATATGCCTTGAATATATAATGCACTCATAAATCTTAACAGCATTTCCTGGGTGTGTTAAATAATTTCACAAAACAAACAAAACTCACTCCATCTGTGAATCAGGACTTCTTCCCCCCAACAGAGCTGTGTGGGACTAGCTTGGGAGATCTAATTATGTGATCACGAATTCTCCAGGGCTGGATGTGGCATCCGCTGCTTCTACGGGGTGAAATATATAAAGGCTGATTTATGTTTTGTTCAAAATTATGCAGGGCTTTGGATGGGTTGAAAACCCAGGGCATTTGAGTCTGCACAAAATGTGCCTCCACATTATAAACGGAAGAACGGGTTGGGCAATTATGCAGATCAATTAAGCCACTGGGGTCATTTAATCACCCACAAGGTAACCCCGTGACTTGGAAGGGGCGCTCCTTGGGGGGGCAATTTATTTGCCTTTCCCCTGATGTCTGAACTCTCCTTCACCCCGGCCAAGCACCCCCTCGAATGGAGAAATTACTGCTCACTCAGGGAAGAGCAATTACACTTTGGCCCTCAGAAATTCCATCTCCATGGGCTGGATGAGGTTTCCCGTCAGGAGACTTTGCCTAGCTCACCTCTCCCTTCTGACTAGCTCCTGTGAAACACTATGATGTTCCTGAGTGGAAGAAGAAAAGGGTGGTCCACAAAGTTCTGAGCCCACCCATCACATAAACTCTCTAACCCTCCTTCCTCACAGCCTTGTCCATGCTCTGGCTGAAGCTCCTGGGGTCGTGCAAACCATGAACGTGCTGGGCTGGTGAATGGAAGGGTGACAGTTCAAATCTGTCACTGGGACCTCAGAAAAAAAGGCCTAGCAACCTGATTTCCCTTCCCACAAAGTTTTATGATCTGTTATGATTGAGAATATACAAAGCAAAGTGGACAATTCCACGGTGTCGACATGGACAACGACAATGAAGTTGCTGACCTGCTTAGAGTTGTGCTAACCTTCTCAGCCCCTTTTCTTCGCGGTTCCTCCTCTATTCACATTCCACTCTGCCCTCATTCTTGTCAATGGGATCCTAACAGATGGCTCTTAACAGAGCATACTGCTTATTGCAAATACCTTTTTCCTAGGTAAGGGAAGCATTTGTTTGGATTTAAGACTTCTGGACATATTTTTTGTTTAAATGTTTAAAGTTTATCGCAGGGCACTCGTTTTGGGGGTTTATCCACCCTCTATGGCTCCAGAGAGTCTTGATCTCATAGAATTAGAAATTCTGTTCTGCATTTCTCCCGTGGGTGAGAATTCTTTGACAAAAATGTTCAGTATTGGTAGCTGGGCACCATCCAGTTCTTCTGGTCTCATGGTAAAAGGGGCAGCTGCTCCGGGAGGCCATGCACCACACATCCCATATCCTCCTGCTGAGACTCCTTTCTCTGCTGACCCAGGGGCCTGGAGGCCACATACTATGCTTTGGATGGCTGCTTATAAGCTTATAGACCCCAGGCACTATACTGTACAATGAACTATAAGACAATCTGGAAGTACTAAACATGTTATTAGGCCAATTAACTGGGATGTCTCAAGACACCATGACCCTAAATCTCCCAACTGAGAAACCAAATCCCATGTTGTGTTTGACTGTACATAAGTAGCCTTAACAGGTACACCTTTCTGTGTGTGGGTTCTAAACATATCCATCACATAGCTTACACTAGTTCAAGTTTTTGCAGAAGTACAACTTATTACTAGGATTTACAATAATTGGCTGTGCACCTGTACCCTTAATGAATACAGTTATCCTTTCTTTCCTCTCTCCTTCCAAGACTTGCTGGCCACTAATTACCTTTGATGTATGTATGAAGGGGTGCCCCCCACCACCCAAACTGGAATTTTTTTCAAAGTTATGTGTTTAAATTTTGGAAAACAACCTTATCACCTTCAAAGTACTCTCCATTACACTTAATACATTTGTCAAATTCCATCCTTGGAAACATTTTTCAAACTCATCTGCTTGGATGGCTGACAGCACCTCTCTCATTTGTTTCTTCACCTCTTGAATGTTGTCAAATCATCATCCTTTCAGGTCCCTCTTCATTTGCAGAAATGAAAAGAAGTCAGGTGAGTCAGGTGCATGGGGTAAGAGAACCATGCTGTTTTTTGCCAAAAACTGGTGCACTGAGATGGCTGTGTGTGCAGGTGCATTGTCGTGGTGGCAAAATCAGTCCCCCATCTGTCACAAATCAGGCCTTTTTGTCACACACTGTTACACAATCTTTTCAGAACCTCTAAATAGAAAGTTTCATGAACAGTCTGACCTGGTGGGCTGAACTCCAAATACAGTACAAGTCAACATTTTTGTCCATTTGGGAAGTTGGCGGGCATCCAGAATGAGGTTAGTCATCGTCGCCACTTCGCCTCTTTTGGAATGAGAAAACCACTCACACATGGGTTTTCCTCACAGCACTGTCCTCGTGAGTGGTGTTCAACATCACAAGTTTCTGTGGCATTTTTCCAGAACAGGAAACAAAATTTCACAGCCACATGCTGTTCTCTTCAATCGGCCATCACAAAAATGAGGTTTGAGCCTTTTATGAATAAATTCACTGTGACCAGAGAGAAACTTCCCAGGTGCTGCCACTGGGTGCACTAACCAAAAAAAAAGCCCGAAACCCACCCAAAAGGGAAAAAAATGTGTACTATGAAACCAAAAGCATTGCTCCTGCCAAGTTCAATTCTGTTTCTTGGGGTGGGGTACCCCCTTGTATGTTTGCCTCTTCTTGTCCCTTAGTAAAAGGTGAGGTCATCTTGTAATGGACTTATGTCACTCAGCATAAAGTCTTTCAGCTCCATCCACACTGCAGAATGTATCAAGACTTCATTTCTCCTACTGGCTGAGGAGGATTCCATTGTATGTGTGTACCACATCTGTTTATTCATTCATCTGTGGACAGGCATTTAGGCTGTTTCCATCTTTTGGCTACTGCAAATAGTGTTATCATGAGCACTAGTGTACAAGTCTCTGAGATTCTGCTTTCAAGTCTTTGGGGTATTTACCTGGAAACAGACTTACTGGCTTGTATGGCAGTCCCATTTTTCATGTTGGGAAAACCACTGCACAGTTTTCCACAGTGGCAAAAACAATCTTGCATTCCCACCAGTAACAAGTAAGGGTTCCGGTTTTCCCACATGCTTGCCAATAATTGTTGTTTACTGGCTCATAAAAATCTCAGCCATCCTAGGGGGAGTGAAACTGTATCTCATTCTGGTTTTGATTTACCATTTCTGACAGCTAATGTGGAGGAGCATTTACTCATGATCTAAGTCGCTGTTCAAATGTCCCGTGGGTTGAAAGTTTACCCGAGTCTTCCGCCCACTTTAGGATTGGGTTATTTGTTGTTAACAGCATTTTCATGATTAGATTCTGCATTTTAGTTACCAGATGTATTTACGCTATTAGATTCTTATCTGAGATAAGGTTGCCGAAGGTGCTCTTCCAGTCAGTAGCTTGGTTTTTCACTTTTTCGGTGAGGTCTTTTGACGAACAGACGTTTTAATTTTGAGGTTAGTTTTGTGTTTTGTTGTTTGTGCTTTTGTTATTCTATTAGACTGTTGAGAGCTAGGCCTCACAAAACCGCTCATTTGTTGTTCTCAGAGTTTAATCGTTTAGTTTGTACATTTAACTACGTAACCCCTTTTTTACCCCCTAGACCCTTTTATTCAACTATATATCCTGTTTGGACAAACATCAAAAACAGAAGACTGTCATTTTAATTTTTGTAACTGAGTTTTCACTGCAGTCTTCTATAACTTTTACAGAGTTCATGGTCCCTAATATCACCCCACCCTCCATTTTTCCTTGGTGCAGAAGCAGCTACCATAGTGAACTTCTCACTGATAGTTAGAGTTTCTGGAAACATGTACTGTTGGTTACTATGTAAGAGTGACTCAAGTCACACACTCTGGGTAGATGGCCTACAGGTTTTCTTATGGTGCAAACCACAGCCTCCCAGCATGAA
The DNA here is from genome assembly GCF_000313985.2 of Echinops telfairi. Classification (NCBI taxonomy): domain Eukaryota; kingdom Metazoa; phylum Chordata; class Mammalia; order Afrosoricida; family Tenrecidae; genus Echinops; species Echinops telfairi. Next base: position 14,283,452 of record NW_022111368.1, read on the forward strand.
AAAGCCTAGGAAACTTGAGGAACCCGCACCTTCCAGAACTATGGAAGACCAAATACAGGCGAGGATTGAAGAGTCTGGTCCCAGCTATAAGCATGGTAAGTACAGAAAGTATCCATCAGTGTCTGATAGCCATCCCGGGTCAAGGCTAGACCCATATTGTGCTCTGTGGGTTTCCAAGTTTTCACCTCTACTGTCAGCAATGCCATCAAAACTGCGGCTGACCGTGTAGGTCCCCAGGGAGAGCACAGCACCCTCAGGGCACTCTTGCTGCTTCAACTTCCACATCTTCTTGGAAACATGGTGTTCATCTGGGCTAAGTAGTGATCCTCCTCTAGGGAAAGTATAAGGCTGGCATAATCTCGAAGCACTTTGGCCCGTTCCCACACAAAATGCAGCTTCCACCACCAGTGGTGTTTGGTTGGTTTGGGAGAACTTGGCCACTTGATAATGGCCGAAGGTGTCAGGACACTCGGCTGGAATGCACCCCATCTTCAAAGCTGCGTTCTTCTCCAGGTCCCTGGGGAAATCTCGGGGTCACTGCCCGGAAACTCACGGGGGTACAATTGGATGCTGAACAGAAAGAACACCCGCAGAACGGAACAGAAATCCACTCTGGCGGTCATCTGGTTGATCTCTGTGGACCAGAAGTCATGGCTGAACACAGGAGGACATTGTCGAGGCCATGGGCTTTCCGAAGTGAGTCCAGTAGCAGTCAAAGGGACTCCGGCCGGTTGTGCACCTGGCTCCCACCCAGCCACCGCCCTTGTCTACATTTCTCAGGGTTTGATACACCAGAGAGGTTACTGCAGCGTCAGGTTGTCCCCTCAGGCCGAGGGACTGCCGAATCCTTGGAGACCCTGTGGATGCCCATTGACACTGCGGGATGCTCCCCACCCCAACTGCCCACCAACCGTGGGCGTTCGGCATCCTGCAGCAGTGGCCAAGCCAGGGTCTCTTTCTTCCTTTGTTGCCCATTGCTGCTCCACAGGACAAAGTCACAGGCGGCCACCAAGAAGGTCAGGGTCAGTACTTTCCTCTTGTAGATGCGGAATTTCAAGGTCTCCGGGGTTGAGCATGCTGAGAGCTTTGGCACAAAGGGGCTGGCTGGCTGGGGGTGACCCTCGCTAGCTCATCCCAGCCCTGGAGGTCTGGGGGCCCCGGAGGTCTCAGCTCCTCCATGTCGTCCAGGCCCCGCCGCTGGCAGCTGAGGCTCAGCATCGCCTGGTCCTTTCCATTCAGCACCCAGGGTGCAGAAGCAGTCCTGCAGTGGCCCCACTGCACACCTGCTCCGTTACCTGTGCCTCCAGCGGCCCTGAGTCCTCTGTGCTCCCCTCCTTGCACAGCCCTGGGCGGCCAGGACTCCCTGACGCTGCCTCACCCCAGTCTGGCGTGGATCGCTTTGGGATTTTTTTTGGTTTTTTTGTATGGTGTGAGGAAGGGATCTTGTTTCGTTTTTCTGCATGTAGAAATCAAATGCTCCCAGCACTGTTTATTGAAAAGGATTTTCTTTCTCTACTGAACTATTTTAATACCATTGTCAAAATTCAGTTGATCATAGATATGTGGGTTTATTTCTTGATTCTCAATCCCATGCCATGGGTCCATCTGTGTATTATCATAGCAGTACCAGACTGTTTGATGTTGCCGTGGGTTACACATGGTGCTGCTAACTACAACGTCAGCAGTTCGAAATCCCCAAGCTGTTCCTTGGGAGAAAATGAGGCTTTCTATTTCTGAGCAGTTATAGTCTCAGAAGCCCACAGGGGCAGCTGCATACTGTCCTATAGGCAGCGTCTCTATGATTTGGTATGGCCTCGTGGTCGTGGCTTACACCAAATCAAACTCATAGTGAATCTATAAGGCAAGTGTGTATTTTCCCCTGCAAGATTTTCCAGGCTATAGATTTTGTTGTTTACATCTTCTATTTAAAAAGCTGGTGGAATTTGTTCAGGGTTGTGTTGGATTTGTAGATCACTTTAGTAGAGCTCACATCTTAACAATGTTAAGGGAACATATGTCCATTTAGTTAGGTTTTCATTAATATTTGTTTTTAAAAATCATTTAATTGGGGGCTTGTACAGCTCTTATCACAATGCATACATCCATCCATTGTGTCAAGCACATTTGTACATTTGTTGCCATCATCATTTTCAAAACATTTTCTTCCTGCCTCCTTGGTATCAGCTCCTCGTTTTTTTCCCTTCCCTCGCTCATGAAACCTTGATAATTTATAAATTACTATTATTTTCAGGCTTACACTGACCGATGTCTCCCTTTATCCACTTTTCTGTTGTCTGTCCCCCTGGGAGGGGGTTATATGTAGATCCTTGTGATTGGTTCCCCCTTTCCCTCCCTACCTTCCCCTTACCCTTCTGGTATTGCCACTCTCATTATTGGTCCTGAGGGGTTTATCTGTCCTGGATTCCCTGTGTTTCCAGCTTTTATCTGTACCCATGTACATGCTCTTGTCTAGCCAGATTTGAGGTAGAATTGGCGTCATGATAGTGCTGGGCGGGGGGAAGCATTAAAGAACTAGAGAAAAGTTGTATGTTTTGTTGGTGCTATACTGCACCCTGACTGGCTCGTGTCTTTCTTGTGACCCTTCTGTAAGGGGATGTCCAATTGTCTACAGATGGATCTTGGGTCTCTACTCTGCACTCCCCCTCATTCACATTGATTTTTTTTTTTTTATGGGTCTTTGATGCCTGATATCTGATCCTATCGACACCTTAGGTTCACATGGGCTGGTGTTCTTCTTCCATGTGGACTTTGTTGCTTCTCAGCTAGATGGCCACTTGTTTATCTTTAAGCCTTTAAGACCCCAGACACTGTATCTTTTGATAGCCGGGCACCATCAGCTTTCTTCACCACATTTGCTTATGCACCCATTTTGTCCTCAGTGATCATGTCGGGAAGGTGAGCATCATAGAATGCCAGGTTGTTAGGACAAAGTGTTCTTGCATTGATGGAGTACTCGAGCAGAGGCCCAATGTCTGTCTGCTACTTTAATACTTAACATATATGTACATAGCTCTATTCCCCGCTCCTTATAGAAAAATATATTTACATGTGTACATGCCTGTATTTAGAACTCTATAAATGTCCTTAGCCTCCTTGTTCTTTCCTCTATTTCCTTTTACTTTCCTCTTGTCCCACTATCATGCTTGGCCTTCATTTAGGTTACATTGCCCTTGATCAAGCCCTACCAGGCATCCTACACCTTCCTTGCCATCGATTAATATCTTTAAAAAATATTTCTTTTCTTTGTATAAATCCTTTACATACCTGATCAGATTTTAATCTCTTAGATGCTATTGTAAAAGCTGAGAGGTTTTTATGATCTGAAGAGAAACCAGAATATGTTAGATGCTGGTGTAAATGGAAGTGTTTCCTTCATTTCCCTTCCAGATCTCTGGTGCATGGAAATGCAGTTGATTTTTTAATTTAATAATTTTGAATTGGGTGAAGGTTTCCTGACCAAATCAGTTTTCCACCCAACACTTCATACATACTTGTTTCATCTTATTCATTGCATCCCCATGATGTAACATCACTCTTCCACCTCCTCTCTACGCTTCCTGTCCTCGTTCCTCTTTCTTTCCCAACCCTTCTGAACCGTGTCCTTGGGTAAATGTTGCCCTTTTGATCTTAAATGGCCAATAGTTCTAAGGTGTGCATGCCTCACTAGTGCTATGATAGACCTGACTGTTGTTTGACTGAAAATTGAGCCATTGGGTGAATTCAGTTGTAGACTTGTGCTTCTTTTCCTTTGTTCTACTGCTGTGGCATAGGACTAAGGTTGGTTGTCTGATATTGAGCCAGCCTGCTTTCTGGAAATAAAGCCCACTTGGTTATGGTGTACGCTGATGGTCTACTTTTGAGAAAAATTTCACTGAGTTTTAGTCTGACACATGTGGGGTCATCGATGTTTAAAGAGACTTAATGCTTACTTATCAGTCAGCTTTCTGGCGATATCACACACGACAGACACGTCACCTCAGAGACCGGCGCTGGCCGTCTCCTTTACAAAGACCATTCGTTCCCAGATGGATGTATAAAGGAGTCAGTCCCTTAACTGCTTTACATGCGACTTTCCCAGTAACATTCAATATAGTGAGCGGTCTCAAACGGAAATATATCCTCCTTCTATAATGTAAAATTTTCTTTCTATGCTCTGATGTTTGTTTCCTTCCAAGGGACGTATCTCTTTTTAATAGACTGTATCAATTGTTTCTTTATTATAGATTGATTATCCAGTGCGTATCTTCCCCAATAAAATGCTGGCTCCATGATCGGAACACTGGGCTGATTAATTGACTGATCTCTCCCAAACAACTAGAGTGGTGTCTGGCATTCAGTAGACTTTGGACATGTTGTCCCAAGGGAGCAGTGCCTGCAGAAGGCCATCATGCTTGGTAGAGTAATGGGCAGCAAAAAAGAGGAAGGCCTTCAACAAGAGGGATTGATACAGTGGATACATCAATGGAAACAAACATAAGAACCATTGTGAGGATGGCACAGGACTGGGTCGTGCATTGTTCTGTCAGATACAGGGTTGCTGTGTGTCAGAAGAGTTGACAGCACCTACCAACAACATCTATCTCTATCTATATCATCTCGATGTCTGTCTATCTACTATCTATAATATTTCTTTTACATGTCGCAGTTTATCTTGGGCTCTATATTCTGAAAGATTTGTTCAACCCAAGATAAAATTTTAGGATGTAGTTTTTCGTGTTACTTCATGGAATTGTACCATTGAGGAAGAACAAATGTTTCATAAGACAGAAAGAGGCCTGACTCATTGCAGTGGTCTATATAGGAATTCTGGGATTTTATTGACATTCTGACAACAGACCACAAAACACGATGGTCAAATAGATCAGATGAGATTTACCTTTTGATTTCACCCATCCTGTGTGCCCCAGCCTTGTCCTGAACTAGACAGCTATTCTACTAGTTGGTAATAACACAACAGGTGCTAGTTCCTGCAAAGAGTCAAGCCAACAGCCAGAAGGTGTTTGAGAAAATGCTGTTCCTGGGTCCTGTTCCACAGACTGATTTCTCTATCCCTCAACTCTTTAAACTTCCCGTGTTTTAAAGTGCCAGTAACTGAGCCCCTGAATGCCATCGTTCCCCACCTCATAGACGGCTATGTCCATTCAATAGGCACTTAATAATTAGGAGATGAATGAATAAGTGACCCTCTTAATATCAACTTTGCCCTTTCTTTATTTTCAGGGTTATAATGTCACACCTCCATGCATGAAATGGAATATTGGTTATAACTGCCCCAACTACAAGCCTCTCTCCCCACCCATCGACATTCAGACCCACCCCACCCTCTGGGCTTAGAAGATGGAAGGTCTTCCTGATGCAAATCACTTTATCCTCATTCCTGATCCCTTAGCCTTCCCATCTGCTCAGGGGGAAACTGAAGCCTGTTGCCTGTTCTCCTCTCTCCCACTTTTACTCTGTTAGTAGATTTCCCTTTAATTTAGTAACCAACTTAAATGTCTGCCATTTAAAAGATAATCATCCTTCTATGAGTTGTCCTCCTGTAGCCGGTGCCTCCTTTTCTTGATATCTCATGTTCTCAAAAAGCTAGTCTCCATTGAGTCTGTCTCACCCGTCATTCATCCCATTGTAAGTAATTTGTATTTGTTCGCTGGTAGTTTCCACAACATTTTCTCTATCTTTTGATGTGCACATGTTGGTATGAAGAGCGGTTTCACTTTCTCTTGGGTAAGTTCCTAGGAGGGCCCCCTCTGTGTTTGTCTACACTCACCTTGTTTCAGTTTTCAAACACACCAGGCTTCTGCTTATCTCAGCGCTTTTTATAGGCTTTCATTCTGTCTGAAACACGCTCCGTTCTCGCCAAGTTCAGGTCTTAAAGATAGTTTTGCTTCTTCAGGGAAAGTGCCATCTGCACGCTAGACTACTCCTTCCTACCTTTTGTTCCAACCACACCAAGCTAAACAACGTTACACCAAATCCTGAAGTTGGTCTTTGCATCGGCTTGTCCCTCTGCCTACAATTCTCTTCCCCTTTTGTCTGCTTGGATAGTTCCTATTTGCCCTTCAAGACCCACGGCACTGCCACATTCAGTTGGGACTTTCCATAAGCCTGTCCTCCTGGCTCCGCCCCCTCTCCTCCCCAGTCCCCATCTGAATGACCCAGCTCTCCTCCAGGCTTTGTTAGTGTCCTTGTTCGCGTCCACTGCGGTGCTTCTCAAACTCTGTTGAAGACATTTGTTTCCTTCTCCTGAGGCCGAAATGAGGTCAGGCTGGCTCTCCTTTCTCTTCCCAAACCCTCGCAGTGCCTGGCCTGTAGCTAGCTCTCTCTCAGTGCCTTGTGTTTTTCCCTTTCTGATGAACAAATGGCCGCATTGGGATGTTGGCCCTGCTAGCCACTGATAGGAGGACGTGTGGGACACTGAGCCCTTTACAGGAAGGGCTCTGCCCTTGGAAAGCAGAGTCCCATTAATCAAGTAGAACAAATCATATTGGATGCTATGGCCAATGCAATTAAGTCTTTGTCAAACTCCCGACTTTGGCTTGAGATGAGAAGGTTGATGAAAGGCCTCCCCCTGGCTGGGTTGGGGTCTGCTGAAATGGGCAATTACTGCAGGGAACAATCCATTACTTGTACTGTCAACAGTGTTTTTTCTCTTTCTAAATGCAGAATGAAGAGGAAAACGCTATGGGAACTCAGTGGCATTTAATTTACTGATATGACTCAGCAGGAGCCATTTTTTAACCTGGCCCGTGACAGCAGGGGTGTGGGGACAGAGCTGGATGTTATACTGCACTGGGGAAGGAGCCATGTTCACCATCCCGAGCCTTGCTTCTCCCATATGTAAAATTAAACTGATGGGAAAAAATGCTTGTCAAACCCTACTGGTTACTATGGTGATCGATGACTGAGATATAATGTTATAGACTCCTAGCCATGCCAATTCCTTTTGGTACTGCTTGTTATTCCACGGAGGACTGGCAGGGCTCAATTTCCTTCTTCAAGTTGGAAAGTTTGCTAGCAAGGTATGGCATGCACAGGCTATTATATCGGTTATTTTGCCCGGGTAACCAAGGCTGCCGCACTGTCATGCTGAGGGGCAGTACTTTCCAACCTGCCTCGTGTCATGGCACAGTGGGAAAGGCTTGTGTGGCATACTGGGTAGGATGTGTGTGTGTGTGTGTGTGTGTGTGTGTGTAGGATGTTTATAACCAGAAAATTGACATGAACTTTGGCTGCCCCCGTTCCTTTCTGGCAGTTCCAGGGACTAAGGGGACCAGTCTGTCAGCAAACTTCTGACCCACTTAGGGCATCATAGCTCTTTTGTAGATCACTGGATCACTTACAAGACACTGGTCGCATCCCTGGCTCTCTTCTCTTCCTGTGGCCATCAAGTCGATTCCCACTCACGGTGACTCTTGGGTGTCAAAGGGCCGCACTCCCCAAGGCCGTCTTTATGACAGCAGATCCCAGTCCTGGCTTCCACAGCACTTTCCGGTGGGTTCAAACCTGACCTTTTGATTAGCAGACGACTACAAGGTGCTAGTGCACTCACTCCCGGAGACCTTATTCCTAACTGGAGGGTACGAGTAAACACCAGGGATGAACTTAAAGCATGCGATGAGTATGACGTATTGGACGGCAAAGACTAGGGGTGAGGAGTCTGGCACAAGATAATACTGATAGGGAGCTGTCTCATTATGGAGACAACTAGCTCTTCCCCAGAGCTTCATAGGTTACGATGGGAAGGAAGCAAATACCACCCCCACCACCACCCCCAAACACTCCAGCTCATTCTTGGCGAATTCAAGCAAAGAGGAAATGTATGAAGGGCACCTTATTCAAGCCTGGGCGTCAGCCTTAAAGACTCTGCAGCCCAGAGCCCCTGGGAGGTTTCACCTTGACGTTCTCATCACTGCTGCTGACGTGGACATTGCAACTCATGGTGCTGGGGACAGGTGCCAGAAGTTCTAAACTGCTGTCTCCAGACTTCTAGGTGTTTCTCGACTCTCACAGCCTAAGAGGAGCCACATAACACCTATTCCTCATGATTTTGTCTTCAGAAGTGATGGTTTCAGGGCCGAGTATCTCAATTCCTAAAGTTTCAGTCATGTGCTGTCATGTTCACTACAAGGCAGGATGAGAAAACAGGCTGTGCCTTCTATCAGAGTGAAACACACACACACACACACACACACACACACACACACACGCACGGTCCTGTTCAAAGTCGGCAAGGGGCCACAAACCGACAAGTGTCCATGTCATGTTCAAGACACCATGCCCAAACACAGGCCATCATCTTCTCTAAGAAATACATTGCTTTCTGATGTTTTCTACGTCAGGAATCATCATAGGTTTTCTCCCAATCCAGAACCGTGGAAATGCATGTACTCCCTAGACAGAAACCTTAAATCCATCGCTGAGTCTTAACCATTCTGCTTCCTAATCTGTGCTCAAGTCTGCAACACAGCTCCCTTAGTTCAGGCCCATCATTACCTCTGATCTGGGAAAATCCACAACTTTCTAATGGGCGCCTTTCCTTGAGCCCAGCCAGCAAACACACTGCCTCCTCCTCCATACTGTACGGTGGTGATATGAGTTAAGTGTTATCCTCTTGTCTTAAGAGATAATGGGTCCTCATTGTCCCAAATGCAACCTCCTTATAGCCCTTGACAGGCCTGTAGTGGTGCAAACACTAGGTGGTGCTTTGCTGCTAAACAAGAGGTTGATGGTTTGAGCCCAACTTTCTTGAGTGGCGTTGTAGATGGAAAGGTCTGTTGATCTACTTCTATAAAGATCACGAGCAAGACAAGCCCGGGGAGCAGTTCTGCTCTGTCCCCTATGGGACCACGTGTCCCAATCAACTCAGTGGCACAGAGGACACGGCTCCTTTGCTAACTATTTACTTTCTTCACTCACACGCGTTGAGTGTGTTGATGTTTTCACTTTTGAACAGAATCAGAAAACAGGCTGCACAGAGTCCCAGCGAGTCAGAAATGAATTGATGGCAATGAGTTTGAGTTTTGATGAATACACCCTAAGTGCTATCCTCTATTCTCGGCACATTAGATGCGAGGAGATAAATGTCACTTATCTCCCTATTTTACAGAGGGGAGACGGAAGCTCCAGCAATAATGGCAGCCTATTTGAACATAGGTCTGTCTGTCTCCCATGCCTGTGCCCTCAACCCAGCCTCTGAATGTTCTATCTTTATTGAACGACTTGCAGCCAGTTGAGTAAAAATGTGCTGTGTCATGTTTCCAGTAGTTTAAATATATGTTCCTTCTGCTTGAAATGACTCCTTTGCTCACATGCCTAAGTGTTAATCACCCTGTGCTGCTCATTCTACTAAGGAGTTCTTCGGTGATGGCTCTCCTAAGTCTTCCATCCCTCACTCCAACCAGCTCCAGATTTAGACTTGCCCTCCACTGGAGAATTCAACAAACAACTTCGGTCCACCACTGATCAAACATGCAAACAAGATGCATTCATAATTACTAGTGATTGGAATGTAAAAGTTGGAATCAGGAAGGACCTCTAGTTGGAAAAATAGAGCCTTGGTGATAGAAACCAAGCTGGAACTTGTGTGATAGAACTTTGCAAGGCCAAAGACTTCTTCATTGCAAATAAGTTCTTCAGTATCATAAGTAGTGACTACACACATGCACCTTGGAGAGGGACTACACACACTCCAACTGACCACATCTGTGGGAGAAACAACGGAGCAGCTCAAAATCACCAGCCTAATCAAGGGCCAATCGTGAGACACCTTAATTGCTCAAATGCAAATTTAGGCTGAAGCTGAAGAAAAATAAAACAGGCCAATTAGAGCCAAAATATAACCAGGAGTATACTCATATTACTTTAAGACTATCTCAAGAACACATTTGGTGCATTGAACACTAGCGACTCAACCCCCACAACTAGTTGTGGAGTGATATCAAGAACACTGCATGTGAAGAAAGCAAAAGGTCATTAGTCAGAAAGGAAAAGATCAAAGTGGGTGTCAGAAGAGGCTCTTAGTCATCAAACGGAGGAGCTAAAGCAAATGCAGGAAAGGATGACAGAAATGAACTGAACAGAAAATTTCAAAAGGCAGCTCGAGAAGACAAAGTATTCTGATGAAACGTGCAAAGACCTGCAGGTAGAGAAGCAAAAGGGAAGAGAACACGTTTAGCATATCTCAAGTTGAAGATAAAATTCAAACCTCAAGTTATAATACTGGTGTATTGTATGGGCAAAATATTGAACCGCACACAAAGTACCAAAAGAAGATCCAAGTCACAGTACTAAAAATAATTAACTGACGGTCAGCCCGTTCAGGAGGTAGCAAATGATCAAGAATGGAAGGTACTGAAGGGCAAAGTCCTGGTTGTACTGAAGGCAATAGTGACAAACACAGCCACAGGAATTGAGGGAATCCCAACTGATGTAGAGCTGAGAGCATTCATGTATTTATGCCAACCAATCTGAAAGATAGTAGCTACCTGGCCAGGAATCCAGTGGTGTATTATTGCATGGGGAAAATCTGCTGGAAAAACTCCCTTTAAAGTGATAAAAAGCAAAGATCTGACCTTGGGGACCAAGGTGTATCTGATCCACGCAGTGGTATTTTCAGTTGCCTCATAGGCATGCACTAATGGATAGGGAAGGCTGACAAAGAATCGGTGCTTCTGAGTGATGGTGCAAGTGAATATTATTGCCTCTACCACGGACTTTCAGAAGAATTGTTTAAATTTTTGTCCTGGAAGAAGTACACTTGGCATTGTCCTTAGAAGCAAGAAGGGTGAGCCTTTGTCTCACATACTTTGGCCATGATGATATCAGCATGGATTATTCCCCGGGAAAGGACATTATGCTGGGGAAAGCAGAGGGTAAGCCAAAAAGAGAAAGCCCCTCCCTGAGATGGATGGACACGGTGGCTGCCACAATGGGCTCTAACAGAGAAACCATAGCAGGACTGGGCACGGTCTCGTGTTGCCGTACATGGTGCTGCTGTGAGTTGGAACAGACTTGAGAGCACCCAACAAGAGTCAAACAGCAAGTCATAAGTTCAAGACCCATCCCACTCTGGGATGACCTCATTACCTTGATGGACACCACCCAAGAAAGGCCCTTCTTTCTTTCCCCTCCAGGAGGACATTCACAGGCACAGGGGTTAAGATTTTAACATATCTTTTGGGAGACACCATTTAATCCATAATAGATTGTTTATATTACATTTAGATTCTCCTGCAAGGGGGAAACACTTCTTTCCATCCTGTGTAAGCCTGAATTGGCCATCAGCATGGATATATGCAAACCAGTTTCACTGAAAGAGTAGACAGTGGGCGATAGCTTTGAGAGATGGACATTGACCTTCTCTCTTGGTCTATCGGCTAAGACTGTGGGGAAAATATCATTTCTACGATGTTAAGTGTTATCTTCATTTTTCACACCAGAGACGCTGCTCTCTGAAGCACTGCTAAGGAAGCATCTTCTGGTTGGCTGGATGTTTAGAGAGAGTGTGATTTATGACTCCAAGTGATCTACATGATTTTCCCCCCTTACATTTTACTTTTAGAGAAAGAAAAGATTTCTGAGAGAAGAGAGTTGGGACGTGAAGGGAACTTCTGTAACCTTTAATAGAAATTAAAGTTGCTGCCTTCTGTCTAAGGTATCTGCTATGCGCAGGCTTAGGTCACTCAGTGCTATGACTGCTGAAGGTCACTTGGTATGGGCATCCATCTGGAGGCATCATGCAAGTCAAAGTTTAACAGGTCTTACTGGCCAATGTTAAGCTTTCAAGACTGACAAGCAATGACAAGCTAAGCTTTCAAGCAATGATAAGATTTATTTCCATTCTTGAAGATCCATCTCCTAATTTTCTTGCATCTCAACCATCCAGGGACAAACCGGTCCTTCATTAAGAGATGCTAGTGTGTCTATTGGTAATGAGCACATGAAGACAGGGATCAATGACAATGATCTCTCAATCTCAGAGTCCTGGCAATGCTGTTGGGTCAGTATTCAGTGGAAGGTTGGTGGCTCAAACCTACCCATAGCTCCCTGGGGGAAAGATGAGACTATTTCTGTTCCCACGAAGATTCTCTGCCTCGGAAACCATAGATAGGGCTTCTGGGAGTTGGAATTGACCCACTGGCAGTGGGTTTGGTTTTAGGTTTAATCTCAGAGCACACTAGAGAGGAGATACTCTATATTTGTGTCTCATGACCAGCAAGCGCTCTGTCCTGTGAAGTGCTGTTTACTGGGGAAGCTGAAGGGCCTAGCAAATGCAAGGTCAATGTGGCCGACTAACAACTGCCTCATTGGAGGAGTCATCTGACGGCATCAAAGTTAATCTTACTAGTCCATGCAGTCTTCTTGCTACAGAGAAATATGTAAATATTTGTGAAATCTCTAATCCATCTCAGCTGCCAGGATAGGGTAACAGGATAAGTCAAGCGAACTTCCTGGAGGCCAGCAGCAGTTTATGATTATGATGAGCAAATGCAATCTGCCTTACCATGGATTGCCTGATACTGGGACCAAAAGTGTTTCTCGTTAACTTGTGTCCTAAGTTAGTTAGTTTATTGTGCCAACCTGGTGGATATACACGTGGGGTTAATTGAAGGGCAGAGGGATACATGGGTTGGTGAGCCTCGCCTTTCTAGTTTTTCGGGTCTCTTGCTTTCTGACGGTCGGACCAGGGTGCAGCTGCCTTAGGCAGTTCCCTGTTAGCTGGCTAGGCTCACTTTCTGCAAGACATCCCTGAGGAGAAGCCACATGGACCTACCCTGATGCAGTCCTGGGTGCTGGACCACCCGTGTGGAGACCCCTACCAGCGCTGAGATGCTTACATATTCACTGACTCGGCTTTCCTCCTGCAGTCGGCATCATTGCATCTGTTTTGTGAGATGGAGGAAGACTTTGTGGATTGGTGTTGGACATATGGATCATATGGATTAATGGGTTAATGTTGGACTTGTGGGCTTGGGCAGCACTGGGTTGGGATGTTTTCTTGATGTGCACTTAACCTTTATATAAAATTCTCTCTTATACATAGGTTTCTGTGGATTTGTTTCTCCAAAGTACCCAGACTAATACATGTCCCAAAGACTCTGTATCCAAATTCTTTGGCACAGGAGAGGCCCCGGAGAGCCAAGGTACATACCTGTTGGGATGGTACTCCGGGCTTGGCTGGCCACTGGCTGGGCTGAGTGCCGCAGACAACTGCCCATCGGGGGAGAGGCTGCCTGGTGCTGGGCATGAGCCTGAGGTGTAGTGAGAGGAAGGGCTGGTCTGGTGGCAGTGGCTGGGCTGCTCAGACTTCCCCCACCTGGATGGATGGTGGTGGTCATCCCTTTGGCCAGCGGAGACCCTCCCAGGACATTATTCCGGGGTGGTCCAGCCCCTCCTACAGGAACCCTAAGGTCAGAAAGAAGAATCCAGTTAGGAGAGAGGGCTCACAGGAATTCATGCAACACAGGCGACCGGCAAAGGCTCCCTATTACCTACTAGCCTGGGGAGATTAAAACAATGTGGTTGAGTGAATACAGTCCCCAAAGCAATGGCCAAAATATTCTTACAGTTGAACGATGTCCAGCGCTCCAGCTTAGAAGGACACTTTTTATAAAACCCTCACGGGGACAACTTTCCGTGTGACTGTTCACGAAATAGCAAACTGTCCAGAAGAAACAGAAGAACACTCTTAAATCAATCAACTATTTGGTAACAGAGCGTCTGCCTCAAATCATTCTACTAAGCAGCCGTGTGTCCCCAAACACATCCAGAAAACAAGAAGTAAATAAAAAGGATGACCGAGTCACGTCCCACCAGGCTTTAAAACAGCTCACAGCGTGGCAGGGGAAAAAAACAATGGAAAAGCAGCTGACTCCCCCTGGAGGGGGCCGCCATTTTGGTTCTGCCGGCCTCTGACCAAGACTTCTGGGAAAGGGCACAGAAAACAGGACACCGTTCTCAGGGATTTCAGAGAACTTGCGGTTTCATTCTAGAAATAGATGTCCCTTTACCCTAATGTTCCCAGATGAAACCAGTTTAGAGTGTTTAAATAATACAAGAAGAACACAGGAACTTTGTTACTTGGGCTTTGGGCTCCTGTCCTCACATGTCCTTTGACTGAAGTCATGCAGTAGCTGGGGAGTGTAAGGTACTGCAGATCTGAGGGGCTTGAACGCTTTCCGGGGCTTGGGTTCAATGTGCTTGGAATTTGACCAAGTGGCTCCAGAAATCAGCAGCCGGCAAAATCTCCTGGTCCCTTCCGTTTCGGATCTCAATCTTGATGGCACAAAGGAATGCCCGGGTAGGCTCCTGATCTCCCGGGACAGGCCTCAGGACACGATCTCCTGGCATGGTTTGGTACAATTGGGCGAGGACTTCAATCGAGAGGAACCCCATCCTGAGCAGGAGCACCCGGCCAGTGTGTCTGAGCATTGGATCCTACGACTGGGACCCAACCATCAACCCCTCCACATCCTTCTGGAGCAGGACTTCTGTTTCTTTAGTCCATTGAGCAGTCTTGACATTAACCTCTGGCGCTCAACTCCGTCAGCACCATAGCCCCAAACAAGATGTGTAACTAAAAACAAACACACAAAAGCACCCCCTCACATTCACCACCTGTTAAACTCACGTTTAGCCTAAAAATAAAATTTAATTAAAATAAAGTGGACCCACAACTTATGGGTCACTCACTAGCAAGATTCTATAGACACGTCTGACCACAACAGATGCAGACTCCCATCTGCTTCTAGTTTGGCCGTGATAAATCCCCTTCTCCTTCTTTCTCGAAGAGCCATTTAGCAAAGGTGTACAGACTGGGTTTCCTGAGTACATGCTATCATTTCTGGCAGCCAGACATCCTCTCCATCCTAGTTTGACATGAACTCTGACTGTCCTCAAAGGTTGTACAGCTATCAGATCCACGCGAACACTCAGCGGCAGGCCCAGGAAGAGCCTGCCAATCCTGCAGAGCATTGCAGCAGGCCTGGCAGTGAGCACAGTTGTGTGGATACAGGTCTGTCTGCAAAGGACTGTGCCTTCTGCCCATCTGCTTGGCCTCTGTCCTAAAGAGCCACTGCTTTTAGTTGGGTAAATGCTGGAAATTTCCCTTAAGAACAGCAAGGAGCTTGGATCCGAGAGGTTATAAATCTGCAGAGTTACAGGGAGGGTGGGGGGCAGCTCTCCTCCACTTCTGTGACAAGACTGTGAAGCCTTTCTTCCCAAGGTGAGCGATGGAGCTGGGTCAGGCAGCCAGTGCGAGCCTTCGAGGGGCTCCTGACAACGCCTTCTCCTGGTGACCAGACAGTGGCTACCCAGTGCCCCTCCCAATCACACTGCAGTGACCGCGAGGATCTCGGTTCAGTGATGTGAGCTAAGGGGCTCTTCTCTTGCTCTTTGTCTTCCGAGGTTGAAGACTGAGAAGGCTTGAAGGGAAAGAACAAACGATGAGGCTCACAAACAATGACGGGGTGAGTTGACCCAGGTAACCGAAAGCGGTTCAAATCTCATTCATTCAAGAATTTTCTCATTAAAAAAATTAAAAATGGCCTATACGGTATGGAAAGACAGCTGTTGAAGCTGAATCCTTATCAAAACCACCAGATTCCACATGTTTAATCCACCTGCGCTTGATGAGCACCTGGTACGTGCAAACGGCATGCAAGGAGCTGTAGGAATGCAAAACTGGAGACGGCTGTGATCAAGGTGCTTCTGAGCTGGCCACCACACCAACCCCCTGATCACAGGCAGCGCCCACAGAGAGCATCCATTGTGGCAGTTGTGTGTGTGTGGGGGTGCGGGTGGGGGTGAGGACAGGTTTTATGGAGCAGGTGGCCAGAGTATTGAGGTCTTGTAAGGATATGTTGGACTGATTTTTGCAGTTGGAGGAGATGCAAAGGTATCGCGGATTTGGGGAGAGGGACAGGGCAGCCCAAGTGGTAAACTGCACGGTGGCAGCAGGGGATGACAAGCAGTTCAGCGTGACTGGATGACAGGGACAGAGCCTAGAGGTCACAGAAGGACTTGGAGAGTTGGTGTGGAATCAGGTGATAGAGGATCCTGAATGCACACAAGGAAGCCATATTTAAAATTTCATCATTAGATCCCTGAAAGGTGGGGGAGTCGTTCCCCACTTATAAATAAACAGCAAGAGAACCACCTGGGAGACCCATCACCTAAGTAGGTATCTTTCAGCTCCGTGTTACTGGAGTTTGAGGCATGGGGCATTTCTTGAAATCCCTGCTGAGGGGCATCTGAACTCCATGAGTTCAATCATCTCTTAATCCTTTTCCTTCCATACCTTTCTAGATTCAGGCCAGACTCCATTCTCTTCCTCAAGTTCTGACTGAGCACCAGGAAGCATTCGGTTAGCGAATGTGTTGAGTAAAAACCACTGCAAGCAAGGACTATTGGTACTCTCCCATCTACCTCCTTACACAACTTTGAGAAGTTTGAATTGGTCTAACAATCAGCGAAAGATTTCAGATCTTATTTTCCTTTGTGGCTGTCATGTTCCAAGGGGAATAGAATCCCAAAGGCCACAGTTTTAAATGTATGTGTGTGTCTTCGAGTGTGAACACAGGGAATTGTCCATCAGGGGCTTCCGTGAGTATGGCCGAGAGACACGAAGTCAAGCAGCGGCATCTCTCATCGCAATGGACAATTCTCAGACAACTCTGGGCTACCTCTTTGGTGAAATTTCAAAATAACTTTGCAAATGTTTTTTTTAATAAAAATAACAGAATCATAGAAGATTTGTAAACACAGGAAAGCACACGGAAGACAATTTTTAAAAACCACCTAGCATGTTAACCCTTTAGTACCATTGTTATCCCTTGTCCTTTGCAGATGTACATATATGCTTTATGCGCCATAGGTTTCGATGTGATAATAGGCACACTACGCACATGTACGCATGCACATATGCATGATCTTTGGCGACTTTCTCATCCCTGGTTAGTAATTGCTGTTCTTTCAACTCTAATTCATTCTGTTTCCATCCTTCTCTTTTAGGGAGCCAGTGTCGTCTGAGGTTAAATCACACAAACCCGGCTAGACAGGCAAAATGACTGTCAGGATCTCCCTTGCTTTGTCAACCAGAGTCACTGCTGCAAGGAGACCTCGGAGCTCCTGTGACCAGATCCCTATGGGCAGTCGTGGGCTTTGTTCTCGTCTGGATTGTCCCTTGTTGGGATGGTCCAGACCACAGCATTCCCGCTAGGCAGCGACAATTGCATTCGGAGAACTGCAGGGAAAGCTTACTGATTTCCAGGTCTGCTCAGCCCTCACCTGGAGACAGGCGTGACGTAGTTTCCAGGGAACACTCCTGAGACCCCAGTCCTGAGGGACGTCCCCTTGAACCAGCCATCCTGGCACTTCTCAATGACTCGGTACATCTCGCCCTTACGCAGCTCTAGCTCGTCGTTCTTCTGGGGCTTGTAGGCGTAAAGCGCCAGGTACCTGTGGGTGAGAGAGGAAGGGCCAGCAGTAAGTGGATAAGTTCATGGGGTGGATGGGCACAGGAACACCTGCATCACCTGGGACACACTTGAGGGCTCATCTGGGGGTGAAGCCTACCTAAAAAAGCGTAGCTGATGTCTGTGGGGGTTTTGCAGGTAAAAAAGAACTTGCACACACTTCATATCTGACTTAATCTTGATAATAAATCAATGACATTGACAGGAAAGATGGCAAAAAGGACATCACTGGAACACCTGTGAGAAGCTGGGCCCAGGGCCAAGTGTGTCATAAACCCGGGTGGTAGCCATTTGTGTTAGCCTGGGTAGACTAGAGAAACAAATCCAGGGAGACGCATATATGTATAGGAATGAGCTTTATTTCAAAGAGTGATTGTATCTTAATAAAACATTCCAGCCCAGTCCAGATCAAGTTCATAAGTCTGATATTAGCTCATATGTCTGATACCAGTCTACAAATTCCTCTTCAGACTCATGCAACACATGCAATATGCCAAATGCAGGAAGATCACAGGACAGTGGGTGGAAAGTCTTGTGGATCCAGTGGCAGTGGAAGCATCTCAACCCTGGTATGGGTCTCCATGTGGCTCCTCCAGCTCCAGGGCTCTGGCTGCCATCAACATAGCTCCGTCTGGCTTGTCAACAGGAATGTGAAGCAGAGAGAGTGTGTGTCCCGCTTCCAGGAAGGGAGTCAGAAGTTCCTAGAATCCTCAGGAGAAGGCCATGCCCACACAGAGGCCTCATTGGCTATGACCTGATTGACAGGCTAGACTCCACCCCTTTGCTCAAGTTGACAGGAGAAGTTATGTAACTGCCACACCATTTCACCGCTGAAGCTCCAGGTCCTGGGAGTGAAAGGCTGGGCCCCCAAATCCATAGTAGGGCAAGAACAGGCTGGGAGCCTTGAAGCCAGTCACTGATCCTTGAACTCATCTCCATTCCACAACCTTGTTCTGGTTCTGGGAGGGCAGAGGAAGCATTGTCACTTGTCCATTTCATAGATGGGAAACCAGCTTCGGTGAGGTTAATCAACTCTCCCAAGGCCCTAGAACACCCAACAAAACCATTGGCTGTCAAGTTGATTCCAAGTCGCAAAGACCACGTGTGATGTGTGCAGAGCGCTCCATCGCTTTGGTGGCTCTGATCTTTCAGAAGCTGAACACAGCCTTCCTTCTGGAACTGCCAACCTTTTAGGAAGGAGTTGAGCGCTTAACCATTTGGGCCAACCGGAGGGAAAGGCCCTATAGTGTGTATCCGAACAGGATCCCTCAGGCGAGGTCTTGAACTTCACATCCTCCCCACCCCCATTTTTTCATTCTATCTAAAGTAAGAGAAACCAAGTGTGAACCTAGGAAGCATTTGTAGACTGACTTTTCTGGATTTAGTCTAAGGCAGCTTTTGGCTTATCTGCCTGATGTAAATCTAATAAATCTGAATTGGAAAAGATCTCAGAAGCCTTTTGAAAGGAGCAGACTGTCTAGTTAGGAAACTGTTAGTCTTCTTTTCCCTTGTGATCTGTGTGCGATGACTAGTTCATTCAAATTCTACTTTTCTTTTAAATCTTACTTGCAGATAAGAAAACATCAAATTATGAACACAGTTGTGAAAATTCTGGTCTGGAGTTTACAAATGATGCTATTAGCTCAGCCCATGACCCCAAATGGGCCCCTTACCTCATAGGCTTCTGTTTTGTAAAATACCTAGTAATACCTGGATCACAACCTCACAGGTGCTTATGGGGATGGGAGCAGAATTGCCTCAGTGTTTTGCTACTTTGGGGGAGATGGGAAGTGGTAGGTTCTGAACCAGTGAGAGATACCCGTTCATAATATTCAGGCAGGGAAATGGTAGGTTCTGAACCAGTGAGAGATACCCGTTCATAATATTCAGGCAGGAAAATGGTAGGATCTGAACCAGTGGAGAGATACCTGTTCATAATATTCAGGCAGGAAAATGGTAGGTTCTGAACCAGTGAGAGATACCTGTTCATAATATTCAGGCAGGGCAGTTGGTGGAGGCTGCAGGTCAGTAAGAGACCAAGGGCGCATTTTAAAGAAGTGTCCCCAGTCAGATGTCATCACACCAGTGTCCAGGCACCTAATGAGCAAAGTAAGCAAGGGCTTACTGAGCTTACTTCCTAAACTCCAGGGAACAATTTCAGTTTTTCACCATGTCAAAGATTCCACTTCCAGGAATGACTGGCGTCTGGCTCTCTCCGAACCCCACACCATCTTCCTGTCAAACGATCACTGCTGACAAGGGTGGAGTACCCAGTAAGCACAGGCTTATTTGTGCTTTCTTACTAAACAGCAGGGACTTATGTCCTATGGGTTTCACCCCAGATGCCAAGTTGCTCCCTGCAGATGAGAAAGTAAGCACAAGTAGCCAGCACTGACCTCACCCACTGGGTAACCTGCCCCATTTCTCCTCAATATGGTATTACTTGGTGGGCACAAAGCAGGTCCTTCTATGAGCCTTGGGCTCCCAAGGGCTCCTGTGGGCAGCAGGTTTCTGGGGGGTCTTTGGTAGCCACCTAATCTGGTATCAATTTAAGGATTAAGAGTGTAGGGGTGGAGTCTAGGCTGTCAATCTGGAGATAGCCAGTGAGACCTCTGTATTGGCATGGCCTTCTCCTGAGAATTCTGAGAAATCTGGGACTTCCTCCTTGGAGGCAGAAGACACCTCTCTCTCTGCTACTTCCTGGGAGACATTGCAGAAGAAAAGCCACATGGATGCAACCAGACCTCGGAAGCCGGAGAAGCCAAACAGAGACCCCTGCCAGCGCTGAGATGCTTACACTGGACCCTAAGACTTTCTACCCACTGGCTTGTGATTGTTCTGCATTTGGCTTCATTGCATGTGTTTCGTGAGTCTGAGGAGGACTTTATGGATCGGTATGGACATATGGGCTAATATTGGACTTATGGCCTTGGACTGGACAGGGTTTGGATGTTTTCTCAATGTTCCATTGTTCTTGTATATAAATCTCTTTCTTATACACATGTGTGTCCATGGATTTGTTTCTCTAGTCTACCCAGACTAACACAGGGTCTGAGGAAGCTCAGGGACCTCCCAGAACACTCTCCTGATTCTGAAAGGGGCATTTGTATTAGGCACACACACAATAGGACACACTGCCGTTCAACTGCGAAGAATGAGGCTTCCTGGCCCCAAGAGGCGTCCTGGGCGGATACAAACACGATGAACACACTGCTGTTGACCAAACCTTTCAGACCACCCAAGGTGCCTCAGGGAAAAATGACCCTCACTGCCGTTGAGTCGATTCTGGCTCACAGTGACCCTGAAGGGCAGGACAGACCTGCCCGCCATGGGTTTCCAAGGCTGTAAATCTTTTTTTGGAGTAGAAAGTATTGTCTTTCTCCCACAGAGCGGTGGGTATATTTAAACTGCTGACCTTCTGGTTAGCAGCCCACATGTCACCCACCAGAACTCCTGGCTTCAGAATCAAGACCTGGGGACTGACTCAGAAAGATCAGCCGTTCCAGGTTCTAGGGAGCACAGTTCTTCTCCCACACTCGAGTCCATCGTGAGTGGGAATTGGCTAGTTTCTGGGTCTGACCGGTCTCCGGGGAGGGAATATTCTAGAATAGAATTAGAGTCCTGTAGATACTAAAGATTCCCAGGCCTTAAAAAAGAAAAGCAAACAAAATAAAACAATCACCGGCCACCTGTTTCTCACTTCCTAATACTGTGTTTATCCCCAAGTATATTCTTTTATTCAATTCCAGTTCTGCTTACTTCCTTTGTTGACAGTTTTGCCCGCCCCCTCCTTCTTCCACTGGGGCATCGAGTGCATGAAAAGAGTGACATAGAGTGTTCTTTCTTTCCCTGTGTGGAAAGATGCATACTGAGAATGAGGAGTGACTTCTGAGCTCCCGGGAAGACAGACCACACCGTCCCACCAAGGACGTCTCCCTCTTCATGAGCACCCGTAGTCATGTGTTTGACACGACCCCCAGGGGACAGCATGAAGCAAAACCCAAGCTGTGACCATCCTGTGCTCCCATGTCCCGATTCTTTGAAGCACTATTCGATGGCCAAGGAGGAGTTACTATAAATAGAAGAGCCACCAGACAACTGCATGTCTTCCAACAAAACCCTAAATGCAGGGACTGTCTCACGGCTGAGGGTGGAGGGGCTGGGGCGCTCAGACACCCCTCAGAGTGAAGGCAAGAGACAAAATAAAGAAAAAGGAGCTGAAGAGGAAAGGCGCGGCTGGAATTGGGGGGAGGCTGTGAACCCATAAACACGACACACGCGTTTCGCATCTGCTCTCAAGGAATGGTGACTGACGCTGAAGTCCCGCTCAAGCTCGCCTCCTTCTGTGTCTCACGAAGTGAGAGCCCTCTCTCTGATTCCCTGGTCAGTCAACAAACAGGGCTGATGAGTGGAATACCGAGCAGAGTGATGGGTCCTCAGGGTATGCTTGGGTCCATAGGCAAGGGCGTGTGACACCAGGCCTAATCAAACAATGAGATTTCACTCACCACCAGATGGGAGAAGCTCATTGCACCAGGCCTTTGTTCTGTGGGCATAAATCAGGCAACAGGGAGCCAGCAGCCTGGTGGGAAATAGGACAAGCGAACTGCTCTGTAGCTGTTTCTCTTGGCCGTGAAAGGAAGCAGGTCATCTGACCACATTCCGCAGAAGTTTGGGGTGAGTTCCAACGACCCACCTTCAGGTTAGTACTAGACGTTGAATGCAAACCATTGGCACCAGGTCGGGGCCTCAACAAAGCTTCCCTCTGGGTCCTGTCCTGAAGCTGTTGAACAGAGGAGGTGTTGACTACCAGCGGGGTACAGTCCCAGCCCCAGGCATGCGCACAGGATGAGCCCATCTGTGCCAGCCATGGCAGGTCCCGGAAGTACTCCACCAGGCTTCTAAGAGGTTTGCTGCTTGCTCCTGGTCTGTGGCTCCGCTGGCTCAGGGCTCCCGTGGCCTTGACCCATCCCTCTTCCCACCTTTTCCATTTGGGGTTGGCACTGCTTGCCACGATGAAACGCTTGCACAGAGAAGCCGGGGCCACCAGGGCCATCAAGCTTTGGTGTCCCAGAGAATCTTGGCGGGCTTCCTCTGTCTGATCCCGGCTCTGGAAAAAGTGCTAAGCCTCGTCCGCCTCTCGCCTGCAAAGTGTCATGTCCATGTGGGTTTCTGGTCATAAAACGCTCTCATAAGGAAAGCATTGTATTTCATTGAAATCGTGTGCAGAGCGGTTCCTGCCCGAAGCGTCCCTCTCGTCCCTCTCGCTGCTGTGAGAGCTTTGCTTTCTGGAACATGCCTTTTCAAATGGTGCCTTTCACACACACAGGTTCCCAGAGGGAGGGGCTGGTGCCTCGTGGAGAGTTTCACTCTGAGAATACCTGTCACCCACCCAGAGAGCTATATTCCCTTCTTGCCCCCTCTGCTCCACTCCCCGCTTCTCCCCACCCTGCTGTGAGATCCAGGGGGATCTTGTGACACAAACATCTGGTCTTTTAGCAGGAATCCTGGCAAAAGGCATCTCTCTGCCTCTGGACCTATAGTTGGGCTTCCTCGAGAGAGCTGAGTGGAGGGGAAAGGACAGAGCTCTGGGACACAGTCAGCCTGGGGGCTGAGAGAGCCTGCGGGTACGGGAAGCACATGGACGGCTTCTTCTGGCTGACAGGACTCAGAAAAGCCTACCTTGGGACGCTGTCTCTACCAGAGAGAGGACAGATCTTCAGGGGATGAATGTGCCAGACACGTGTCCAGCTTAGCCACCTCCGAAGAGCAGACCCACACCTGGGCTCAGTGAGCACTATCAACATACCTGAGCTTCCCCAGCTGCCAAATTTGCACCCGAGATTTTGGGAAATTGAGTCAGCATTAGCAAACGTTGGTCAATGCCCAAGAGACCATTGGAATGGTATGGCTGTCCTGTCTGCTGGTCCAACGGAGTCGCTCTTAAATAAGTGAAAGTCAATTACCTTTTAGGAAGGAGTTAATTTTCACACCACATTTCTGGAACCCTCTGCCATCGAATGGAACAAGGGTTTGGGGGTTGTTTTTTAAACTAGAAGGAGCGTTTCAAGTCTTTCCTGTCACCAAGATCCATAGGAAGGTTCTTTATAGTTCACTGTTACCAAGCCCATGCTGACTCATAGCGACTCTGCAGGAGAACTGCCCTGTGGGTTTCCAAGACTGTAAATCTTTCCAGGAGTAGAAATCATGATTTCTCCCTCGGGAAGCTGGTAGCCTCAAATTGCTGACCTTGAGATTAGCAGCCCCCCACCTCCCCAGGCCTCCTTGACCTTGTGATTAGCAGTCTAGGTCCTGCTTGCCAACAGTGGGTTGAAAGTCATCTTGACTCAGATCTTAACGTTAAAAAGAACTCTTTTTTGGAAATCCATTTTTATTGATGCTATCAAGGAGGTTAACAGAGCCCGGACACTGGACAGCCCAGAGGCGAATGTGGCCACCTGCTCACTGCCCGTGTGGTTCAGCTGTGACTAAAGCGTACCCCACCCACATTTCGAAGGACCAGGAATGACTCTTGGGCCGCACTTCCCCTTCAGGGCGGGGTACCCTGACAACAGTGGAACAGAAGCTAGTTGCTTTGACTGGAAGGGAAAGCCGTATATCTTATATTACAGGACACTCTCCACACAGAAGTCTGGATGCCTGGCACTATGAAGTGGATCACTGGGGGTCATTTTGAGGGCCAACGTCACCACCAGAGGGGTAACACTCCCTTCCTTTCAAAGCATTGTCATCCACGCTCTCTGCTTTCATTACAGGTCTCATTGATCAGCTGTTGTAGCATGGGGGTGGCATAAGTCATGTGGAGCTCTGCACCCCACTCCCACCCCCGCCGCCCCTCACTGAGCTCATCAACTCAGGTGAGACAGGAGAGGAATACAGAAAACCTGCTCTCACCTAAGACCCACAGACACGGAGGTAGGTGTCCCATTCCCCCTCCCGCTGAGGACACCAGGGCTCAAAAAACGTAAGATCCTTTCTGTTCCCAAGAATTGGCTAATGAGAGGCGGAGCCAGGGACTTTGATACAGGCATCATGCAGGGTGAGGGGGACAAGGCCCCTCGGGGAGGGAGCAGGGGCTCCCCAGTCGGGGGAGGTGGTAAGGCTGGATTTATGGAGACAGGGAAGGTTGGCCCCCTGCTGCCCTCACCCTGAGCCCAGCTGAACAGCAAGGTGCTGTGCTGATTTCCGGGAGGCCATTGATACGCGTGATAGTTTCATCTTTGCTTTATATCCGTTCTGTCAGATGACTAATCCTTCCTCTGGTTTACATATTCCGCGCTCAGCCTCTAGGTGCACGTTGCTGGGGGAACCAGAATGTAAATAAGTCTGACTTCACCTTGAAAAATCTCTTCCCCTCCTACTCCCCTACCCCCCCGCCCCCCAAGTGGGGCCTCCGAGGGGGAAACCAGAAGCAGATGGGTTTGCTGGCGCCTTCCTCGGCCGAGCACAACACCCTTGTGTGCATGGTATCTGCGAGTCTGGACTGTGAGTCATGGAGGGGAAGGCGCTGGCCCACTGGGGGTGCCGATGTCATTCTGCGTCTGTTTCCCTTTCAGAATGACTCAAGAGCCGGCACCAGATGGACCACACTCGGAGAGTGATTCGTACCCCGAAGAATGGACCAACCAGCCAACCCTCAACCTGACGCCTCCGGCTATTCCTGGCCCTCCCCAAACCCCACTTCTTGCACCTTCTCGCTTCTTCTGGATTCCCGCACCTTTCTTTCCCATCGGTTGACCTCCTGCCAGAGCTGCTGGTGGGGACAGTCTCGTGGGGGAGATGGGTGGCATTTCTCTGGTGCTCAGAATGGCCCGTCGGTCCTCAGAGAGAGACTGTGAGTGTCACAGCTGGGCCCCGGCAGAGAGGCCGTGGTGGGAGGGTATGAAATGAGGTGAGTCAAGGAGGTATTTGTGGCCAGCACCCAACTCCCACTTTCAATGCACTCACAAACACCTTGGCAGCTCCACCCTCTTCTAACATAGCAGTACTCTCGGGAGGGTCTTATAACACACAGCCAGCCCCTCTGTGAACGCTCTCACACAGTTCCGTGTTCCAAGTTCCACGCCTGAAGAAGGAGTTGGGTCCTCTGATCCAGGGCACCTTGGTCGCCACTACCCTGGAGTTGACATACGGCTTTCGTGCAAATTGGAACGAGGCCCCTTTCACGAGCAGATGAATGAAAAAAGGGACCCTCTTTCGCCAGACAGACCAGGTCTCTGCCAGGTATGCAGCTGGGCAAGTGGACCAGCGGCTGGATTCCAGTTCCCAGGCACTCCTTCACCCAGGGGCCCTTGGCCGTGTGCACAGGAGACCCCGGGCAGCTCTGGGCGTCGCTCAGCTTGGCCCTGTGCACAGCCCCTCCTTGCCCTATCATATACAGATCTCTGTAGCAAGATTGCAAACCAACCAAACAACCCACACGTGCCCCAGAGCGTAGGTTCCCAAATGTATGTGGCCTACCATTGTCTCCTTTTCAGGAAAAAATAAAATTGGTAAGTGTCTGCCCCCTTCACCCCCTTTGGAAATTGAAACCTTTTGTATTCAAGCCCATGATACAGGATAAAGTGTAGGCAGTTTTTTTCAGCCCTTCTCTTCTCCCTGCCCCCGGGATTCTTCCAGTGTCCCCATGGGGTGGTATCACCCATTGTGGGAAACCCTGTCCTAGAATCAACCCTGACTCCTGGCACCTGGCCTGCCCCTCCCTGCGCCCTGTGTATGTCAGGAAAGACCTGTGTCTCGTGGGAGGCTGCCAGGGCTCTCTTCTGAGGGGCCTCTGGGTTGACTGGAGCCTCCAACCTTCCAATTAGCTGCTCAGTGCATTTCTTGCTGCACCAGTTAGGGGCTCCAGTAAGCGTCTTATTCTCTACGGTCTACTGAACTCACCCAGATCCAACCTTCTCAGACAAAAGTGGAAGAGGGAAACTTAAAAAAGTTCATGGAAACAATTCCAGGGTCTTTCTTTCCCATTTTTTTTTGCATGAACTATTTGAAGCTCCCTCATCGAATTAAGTTCTGCTTGATTAATTCATACGTTAATACATCACCTGACCTGGAGTGTCTACAGTGTTTCCCTGGTGACCTCTAACCTCAAATCTTCAGAGCCAATGGAGAGGGTGGTCATGGTTGCTGTGGGTCAGCCCCAGGCTCAGCCAGGCCTACTCGGCTGTTTTCGCTCACAATAAAATACAGGCCTCAGGTGGCCAGATGCAGTGACCCCAACCTTCACCTCAGGGCCTGTCAGACATATCTGCCCATTTTTCATCCTCAGCGCTCTCCAGCATTCCCTTTTCTGGCCTCCAACCAACCACACTCTGCTCCCTCAGTCTGCCTCTGGCTACCTTGAGAGGGCTTCCCAATCTCCCAGGTGGAATTCTGGGTACTCCTAACCTCTCCAGACACACAGCATCCGACGCGCTCCTGCTGATGGATTCGCCAATCCCTTGGAGCAGAGGGTGCTAACCGCCAAGAGCGATGCTGGCTCTCCACTCCCAGGTAAGTCAACTGAAGCTGGGAAGAGTGAGGCATCGAACCTAAGTCAGCACTCTGACTCAGGGGTGCCTTCCCCTCCCACTGCAGTGCCTGGGCTTTCACAGGGGGAGCTTTTAGGAGACTTTGCTGGAACTGGGGAGGGCGCAGGCTGAGGTCTCTTAGGTGGATTCAGTCCATCTTCCCTCAGCCTAAATCGGCCATCAGTTACTGACTTGACCCCAGAGTGAGCCCTCCACTCTCCGCCTGCCTCCTCTGCTCCCTCACGGACTGGCTTCCGGCCGAGACCTGTCTGCGGAGAAGTAGAGGCGAGGATGAAGGTCTGCATTGGCAGTGGCACCTCAGTCACAGACGTTCTCCGTCAACCTTTAGATCCTGCACATTGGTGCATCCCTCTCACCTGCAGCATGACTGTAAGGGCCAGGCCCTCAACCGTCTGCACCTCCAGGCCTGCCGGGACGGAGGCAGACTGAAGCTGGAGACTCAGCGAGGGACATTCAGGCGGCGTCCTAGCACAGTGCAAAGTGGGGAGTGGATGGTGTTGGGAGGCAGCACGCTCAGGCGGGTAGAGGTCTCTCACGATGCGGCGCTTCCTCAAATGCACCGGATTGGCAAATTGAGAACCCCTTCTTGTGTTTCAAGGCCATCGAACCCTTAAGAAATCACTGCCCATGGAAAGCTCTTCTATGCTGGCAGAAGGGGGTAAGCATAACACCCCGCTACTAACAGGCTGACCCTGACAGATCAGGCCTCACAAGGTCATGTTTCAAGGGATGTGCTTTGACCTGTAGACGTCAAAGCCAGGTGGCAGTAATGACGAGGATGAGAGGACGGTCTTTTAAGGTTACTTAGCTACTGACCTTCCAGCTAGCCCATCTGGGCTCTCCCCTGAAGCCCGTGGCAATGGGCAGATTCTCCGGCACATGGCAGCATGCTTGTTGCTGAAGAACACTCAGAGCCCTACCCCACGGATGCGTCACTAGGAATACGGGCGGCTGGATTCTTGTCACGGCTTCCACGTTGGGATGTGAAAGGACAAACCAACAGCCACTCTTCGGGGGCAAGGTGAGGTTCCACCCACAGAAAGAGTCACAGCTTGGAAACCCAGGGGGCTGCTTCAGGCCCTGTCCTACAGGGTGGCTATGCGTTGCAATCGACTCGATGGAAGGGAGTTGGAGTTTTGAGTCTCTGGGAAATCAAGAGGATGTTCGTATGGTCAGGCTAATCCTCCACTTGATAAAGGCAGGAAGCCAATCTGATTTATTTCCCCCCCTACCTGGGAATAAAATTAAAACGTGTGATTTCCAAAGTCATGCCTTTAAGATGGATCAAGAGTAGGATGAGAACATAGGAGATAGTAACTATGATATGCACTGTGCTGCGTATCAATAGCCACAGATAACACATATCTGTTGTGGTGGCTCAGTACTGTTGAGTCGTTAGGACGCAGAGTGATTGGACGCACAGCGGACTAAGACACTGCCTGGCCCTGTGCCACGATTGTTCTTATGTTTGAGCCCGTTGTTGCAGCCACTGTGTCAATCCATCTCCTTGAGAGCCTGGCTCTCCTTTTGCTGCCCTGCTACTTTCCCAATCATGATGTCCATTTTCAAGAACTGGTCTCTCCTCGCATGTCCAAAGTATGAGCGATGAAGTGGTCCCCATGTAATAGGATTGAAGGGCATACACAAACTGGGTTGGGTACACCTCAGTCCTCAAAGTAATGCCCTTCTTTCCCGTCCTCTACAGAGGTCTTGTGCAGCGGATTTACACAATGCAATTCAGCATTTGATCTCTTGACTGTAGCTTCTATGAGCATTGACTGTGGGTCCATGAAGACAGAATCTTTGACAACTTCAATCTTTTCTCCTTTTATCACGATGTTACCTACTAGTTCAGTTGTGAGGATTTTGGTCTCTTTACATTGAGCTGTAATCCATACTGAAGAAGGCACCATGCTCGATCTTCATCGGCAAGTGCTTCAAGTCCTCCTCACGTTCAGCAAGCAGGGTTGTGTCATTTGCCCATCGCCGGTTGTCGATCAGGCTTCCTTCGATCCTGATGCTGCATTCTGCTTCTTATAACTCAGTTTCTCTGATTACTCGCTCAACATCCAGATTTAATAAATATGGTGACAGGACACAACCCTGAGGCATATGTTCTTTGATTGTGAACGATGCAGTCGTCCCCTGTTCTGTACATACAACTGTCTCTTGATCCAGGCACAGGTTCTGTAGGAGCACCATGAAATGGTACAAAGCTCGCACTCTGTCGAGGCTAGGCACAGTTTGTCGTGATCCACACACAGTTAGCTTCCTAAAATAGCTGATCAAAGAAGCAATGCTGATCACTCTTCGACTGTTGTTAAGATGATTACACATGTGGTCAGTGAACACATTCCTATCACAATATGTGTTTGAGTTTCACGGACTTTCTCTGAAGGACAAGTCAGTTTTCTTTCACTGTTACCCAAATAATGATCTAAACCTGAACACAGAAAGTCATGCTCCGTGGTGCAAGATAAAGATGTCAGGAGCCGAGGACTGGGGATCACAGAGGCCTCCTGGTCTGAGGTGCTTGCACTGTATTTAGCTCGAGAAGGTCTTCCCTGTGGGGGAGTGGGGATGGGAGAGAGAGACCCTCCATATATTCTGGGTCCAATGAAAAAAAGTATCAGGATGGAAAGCTTCAGAATGTAGCACGACTCTTGGGGAAGTGGTACTTCAGGAATTGTACGATTTGGGGGGCATTAGAGACAGAGGGGCCTCCTTGGGTTGTTGACCAGAGGCAGCATTCCTGGTGATGAGAATGTTTTAAGTCCTTGAGGCTCAAGGGTAGACATGACGAACCTTCTACAACTCCAGACAGAAGATAATTTCTTATCATCTGTCTACTGTGGGGTCCATTGTGGGGAGGCTTTGAGACCCTGTGGGCCAGGTCTTCAGCTAGTTTCCAGTGGCACCCCTACTCCCCCAAATAAATATACCTTCTCTTCGACCTTGAAGAGCTCATAGTCTCATCGCCTTTGACCTTGTCCTTCCACTCCACATCAAGGCCCCGGGGCCTCTGGTGACAGAGGCCAATTTCCTCTCTTTGTATGTCCAACGTTTTCAAGAAGAGCCAAACCAGTAGAACCAGGGCAGGATTACCCAGGCCGCTAGGCATACAGGCTCCAGTGTGCCTGCCCACCCACGTGAAGAGCACCATTTGACCTGTCTTCTTCCACATCAAAGAGGTGCTGAAACCCAAGTGAGATGGCTCACCACAGACTAACAAGCACATGCAGTGAAGCCCATGTGCACCTTGCTCAATGCAATGCAAGCTGGTTTAAGCCATGCATGCTCTTGTTAGGACTCATCGAGTCGGTTCTGAACCACAGCAACCTCATGCACAACCGAAGGAAACACGGTGTGGTCCTGCACCCTCCTCACCACTGTGCCTAGGCCTGAGCCCATAGTTGCAGCCATGGTGTCCATCCAGCTCCTCAAAGAGCCTACCACGCTTACTGGTTCATCCTGCTCGGGAAGCTGAGCAGAAAGCATCCTTCCCCAGGTGCCTTCTGGGATCTCAGGGCTTTGAGTGGAAATTTCTGGAGGTTAAAGAGACAGAGCCTATAACTCAGATGGGATTATTTTCTGTCAAGTGTTGGCAAAAACTCAAATTTCAACCG
The DNA here is from genome assembly GCF_000313985.2 of Echinops telfairi. Lineage (NCBI taxonomy): Eukaryota > Metazoa > Chordata > Mammalia > Afrosoricida > Tenrecidae > Echinops > Echinops telfairi. The sequence continues at coordinate 14,314,124 of NW_022111368.1, forward strand.
CAAGACATTGGGGATGTAGTTTACTGATCCAGGAAGCCAGATAAATAAATGAAGAGGTAGATTTTCATTTCCTTTCAGTGAAGTTGGTTGTGGTAATAAACCTAACCACAGCAGAGTGGGCAGGAAAAGGGAAGGTGCTCAGAGCTTCTCTATCAGTCATCAGTGATTCACCTTGCCTTGAAGAAGTGTGTGCGTGGTGTGTGTGTGTGTGTGTGTGTTTCCACTACTTCTAGGAAACCTATTGAAGTTTCGTAAATTGGCTTTCTGCAAGGCAGGTTTGTTCTAACCACACCTAGTTACGTAACAACACACGTTCAACGTGTCCCCTTGGAGTAGCCCTGGATCTACCGAACTTTCTGTCTTCTCCACGTGGTTTGACACATTCATATCCTCCAGCTGAAAACATTGATTTAAGCAACAGACTTCATCACCAAGGGTTGAAGGCAGTGGAAATGCTTCATAACCTATTTTAAATGTTTTTTTTTTTTAACTGCACGTATCTTTCGAGAGAGCTGGCACCTAATGAAGCCAATTTCGAAACAAGATAAGCATCTCACTTCCCAGCAATGACTCATCTGGTTATTTCCGGAGCATGAGCTGCAGCTGGTACATCCTGGTATGGCAGGGATGGCTGTCCAGAGACAAACCTCTTCTGAGCAGCTGGCAACTAGCTACGGTCCCCAAGCCCCAGCCACATTAGTCTCCCCAGGGATCACCCCAAGACCTTCCCAGGAGCCTCTGGACCCATCCTTGATGGATCTGCACCTATGATGTAAAATGCTTTATATGGCATCCCTGCTTTTATGATTACCATTGTCCTAGGGACAATGTCATTCAAAAGCCACCCCAGTAGACCCTTCATTTGCTGCACGCTCCTTTGAGCCCATCATCATGTCTTATCAGATGGACGTAGTAAAACTGGTCGGCTAATACTAAATTGGGGGGTGGGGGTTGGAACCTGGTAAAAAGCTGGGAGTCCCTGGATGGTTCAACTACTGACTCAAAGGTTGGGTGTTCGAGTCTAGCCCCAGAGATGCCTCAGAAGAAACGCCCCGGCAACCTGCTTCCCAAACAGCAACCATTGAAGACTTTGGGCCCAGGTCTGCTCCAACACACAGCGGGGCAACATGCGCCAGTTGATGGCAAGGGCCGCTGGTCTAGGGCTGGGCCCTGCAGTCATGTGTAATGGTGGAGTGGGAAGAGAGCTCTCTGAGGCTGGGGAGGGGAAGGGGAAGAAATACTGGAGAAAAACAGTCATAAAGGGCAGCTCACACGTTGAGGGGCAGCTGGACTTTGGGAGATGTTGCCTGTTCTCCAGATGCGGCACCAGCTCGGGCGACAGCCAGGGTGGCTGATCCGGCAGAAGAGGAGGAGTCCTGTAAAAAGACAAGAGGAGACTTGAGTGAGGGGTCTCAGCGGCCTTTCCCAAAGGAAAGCGAGCTGCAGCATCCCGATGCTGCCCGCCGGCCACGCAGCCCCCACACTGTTCAGGTTCTGATGTCCTGGCTGGGTTTTTAAATGTTTCCCCCTCCACATGACTGGAGGGAGTGTGGCATCAAATGACACCTGTCCCTGCAGCAATTCAAGAGTCCCTTTTTGACCAGCTTAGAAAATCATTCTTTGGTTTGCGTGCAGTTGATCAGCAATGCAGTGTTTTCACTGTGGAAGACAGCATAGGGAGGCAGGTTTTACTCTTATAACTTGAATGAATTCTTGTGTTTGTTAAAGAAAATCTTAACAAAATCTTTTATGGGGCAAAATATGAGCTTATTTAAGATACATTCCTAGGAACTAAGCCTAATCTTTATAGAAAATTGGCCTGTTGATAGTAACCAGGGGGACGGGCTCTAAGGGTGTCAGGGATTTGCTGAGCACGGCGTTTCTCACGTAAGACCCTGAGGTACTCAAAGCTTTGAAAGTCTATTAAGCAAGGAGATTACTTGAAGACAGGCTAGGGGGCCAAGAGAACAGCCACTTCAAGGCCGTGCCTTGTAAGCTTCAGGTGTGAGAGCTCAGCTCCTCAAGGGCAGCGGGCGCTGCACGGAGCAGACGAGCAGAGGAAACCGAGTTACCCAGTGATCTTGCCAAGACAATCCCTGCATGAAGAATCCTGTCCACCTCATCCCAAGAGGCCAGCATTGTGCCTGCACCCACCCGCCACACAGCTAGCTGGTCTATCCTACCTTGTCCTTCCTAAGGCAGCTACGCCGTCATCCTTTTCAGAGGGAGCAGATGCGCAGTGGGTTAGATTGTGTCCCCCTAAAACAGTGGTTCTCAAGCTTCCGAAGGCCATGACCCTTTAATACACTTTCTCATGTTGTGGTGACCCCCAACCATAAAATTATTTTTGTTGCTACTTCATAATTATAACAGTGCTACTATTACGAATTGGGCGACCCCTGGGAAAGGGTCATTGGACCTCCAAAGGGGTCACGCCCCACAGGTTGAGAACTGCTGTCCGAAAAGATCTGTAGTTCCAGAGCAGAGTGTTGAGGGTACCAGGGACTGCTCAAGGGACAGCAGATCTGTCTCGAAAGATGTATGGCCAGAGTGCTCCTTGGAGGCCGGGAGGGAAAGACTTCATCTCACATCCTTGGGACAAATTGTCCATCGAGAAGGTCGTCATGCTCCGTAAAGGGTAGGGGCAGCGGGAGATGTGGCTGCAACAATGGGCTCAAGCATGGGGACAATACTGAGGATGGTGCAGGACTCGGTGGTGTTTCATTCTCTCTCTCTCTCTTTTTAAAACATCATTTTATTGGTGGCTCTTCCAGCTCTTACAACAATCCGTACACTCATTGTATCAAGCACATTGTATATATGTTGCCATTATCATTTCCAAAACAGTTTCTTTCCATGGGAGCCCTTGGTATAAGTAGTGTTTCCGTTCCCTGTGCGGAAGGTCGCTTGGGTCGGCAGCGCCCCGGTGGCATCTAACAACAGCAACCACACAAGGCCCATGGGGGCAGCGTGGACACGCAGGTTTGACGCCCGGCCAAGGTGCCTCCCGTGCAGCCACAGACCTCTGTCATTGGGGTGCTGTGCTTTGCTGTGAGGCTGAACCCCTTTCAGAGGAGCTTCCAGACTAAGCTGGACCAGGCAGATCCCCCGGCAAAGCTAGCTTGGAAAACCAGCTTCTGGCAAGCCTGTGGATTTTCCCGAAGGCCACGTCGGCAGCCGCTCACGGAGATGCAGCAGGGCTGGGGAGGGTGAGGTTCCGTTGTGGGTTGTCGAGTCCAGCGGTGACGGGACAGCAGCTGACAGTAACCAACCATCCACGGCGTTCCTAACCTCGTGAACGGCGTCCTGGGCACACGGTGCGTGATGTGTCGGGTTGCTAACGTCAAGGTGGGCCGTTCTAAATGTCTTACCAGCTCCTCCTTGGGAGAAAGCTCAGGCTGCCTGCTCCGGTAAAGACTTGCAGTCTTGGAAACCCTACGGAGTCTTTTTATAAGGTCGCTGTAAGTCAAAATCGAGTTGATGGTGTGGATTTGCTGGTTGATACTTTGGATTGTTACCCTATTTGGATTAAGGGTCATTCCAGCTATGATTAAGGTCAGAATCTGAGATAAGATCATACGGCATGAGGGTGGGCCCTAACTGCTCTGACCAATGTCCTTATGAGCGCTATGGCGCTATGGTTAGATGCGGTCAGGTCAGTTCTGGCTCCCAGCAACCCTGTGTATAACAGGGAGACACTGGATGGTCCGATGCTGTCCTCACAACGTTTCCAGTGCTTGAACTCATTGTTGCAGCCACCGCGACAATCCATCTTGTCCAGGGCCTTCCTCGACTTTACCAAGCTTGATGACCTTCTCCAGGGACTGGCCTCTCGTGATAACATGTCCCAAGTACATGAAGCCTCGCCACCCTTGCCTCTAAGGAGCATTCTGTCTGTACACATATGTCTCCCAAGACCTGTTTGCTGGTTCTTTGGGCAATCCATGGTACTTTCAATATTCTTCTCCAGCATCACAATTCAAATGCCTCGATTCTTTTTCCATCTTCCTTAATCAATGTCCAACTTTCACATGCATATGAGGCAAGAGAAGGTGCATAGAACCATACAAAGGCGAAGGCCATGTGATGATGAAGGCAGAGAGTACAGGTAGGCAGCTCCAGGCCAAGGACCACCAAGGATTTCTGGAAGCCACCAGAAGGAAGGTGAGAGGCCTGGAATGGGTTCACAATGAGCAGTCCGCAGGGGCAGCAGGACCCCACGCTGCTGATCCCAGACCTCTGGCCTACGGAACTGTGCGAGTGTTGTTTGAAACCACCAACCCGTGGTCATGTGGTCCAACAGCCCTAGGAAGCTGACACCAATGGGAAGGTCTGGGGGTGCTTTGAAGAGAAGGGGGTTCATTTTGCACCAAGTGGAGGGAGTTGACCAGGCATCTCCTTCCTCCCTCAGAGACCCTCGTGGGCTCTCTCTAGAATAGGAACCCCAGAGAAAGCAGATCCACAAGAAGAGAGGCAGGCGGGCTTGAGCAGGCCCTGCAGAACCGCAGAGGACGAGGATGGAGGGTAGGGGGCTGCGTGGCCGCTTCCCCGGGCTCTGGTCGCATCACATGAGCATGTCATCACACACGTGTAAAGTTCACTAGAAGAAGTCACAAGAACGGGGTGGAAGGTCCACTTGGAATCTGCCCTGGGCAGGCCAATTCACCTCTAGAACTTGACCGATCATCATGACGCCATGTCCTTGAACTCTTGTGAAGGGCAAGGGGCACTTTGTTGAGGAACTTACTGACAAGGTCTGACCTTGCTTGGCTAAGCTCTGCCAGGCAGTGCTGCCTGCACCTCACTGATCCTCATGTCCCTGCATGACTGGGGGGTGGTCCAACAGCCCTAGGAAGCTGACACCAATGGGAAGGTCTAGGGGTGCCTTGAAGAGAAGGGGGTTCTCTACCATGGCAAATTCTGTAAGAAATCAGAGATTGGATTTCTTCTCATCTTTTTTTAACCCCGGAGGGAGTGCCCTGGAAGGATTAGAATGTGCCACTGAGAGATGGAGCTTCCCTCATGTCTCCAAGGTGGCTCCAAACCTCAAAGGTCCCCACACTTCAAGCTCTGATGCCTGTGACAGAAGCCTCTGCCATTCCCAGGTCCCCGAGACGCAGCATTCAGGATGTTTTCCCCTCGGCAGACCCCGTGCCGTTAGCAGGTGCACGAAGCCTCATCTCCACAGAGGGAGTGGAGAGGAGTGTACAGTGGTGATGGTGGAAACAGTGGGAGGGAGGTTTCCTTCTCATTACACCTCCTGAAGTCTTCTGTCTGGTGCTGTGTTAGACTGGGTAATTAGAGAAACAAATCCACAGAACCTCATATGTATAAGAGAGAGTTTTATATAAAAGTTAAGTGCACATCAAGAAAACATCCCAACCCAGTGCTACCCAAGCCCACAAGTTCAACATTAACCCATATGTCCAACATCAGTCCACAAAGTCCCCCTCCATCTCACAGAACACACGCAATGACGCCGACTGCAGGAGGAAAGCTGAGTCAGTGAGCATGTAAGCATCTCAGCGCTGGCAGGGGTCTGCACACGGCTGCTCCAGCACCCAGGGCTGCATGGAGGTAGGTCCATGTGGCCTCTCCTCAGGGATGTCCTGCAGGAAATGAGCCTGGCCAGCTAAAGCAGGGAACTGGCTAAGGCAGCTGCACCCTGGTCCAGCCATCAGAAAGCGAGAGACCCGAAAAACTAGAAAGGCGAAGCTCACCAAGCCATTTATCTCTCCGCCCTTCAATTAACCTCATGTGTGTATCGGCCGGGTTGGCACAGTAAACTAATTCTCTTAGTCGCTGTGTCTGCTGTTCTCACTTGCCCATCTCAAGTAAGACGGAGACTAGGAAGGGTTTCCCCTCAATGTTGTGATCACATCACTTCAAGAGAATCAACAGATGAGTCCATCTCAGCCCCACCAGGTCTTTCTCTGCAGAACTTCAGGCAAGGGCAGGGGCAACTTGGAAGGAGGAGCAAAGAAAACGAGGCCGCCTCACTCCAGGACCTGCCCTCTCCCTCTGGGTGGGTCTGGAAAGGGGAGCAGTGCTAGTTTCTTCCTCCTCTGAGTACCTGGTTTCCATTGTGTGGGCATTGGACAAAGATGTGGCAGAACATTCGCGTCTCACACACACACACACACACACACACACACACACACACACACTC
>NW_022111368.1:14320392-14367310 GCF_000313985.2 Echinops telfairi
TCTACCTGGTTTTCATTGTGTGGGCATTGGACAAAGATGTGGCAGAACATTCGCGTCAGACACACACACACACACACACACACACACACACTCTCTCTCTCTACCTGCCATCTGGTTGATTCCAACTCATAGACACCCTGTAGGACAGAGTAGAACTGTGGGTTTCCAAGTCTGTAACTCTTTAAGGAAATGGAAAGCCCCATCTTTCTCCTAAGGAGCGGCTGGTAGTTTCAAACTGTTGACCTTGTGGTTAGCATTCCAGTGAGTACCCCACTATGTCACCAGGGCTTATGCATTGGTTTATATGTTGGGCTGCTAAGCACAAGGCCAGCAGTTTGAAACCATTAGTTGTTCCATAAGAGCAAGACGAGGCTTTCTACTCCTGTAAAGAGTTACAGTCCTGGAAACCCACAGTGGTGGTCCTACTCTGTGCTATAAGGTCACTATGATGGCAGTTACTCATAGATTTAGATATTTACTAAGTGCCAGGTACAGTGGAAGGCTTAGCACACAGAAGGCGGAATTGTTGCTGATAATGTGTCGGGGCTGACTCTGGGTCTACTGGTGAACCCGCAGACATCGCCTCTGACCTCACAGAGCTTATCCCCTCGTGGGGCCAGGAGCGGCAAGTATTAAACATGTCCAACAAACGTGGCACTGTTCCAGGGGCACAGAGAGCGGGCAAGGTCAGAGGGGCTTCTTGGAAGCACAGGGTGGAGTTAGAGGTGACGTGGTGTGAGGGCGGGGAAGTGGAGGCTAGGGAGGAAGAGGCAACATGCTAGGAGAGAGAGCTGCTCACAGAGGGCGGAGGATGGAGCACGCTTGGCACTGTGGAAGAACCCTCCAGGAAAGAGTAACTGGAGCACTGAGGAAAAGGGCTGGAGTGTACAAAAGTCAACTGGGAGAGCTCTAGTGAGGGTCTTTGTTTTTGTCCAGAAAGTAGAAACACCCTGGGAAGGCAGCAGGAGGTAAATGGCACTAGGATGAGACCCACGTCTTCAGAGGTCATCGCTGGCTGCCCTGCAGGGAATGGTCCTGGACACTCGCTAGGACGCACTGGGTCGCTCAGGGAGAGAAGCGGAGGGGTCTCGATATGTTGACGAGACCCTCGCTAAAAACAGTGCCCATAAGAACAATAAGAACCACGCACCTTTGTACAGACCTTTGCTCTAAGCATCTGGCTACCCTGATGCATTTATTTCTACATCACAACCTGTCCAGTGGGTGTTGTTCTCATTATCATTCGACAGACACGAGGAAACTGAGATGTTAGATAGATGGCTCACATTCACATGAGCCGTAAGGCTGGACTTAAACCAGAGAATCTGAGTGTGATGCTTGCTCAAGACACCGTAAGCACAGTTACCACTTGTGTTAGTCTGGGTAGACTAGAGAAATAAAATTCATAAACATATTTATGAGAGAGTTTTATATAAAGGGTAATTATATATTAAGCATCCCAACCCAGTCCAGTCTAAGCCCATGAGTCTGACATTAGCCGATATGTCCGACAACAATGTACAAAGTCCTCCTCAAACTCACAAAACACACACTATGACACCTACTGCAGGAGGAAAGCCGAGTCAGTGAATGTGTAAGCATCTCAGTGCTGGCAGGGGTCTCCACACAGCTGCTCCAGCACCCAGGGCTGCATCGGGGTAGGTCCACGCGGCTTCTCCTCAGGGATGTCTTGCAGGAAGTGAGCCTTGCAAGCTGAGGCAAAGAACCAGCTAAGGCAGCCACAACTAGTCTGACCATCAGAGAGCAAGAGACCAAAGAATTAGAAAAGTGAGGCTCACCGAGCCATTTATCTCTCCACTCTTTAATTAATCCCACATGTGTTTATCGGCCAGGTTGGCACAATAAACCTTAATTATCTCATCACTTGTCCGTCAGTGGAGGTATGTGTGCTGCTATGCTGCTGAATTGGGGTCAGCAGAGCATTCAGGGTAAGATAGATTTGAAAGATAAGGTTTATGGTTTCTTTCTGAAAGTCAAAGACCAAACTCACTGCTGACTCCTAGGAACGCTAGAGGACCGAGTAGAACTGCCTGTGGGTTTCCAAGTCTGTAACTCTGTACCATAATAGAAAGCCTCATCTTTTTCTTAAGAAGCAGTTGGCAGTTTCAAACTGTTAACCTTGTAGTTATCAGCCCAATGCGTAGCCACTACACCACCAGAAAAACAAAAATGATGGCTCCCGTTGATGCAATCCTCTCTTGTATAGGGTCACCATGAGTCAAGGCTGACTCAATGACAGCTACCAAAGGCAAATCACTGAAGCAGCCCACATGTCCCTCGGTCAGGATTAGATGGACAATGACAGGGGTAACCGGCAGCCACTACAGCCGCAGAGCGACACTCACGGAGATGGAGGGCTATTCCGAGTACCTCAAATGGAAAGGAGGTTGCAGAAATGGGCATCAAAGAACATTACCTTTTGGTAAAAGTTAGATGCATTTTCATGGGGAAGAAATTTGCATATCCCATAATAATATGGGTACTTTTAGGGAGTTGGCCTGTGGGCAAATTTAAATTTTCTTTTTCCTTATCTATACATTAAACACTTCATCATTCTAGTATTAGCAAATAATGATTAGTTCCCAATATAGTTCAAAGTGATATTAAAAATATAGCAGGATGACGTTATTAGAGCTATATTTTACAATGAAGCTCTGGTTGATGGTGATTCCATATTTTCCTTGGCTCATCTTTGTTGCTTATGGGGTAGTACTAGGCGCTGATGAGGAGAGGCCCCCCCAAAAAGAAAAATGAAAACCCTACAGCTCTTGAGTGGATTTCAACCCATCGTGGCCCTATAGGACAGCATAGAACTGCTCCCGAAGGTTTCCAAGACTGACCATCTTTATGGGAGCAGACGGCCTCATCATTCTCCAACAGTGCAGTTGGGGGAATTGAACCACCAACCTTGCAGTTAGATGCTAAATGAACCCACAATAAAAGCAAAGGACCAGAGAGCAAGCCCTTGGGTGGGTGATCACATGGAGCTGCGCCGCTTGGAGAGCAAGCTGTTTGCTGGACATCTGCAGTTGTGCACGATTTCCACCCACCCCCATGCCCTTGAGCCCCTCACACCACAATTCAATAGGGAGTAATAATGCGTTTGGCCAGCAGAGATGGAAAAGATTGATTTCCGTCTGCTGGGAAGAAACAGAAGGCTTGGCTGTGATTGCAGACTTTGCAAGATCGCCGAGTCGTGTACCACGGCATTAAAGGCTCAAGACCTCCTCTTTGCCTGCATCCACCAAGTCCCCTGGGTGAGCAGCACATAAAGCACGCCACATGGCAGGTCTTAGGAGGCTTAGGGAAGTTGAGCCAAGTCTACATGTCAGCCTTGGGGGCTCCCGGGACCCCGAGGGTGAGAGCAGCCAAAGCGCCCCAGTGAGGAGAGCTGGGGGATTGTCTGCACTGAGTCACAGGGACTGTACCCGGAGACAGCTAGTGGGGTGGAGGGGGGATGCCTTCTAGGAGCTTACTGGTCCTTATTTGAAGCCTCAAATAACAAACCCTACAAAGCAAATCTGTGGCACTTATTCTATTGAGCTGGGATGACGCAGCACAGAGGTCAGACTTTAAAGCCTATGTCTTCTGAGGGTCAAGGTGGAGACTGTCTAAAATGGACCATGCACTGGATGTGTGGCTCTCACTTTGCCCATCCCCCACACCCCATCCGCAGGCACCAGGGCCCGGGCTCCACTATGCAGTGAGCGCTGTGGCCTCTGTTACGGAAGGCTGCTGTCACCGTGAGGGCTGTGTGCCGGGGGCTTACTGCAGAAGGAGCACAGTGAGTACATGCTCACCCGCTAACGGGAGGGAACACACCAGTTGCTCTAAGGGAGGAAGATGGCTTCCATAATCTCACTGCCATCTGGCTCATAGTGACCCTACAGGACAGGGTAGAACTAGCCCCGCGAGTATCTGAGACTGTCACTGCTCTCCGGAGTAGAAAGCCCCATTTTTCACCTCTAGGAGCGTCGAGTGGTTTCAAGCTCGTGACCCTGCAGATGCATAAGTACTGCGCCACCAGGGCTCCTCACTTCCACCATGCCAGCCTTGGGAACCCCTCTAGAGCAGTGCTGTTCAGGGCTGCTAAGAGGGGACACCCACTGGGCGGCAACAGGCTCGGGCTGACTGCAAATTCATAAGCACCTGTCTTCAGGAGTCCATGCCAAGGGAACATTTCAAGGTCCCCTGACAAGTACGTGGCTGCACCAGCCCAGTCACTGCTCCCCAATAACAAAACAAGCCCCGTCAGTCAAGAGCCGATCTTGGCTCAATGAGCCCTACCAGGAGAGAGTAGAACGGCTCTGTTTTCTCATATGTTCGAAATGAACTTGTCCATCTAAAGATCGCAAGTCCATTTCAGTTTTACACTTCCTCCTTATTTTCAGCCACTCAGACTGATATTTAGATCCATGGGGTAAGGAATCTAGAGGTTTTTTTTAAAGCTGTGAGCCTTTATTCTCTTCTTAAATTTATTTTGCTTTTTAAAGTAGGATGCTCCATACAGTCCAACTCAACAAAAGAAATCAATAATTACATCCCATTAAAACTTCATAAATATGTTTCTCTCTTTCTTTTTCCCTCCCTCTATAATTCCCTACTTTTCTCCCTCCCTCTATAATTCCTTACCCCTGGCCTCCTTATAGCCGTCTTTAAATTCTTATCTTTTGATGTAAAAACCACTTTGGCAATGTAGGTAAATCATACATTTTTAGCAATTTATCCATTTCTTCCAGATTTTTAAATTTGTTAGAAGGCAGTTTTTCATGACACAGTGTGGTTATTTTTTAATCTCATTTGGTTCTGTAGTCATCCACCACCCCATTTCTTATCGTAGGGTTTGCTTTTTCTCATTCTTTCCCTTTGTTAGATTTGATAATGGTTCAGCAATTCGAAGAACCACCTTCTTGCCTTGCTGGTTTTTTTCTATATGTTTTTGAAATGTTCTGATTTCTGCCCTGGTCTCTATTGGCTTCTTTTCTTCTAGTCCCTGAGGGTTGTCTGCTGGGCCTTGCCCAATTGTTGGTCTCCCACAAACAGAACAAGAACTGCTGTAATGTTAATGGAAACAGTCTGTCCCACCTTCCCTCCCAGAGCCCAAAGCCCCGAGCTCTCAGTCAGCAGCTGAGTGCCATCAGGGAGACCAGCTCTCTGAAGTACAAAGAGCCACCTGGCCTGCCCCGGTGACTTCCTAACGCAGGCCACGAGCCGTGAACCACACAAGCTCTCCTCTTCTTAATCACGTTTTCGCTTCTGATACTGCCCACTGCCATCTAGTCGATGCCAACTCAGCGGCGCTACAGGACAGCGTAGAACTTCTGCGGGTTTCTGGGACACAACTCTTCAGGGGTTTCTTTCTCCCAAGGAGAGACTGGTGGGTTCAAACCATTCACCTTTTGTTAGCAGTCCAACTCGGAACCCAGGGGATCTGGGTCACAGAAAGTGTTTTTGGCAGTGGCGAGGAGGGGCACGGTGTGATTTAGACACGGGTCTGAAGGGTAGCAGTTCAAACCCACTAAGCAGCACCGCAGGAGAAAGACGTGGTAATCTGCTCTCGTAAAGATTATCACTTAGGTCACTCTATGGGGCTCTGTTACACGGGGTCACTGAGTCCCATGGACTTGACATTACCTAACGATAACAACAAGGAGCCCTGGTGGTGTAGGGGCTATGCGTTGGGCTGCGATCTGCATGGTCGGCAGTTCAAAACCACCAGCAGCTATTTGGGAGCTTTCTACTCCCATAAACAGTTACAGTCTCAGAAACCCACAGGGTCACTATGAGTCAGAATTCACTCGATGGCAGTGAGTTGAGTTTAACAATAACAACAAGCTTTGGGGTGTGAAACAATAAGTAGGTGCTTTATAAGTTATTTCTCACTAACTACTATGGAGTTGATTCTGATTCATTGAGAAGCCCTGGTGGCAAAGTGGTTATACATTGGGCTGCCAATTACAAGGTGGGCAGTTTGAAACCACCAGCCTATGTACAGGATAAAGTCAAAGCTTTCTACTCCCTCAAAGGAGTACTGTCTTGGGAATGCACAGGGGCAGCTCTACCTTTGTCCTCTGGAGCGGCTGTGAGTTGAAATTACCTTGATGACAGTAGCCTTGTGTTTTGGTATATAAGTTATCACTCAGTCCAAGTCACTTCTGCAGAGAAAGAGGCACGTTACTTGGAAACAACAGGTATACTCTGTTCCGGTGGCCACTCTATCATAAAATGCTTCAGTTCTCACAAAGAGAAACGCACAGCTGTACTTTCACAGGGTGCAAAACCTACACCGTGAAAGCCAAGAAAGACTCAGAAGAAAAGACAGTGGCAAAGACAAAGGTTGGGCTCTCTGGTTTCTTAATACTATAATGAAGTACTTAGCAGCTCATTTACCTATGTTAATAAGCATTTATCATTTTAGTCAGTGTCCTCCTACACCAGGTCAATACCAATAAAACTAATAAGGAAACTCCGTTCTCCTCCCTCTGATCAGAATATCAAGCTGCGGCAAGGGCAGAGGTGTTGCTGGTAAGTGGATAAGGTCTCTTTGGGGGACACTTTTCGTGAATCTATTAAAATGAAAACCATGTGTGCCCTTTGACCCAACACGTCTATGTCTCAGTATCTAACAGAGAGGCCAGCCTGAGGACGGACATCAGAGCTTATGGCAGTTACATAATCTACTGTCAACTTGAGTGAAGGGGTGGAGTCTAGCCTGTCAATCAAGTCAGAGCCAATGAGCCCTCTGTGTGGGCTGGGCCTTCTCCTGAGGATTTTGGGAACGCCTGTCTTCCTTCCTGGAGGCAGGAGACACACTCTTTCTATCTTCCCTTTCCTGCTGTTGAGACACCCAGAGAGCTGGAGAAGACGTGGAGACCTGGACCAGCATTGAGATGCTTCCACCGCCACTGGAGCCAAAGACCTTCTACCCACTGGCCTGCGAACTTCCTGCATTTGGCATCATTGCATGTGCTGCGTGAGTCTAAAGAGGAATGTATGGACTAGTATCAGACATATGAGTTAATATCAGACTTAACGACTTGATCTGGACTGAGCTAGGGTACACTTGCTCTTTGCTATAAAGCTCTCTTACACACATATGAGTGTCTCTGGATTTGTTTCTCTAGTCACCCTGGACTAACACAGAGCAATAACTCTACAAGAAGTCACACAACAGATACTGCTGTTGTCGTTAGAAAGAACCAGTAGCTCTGTAAAGAACCCTGTGGAACCCACTCAAGAAATAAAGTGAAGTGATGTGTAGTATGACGCCCTGTGTGCAAAAGCAAAGCAAACACGGTACAGGACCTGTCTTTGCTGTGGTGTGTATGGACTGCCGTGGGATGCTGTTGAGTTGATTCTAACTCACGGCAATTCCACATGGCAGAGTAGGACTGCCTGGGAGGGTTTTGTTGGCTGCAATCTTTAAAGTAGCAGATCTCCAAGGCTTTCTTCCACAGAGTCAATAGGTGGATTTGAACTCCCAAACTTTCAGTCTACTGCTTAACCTTTGTGCCACCAGGGCTCATCTATGTGCTTAAATGTCTAGAAAAAGGATGAAGGTGGCGTGCACTTCAACAGAGATCACCACTGCTAGGGTCCGTATGGAAGGAGGGTGTCTATCATAGAAGACTTTTGCTTTATTTATTTTATTTGCATCTGTTAAAAACAGCGTGCACGCATGGTTAAAAATGCTCTATGGTCACCATGTAGCAAGCAGCTAGTCCGACACGTGTGATTTCCTAGCACCACCTGCCTCTCGGCGGCTTGGATCTGTCTTCTGGAACAGCCTCCCTCTCGGACGTGCTCCTCCTTGCCCACTGCTTTCTGTATTCTATGGAGAAGTTCTCGAGCATCTGGATTGCCCTAATTACTTCTAATTAACAGTCTTGGGAGAGCTCTGAATGAGTGGACTCAATAATCCACACTCTTTTTCTTTTGATAATGCTCTTTAGAAAGCACACCACACATTCCCAAGCACGTGATACCTAACATAGGGTAAGCCTTTCCTCTCCTGCTTAGCTCAGAACAGATGGCAGCTGAGCCTCCACAGGACAACATTCACCATGCTGCGGGACTTCTCTGGCAGTTAGTGGCAGCGATGCCCACGGGGACTCAGCATTTGAGGGCTGCCTGCCCTCCATAATTGGCTGCAAGTAGGGCTATGCATGTGCCTGCAACAAGAAGCTGGGTGGCAGGGGGCACACCACAGGGGTGTGGAAAGAGCCCACAAAGAATTGAGGATGCTATGCCCTACAATGCCACAGAGCTACTCTAAGGACCAAAGCAAACCGAACGCACTGCAGTCCCTTCTGACTCTTAGTGAACCTCTAGGTCAGAGTAGAACTGCTCCTTAGGGTGTCAGGGATGATAGCTCTTTCAAGGAGCAGACAGCCTCATTTTCTTCCTGTGGAGGGTCTGGTGGGTTTGAACCACTAACTTTGCAATTAGCAATCCTATGCTTACACAGTACGACTATGGCTCTTTTCTCTAAGTACACTCCTTCAGAAATGCTTCCCCATCTGGAATAGGCGATGTGTACCAGAATGCTCAAGGCAGCCTGGTTTATAACAGCTGCCAGCAACTCTGTTGTTAGGTGCCCTTGAGGGCATTGGGATGTCTATCTATGTATCTATGTACCTATGTATGTATGTATGTATATATGTATCTGTCTGTCTATCTATCCACACTGCCAAGTATTTCTTCCATAGTCACTTGGTTGGCTGACTTTCAGTTAGTGGTTGAGTGCTTTATTGTTGCATCACCAAGGCTCCTTCCAACAACTGTAATGTCCATCAACTAAACTTAACACCAAAACATGATCAAAGCCACCTCGTTGCCGTCCAGCCCTTTCTGATTCACAGTGAGCCTCTGAGCACAGGGTCGAGTTACCGCTGTGAGTTTCTGAGATTGATTCTGAACAGGAATAGAAAGCCGCGTCTTTCTCCCTTGGAGTGGCTGTTGGTTTGGAAGTGCTTCCCTTGAGGTTCGTAGCCCAACATGTAACCCACTACTACACCATCATGGCTTGGTCAGATTCGTCAATAATAGAGTGAATAAATACATGTTGTCTGTACATACAATGGAATTCCAGTCAACAGTGGAAATAAATGAATTTACTCTTCCACGTTAGCCTAGATGAATCTCACAAACATCATGTTAGCCAAGAAACCAGACAGGATGAACACATTGGCTCATATGATCCTAGCTGTATGAAGCTCCCTTGTGGTGCTGTCTGGTGAACGTTAAACTGCTAACGGTAAGGTTGGTGGTTCAAACCCATCAATAACTTCTCACCAGAAAGAAGAGGCTGTGTACTCCGGTAAAGATTCACAAAGCCTCCAATGGCAGTTGGTGGATATGAGTTGTAATCCACTCTACAACACTGGGCTTTTTTGAGGGGTGAGGAGAGGGTGGAGTTCAAAAAGAAACCCTGGTGGTATAGTGGATTATGTGTTGGGCTGCTAACCACAAGGTCAACAGTTCAAAGCTACCAGCCCCTCACTGGGAGAAAGACAGGGTTTCCTGTTCCTCTAAAGAGTTACATCTCAGAAACCCACATGGGCAGTTCTACCAAGTCCCACCGGGTTGACTCTGGGTCAGAATCCACTCGATGGCAGCGCATTTGGTTTGGAGTTTATGGAGTCCACGAGAGGAACAGCTATTGTTTGGGGAGACATCTGTGGTGGTGAAGACTATATAAAGATAAAACAAACGCCAAAGTAGGGACCCACAAATAATCACAGACGGCAGGGTGGTGAGGGTCTCTCGGGTAGGAATGGGGAGCTTGTGGGAAGGGGCTGAGGGAGGCAGCTGGATTTGATCCAGTTCCTCGTGGGTGTGGCCATGGGGGGTGGGCTACCTGGACCGCTTCCATTTTGCATAGCAAGGGGCTGCCCGACCAGAGCAGGCATCCCCTGCTGACCAGGCCTGTGCTCCTGCAACTGCCTAGCTGAGCTACCATTCAAGAGCTGAGGCCCACAGCCACTGAGAAGTCCTGAGGGCAGCTGGGCCACGTGAACTCCCAGCAGGTATTGCAAAAGAAAGAAAAGAAAGAAAGAATGGGGTGGGTAGGGAGGGGCCTCTCTTTTAAGTATTTCTGATGAGAAAGCCGTAAGTACAAGGTAGACAGCTTTCCTCATTCCCAATGTATTGCCGAGGGATTGAGAGCCTGTGCCCTCTGGACAGGATGCTACCTTTGTGACAACCACTCCTCACTTTGGCGACACTGGCGGAAGTGGAGTGGAACCCGCAGGATAGGGAAAAGGAAACCTAATCCGGTCAGAGGTCCTGCGAGGCAGCTTCCTGGGTCCCCAGCCCGGGCTCAGCCTGGTTTCTACTCCTGACTTGGAGACAGATCTCAGAAATGTCTTTGATTTTCTAACGGCTTCATTTTAAATGATTCTGGGCCTGAAGGGATTATGAAAGCTTGGCAGGAGGAGCGCGTCAGACAGTGAGAAAAACGGGGAGGGGCCGGGGCAGAGGATGTCCTAGCTCCAGCTGCGTTCCAGTGAAAGCAACGGCAAATGCAGCCCTCGGACGAACTCTTCTACTGGTACAATCACGGGATGGGCCTCGGCCCCAACTTCAAAGCCGCACCTGGCCCTGCTTTACCAGAGAGCTTTGCATTCACAGAGAAGGCCTGGGCTGTCATGAGTCAGGTGGATGTGCCATTCCAGTGCCATCTTTTTAAATGACTGCCAAATGGGCAAACGCCAGGGTTCTGCCCCGACAGGTGAGCCGCTACGTTCGGAAGAGTTCATCAGTGACGGGGGTTGGGATGAAGTGGGGGGAGAGAGGATGCAGGAGGTTCACTTCCCAGATTCTCTGACTCATCATTTTAGGCTGAATGTTCATCTTGACAAAACCAGAAACCGTAAGCATTCGGTGCGAACCACATGAGTCGGGCTAACTGGCAGGGTGACAGGTTAGGCAGTGTGGTCTCAGGTGAAATTTACCAAAGTGTGAGCCAAAACAATGCTTCGGACCAAGAGCATTGACACTCTTCTGTGGGACACTGTCCTGAAGGACACGGGCCCTTAGGACTGTCCTCAAAGACTGGCCCCGAATGCCAACGAGGGCCTCTCGGTATTAGTAAGAACGTATCCATATTGGTTATCCACGATAACAAACGCACCCCGGAAATGCAAGATGGCAATAACAGAGACGTCGTGGGGAGTGGGGCAGTGCACTTTCCATGCCATTTATGTGTACCCGTAAACCAGCTCTAAAAATAAAAGTGGATTGAAAAAAGTATTCCCTAGCACACAACACTCTCGTCTCCTTTTCTCTAAATCCCGATGGCAAAGCCGACAGGGATGAGAACGGAGATCTCCCTTGGGTCAGGAGCAGATGTGGCATGTGCCCAGGACCGCTTGGGGACGATGTCTGGGGCTGCCGGAGCAGGGAGGAGGGAGGGCAAGCGTCCATCCTGGGCACCGAATACGGAGCCTGGGGTGCGTTCCTCAGCCTCTCTGTAGAGGACCGGCCCACTCAGCCTCCAGGGGCGAGGGGCCCACATCATCTCAGGGCTGGTTCATTGCCCTCTGGATGATTCCGACTGCCGGCAACCGCGTCTGTGCGGCATGCAATTGCTTCATGGGGTTTCAAGCTTGTGAACTTTCCGGAAGCCGATCGTCAGCCTGTCTTCCGAGGTGTCCCCGGGAGGTTCAAACACTTCCCAGCCCACAGTGGGGGCTTAACTGCTTGAGCCACGCAGGGACTCCCTGGGAGCTCTTGCTGTGTCAGATTTAGGCGATTGCTTATGACAGTTATCTGCATGCTTACACAGCTAGATCCTGGCCTCCGCTAGTTAGAAGCCCAGCCCCAGCTTGTGACTAAGGGTCGCCTGTCACTCACTCACTGCCATCGAGTGGATTCCGACTCATAGTGACCCTGTAGGACAGGGTAGAACAGCCCCTGTGATTTTCTGAGACTGTAACTATTTACGGAGTAGAAAGCCCGTCTTTCTCCCAATGGACGGCTGGTGATTTCAAACTGCCGACCTTTTGGATTGCAGTCCAATGCGAAACTGCTATCCTACTGGGCTCCTTCGCTGTCTGCCACAGCCGCCCAGATTCCAAATGGTCAGGTTGCTCTAGACACCGGAGGTGCCTTTGCTGCATTTAAAAGGAGCCCCGAGTGCAGGTAGACCATCGTATTGGATGCTGGGATTAATACGGTCGTTGGGTCGCTTCAGGGCTTCTTTTGATTCAAAATGGTTCAATTATGGCCCGTGACAGTGTTTTCCAAAGTAGGCGATACCACTCCTGCGGCAGGGGGGTGGGGGGTGTTGGGCACTGGAACAATCCAAGGGAGCTGGGTTATGGGCTATAGTACAAAAGTCTTCAATTGCCACAGGGGCACAGCATCTTTTTTTTTTTTTCTTTCTGAAAAGGGGGAAGTCGGCCAAAGAAGCTTAGGAACCTATCGCCTATAGAAACAAGGGCAGCGTACAGGTTGCATAGCAACCAGATCTCCTGCTAGGTGGGTTTTGATGTGAGTCGGCTGGCTACAAGCACACGTTCCTCGCAGCTGGGCCTTTGAGCAGGGCCGTGAGAGGGCTGCCTCTCTTCTCACCGCCCTCGAGTCTGATCCCACTCACAGTGACCCCAGAGGACAGCCTCCCCTTTCTCTCGGGGAATGACTGGTGGTCTGAACTGCTGACCTTGCAGTCAGCAGCCCAACGTGCAATCCCCTATGCCACCAGGTTCCAGGCTCAGGGAGTCAGAGATTCGGTTGCTGTGCGATGCAAACTGGCTGAGTCACGGCGGAAGCGTTCTGACCCAGGGTGAGTACTGGTTCGGGAAGCCACGCTGGGACTCCCACTCGCTCTCTTGACTCGGTGGAACAGAATAAAAGCCTGAACAGGAACAGCTCCTCATTTTAATTTTTAATATGAGTCCAGACAACACTGTCATCACCCCCAAGGAGCAGTGAAAGGAGCATGTTTTATTCATCACAAGCTTCTACTCTGTTAAGCAACAGTGTAAATCAGACTCTTATGAACTTGCCTCCCAGAGGAAACCTTAGAATAAAACATTTATATGGCTTGCTTCTCCTGCTGAAGACAATAGCTTGCAGAGCCAGAAGGGCCCAGGGATCCCTCGCCCTGATGCACCCCGCACAGTCCTTTGGTCACTGGGCTTAAGGAGCACTGCTGGATGGGTGAGAGAGGGGAGCCTGATCCTCTTTCACCCAAACCCTCTCAGGGCTTCAGCTTCTTCATCGGGGCTGGCTGAGACAACGGGGGCTCTGACAGGGCAGGGTGAAGGAGCGGTGGACAGACGGTTCTGATCCTGGAAACGGAGACTGGGCATGCTTTTTGCCATCAGGAATTCCCTTAGTTCTCCTGGTCAGCCCTTAGGAAAGCTTACTGTCAACATCAGGTCGAGGCTGCAGACCAGAATCAAACTCACTGCCATCGAGTCCATTTGACGCATACTGACCCCGTGGGACAGGGTAGAACTGTCCCTCTGGGTTTCTGAGACTGTAACGATGGGAGTAGAAAGCCTCATCTTTCCCCCTTGGAGCAGCTGATAGGTTTGAACTGCCATGGAGTTAATTCTGACTCATACAGGACAGGATAAAACTATCCCTGGGGATTTCTGAGACTGTAATTCTTTTTTTTTTTTATAACAGTTTTATTAACATTTCATCCACATGTGATACAATTCAATAATTCAATATCAGGAAGAGTCGTACAATTGTTACCATATTCAATTCTAGAACATTTTCTTCTTCCTTATACTCACTGTTGCTCATGTAACTTTTTTTCTAATTGTGGCAAAAATATACACACTAGAACATTCTCCAGTTCCACAACTTTGACTTGAGTACCATTGAGTATACTCTTTATGTTGTACAACCATAACTGATATTCTTTTCCAAATTATTCTCCCACCATCGACATAAACTCAATGTCCCCTAGAGACAGTAACACTTTATAGGAGTAAAAAGCCCGTCTTTCTCCTGCAGAGGGGCTGGTGGTTTCAAACTGCTGACCTTGAGGCAGCAGCCTAACTGTAACTACTATGCCAGAGGCTGCAGGAAGGCTCCCAATTCACCAAGACTGCCAATTCACCTTCTACAGGTCCTTTAGATTCCCTGAGAGCTATTTAAGTCTCTAGCTAATGGTAGCAAAGTAAGTCATATGTTGGACTACTAACCACAAGGTCAGCACTTCAAAATCAGTAGCCACTCCATGGGAGAAAGATGAGGCTTTCTACTCCCATAAAGAGTGATAGTCTCAAAAACCCACACGGGCAGTTCTACCCTGTCTTAGAAGGTCACTCTGAGTCGGAATGCAGTGAGTGAGTGAGTTACTGACTCCAGGGATGCTGTGGGTCCCTTGCTCTGCTTTTATGCCAAATCTGGTCAGGCCTCCGAGGCAGTCTTTGCAAACAAAGTTGTACTGGATCATTCACCTGTTATTGTATCTGAGGGCTCCAGGGTTCTGGTGGCATCAGAGGTTTAAAGGCACCTGCCACTCAGAGGGAGAAATACGAGGATGTCTGCTTCGGTAAAGAGGGACTACCCCAGAAACCCTGCACAACTCCAGGCTGAGGGATGACAGCTCCCAGGGAGAAAGACCTGGCAATTTGTTTCTATAAAGACTGCCGCCGAGAACCCCCCTGGAGCAGCGCTCCACCGTCACACGGGGTTCTGAGTCGGCACCAGGTCAGCGGTACCTAACAGCAACAGCAGTAAGTGCAGTGCCTTTTGCCACGCCCTGGCGGACGGAGCAGTCACCACAGAGACCATACGGCCTGCAAAGCCTAAAATACTTACTATCTGGTCCTTTGAGAGAGGGGGGGTGGGGGGGTGGAGAGAGACAGGGCTCTGCACCAGGTGGTCTATAATGAGAAGATGAATCTTCAATTTCTGTTCTCATTTATGGGGCCAACAGCTGGGACCAAAAAGCTTCAAAAGACAGTATGATGACCTCACTCTGGGAGTGACAAAAAGGGAAGCGGTGGGGAAGGTATGGGTGGACACCATAGATGAAACTGCTCCCGCGTGGGGGCTGACAACCACCGAGCAACAAAGGAGAGGAGAGGTTTGTAAAAGGAGTTATAGGACCCCTTTCTTGCCTATATGGGCCTTGACACGTTTACACTTTGAACCAGCAGCTAAGTTCTGAACCCGTCTTTACCCACGGGAATCGCAGATGTGGCCTTGTTACTTTCCTTTTCTTAGTGCCCCCCACCCCTATAAAATGCAGTTTTCTCAGATGGCTTTGATTGTAGGAAATGGTCAATAGCTATTGTGGACTCTAATTCCCCATGGGACTCCTTAAGGCCAAATGGTTTTTTTGTGTCTGTGTGTGTATTTAACCAAAAAGCATTCTATTGAGATCCCAAACAGCAGTCTGTTCTGCTTTAACAGGAGCACAACTCCCGTAGAGTCAGAAGCTGCGGGAGATTGGGTTTTAACAAGATCTCCTTCTCAACTCTCGTTCAGGGTGTCTGTCTGTTTGTGCCTCTTAAGAGGCTGCAGTGTGAGCGAGCTTATGGGGGGGGGTGAGGCCCCCACACTCTGCTTTTAAGCAGCACCAGAGTGAATGCTGCACACAGATGAGGGTGCATCAGGGCTGTAGAGCCAGTTCTGAGACCAGCACTGGCTTTCTGAACTCATGGCAGATGGGACGGTCAGGGAGGGCAGCTGGGAGTCCTCTCCACCTGCTCTCAGTCCAGAATGATGCTGGCCGGGGTGAGGAGGAGGCTCAGCCCAGACAGAAGGCAGGGCGGAGTTGCTCTGGGGGTGGAGTAGCAGCAGCTGGGGGGGAGGGAGGAGCGTAGTGAGGGATGAGGTAGAGAGGTCTTGCAGGGTGAGCTTAGAAAGGTTCTTCCTTGTTATCTTGTGCTTCGGACACCACGATCCATTGCCAGAAGGCATCACCCTAAACAGAAAGTCAGTGCCCCTCGGCAATGACCCTTACTCCCTCCTCCCACCACCTGCTAAGGGACTCTGAACTCTGGGCATTTGTCTAATCTAAGTATTTCATAGAGTAAGTGGGATCATATAACACTTTCTCTTTTATGTCCGACATAGTTGACTGAGCATAACGTTTTCAAGGTGCCTCCTTGAACTATGCCATCGCCTGTGCCAGAACCTTCCATATGCTCGCCCATTCTTGTCAGTGTCCATTTTGTTGATCGGAGCCATCCTAGGGGGTGCGAAGTGGCTTCTCTTTAGAATTTGAGCTGCATTTCCACATGACCAATCATGTTGAGCACTTCCGGGCCCTTGTTGGCCATGTGGGTATCTACTTTGGTGAAGTATCTTTTCGAGATCTTTGTCCAGTTTAAGTTGGGTTGCTTGCTTTTTTTGTTGTGGTGTTGTGGGAGTTCTTTGCATGTTTTAGAATATCAGATATACGGTTCCCAACGATCTTCTCCTTAAATTGTCTCTCCACTTCTTTGATACAGTCGTTTGCCACATAAAAGCTGATTTTGGTGCGATATAATTGATCTATTTTGTCTTTTGCTGCTCATGATTTTGGGGTCACCTCTAAGAATTCATTATCTAAACCAAACCAAGCCAAAAGGTTTGAAGTTTCACCCTTATGGTTTCTTTTATGAATTTTATGGTGTTAGTTCTTAAACTTAGGGCATTATTTACTTTTGAGTCAATTTTTGTATCTATGTGAAGTGTGAGTTCAACTTCATTTTTTCTCTTACACGTTGACATCTAGTTATCTCAGCATCATGTATTAAAGAAAATACTCTTCCCTGACAGACTAGTCTTGGTGCCCTTGTCAAAAATTAGTTGGACAAAAAGTCTCAAGCCCAACCCACTGCCACTGAGTTGATTCAGACTCAGAGCAACTCTGTATCGGGTTTCTGAGGCGGTGGGCTTCACGGAAGCACCCAGTCCATTCTTTCTAAGCCAGTACGGCACCCTTTCTATCATCGGAGTTTTCTAGTGGGCTTTGAAACCAGGACTTGTTCATCTTCTTATTTGTTGTCAAGATCCTTTTGGTGACTTGTCGTTGTTAAGTGCCATCAAGTCAGCGTAGCTTAGCAATGCTCCCTACAGCAGAATGAAAGAAACCCTTCCCACCCGAGCCGTCTCACAACGGTCATGTTTGAATCCATCCTTGCACAATCCGTTTCACTGAGGACCTTCCTCTCTTTTCGATCCTCTACTTTTCCAAGAATAAGTCCTTTTTCCGGGGACTGGTCTCTCCTGATAACATACCCGACGTTTAAGTGAGACAAGGGCTTACCGCCCTTGAATCTCAGGGCATTCGGGGCAAATTTTCCAGGAGAGTCGGCTTTGTTCATCAAGCAGTCCAGGGTCTATTAAATATTCTTCACCATCATATATTCAAGTGTGTTCATTAGTCTTTGTTCTTCCTGATTCACTGCAGCGTTTGCATGCATCTGGGAGGATTCAAAATACCATGGCTTCGGTCAGGCGCAACTTAGTCCTCAAATGATACCTTTGTTCGCCAACACTTTAAGCAGATTTTGTGCGGGTTTCCCCAATGCAATATGTTGTTTACTTTCTTGATGGCTGCTGCCGTAACTCTTGATTGCAGTTTCAAGTACAATCCTAGACCATTTCAATCTTTTCTCCATTTATCATGAGGTTGCCTAATAGTTCAATGATGAGGATTTTTTTTCACACTGCATGCTGAGTTGTAATCCAGACTGATCCTCGTCAGCCAGGACTTCAAGTCCTCCTCACTGTGAGCGAGCGCGATGGCGTCATTGCGTGTTGCAGCTATCAGTAGGCCTTTCTCTCACCCTGCTGCCAGAGTCCTACAGCTTTTTTGAGGTCCGTATAAATTTGAGGATCAGCTTCTCCACTTGTGCAATAAAGGCTATTGGAATTTTGAGAGGGATTATGTTGAATCTGAAGGTCACTGTGGGTAATGTTGATATCTTAATATTAATAAGTCTTCCAGTCCTGAACAGGGTTGTCTTTCCATTTATTATGTCATTTTTATTACCTACATCTGTGTTTTATAGTGAAGAATAGGAAGGTTCTTAATTTTATCATCCCCCTGCCTAGAAACAACTCAGGTCTTTATACCAAAGCCCCAAGGAGACAAGGAAGATGCTAAAGAAAGATTTCAGGGACTCTCAACACCAGTGCTTGCCGCCTTATAGCTGCAAGGCCACCCTCTCCCCTCAGAGCTCTCCTGGCCCTTTCTTGGTGCTGTTTCGAAGGCACTAGCTACTTTCTACATTCTATGGGATTTGAGTTCACATCTCCTGATGGTCCACAGAGGTGCTTGAGGTTAATGTCCATTATGAACACCTCCTTGTATCCACCAAAGGTGTGTCATTAAAACTTGATAAAGAGATGGGATGAGGGAATGACCAGTTCATCTCATATTTTGGAGCCAGCATATGCCCATCTGCAGCCCTGGGGAACTCACCAAGGGCCAAAGAAATACCAGAGACCTTCTACGACTCCTTCCTCCCTTGCTCAGCCTGAGAACAGGATGGTGAACAGACACCAGCAGACCCAGTTCCCATCTCAATACAGCACTATAACAGGGCAGTTGAAACCTGATGCTATTAATGGGCACTGGAAACAGAGCCACAGACAACCCAGGCATTGAAAGACACCTGGTTGGTGACCCATGGAGATGCAGCTCTTTCCAGATTTTCAGAAGGAAGTTTTCTTCACCATGGAGTCCTTTGCAGAACGATCATGGCTCAGTTGATATCTTTCTCTGTGGGTCTGCTTGTCTGTCTATCTCTGTGTGTATATATGGGAGTTTCAAAAAGTTCATGGAAAGACAGAATGAAAAGATGATGGGATTCTTCCACAAACTTTTGGAGACACTCTTTTGTGTGCGTGTGCACGCGCGTGGGTGAATCCTTTAAAAAGCATGTCATTAAATGTATAACTTCCTGAAAATGCTAAAAATAAGACCGGGTGCTCCGCCGTGTGCACAGCCTGTCCTTTACAGGTGAGTGCCGCCCTCCGCAGAGCCCCGGGCTTTGTGCTGGGTCCAGGGGGCCTCAGAGCTGATAAGCAGCGGACTAAATGAGTCTCTAAACTGCCAGGGCCCGGAGAAATGAAGTCATATTTCAGTAGCTTCAGCTTTCCCCATCCGTACTTCCTCCGGCTTAGCGCATCCATCCTGTGACAGAGATAAGACACGGCAAACAAAAAGAGCTTCACTTAAAAAGGGGAACAGGGCCCACCTCCTCTGGCTGGTGATGAATTTTAAAGATGCCCCGAGAGGCTCAAAGCGGACATCTTCTAATTTACTTCTCCAACACAGGGAAGACATTTGAGAAAATCTTCTCTTTTGATGTTCTCCCAACTGAATATCCAACACTTCCCCTTTTGTTGACTTTAAAGGGCATTTTCCTAATCTCAAGGGCCTTTGTTTGTTTATTAGTGGCTGATTTGTAAACCATTGTGTTTTTTGAAGCTGAGGCATACAATGCTGTCTTGGAGGAAGAGCAGGCTTGTTCTCAGCTGGACAGGGAGTGCAGATGCACGAGAAGTTGTCACTTCATATGCATAGCTCCAGAGCCCAGCCTGAAGGAGTCCCCTTCCTAACGGGGGTGGTGGCAGCTGCTGACTCCCAGTGACCCCAGGCAGTGTGCCATCCTCATGAGAAGTGGTCGATCATGCTGTTGTGGTCCACAGATTTTACACTGGCTGGTTCTTGGAAGTCGATTGATTGCAAGACCCTCTGTGTTAGTCCATCTTAGTCTGGAAGCTCCACGGAAACCCGTTTAGCATCATAGTCCCACGCGTGCCTCTGACGATGGACAAGTGGCAGCTGTCCACAAGCTAGTCATGAAAAGCATGTCAGGTAGGTGATATTTCTTCTTTTACTACTTGTATGGAGCACAATGCTTTTATAGGAAAACAGATAGAATTCTTGCCTCCCAGTGCCAGAGACCTAGGTTCAATTCCAAGCCAACTTTTTCAAGAT
Source organism: Echinops telfairi (assembly GCF_000313985.2). Taxonomy (NCBI): domain Eukaryota; kingdom Metazoa; phylum Chordata; class Mammalia; order Afrosoricida; family Tenrecidae; genus Echinops; species Echinops telfairi. The sequence goes on from NW_022111368.1 coordinate 14,340,326, forward strand.
GGATTTCATTTTTTAAAGGTGTCAGTTCTTCCTTGGTAGTCAGTCATGTAGCAGACAGCCATCTCGAATACTTTAATGTTTCCTTGGTCTCTGCCTTAACAGTTAAATGACTTAAATGCATATTCCAGTAGGAATTCCGGTAGGAAGGTGGAATCAGTAGGGCTCTTTACCAATATTCTAGTTCTTCTCGTGGGCACGTGTTAGACCCCAAGTTCCCATCCCCCTTCACGTTGATTGGGGGATGGAGGCGGGGATATAACTTGTTTTAGCCAATGAAAAATGAACAGAAATGATGTTGGTCACCTCTGTAAGAACACCCACTAGAGACATTGCACTAGTGGCCGCGTATCCTGCCTCTGCCACCATGGCTAGAAATATTCTAAACAAGGGGTCAGGGGACATTTTCTATAAAGGTCCAAGTAAGATGTACTTTGAGATTTGCGGGTCATATGGTCCCCCTACTCCATTCTCTCATATAGGATATCCAAGTGGTACCTGTGCTTTGATTCCAAAATCTTGCCCTCAGTGTTGAGTCAGGCTGGCCTTGGTCATTTGCCATAATAAATCATTCTAGAATCCTATTGTGATTTCACACACACACACACACACACACACACACACACACACACCCCAAAATCAAGTAGCCAAACTCAATGGCATTGAGTTGATGCCCACTCACAGTGACCCTAGAGGACAGAGTCGTCATGTCCTTGTGCGCGTCCCGGACTATGGGAGTAGAAAGCCCATCTTTCTCCTTCAGAGAGGCTGCTATGTTTTGAATTTCTGACCTTGCCATTCGCAGTCCAACACATAATCACTAGGCCACCTGGGCTCCTCCCTGGTTTGACCCAGTGAAGGCCGATGAGGTCCTCACAGTGAGTCAAGTGTGCCGGGGCAACTCTCCTGAGTGACCTGCCTTTGTGGCGGCTGGGGGGCCAGGGCCAGGCGCCTTCAGCTAAGAATTTACACGGCACATGTAGCCTTCAAACGGAAGAGGGTGCCACACGTGCCTCCAGAGTGTTTAACTGCCTCCACCTAGACATGACACTAGTTATATTTCCTCTCAGTGCATGAGCCACACCATGACATGGTCGCAGGATAGCTGGTGGAAATGTGAAGGTCTGCAGAGTCTAGGCAGATGTGAACAGGCTAACCCAGGGGTCCTCAAACTTTTAAAACAGGGGGCCAGTTCACTGTCCCTCAGATCTGTTGGAGGGCCAGACTATCATTAAAAAAAAAAAAAACTATGAACAAATTCCTATGCACACTGCGCATATCTTATTTTGAAGTAAAAAACAAAACGGGGCAAAAACACCCGGCTGGCTGGATAAATGTCCTAGGAGGGGGGCGCATGTGGCCCCCAGGCTGTAGTTTGAGGACGCCTAGGCTAACCCTATCCAGGTAACCCCTCTCAATCGGCCTCACTCAACTTTGATTCAGGCTTCCCTCGCCCCTCTCAATACTGAAAAGCTGATTCCTAACTCCCGACCACCGGGCTCTCTCTGGAATCTATATGTACGAAGTCCAACCTTGTTACACATGCTTCTGTTGCAGATGAAACTCTATGCTTCGTATCTTGGTCTGCAAAGCCCTCTCTCAGCTCAGATCTGATGCCTGCACCCCCCTCCCCACCAAGGTTTAATTCAGGCACATCCTTCGCCAAGGCTGTGTGCATCCATTTATCCCCTTGTCCAGGCTGCTTGCCTCTCCTGTCTGCCCCCTGGGCTTCCCGCTGCCCCTCAGCCCAGCCACTGTGCTCTCCGCAGCTCCTGATGGGGACTGGCCCTGCTCACTTGCTGTGACCAGTGACATGCTTCCCTCCCCTTGGCAACATCCAGGGATGTCACTTTTTCAGCAGCCAAATGAGTGTCTCCTCAGTCTTGGTACCTGCAGGACTTTCAACATAATCCCTTTCACTGCTGCTTACTGTCTTCGTTATTTGTTTCCACGCTGTCTCTGGCAGTGGACTCTGAGCTCTTTGCGAGCAGAAAGTAGATCTCAGTTACTTCTGTAGCCTGGTGCCTGGTACCCGGGTGCAGCTCAAAGTACATGAGTGTTCATCTCTGGAGGTCACGGTGGCCCATTTCAGCAGCATTATGTACCAATACTCTTCCACATAAATCAATGTGGCCCCTGAAAAGCCAGGTGGCATGCCTCGCCCTCCCCCTTTGCTGACCGACTCCCTACGGGCCCCAGATCCCCGATGATGGGCTGAAGAGGAGGACCCAGCTGCGAGATGTCCAGCTAAGGGACTCCCAGCGATGTGTGGTCAGGCTGAACCTCAGATGGCCCATCCTGCTCACATGGGCACCCTTATGAATTATTTCTCCCCTGTTTGGAGAGGTCCTCGGGTCAGCTCCGTTGCTCGTGAATAATGAAGCAGCACTCACATGTCAGGTTTCTGGGGAGGCGGGGGCGGGTGGGAGGGAGGTTATCAGAGGATAAGTGAGCAAGGCCACTCAGGCATCCACTTTTAAACCCTCCAGATAGATTCTTATAGGGATGACTTCACTTGGGGGACTTGAGAGGGAAGGGTCATGCCCTTCATTGAGCTACAAATGGAATCAAGAAGAGGGAGGAGGAAGGAGGTCAAGACTCCTTCTCTTCCGGACTCGAGGCTCCTCTCCAGGTGGCGACACCAGGTGGTCGGAAACAAAGAATCTACGCACTCAGGAATGGCATTAGAGGCCAGAGTTTGGACACCAGGGAGTCCAGACGGAGGTATGGGAATGGATATGTGTGCATGTGTAAGATGGAAAGAAGAAGGCCCAGGAAGTGGTCCAGGGGAGCATCAATAAGGATGTGAGGGTGAGTCAGAGGAAGCGGTAAGAGGCAAGAAAAAAAGGCTGTTGACTAGAGGAGTGGGCCACAGAACCAAAAGGCATTCTGAGCTAGCAAGGGGCTTTGCCTCCTACTGCCCGGAAGTCCAGGAGGAGGCAGATGGACTCGTTTGTTGGGATGATGACCACAGCAGAGGAGAGGTCAAGGTAGCATGGCAAAGGGCTGCATGCCTCCCATGTGAGAATGTGAGAGCATTCTGGAAGAGAAGGACCTTTGGGACCAGCTCTGGGACCAGATAAACCAGAGTGGAGAATCTCAAATCCCTCTCTGCATCTCTTCTTCTACCGCTCATCACTGGGGGCTGCAGCTCCACAGTCTCCTTGCTGCCCGCCCTCCCCCTCCAAACCTGGTACTGCCAGAGAGGAGCAGGAGCACCCCAGGCAGAGGCCACTGGTCCCCTCACCTCCATGGAGGGCGGCCCTCACGCTCAACATCAGTAATGTTCCTGCTAGTTCCCTGCTTCAAACCAAACCCCAACAAAACACCCAATGGCTGCCTGTTGAGTGGAGGCTGACTCCTGGTGGCGAGATGTGAGTCAGGGTACACAGGGCTTTCAAATGAGACCAGCAGCGCTCTCTTCCGAGGGCCTCTGGGTGGACTGGAAGCTCCAGCCTGGGGATTAGTGGACAAGCGCGATAAGTGAACCCACCAGCTGCTCTCAGAGGAAAGAGGAGGCTTTCTGCTCCCCGGAAGAGTTCGAATTGGGAACACACAGGGGCAGCTCTACCCTGTCCTATAGGGCCACTATGAGTCAGAATTGGTTTGCTGGCTGTGAATTAAAATAGATCAATATAAACATATAAAAGTTCTTCGTAGCACTAGAGTTCTAAGAAGCCACTTACCCCTGGCTGGAAGCAATGGTTCTTCACTTTAGTGCACAAGTGGCTGTGAGTGACTGCCCACCCACAGGACAGGGTAGAACTGCCCCGAGTTCCTGAGACTGTCACTCTTTATTGGTGTAGAAAGACCAGGTTCCCTCCTGTGGAGTGACTGGTGGCTTCGAATTGTAGGATCCCTGGGGAGCTATAAAGATTCCAGAGGGTGCCATCAGGCAGTTTTCTAGCAAAAGTCCTACCACCACCAGCTCCACCTCCACAAGGTGATCACTGTTAGTGGGCTTTTCTGTGGCACTTGCTTTGATCAGGGAAGAGTGGACAGAGGTGGCCGCCTACTGCACTCCAGCACATGAAATGCTTGACCCGGGAGCTACTTGCCCCTTCCCATGGGCTTAAAATGTGCTCCCCCCAACCCACCCCACCTGGGATGTGGAGACCAGCCAGGGACCGGCTCTGCCCACTCTGAGGTGGTTTGTTACACAGCACTGCTGCAACGGAAGCCCGGCTGATATTCGTGCACACCCCCTTCCTCCCCATTCCACGGATCTGGGACACGCCCTGCGTTTGGACTGGTTTAAAGGGGTCCTTGGCCGGCACTCGATCGCCGCCAAAGGCAGCGCCGACTGGCCCTTTGTTTACATCTCCTCCTCGACCAGGCTCTGGGCCTCTTGGGAACGGTGATCTAGTCTGAGCGTCTTTGTTTCTCTAGTGTCCAGCACAGGGTCTGCCACAAGGAGGGAAGGTCATCTCCACCCCCACCCCCACCCCTGCCCCCAAGCTTCCAAATAGCTCCCTTTGGATGGTGGACAGGAAGTGAATGGAAAGATTCATGTCCCAGAAGAGCCAATGGCCACACATTGATCACTAAAAGTCCTCTGTCCTGGGGAAACCCCTCAGTCCTAGGTATACTAAGAGAGCTGGCTCCTCTCTCTGTGACTCAGGGCTTGGGATCAAGTGTGGCCGGTGGTCAAGCCTGGAACGTGACCACGGGGCAGCTGAGGGTCCCGTGGTTCTCAACTCGAGCTGCACATCAGAATCTCCGGGGACAGTTTCCAGATCCTCTTGCCTGGCCGGCCCCAGTCACATTAGATCAGAGCTGTGGGGCAGGGGTGGAGGTGGATGGTGGGAGTGCTGTCTGGAGCGGGGGGTGGGGGTCAGGGTCACAGACATGGTTCAGTTCTCCAGATGATAAGGAAGGGTGGTTGGGAACAAGCCATGGTTGGGAACTATTGCAGTCGGCCACAGTCAAGATCCCTGAAAGCCTCCGACAGGGACTAGCCTGTCTGGGGACTCGTGGGACTACAGAGAGCCTGGCACTGATGGTCAATGAAGCCCAGAGCCCACTGAGCTTCCACCAACCAGAGGGGTGTCAGCTCCTGTGACTCCCTCCTGCTAACCAAGCCCCGGCTTCTCTGATTCAGGTGGGTTCAACCCTACAGTTGCCGCTGAGCTGCTTCTGCCTCGTGGGGACCCGGTGTCTGCCTGAGGCGAGCTGTGTGTGTGCTCCACAGCTTTCGGTAATTGAGGTTTGAAGCAGACAGGCCGCCCAGTGAGTGGACTTGAACCACCAACCTTTACGATTAGTAGCCAAGTGCTGAACGATCTGCACCACTCAACGATACCAGTTTCTCTCCCCAAACTCACTGTCCTTGGATGGATTCTGACTCACAGTGACCCCACAGGACAGGGATTTCCTGCCGCTGTGGGTTTGCATCAACTGTAACCCTTGGTAGGAATAGAAATCCACTTCTTTGTCCCGTTTTACCCATCAACAACCCTTTAGACCTTCCTGCATCCCACGTGGCCACACACCAGCAAGAGACTCTCAGAGGGAGCAACAGGGACAGAGAGCCCTGGTCTCAGGGGCCGGTACTTCATCCCTGATCCACTGAAAGAATACCTCCCATCAATCTTCAATGGACACGGACAGAAGTGAGCCGGCCTTGTCTTGCGGAGGCGACATCGGGTATATCCCCTCAGTAAGTCTGTGGGGGAAGGTACTAAGATCCCTCCCTTTAACTGAGAGGGCACCTGGGATTCTGAGACAAGAGGCTCAGCCCCTTTGCCAGGGCTGCTGGTGGCAGAGACAATTTGGACAGCATGGTCCTGGCCCCCAGGAATCAGGCTCCAGCTGAGGGGGTAGAACTCAGAGTGCCCCAGGGCTTTCCTATGATGGGAAGGCGGGCCTGGATCTAGATCCCAGAGGAAAAGCTCAGGCTGCCTGTTTTCTTCACGGTACCCAGTCAAAGTCTAAACAAGAAAGGCAAGGAGAAAGGCAGGCCCCTCCTTTGCCACGCACCATGCCCTGCGGGGACCCGCCAGGCTTATCCCCACACTGTCCCCTTGGCCTCAGGCACTCTTGTGCAAGAGGCATCATTCAGTCATTTCCATCTTATGGAGGAAACTGGGGGATTGAATTAAACCCACAGCTCAGACTCACGGGCCATGTTGCCCTGACAACCAGAGGAAGATGCTGAGGAAGGCCAGGGGGGGGGCGAGGCAGTACAGGGCCCAGGACTTACTCGCCATCAGCCAGGTTGTCTGGGCAACTGGAGATTCATCTCCAAGCCAAGGCCACCCCTTCTCTACCTCTGTCTTTCCAAGACAGAGAAGCCAAACGTTGGGACCTTCCCACAGAACATAGGACAAGGCTCAGTGTGGGCTCAGTGACTGCCTAGGATGACAATCATGTCCATTCTCCAAAAGAAACTTGCCGGGGACATGTGACCCGGGTCCTATAAAACCTCTGCTTCCTCGTGGCCCAAGACCTTTGTGTGGAGGCTCAGGGGGTGCACGCATGTACTGGACTTAGCTGGAGTGGAACTTCACATACCTCTCTCCCTTCCTCAGCTCCAGAGGCCAGGAATCAGTCTTGACAGTTGAGCCCTGCAGTGTCACCATCTGAATGGGCATGAAATGTCTGCATGGTGGGGTGGGGGTGGGGTGCAGGGTGGATTGTCTGCTACAGTGTCCTCTGCACAAAGTGTGTGGGCACAGGCACAAAGGGGCCAGGTAGGCTTCCCTGTTCTGCAACCACCCAAACCTACCAAAGGCCATTGAGCTAATACTGACACATATGGACCCTACATATGGACAGAGTAGAACTGCCCCATGGAGTTCCCAAGGCTGAGATCTTTCTGGAAGCAGGCTGCCTCATCTGCCTTTCATAGAGTGGTTGGTGGCTTCGAATCATCAGCCTTGTAGTTGGCAGCCTGATGCTTAACCCAAGGCATCAACACGGCTCCTTTCTTCAAGCACAGAGCCATTTACTCACGATTCCAGCCAGGCTTGGCTCGTGTGTAGGACACTTACACATGCATCAGGGATGCATTTTTATTTTTCCCCAGTGGGACATCTATGAAACTCAAGTTCAGCTCACCCAACCCCAGAAGTTGCCTGGGCTCACCAGTCTGACTACTGAAAAACGGATTACACATCCTCACCGCCACCTCGGTTCTCCAGTCCTTGTGGAATGAGGTGGGTTAGTAAGAAAACAGTCTGCTGTCTGGTGGCTGTCTGCATAGACAAGCTCGCAGAGCCCAGGAAAGGGTCTCTTCTCTGGCGCTGACATATCCACTATGGGGGCAGGAGCTTGGGGTACAGGTGATGGAAAGAAAGCCAAAGGCCCCATCCACATATGCAGAGCCCTGAGTCAAGGAGAGATGGAGGGACAAGAATCAGACTGTCCCCTTGTTTCCTCTCTCTCTACTGTCCTGGAGCCCATTCTCAAGGTGCCCTATGCAGGACAGAGTAGAACTGCCCCATAAGCTCTGTCTTATGCAGGACAGAGTAGAATGGCCTCATAGGCTTTGCCCTATGCAGGACAGAGTAGAACGGCCCCATGGGCTTTGCCCTATGCAGGACAGAATAGAACTGCCCCAAAGGCTCTGTCCTATGCAGGACAGAGTAGAACGGCCCCATAGGCTCTGTCCTATGCAGGACAGAGTAGAACAGCCCCATAGGCTCTTCAAGGGCTTGGGATCTCTACAGGAGCAGGCGGTCTCCTCTTTGTCCTGTTGAGTGACTGGTGGTTCGAACCACTGATTTTTCCATTAGCAGCCAATGATGAACCCACTGCACCACCCAAGGCTCCTGTGAGTGTCCATACCCATTGCCAGCGAGTCTGTTCTTGTCTGTATGCCCATTGAGGCAAGTCCATCTGTAGATCTGTATGGGAGCAGACAACCTCATCTTTCTTCCACAGAGTGGCTGGGGGGTGAGAACCACCAACCTGTGGTGAGCAGCCCAGAGTCTAACACACAACACCCCCTTTTCAATGCTCAGAGGCGCTACCTTTCCTCCTCTTCCAGAACCCCATGAACACCTGAAGGGAGGATGGGCCTTACACTTAGTCTCCAGAAGTATGGGCTATAGAGACTAGAGAACAGGGCAGGGAGGGCATAAACATTGGCCCCCAGCGCCCCCTCTGACTGATTGGTAAGACTACAGTCTGCCCCTCCTTTCCTCCTATCCTCCTCTGGTTGTTGGGAGTGAGGGTGGCCTCTGTGGCACAGGAGGAAGGCAAGAACGACTTGGCCACATCCTGACGGGCCCTGCTGGGTGGACACCTTCCTCCCTTCCCCACAGTGCACATAGCCTCATCAACGCCAAAGTGAACTTGCGTCGGTCCACAAGGGCCAGAAACACTGACACTTGGAACTGTTCATGTCATCCAGCAGGGGGCTGGCCTTGGCTCAAGGTGGCCTGAAGGTCTCTGGCCACTTTCCACGCATTCGTGACTGTCTATGACTGTCTACGACCTTCTCACGGTCTTCCCTCTCCGCCCCCTGCAAGATGGAGAGTGGCCAACATAGTCTTGAGTTGACACCCTGACCTCTAAATCTCCTATCTGTGAGGAGCAATCACTCATTTGACTTGAAGAAGCCAACAGCTGCCCGGATTATAAAGTAGGAAAACCAAGAGCCTCTGGTCTGCAATCCATCACCTCCCTGCTGTTGCCGACAATAAGCACGGCCGACCCCCCTCAGCTCTCTGGGCCGCTGTGCCAGGTGTGTTTCGTGTCTGCTCTGCACCCATGCACTCAGCATCTCCACACTGCCTAACAACAGACTGCAAGGGACACCACAGAGCAGACTGCAGTCTATCGCAACGGGACAGCATGGTAGGTCCCCGGAGTCATCCGTTTCCTCCCCTTTGGGCCAGAGCAGATCGTGCAAGCTGGTTGGGATGTGGTTCCAGCCAAGGACACTACTGAGTCAGGGGTGCTCTCCCGGGAACTTAAAATCAGTGGGCGCGCAACAGTGGCTTGAAGTGTGCAGCCCAAGTACAGGTGGGTGAGTTTTTTGAAGAATCAAAATATCGATCTCAGGATGCAAGGGAGGATTATACCTAAGGCAAAACACGACTCCCGTCATTATTCAAGACTGCATGAAGGGTCAGAGGGGTGGAAGAAGTCAGGGGGGGGGGGCAGAAAGCACACACAGGCCACAGTCCCAGAGGACATGCCACATCCACGTGGCTGCAGTGTGCCCAGGACACCAGCCTGGCTCTTCCAAATTGCTTCCTCAGCCTCTGCTGAGAAGCAGAGTTCCAGTGTGTGTGTGTGTGTGTGTGTGTGTGTGTGTGTTAGGTGTAGGGGTGGCATTTAATGGCTGATATGACATAGCTAGGCCTAAACTATCATTTTTCAGGAACGCTGTATATGTGTACAGGTATATATATATATATATATATATATATATATATATATATATATATATATATATATATATATATAGAGAGAGAGAGAGAGAGAGAGAGAGAGAGAGAGAGAGAGAGGCGCTGTATATATGTGCACACATATAGGAGGCTAGTTGCACACATACATGTAAATTCCTTCTACAAAGCGGAGTTCATCACAGTTTTTCAAAGATGGCTCTTTTGCCTGCTCATTGGTATGCTCAGCCGGCTGAGAGGCTGGTGACGGTTTTTCCCTGACCAAGCTGGTTCTGGAAGCACTGGCGGAGTAAGGGTGGCAGTGCAGGGCGGCTGACCGAGCAGACGACGACGATAACAAGGATGGCGCCTGCAGGGAAAGGCCATGGGAGCCGCCACACTGGGCCGGGCTGTCGTGGCACTGGACGATGAGGAGGAGGGACCGCCACCCCCAGAGGAACTGCCTTTGACCTGCTTCCCAGGGCTGTGTTGGGAAAGGGCAAACTGCAGAGGGGGTCTGGCCCCAGGGCTGATCGCCTGTCATCTGGCGGGTCCTTTGCTGGGGACCCTCCAGGACCCACCCTACTTCCGTGGCCTCGGTTTCTCTCTTTGTCAACGTCTTCTGTCCTTTCTGTACCCTTGTGACAGGTTTGCCACAGCCCAGATCATTCCGTACTCGAAGCGTTCTTCCGATACCTCGGATTGACGCCGTCAATGTACTCACAAAGACCCCTCCATCACTACCGAAGACAGATGCAGGGCCACTTCCCAGGAGGAGAAGGCGTCTGCGCAAGCAACGTCGCTGCAGGTGCCCAGCAAGGGAACCGCTCCCGCCTTCCCACCTTTGTTCAGAGGCAAGGCAGCGTGGACAACATGCCCATGAGCACCTCACTGCAATGCTTCCTGGGTGCCGGTCAGAAGGACGACTTGCACACTGACATTGCTCCCTCATACACGGGCTCGACGTTACTCACACGCTACATCTGCGGACCAGCCACCGGCAATCTGCCCCCACAACACCTGCGTCATCTTCAGAACCACTCAGGAGGGCACTGAAGCTGACCAGACTGGTGCTGTCCAGCCTGGCCGATCCTGACGCACGCTGACCCCATGGTCTGCAGAGCAGAGCGAAGCCTCCCAGCATCTCCAAAGCTGTGGCCTTTCCGAAGCAGACAGCCAGACCTGTCTTCAGAGGCACCCCTGGGTGGCTTCGAACCACCAACCTTTTAGTGACGAGCCAAGCACATGAGTGTTTGAGACATCGGGGGATACCTTGCAACTAAGCATCCTGGTTGCATGTTGAGTCTGGGCAGCGATGAGGAGACAGTTGCACCAAAGCACAGCGTCTGGGGAGCCAGTGGTGGGGGTGGTGGGGTGCTGAGGGGTAGCCTTAATGCCAGGCAGCAAGAAGGAGGTCGCATTTAAAGGGCAGGAGAAAGGGCAGCTCTGCTGCAGTTTTCTTAATGCTAGTTCAGGAAATGTACTGTGTGAAGACCTCAGAGAACCAGACTGGGAGGGGGGTGGGCAGCTACCCCTGCGACGCCCCCCGGCGGGCACCACAAGGTGGCGGTTACCTGGGCTGGAGCGCTGGATGACAGGTGAGCCACCTCTCCGATTCTGGCAGCAGCCCGGGGGTCGCTGGAGCTGATCAGCACGGGAGCGCTGATTTCCATGGAATGCCTATTGCTCACGGTCTGGGAGGGTTTGTGGGTCACACTGAGCGCGGTGAAGGAGTGGCGTTTCTTGGCATTCTTCTTGCCATCGATACGCCGCTGAAAGGCACTGACCGCTCCTGTGCTGCTTAAAGTGGACCTTGGGGCCAGAGTGGCCGCGGCGCTGGGGTCAGAGGGCAAGGAGGCATCGCAGCCAGACGCAGCCCCTAAGCACGTCTTGTCCATCTCAATAAGCTGCTTGGCGGAGTCGTTGAGCTACGTGAAAAAGGAGGAGAAGGGGGGGGGAGGGAGGATTCATTAAATAATTGTCACATTCTATTTCCAGCTCTCTGCACGCTCTCCCTGGCCTCTGCTAGCATTTAAAAATGGACATTGGCCGCGCCTGCAAATTGGTCTGCTCTTTCTAACCGCCGTGGCCAAGCATGAATGGCACAGTGTACAACAGAAAAGGACACCACAGGACAGAGGCTGCAAGGACATCTGTAGATTTTGATGGGGAAGCTTTCAGGAGCCGTCTGCTTGCAAGGGCTCGTCGGACTGGGACAGAGAGCCGGGGGCTTGGTACAGATGGGGAGAGTTTGGCCTTCTACCAGGTCTCACACACATCTTTCACTGGGCTTTCCGTTTCCGGGGGGGTGGGGGTCAAGGTGCAAATGACCAGACAGAGGGAGAGGGATGAGGGGCGAGAGGCCCTCCTGAGCAAGCCATAGTCAATGATGGGCAACTGAGGATGGTCCGAGAGAAGGGGACAGGGCACTCTGTTCGGTCATCCCTTCACTATCCGGGCCACTCTGCGGGGGAAATTTAAGGTACGTGACCAGGATGTCTGTCACCACTAGACCTAGACAACTGCTGGTGGCTAAAGAGTCTGATCTGGTGACAGGGAGACAAAGGAACACGGGTACTCCTTCAAAGTACATGGTGTCTGACCACTAGCATTACAGAGTTGTGTGTGATCTCTGGATTCCTCTTCCTAGGAATGGAGTCTGCTCTGATGATCCACACTGAGAAGCTGACCCGGGACCCTGCCTCCTGGCTCCCCCAGCCTCTGCGTCTCCTTAGGATCTTGAGCAATTCAGCACGAACTCAGCTTATTACTCCTTCCCATATCTCCCAGGTGCTTTGCTATCCACGGAGTTGTGTCCCCCAAGAAGACTGTTGAAGTCCCAACCCCCAGCAACCAGGAAGGTGACCTTGCTGGGAGAGAGCATCTTTGCAGATGTTAAGAATAGCCATGCTCCTGTACCAAGTCCTACTGGCATAGGGTGGGCCCTCATCAGACCGGCGTCGTGATAAATAGAGAAGGAACATGGAGACACAGACACAGAGATGAAATGGGAGCAGCGATCAGAAGGATGCATCCACAAGCCAGGGAATGCAAAGGATTTCAGGACCGCTGCAGAAGGTAGGAGAGAGGCATGGGGCAGCATCCCCTCAGAGCCTCCAGAAGGAACCAACCTGGCTCATGCCTTGATTTTGAACTTCCAGCCTCCACAAAGTGTGAAAGAATAACGCTGTTATTGTAAGCCACTCCGTTGCTGGCCCTTTGGGTTCAACAACCCTAGCAAACCAGTAGCAAGCCCCTGGGCTTACAAACAACCACACAGGCTCAGCTACCAGCCAGAAGGAGACATGGATGCTTACACCTGCCCAGAGGTGCCTTGTAACTCAGGTCTGGCAAGGAGCTTTAGACAGGTCACAGCCATGAGTACCTCACGAGCCTGGTTCAACTCTGACACTCACGACACTGCTGTCCTTTGCGATCAACTGTATGGCGATTCACAACAATAAAGGAAATCAGTATACACCAGTCCACACAACAAAGAGATGAGGTTTAAAGGGTTTGCTTTTTGAAACAACAATAACAAAGTTGATCCTGGATGGCATTTGTCTGCAAAGATGAGGCCAAGGGCTTGGTTCTATGAAGAACTGGTTTTTCTTTGGAATGCCCACGGCAGCTCGAGCCACACCTCTTCCTTTGCAGGGAGCACAGTCACAGTGGGTGGCACTGAGGCTGGGACTCGGTTAGTCTCCTCACACACAGGGCAGATCCGTGAGCTGACCGGCTGCAGGCACCGGGCTTTGGGAGGAGGTGTGACCTCAGGGGAGACGAAAAAACATGTGACATCCTGAAAGGAGGGGGCTGGGGAACCCCTTTCTTCTTCGGCTGTATTGAGTCCAGCTATGTTCATACCTAAAGAGATATTTTCAGCGGTGGAAGGACTCAAGCAGATGGAACTATTTATTGTTAAAACACTTGTGTGTACAGGGGTGGCCAGGAAGAAAGAAAAAAAAATGTTAGGAGTAGCTTGGGATCCTCTCCACAAGATGGTTAAATAAATGCCAGTGTGCTAGGTAAATTCTTGTAAAATTCCATTATGTCTGCCTCATATTTCAAGGAAGTAACAGAAGAAACTGAGTAAATACCAGCTAACCCTCTGGGCCGAATGACCTAGAAAAGCACATCATCAAACAAGAGGGAGCGAAAACAATTTCTCTTCTTGTTTTTCTCCTCCTCGAACACAAAACAGTTGTGGGTATCCCGGGCTATGGCTGGGCTGGGGCAGGCAGAGGTGTTCTGTAAAGGGTCCACAGTGAACATTCTCAATTTTGCAGCCCATACAGCTTCCGTTGCCACGACTTGCCTCTATTGTAGCCCCAAAGCCACAGAGGACGCCGGAGGGCGCGGGCCTGGTTGCACTCCAACAAAACTCTATTTCAAAAATAGGATGCAGGACACTCTGCTGACCCTGGTGCTATAGCAAAGCTCCCCTGGCAATACGTCTCCAAGCTGGCTTTTTGATTGGGAGCTTAAGATTCCTATTTGTGTTCTCCCAGACACAGGCCTATCGACATAAACTCCATGGTAGATCCTAGAGAGGCTAACCGCCCTGGGACAGTCTGAGTAGATGCAAAGTAGGGCACCCCCTTGCAGCCAATCATTTGGCCTTTGGTCCTGCTTCCTAGGAGCGTACTCAACCACGCTTGAGGCCAATGGATCAGACTGAGAGGGGTCTCCTGGGCCAGGGTGCTGACAAAGCTTCTGGCAGCAGGACGTCATCTGTGATGGCCACATGGGAAGAAAAGATGTCTTTGATGCTTCCTGGGTGGGAGAGAGTAAGCATAGTCTCTTGAGAGGGCCAGCAAGTCCTGGGGACACGGAATGGCACCAAGACCCTAATTCTTGCCACTTGGATTTGCATCGTGTGTGTGTGTGTGTGTGTGTGTGTGTGTGTGTGTGTGTGTGCGCTAAATTAGTCACAGCCTCTTTCTCTGTAGTGTGTGAGCCATTTCAATGAACGATCAGACCTATGAGACAGACAAGAGGACAGCAGTGGCTGATGTAGCCCTGGGTGAATGGGCCTGAGGAAGAGAGAAGGGCCAGGTGACATAGCCCCAGGTGAAGGGGATGAGAGAGACAGGGCTGGGTGGAGCAGCTGGGGTCTGGGCTGACCAAGAAAGGGGAGCTGAGATTGCCTGCACTGGTTTGATGTCATTGGGGAGGTGAGCTGGGCTAGCTAGAGAACGCTGGCTGATTAGGTACTCTTTGGATTCCAAAGGGAACGTGGGCACTCAGGGATGCAGTAGTAGCTATAGCTCTGATAGATGAGGGGGCCAGAGAAAGCCTCTCTGCCCTGACTTTGAACCATGGCTTTGAACTTAGGCGTCCTAGTTTAGTCACAGCTGAGGAAGTCTCTTGGAAACAGGAATGGACTGGAGTTTGTAACATATGGGCGAACTAGAACAGCAGCAGGACGTGGGGAAACCGCAGGCTGACGCTAGGAGATTCATCTCACTCTTAGACAAGGGGAGTGTGAGCATTCCATAGAAACCACACCTCTTGATCGGCAGTCAGAAACACTGAATGCCTTGCTTAAAGATGGCGGCCGACCTCTCTGCTCTGACTAGGCACCGCTCTTCACAGTGTTGGCAATAGTCCAGTCCCCTGCCTCACGCTGCCTAAAGGATCCCCTGCACCCCTGCTGAGTCTCCCATTCCATGGCTTCAACTCAACATTTCAGGCTCTACTTAGTGTTCTGCTGCATCCAAATGGTTAAAACCTCGGGTCTGCTCTGAGCTTGCTTTGCCAGCTGCCATGACAGAGTCAACCGGAGGCCCGGCTCTGAACACACTGAAAACCACCGGGGACCGGGTATGTTCTCGTGAGTGCCCAAGAAGTTTCCACAGCTCCAGTCCATTTCTTCTCAATGGGTTCACAAGTGGAACCGTGCCCCCCCACCCCTCCAAGGAAGCACCTGTTTTCCTAAAATTCCCTTCCAGATCTGGACGGCAGCCGAATCCCGACCATTGTTCTCCTCTGTGACAAACGAGGCGAGGGCAGGCATGTGTTTCCTGACTCTTTTCCCGAGAGCTTGCCTACAGTGAGGCGTGTGGGTGCTTGTGGAACCTGGGGAGTCGGCGGGGTGCAAATGCCATTCTGTTGTCAATGGACGCAGGTGACAGAGATTGGGTGCTACCAGGCCCCAAAGGCACTCACTCTTTGATGTGGGCCTGGCAACCACGGCAATGAAACGCATATGGAAGACCGGAAAGAGGACGGTGCCCCTACAGTCGTCCACACCGCTGGGACTGAGCCTCAGTCACGGAGGCAGCGCCCACGGTCTTCCAAAGCCAAGTGGATTCACTAGGCCAGCCTTTGAATGGGAGCTACGCACACAAGGTGGAGGCCAACTTTGGGATCCCATCAGAGAGGGAGGGTCGGACATGTTAGGGATTTATGCAGCTCCGTTCGGTTCACTGTCATGAGTTGATTCTGACTCATAGTGTAGGCTAGAACCACACCTGCGAGTCTTCAAGACGGTATTTCTTTCTGGGAGTAAAAAGTCTCATCTTTCTCCCTGGGAGCAGCTGGTGATTTCAAACTGCTAACCTTTCCGTGAGCAGCCCAATGTGTAGCCCAGTATGCCACCCTCTATATATGTGTTGGAATCCCAAGCACGGTGAATGCAATCCGATTTGAGAATAGATTTTTCTTTGTTGTGCTCCTGAGACTAGATCAGTGGAACCCATGACCACTGAGTCCACTTTGACTCAAAACAACTGTTCAGAATTTCCAAGGCTGTAAATCTTGACAGGAGCAGACAGCCTCGTCTTTTCTAGAGGAGTGGCTGCTGGGTTTGAACTGTGGGACTTTCAGTTACCGGTCCAATGGTTACCCTGATGGCTTTCAAACCATGCACTGCCATGAAGTCAATTCTGACTCACAGTGACCCTATAGAACAGAGTAGACCTGTCTCTTTGGGTTTCCAAGACTTCATCTTTATAAGAGTAGACAATCTCATCTTAATCCTGGGCAGCGACTGGGGGGTTCAAACCCCTGACCTTCTGGCTAACAACTCGATGTGTTACCCACTATGCCACCAGAGCTCCCTTCTTTACCAGCTGCGATGGTTAGAGGTTCTATCAACTAGACATTCCTGGGTCAAGGTAGGGGCGGAGGTCAACCCATTAATTGTGTCACAGCCTGATGGTATTTCGTTAGTATCATAAACTTTTTTGTATAAGAGAGAGAGAGAGACCTGGGACAGTTGGATTCTCTTTGCCCCTTTACCTTCTGCCAGAGATGGATCTTGTGTGTGGTTCGCTGATCTCCTGCTATCCTGCCTGTCGATCCCAGGAGCTATCAGCAGACTACCAGTTGCGGATTCATTAGGCTAACGTTGGACCTCTGCAACCACCCGCCTGTGACCCCTGCTGTCTCTGCTTCATTATCTGGCCTGACTCCTGGGTCACCTGTTGCATCACCTGCCAATCCCAGGAGCCATCAGTAGACTTGAACTGGACTGGACCTACCTATTTCCAGAACGGTATGAACCATCTCTTGATATAATTCTCTTCCAACATACAACACATGTTTCTCTAGAGAACCCAACCTCATATACCAGCCTGGGCTTACCCAGTGTTGTAGGGTCTCCTTGACCAAACCACTGCTGACTTACAAGGAGCAGCACCGGCACCGTCAGGAGCAAGCACAACAGGGGACGACAGCTGTCATGGGGAGATGGCCAAGACCGGGGGAATGTTAGGGCCACAGCAGAAAGAGATGAGGATCTTCCTCCAGAGGCAACAGAGAAGCCTGCTCCTAGAGCTGGTGCCCTGCATTTGGACTTATGGCCTTGGGAACGGGGAGAAAATGCATTTCTGTTCAGAAAGACACCCACTCGTGGTGAGTTTATGTTAACAGCACCAGGAAACCAAGGCAGGGGCTGTGGTGGTCCAGGCTGAGCACCAAGCTCACAGAGGCACAGCAGGCTCAAGGCACCCAGGAGGCCACTGCCCGCCTCCCCCAGACAAGCCTCCACACCAAACCCACTGCTTATACCACCGATTACAGCTCACAGGATGCTGTAGGGCAAAGGTGAACTCTCTCACTTCTTTCCTGAAGCACAGACTGCCACATCGTTCTCTCGTGGAGCAGTTGGGGCGTCTACCTGCTCACCTTTCTGTTAGCAGTCAGGGCTTAACCGCTGCACTCCAGACCTCTTCAGTCTCCATACAAGACACCTGCACTTCGGCCCTGCAGTCGGAGTTGGACTCTGGGGGACAGTCCCAGGCCAGGCTCCAGAAGCTGGGCCTCCACTTGGCCAGGGCAGTTTACCCACAGTCCACTGCCAGAGGCAGTCTTTGCCACCAGCAGGGGCAAAGGCTAGGGAGAGAGGAAAGGAACCTGGCGCCACTCTCTCTCCTTCACGCCTTCATCAAGTTGGGTTCTAGCAGGAGGGCTCGGGGAGTGAGCACCCACAGTGCAGGAGTTCACCTAGAGATGGTTCTCCTTCCTTCCGGAACAGAGCTTCGCCATGAGACGCCTGGCTGTTCCCTCACAGGAAACTACATGCAGTCAGGGGCGGGTGCAGCCTCTCAGCCAGAAGACCCTGCCTTCAGACTGGGGGTTCCTGGGAGATGCAGACTGGGTCAGCAGTTGCGTCCCAGTGTGGCTCCTGCAACCTGTCCTCCCCATGTGCTGGAAGCCCGTGTGGCTTCCCGTGCGCCTTGGCTGGCTTTGCCGTGTAGGCTCGCTGCCCAGACTTTCCCAGCCGAACACAATTTCAGATGGAAGAGATCTCAGTTTCCTGAGAACCAGGTAATGCGGGGATTTCCAGAGAAGCTGCCCCCAGCTTCCTCCCTGGAGTACTCTACACGGAGCCTTCAGAGCCTTGGGGATCCACCATCTGCCTGGCGCTCCACGGGCCTGTGGCTGGGAAGGCAGAGGAAGATGTATGAGACGGGACCCTCCCTGCTCTGTCTGCAAACTAGGTGGAGACAAAGATGGCAAGATTGAAATAAGAGGCGGTAAAATAACATTTAGCCCTTGATTTGATGCTGGCATGTAATTGCCCCTGTGGGTTTCCAAGGCTGTGATTCTTTACACACGTAGAAAGCCTCATCTTTCTCTCTCAGAGTGGCTGGTGGTTTCAAACTCCTGGCCTTTCAGATTGCAGCCCAGAGTGTAACCCCTGTGCTACCAGGGCTCACTGTCCCTAGAAGTCAGGGCTTGGCCATCTCTCAGAGGAGCCCCTGGGAGGTGCAAATGGTTAACATGCTTAGCTGTTAATGACAAGGCTGAAGGTTCAAGTCCAGAGGGACCTTTGAAGAAAGGCCTGGTGATCTGCTTTGGGGAGACCAGCCACTGAACACCCCATGGAATCCAGTTCTTCTGGGACACAAATGGGCTGGAGAGCACCTGGGAGGATTTGTGCGGGTTCATTCAGAGGAGGAGTCAAGTCCAAAGAGGCTGCTGGGGTCGTTTGAAGGCCTTGTGGACAATGAGGCATGGCTGGGTCTGGAGGGATGGTTGGCAAGGAAATGGACAAAGGTGAGCAGGCAGGAGCTCACAGTGGAGCCCGGCATGGATTCTAGGGCCACTTGGCATGGGGAGTAGCTCCCATTGCCTTGGCCCCAGCCTGGCACAGATGCAGTATGCACATCTACCCCACCATTCCTAATGCTAATCCCTTTCACGTGGGCTGAAGGCAAAGTGGGTGCCAGGAAGACACCCCCAGTGCCCCCAACTCCCCACCCCCTGGCGGAGGATGCTCACACCAGCTTTCTCTGGGAGAGTGCCCTCCTTCCTGTTCAAGGCTGAGGGGGGAAATCCCCGATTACCACTCTGTATAGTACTAGCATGTGTGATGCGTGAGACACGCAACAAGACAAAGCAAGAAACACCCACGTCACAACCAACCCAGCATCCGGCATCGACAGTGTGCACACCCCACCTGAGGGCCACTGCTCGGTGTGCGAAAGGCTGGGGAGACCACACATGCAGCCACGGCCTCCAGCCACACCCCGTCAGCATTTCCATCACAAATCCCTGCCTTTCAGAGGAAGGTTATGAAAAACTCACCCCCGGTTCCAGAATGTGTGATCTAAATCCAGGATTACTGCCTTTGAAACATGTCCTCCAACCAGGCTCAGTTGCTTGGCTCCACGTTACAGCGAGGAGCTCAAAAGAACAAGGCAGGGCCCCGTTGACCTGCTCTTGTCAGACCCGGGGTCCTGCAGGGCCGAGGGGAACACACAGAGACAGGAAGCCGAGTATAGAAAGCTTCTCACTCATCAGCCTCCGAACAGGCTCGGAACACGACCTGCCATGTGTCTCTGTTTGGAGCGTTATTCCACAGGCCTCGTGGCAGCGATATTGCCCGAGGTTGGGTTGGAACCATTCTGCGCTTCGCCAAGGCTACAGAGCGATGGTGCCTCTGCACCCCCGCACCGCACACCCCCTCCTGCCCGAGTTGGTATTAGAAACTCTGTTTCCAAAATGGCAAAGCCCAGGCATCCACAAGGTGAGGGTAGGCACATTTGGAATATATTGCCAGGTGTTGGGAATTCCCCCACAATGGGATGAAACGCTGGAGCCATCCGCACCATTATTGGGGATCTACAGGGTTTCCACTGGCTGATTTTCAGAAATAGATCACCAGGCCTTACTTCCCAGTCCTTCTAAGTGCGGCGGGGTGATGGAAACCTGACAGCGGCACCCTCGCAGCAGCGCCTGGGCCCACTGTCTGGGAACGGAAACAAGGGCTCCGTGGGAACGGTGAGACTCCTCCCACAGACGTGCTCCGAGGATACGATACCACAAGGGGGGCTGAAGTCAAGGATTTCCAGCTGCTAATTTAATCCCGTAGCCACTGTGGGGTAAAGGAGTGTCCCTACACATGTCCCGTCCATGGCAGCCCCCCCAGACTGTGCCTCTCCCATTTGAGGCACGGCACCAGAGCTGACCACCAAGAACTGTTATCATCAAAGTCATTTTGAGGCAACAATCACGGGGCAGCCCTGGAGGTGCGGTTCCCAGGAAGCCCTCGGTCAGTGCAGCTGCTCTGGGCCTGCCTCACCAGCCTCCTTGTCCGACCTTACCACACTCACGGTCACCGGGTCAATCCTGACTCACAGTGACCCCACAGGACAAGGTAGAACTGCCCCTGCGGGGTTCTGAGACATAAATCTTTATAGGACTAGAAGGCTGCATCGTCCTCCCGAGGAGTGGCCAATGGCTTTGAACTGCCAACCTTGTGGTTAGCAGCTGTGCTGGTCAGGGGTGATGTCAACTAGACACTTCTGAGAGTGGGTAGGAGCAGAGCTCAGCCTATCAATCATGTCTCACAGCCTGAGGCACCTCCTTGAGGCCCTAAACTTTTTGTGATAAGAGAGGGTGGAATCTCTCTTTGGTCTTTTGCTTCCTTCTGGAGCTGTACCCGGCTACTGCAGCCTTGTATCACCTGCCGATCCCAGGAGCCGTCACTGGACTACCCACAGTGGATTCATTCAGCAGACGTCAGACTTCTGCATCCACCACCAGCCTGTGCGCCCTGCTTGCGGTTCCTCAGCTTCTGTTCGTCAGCAGAAGCCTGACTTGAACCAGAATGGACTTACCTAGTTCCACAACGGTGTCAGCCCTATGTGGAGATGAATCTCTTTCTCTCTGTGACGAGTCTAGCCGGTGTTGCTTCTCACTCCAGTACAGTAGCCCCATGCATAACTCAGGACTCCACCAGGACCCCCGTCTTCCCTACCTCAGATGGTATAAAGACCCCTGCTTGCTCATGGGCTGGGGCAGGACGGACCAAACCCCGGCTCGGTCGGTTGCCACAGGGTAACACGCAGTGTTTCACCTCTGTAAGTCACTTCTCCTACATAATAGAGCCCAAGGCTTCCAAAGTGACTCTGGGTCTGTTTTGGGGTGCCCTTGGCACCTAGTAATCAGGAAGGACATCTCCTCATTGCCACAGAACCTAGAAACACTATCTTCCCCTGCCCTTTGGGCAGCGCCAAAGGGGAAGCCATTACAAGCATTTCTCTGATGTAGCTTCTTAAGAGGACGTTGACAAACCGAACCCCGCCCCCATTCTATTTTGTGTGGAAAGCGCAAGGCAGAGAGGCGGCGCGTCTTTCTCAGGTACGCTCTCATTCTGCGCTCGACGGAGCTCAGACGGAGCTCACGGCGGATGTTACCTGCGAGAGCAAGTAAACTACAGTGAGAGACGGTGGTTTCAACAAACGGTTGGGAGAAACGCACACTTCGGCTTCAACGTGGTGGATTCTCAGCAGCATCTCATCAACAGTCTGTAGTCCTTACAATCCCTGGGACAGATGAGGGAACTACCCATGACAGACCCCTCCTGAGAAAGAGGCACAGTTAGGTTTTCGCTCAACCAAGTCTTTGCTTTGGGGACAAGCAGTTACACGCTTCTGGAAGAGCCAGCACCCTCGTTCCTGGGATGTCTGTTCTGACGGTGCAGAATGGACGGACTGATTCAGAGGTTCTCAACACGCACACAGGTATATCTACTTATCTATCTATTGATTGATTGATTTCTTCAATAATGTATCACTCAGGATGGATGGGAGGCCCTGGCACCCGCGACCGCGGCAAGCATGGTGGAAAACCATCCAGCCGCCTGGGGCACAGCAGAATCCACGATGGTTGCCAGCGCCTTTGTGACTCAGTCCGTGATGGCAAATCGCACGGTGCCGGGAAACTTTCATGGTCTTCCCAACATCTCCAATTAGCCATGGAGTACAATGCTCAGAGCTGGGGCTGGCTGCTGGGTGCCACCGATGCCACTCCAATGAGAAGGACGTCTCGCC
Source organism: Echinops telfairi (assembly GCF_000313985.2). Classification (NCBI taxonomy): domain Eukaryota; kingdom Metazoa; phylum Chordata; class Mammalia; order Afrosoricida; family Tenrecidae; genus Echinops; species Echinops telfairi. The sequence goes on from NW_022111368.1 coordinate 14,362,446, forward strand.
AGCTGCACAGGCCCACATGGGCCCATTACCACCAAACACCCTGCACCTGCCAGCATCTGCCTGCAACCACAGAGCCCGCCCAGCCGCGTCAGGCGTAGCCACGATCTCCCACTTCATCAGACTCCACATTGGCACCGGCCCCTATTGCTCACAGGTCTCACGCGCCATGGAGACCAGATGGCCCTGCCTCCCCAGGCACTGGGACCCGGCCGAATTAGCCAGGGTGTCCTGGGGGAGCGCGGGGGAAGTTCCCTCCCAGCAACCAAGCCTTCAAGAAGTTCTGTGAGTGCCGGCTGGCCGTCATCTGGGACGGGCTGTGTGTGCTGAGTCAGAGGAACGCTGCTGCTTGGGGTTCTGTTTCAGGACGCTGCCCTCTCCCCGCCGAGATGCTCCTGGGGGGAAGCCTCAAACCGCCGCCCACAGCGGGTTCCTCTGTCGAGACGCTAGACGTCACCTGAACGGCCACTTCATTTGGTGCCTCAAGTGGGCACCTCCGACTCACACAGACACGCGTGCACACTCGCACACTCACCCACACCACGCACACTCTCACTCACCCACACCACACACATTCACACACATGTACACCTTCATACTTACACCCACACATGCACACTCACCACGTCATACACACATATATTCACACACATTCATACTTACACACACGCACATTCAACCACATCACACACATACTGACACTCAGACACGCTCACACACACACTCACCCACATCACACAACACACACATTCACACATGCACACTCACCCACATCACACATACTCTCAGACACGCTCACACACTCAAACATTCACATTCACACACGCACATCCACATCACACACACTCACACATGCACACTCAGCTATATCGCACACTCAGGCACGCTCACACGCTCACTCAAACATTCACATTCACACACGCACACCCACATCACACTCACACATGCACACTCAACCACACTTCACACATACACATGCATACACACATTCACACACATGCACATGCACCCACACTACACACACACTCACAGACATGCTCACACTCACACATTTACACACATGCACTCACCCACATCACACACACTCACACTCACACATGCACACTCACCCACTCACACACAAAACACTCCCATACACTCACACTCACCGACACACTCACATTCACACACATCACACACACATTCACCCACATCCCCACACACACTCACTCTCAGATAGTTACACTCTCATACATGCACACTCATACACATCACATGCACACACTCAAGTCAAACACATTCACACACAAAAACACTCCCACACACTCAACCACATCACACACACATTCACTCTCACATATCACACGCACACAAAACACACAAGTCACCCAGGCCTCCCACACTCACCCATATTCACACACACGCACTCACACACTTACATTCACAAGTCACACACACACACACACACACACACACACACACGGCTTTCTTCCACACAGCAAAATAAAGCAATGATTAACCAGTAATTCCAATTCCAATATTGGCAGTCGTTTGATGAGAACGTAAGTCTTTTCAACCTCCAGACCAATGGGACACAAAAACAGTAGTGCCAGCATTTGAAAACTCTTGATGAGTTTGCTCATTTCTGACGAGGGTCCTCATTGCCACAAGAAAGGAGCGCCCCCAGCAGCGAGACCAATGCCCTGCTGGCTCTGCTGTCACCCTTACTGTTGGTGGCAGGTGTTCCAGAGTCTGCTTTGACCCACGGTGGCCCCATGTGACGGAGCAGTGCGGTCTCATCGGGGTTTCTGTCATCTTTACAGGAGCAGACTGCTGTGCCTCTTCTCCCGCACAGACGCTGGTGGATGAGCTTGAAAGGCCAACCTTTTGGATTGAAGCTGAGCATTTGACATTGAGGCATCAGGGCTCTCTTTGCAGTGCCCTAGAGTAAGCTAAGTCATAATCTCAAGGCTACTGGGGAGATGGAACTGGGGGCAGGCAAGCAAAAGCAGTGAGATGCATTCTTCTCCACCACAGTCCGATGGTCTTGGCCAAGACCTGCTTTCCCCTGGTCAGTGGCTCCAGCTGCAGTTCCTCCGTGACTCTTCGTGCTCCTGCCTCTGTGCCTTAGCATGCCTCCCTCTGGGACTTGGTCTCACCAACTGGATGGGCCTTGATGTGACCGTCTTCCACTGTCTCCAGTTCCGGAGGCATCTAGATAGTTATGGGAACTGACCAGCTGCTTCTCTTCATTGTGTACAATGCAAACAATGGGACGGTCTCCGGGAGTTGTAGTGTCCTGCTACATCTGAACTCAGAGACTTGCTTGAAGAAAGAAGCCTCCCCCACCTCTCCGGTGAGTCATAGGGAAAGATCCTGCAGTGAGTCTGAGACCTGCAAGCATGTGCTCAGGAATGGCCCTCTTGTATTCAGATGGACGGCCTGGGCAGAGCAGTTACCCAGAGCCCAGGGATTTCTGATCAAGATGAATATATCCAAGAGAAAAAAAACTTTAATCGGAAAATCAGGCTGTGGTAGCTTTGTTTGTGCCAACATGGCTCCCATAGGAACATCTGGGCTGAGTTGTGCCTGTCAATCAGGTTGCAGCTTGCTCGGCGGGTGACTGAGATAAATGGTGCTCGAGGCAGGCCTCTTCTTCTTTCTCCAGGGAGGTGGGCCACGTGCTCTCTCTGGTCCACCTTCCTGTTGATGAGCCAACTCTGAGCCATGCTGATGGCAGCCAGAGCCCTGGAGATGCTTCCACTGCCATTGGATGCACAGGGCTTTGCACCCACCGGCCGGTGATCTTCATGCATTCTGTATCATTGTGTGCAGCTGTGTGTCTGAAGAGAGATTTATGGACTAGTATTGGACTTATGGGCTCGATCTGGACTGGGATGGGATGTTTGCTTGATATAGAATTACTTCTTGATATAAAGCTCTCGCATATATATATATATTGCATCCATGAATTTGTTTCCCTAGTCAATCCGGCCTAACACACAGGGTTAAGAAAGAATATGCGATACAACATGAGAAGAATGGGGTGGGAGAGACCCATGAGTTCACAAGCAAAATAATATGATCTGGGTTGGAGGGAGCCTGTGCAGATAAAGATGTGCATATCCTCTGTGCCGCTCATGGGAAACAGCCGAGAGTGTGGGAACACAAGAACCCGCCACCCAGTGCTTCACGGAGTGATGGGGCTTGTGACAGCCCCTAACTATGTAATCACTGCACAGCCCTATGGAGAGAGGAGGGAAAGAAGCCAACAGAGTGTACACCTTCATGGAAACCCGGGGACCAGAGGAGAACGCCTATTGAAGGAGGTGTACATACAATCTTGAAGTCAACAATCTATATTTTTGTCATGGCTGTACTATTCAAAGAAATATTTGTTGAGCACCTCCTATGTCCCAGGTTTTGTTCTAAGTGCTGGGGATATTTCAGTAAACAAAAGACCCTACTCTAAGGACGTTCCTGTTTCAGGGTACATCGACCATCCAGGGGTATTTAAAAAAATGCAGGTTCTGATTCGATAGCTTTGGGCTGATGTGTGAGTTTCTGCATTTCTATAAGCTCCTGGGACACTGATTTTGAGTAGCAAGCTTCTAGAACATTGCTTTGCAAACTGGGCCTCAGATGCAATTCCACCTGAGGATTAAAAAAAATGGACGAAAGAAACCCCCTGACCCGTGAATCCTACTGTTAATGACTGGTTTAATCACATTGGATGCTTGGACCTCAGGATAGGTCAAAAAGTTTCCAGGTGATTCTAACAGGCAACAAGTTAAGAGAATCACTTTGAGGAGTCAGAAATATGTCTTGGAAGAACTACAGCTAGAAAGCCCTTAAGACGCGGCGAGTGTGGCGAGACTTTATCTCATGCACCTTGGACATGTTATCAGAAGCGACTGGTTCTTGGAAAGGGGCATCATGCGTGGAAGTGCAGAGGATATTGGAAAGGAGAAAGACCCCTGATGTGATGGACGGACTCAGTGGCTACAGCAATGGGCTCAAACATGAGTAATTGTGAGGATGGCGCGGGACCAGGCTGTTGTGTATGGGGTCACTGTGATTCAGAGCTGACTTGAGGACACCTAACAACACATAGAGAGCAGGGTAGGGGAGAAAGTGGTGACCCCAATAATGGCAGGTGGTGATTATCACTATGATGGAAAGTCCAGTAGGACAAGGAGGGGACCAGAAGAGGGTTCCCAAAGACTGACTGACCCTCCCATGTAAGCAATATTTACAAAGTGCTTATTGTGTGGCCTGCCTCCTGATAGTCAGTGGCTTCCACGCTGCTCTAAGCCTGAAAGCTGTGCCACTAATATCTCAAGTCACAGCAAGTCTGTCCACAGGGAACAGATTTCCATGGGGCTTCTAGATTCAGGGAGGCTAAAAAGAAAGACCTAGCCAAAATATTAGCCAAGGAAAACCCAATGGACCACAACCGATTATTGTCTCATATATGCTGGGCGATGAGTTGGATCCCCATAGGCTGAATGAGTCTCCAAATACATGAGGGCCACCACCGGAACTCGAATGTACCAAGGGTTGTGGAGATGATGCAGGACTGGGCCATGTGACATTCCAGTATGCATGGAGTGGGCTTGGATTGAAGCAACGTCATGGCAGAGAGTACCTGTGCAGCAGGTACCGGGTGGGACAGGACTCAGACAGGCACCACCACAGACGGACCCATCCTGGCCCCCACCGGCTGTGTGGAGGAGAGGGCAGAGTGGTGCTGCTGCATCTGCAGAGGGCAGGCATGGTATAGGTAGGTGGGCTTGGATCCCTGGAGCAAAAATGGAAGGTTTCCCAAGCCAGGGCAAGTCAAGGCCCTGAAATAGGAACAGCACCTCTCGACGGGGTTCTGTTGAGCA
>NW_022111368.1:14368440-14378050 GCF_000313985.2 Echinops telfairi
TTCAACCCCCAAAGGGGTTGCGACCCACAGGTTGAGAACTGCTGTGCTAGCTGAGAGTTTGGTAGTTCGGACCCACCGGGTGGGTCTTCAGAGAAAGGGCCCGCCGATCTGCTGCCCCTGGGAAACCTCGTGGGGCAGCCCTCTCTGTGCCACGGCGTCACTGTGCATCCTCACCACAGCCAATCTGACAGTCTGGATTTACATTTGTCCGAGGCGTCAAAATTATTTTTGGGACCGATTGATCTTTATCACCCTTTCCAAGGGTTGTCAGTCTGCTATGAACTGGAAGTGTTTATCAAGTGTTCAGAAATCACGTCTTTAGAAAACGGCCCTTCAACATAGAGTGTTTGAACAATCCCACACTGGAGCCGGAGTTCCCACACATTAAAGTTCATGTGCAACAGTGAGGCGGTGGGTTGACAGGAAGCATCCGGTGCCCTTGGTCCAGCGTCCGGCCGAGATGCTTCATTTCTAGTAAGTGCCCAGGTGACACTGGCTGAGCAGCGAGCAGCGAGGTCCTGAGTCTGCTCTGGGAGACCTAAGCGATGCCTTACAAGGAGCCAGCTCATTACCACCCAGTGGTGGCTCAGCCAATCCTGTTCCTCTACACCCAGTAACACACCCAGTCCCTGCTGAGCAGAGAACAATATGCTGAGAGCACTCAATCGTGCTCTTTTCATACACATAGATTTCTAGTCACTGGTATGATTATGGGCGACTGAAGGTGTCTTCTTCATGCTTTTTATCTTGCTCTGTTTTATACAATGTTGTCATTACTGGGTGCTACCGAATCCCTTCCGGTGTACAGTGATCCCATCTATGTATAACAGAACGAAACAGGTCCTGTGCCATCCACACAGTTGTTACTAGGTTTGAGCATAACAATTGTTACTACGTTGTTTTAGCCACTGAGTTTTTGAGCAATAGCCGCGTATTATCTTTACAGCCAGACAAAGCCATTCAAATAAAACAAAGGAACAGATTATGCTAAGGTTACCTAGAGGGAGGTTTCTCAGGGCCGTGGCAGTAACAAAATGTTTCCCATTTCATATACAATGTGTGGGGTGCTGTCAAATCTGGTGGTTTGGTTCGTTTTGTGAGAAGACAGCCATTGTTTAAAAGCGTGACATTTCAGGCAAGGCCCAGCAAACGGTTCCTCAAATCCTGGGTCAGTGGTAGTGTCTCATTCTGAGGACTCAGACCCGGTAGTCAGACTCTGGAGGGAGACTTTAGAATCCCTAGCGTGATCTCCTACCTGGTATCACGCTCTCACAAAGGATCTGCACTACAGCAGAGGTTAGCAAATATTGGGATATGAGCCCAAATGAGCCTATTTTTGTAAGTAGAGTTTCACTGGAACAAAGCCATGCCCATTTGCTTGTCTGTTGTCCAAGGCTGCATTCCTGCTACAACCGAGCGAAGCCTTCCTGGCTTGCAATGCCTGACCCAGGCACTCTGGCCCTTTGCCTCCTGTTTAGATAGGAGGGGCATGCATTGCTAGCAGCACTCGGGCACTGTTAAAGTGCAGGTAAAATGCTCAGACCGCTCTTGGATGTCTTGTCAGGCTTTCTACAGATTCCAGATCTGACTCCTGCTCTTAGGCAGCATTCTTGGCCCCTTTCCTCATCCCGTCCCCATCAGTTACATGCTTAGTAGGTGGTGACAGCATGATACCCCTGATCCACATTAGTTTTTAAAAGGTTTCATCAAATATACAACAGTAGAGAAATATGCCCATCACCTGCTTTTAAGAACCATTGGCATTCTGCTGTTTTTATTCTACCTGATGCCTGCCTTCCAACCATGTGGTTACCCCCCCACCCCCCGCCACTACCCACAAGAATATTTGAAAGAGGTCATACCCATGATGTCAAAGGAGCTGGTGGCACAGTGGTGAAGCATTTGGCTACTAACTGAAAGGTGGGGGGCTCCCTGGGAGGAAAGATTTATAGATAGGTTCTGTAACGATTACAGCCAGGGAAACTGGAAAGGGTAGTTCTACTCTATCACACATAGGGCTGCCATGAGTCTGAATCAACCCCATGACCCTCAACAACCAACACCAATCATGTCTCTTTAACAGACAAAGAGGGAGTCCTGGTAGCTTAGTGGGTTACGCTTTGGGCTGCTAACCTCAAGGTCATCAGTTCAAAACCACCAGCTGCTCCACAGGAGAAAGACAATGTTTTCTATTCCTATAGAGTTACAGTCTCGGAAACCCACAGGGGCAGTTCTCCCCCTGCCCTATAGGGTTGCTAGGAGTCAACCTGAACTCTATGGCCGTGAGAACAGATAGAGATATCCACAGTCATCAATCCACATTTACGGCCTGGGGGGAGCTAATCTATGAGAAACCAAGTAAGCCTTGGGGGGCGTTTGCTTCTTCCCATTCTCCCAGCTCTTGTCCAAGGCAGGACTTCTAGGTTAGGGCATTGGATTTCCAGTCTTCTGGAGTGGGTGATCCCAAGGTCTAGAGTTGGAGGAAGAGACTGGCAGCTTCCTTTGCTTCCTGGTTCTGATCTCTGAGATTCCTTTATTGAGATCTTTCGATAAGAAAGCTAACGCTCGTATTTCCATTTCTCAGACACTCATCTCATGTCTCAGTTGGATCCAAGAAGCGGGAATAAAGAATGGCTGTGACAAACAGCCCACTGAAGGACCCACGGATTCTCCCAAGAGACAGCTATGTATGAAGAGGTTAACACGTGGTTGACGCGTGCATGGCACTGCAAAGCTAGCAGGAAGAGTTAGGGGGCACTGCAGGGCTTAAATGCGTGCATCCCCATTTGAGTAAGAAAAACTTGGCACCCCAACCAATACCCACCACCACCGAGTTGATTTCAATTCATCCTGACTCTACATAAGGTTTCAGAGACTAATGCTACAGGTGCAAATAACCTTATCTTTCTCCCCAGGAGCAGCTGGTGGGTTCGAACTGCCAACTGTGAGTTAGCAGTCCAATGCTCAACTCACAGCGCCATCAGGGCTCATTGAAAGGATGATAAAAGCAAACAAAGCCACTGTCATCAACCTGATGCTGACTCATAGTGACCCTCTAGGACGGGGGGAGTTGCCTCTGTGAGTTTCTGAGACTGTACTTTTTTCTGGGAGTAGAAAGCCCCATATTTCCCCTGCAGGGTGGCCAGTGGTTTCAAACTGCTAACTTTGCAATTAGCAGCCCAACAGGTTCATGTGTCCACCAGTGGCCTGCCTTTGCCCCCGTTGTAGCCATCAGAGTTCTGTTCCTGCCGAATGTGTCATTTTGTTTTCGAACATTCTTTTGTTATGCTGAGTGACGACAGCCTACAAAGCAAACTGGCCTCCCTACCTGCGGTTTGCACACATTGTGTTTGGTGACATGGGCCCCAGTTGCCACCATGTAGCAGCCCTCCTCCTGCTTGCTCCCAGCGCTGCCTGCCTCCCCAATGACCAAGGTTCATGTGCCTCCTGAAGGCGTGGCTCAAACGTGGGCAGGGGAGCTGCTGCAGCTGCACCTCCTGGGAGCTTGCTAGAAACACAGCCACCCCAGGCCCTCCATTCCCTCTCCTCATCCGAATCCATTGCCAGGAGACCCAGGGGGCTTGTGCCCAATGGCCTGAGAGCACTGGGCGGGCCACTTTCTTCCTGCTTCTGCCTACGAGGGCCTCTAGCCTCAGCCTCTGTGGCTGCACACAGCGTGAGGTTGGCAATGCCTTTTCTGAAACATCAATTGTTTCAGGCCAGGCTCCCTTACCCTGTATACACACTTCACAGATACTCATCCTTCCAATGGATGTTCTTCACACCGAATGAAATGGAAGAATATTTCCAATTGCTTCCCGCCGCCCCCTGCAATTTGTACCATAGTGTTGAAAATAACACCCTGACACTAAAACCAGGCTTAAGGATTTCTTGTAACTGCCCTCTATACACGGGCACAGGGAGATGACTTAGGGGGGCCTGGGGTCCCCATAGGGCCTAAAAAGAATGTTAAAGGTCATGATGGTGTTGTTCTATTTCCTAATTTAGTCCTCACAAGAACCCCATGAAGTAACTATGACCATTTTCCCCATTGTGTTAGTCCAGGTAGACTAGAGAACTTCACACCAAAGAGCAATTGTATATTAAGAAATCATCCCAGCCTAGTCCAGATAAAGTCTATAAATCCAATATCAGCCCATATGTCCGATACTAGTAAATTCCTCTTCAGATTCACACAACACATGCAAGGACACCGAGTGCATAAAGCTCACAGGCCACTGGATGGAAAATCTTGTGGATCCAGTGGCGGTGGAAGCATCTTAGTGTTGGCGTGAGCCTCCACATGGCTCCTCCAGCTCCAAGGCTCTGGTTGCCATCAGCATAGCTCCATAGCTTGTCCACAGGATTGTCTTGCCAGGGAGAGTGTGTGTGTCCCTCCTCCAGTGAGCTATTTATCTCCGCTGTAGTGCCTCCAAATGAGGTCATCAAGCTGCGCCCTGCTTGACAGGCTAAACTCCACCCCTTCACTCTTAATAGTCTCCTGCTGACACCAGATTATGTAACTACCACACCTGTTTTATGAAAGAGGAGGAAATTGAAGCACTAAAAAACCAAAACACCAACAATGTCTCACTGCCAAGGAGTCAATGGGCAACTCACAGAGATCCAGTAAGATGGGGTAGAAATAACCCTGTGGGTTTCCACAAATACAACTTCTTAAGGGAATAGAAAGCCTCATCGTTCTCCCACTGAGAGGCTGTTAGTTTCAAACTGCTGACCTTGCAGTTAGCAGCCCAATGCATAACCACTATGCCATCAGGGCTCCTGGCAGATGGAAGCACAGGGAGGTTAGGTGAACGTGAATGACTTGCCACCAACGATAGGTGACAGAGTCGGCGCTGGACCCCTGGGGGCTTGCTCCTAGTCACTATGCGATCTCTACCAAGGCAGGAAGGGACCTGGGCTTCCAGAGGAACAGAACTTTCACTGTGGCTGATGGCAGGGAACAGGGGGACTTTTGAGGTGGGGTAGTGAGGCTGAGGGGATGCCACAGGGTCTGGCCCGTTGGCTGTGACAGGAGCTTGGTGAGACACCTGGAGGGCTTTCATTAGAAACGGAGGGTCCTGAGTTATACTTTGTGCAGACAATTCTGGTTGCTGTGTGGGAGTGGATCGTGGGCAGACGAGAGGGGAGGGAGGGAGGGTAAATAGGAGCTTCTGTCTCATCCCTGAGAAGCCCAAGGGCCCATGGGTTTCTGATGACCACAGATTGGGAGCATTGATCTAGAAGGTTCTCTCCACATCCAATTGTTTATCTTCGCATTAGACACCCCAAAGCCGACCTAGGCAGTGGTAGGAGTTGGGCTTGAGAAAAGTCAAGGCCACAGGCAGGGAAGAGGCAGTGGGGATACAATGTGCATGAGTAGGGGAAATCTCTGGAAGGGAGATGGATCCAGCTCCGTCATGCACTCAGAGCCAGCGCCAGTCTTCAGAGTGAGCTGCAGACCCAGGGCCTCCCTGCAGTCACCCACTAGTGTCTCCTCCTTGCTCAGCCTGACCTCCTGCTGCTGCTTGGCCCCCACCAGCCACAGCTCACCTCTAGGTCCATGCCGGGAGCTGTGCCCACTCCCTGGAAACTGACTGGCTCACTGCTCCCCTCTCTCCCCTCTGTGCTCCAAGGTCGCCTCCTTGGTAAGGCCCTGTCTGAGCGTTCTGCCTTAAATTCCACGGCCCTCCACCCACGGCACTTCTTATCTCCCCTCTCCAGCTTTATTTTCCACCTCAGTTCTAGAACATCATGGAATCCCAGGGTCGCGGAGATGGTGAGCGCTCTTGGCTGCTGACCCAAGGGTTAGTGGTTTGAATCTAGCCAAGGATTCCTTGAGGGTAAGGCTGGGGGACCAACCTCTGAGAAAAATAAAAATAAAAACAGACCCTGACCACTCTAGGAGGAGAGTCCCCTCTGACCCACTTGGGGTCAGCATGAGTCAGCTTTGCCTTTAAGACAACAGGTTTTCGTAAGGAAACCACGCTGGCCCCAGATGGGTAGGGGTTTCATTTTTATTCCAAGCGTGGCTTCTTTACTTGACTTGCAGCCTGGGGAAACTGCTGGACTCGTTTAGCTTCTGCTTGATCGTTTGTCTCCTCTCTTGACTGCACGTCTCTTCCCATCGGATGCAGGTTTCAGAACGACCCGTTTGGGATTCCCCGCTCCATCTCTGGTACTAGCGTAGTGCCTGCACGTTGTGCGAGGCCAGTGCCTCTCTGCTGAATGAATGAAGGGCTGAATGAGGGACCGCGGGGTGCTGACGAGCTGCTGGCCTCAAAAGGCACAGCTGGGAATCTGGCGCAAACTTGCTCTCTCAGCTAAGGGCTCTCGCACACCAGCGAGGAGCAAACCGATCTCCAAGAGGATGATCCCTTTGTGGTCCGGCGAGCTGATTTCTGTTTGACAACTGGAATTGGGAAGATGGACTGGGGCTGCCCCCCGCCCTCAGGGAGCCTGGCGTCCTGTCCTTCCACCTCCGAGGCTGCGATGTCAGGGTCTGCCTGCCTTCCTATGTGAGGGGTCAGCCCCAGACACTAAGGCTTCGTGGCCACCATGAAACGGCAAAACTCTCCTTCAAATGATTTCCTAGGGAACCCACCACCAGCTCGCAGTGCACTGAGCGTAATCTGTGAGCCCAGGAATGAACGACAACGACAACAACAACAATTCTTGACTGAAAATAAAGACATCTGGAGACGTGTTGACCAACCAGGGCTTTGTCCTTACCCATCAGCAAGTAGAGAGCCCTCAGTAGCTTCCCACTCTCTCATCACTGGCCCTTCGAAGGAGCAGGGGAGAAGGAGAAGCAGCCTGAGAATTCCTCGGAGGAGGTTGGTGGGGAAGAAGAGTGAGCGGAGTTTCCTCCGTTTCCGGATCACAGGTCCCACTGGTGGGCTGATCAACACCTCCCGAGATGTTTCAGAACTGTCTGAGCCTTTGACCCAGGCCTGAAGCGTGCTCTGGCTGTCAACCACTCACCCCCCCTCCTTTGCAAACAGGACGTATGAATAAAAGATCGCAAGGAGGGAGAATCATAATGGCAGACAAAGCATTTTTCCAACTGGCCCAGCAGGTTAACCTCAGTCATAATTCATTGTCAAGTTTCAGAATTAATGGCGAGGCAGCAACTCCAAACGGCCGGACAGATCTCCTCACAAATCCCCGATCTGCTTCGGGACAAAGCGTTCCAGAGTCTCCCAAGTGACTCTCGAGGGGCTTATTTGGTTTCAGCTGCTAAAGCAGGCCTGCCATTCCTTTTGCTTAAATGCAGTCCCTGGACCCCAGCGAAGAACTGCACCAATCCCGCGTTATAAACCTGGAGCCAAGGCTTCTCATGGCTGAAAATGCTCTCACCTCCACATCCGAAAAATAGCTTAAGGTCCTCTAGGGGAGAGCGGTGAAGGCATCAGGAGCCTGGGCAGTTCCACGCCCAGGACTGGATCCTGTCCTTGGAGGTGAAGGGGGAAATTATAGCACCATGCCCCGCTCCAAAGTCTTTAAGTGTGGGCAAAGCTTCATCCAGCCCTTAGCCTGGTCAGCGGACCCCTCTTCAGTCAGGCTGCCCTGCGTTAAACACTCTTCAATTAAGCCAAGAGGGCGAGGAACGTAGCAAGGGGCCTCACCCTGTTAGGGCTCAGAAAGCAATGACGGGATGTGAAATGGTCGTTTAGTGTAGTGGTGGGTTTATAACCCAACAGCAGGGTACTCCCTCCTTGCCACTCATGGAAGCAAAGGCTATTTGGGGGTCTCATGTCAGGTTCTGGACTGAATCCCATTGTTCAGCGGTGGGACACTGGAATCAGCCCTCTGGAGAATGGGCCAGCAATGCCTTTCTTTGAGAGCTATCCTGAAAATTGTCTGGGTAGATGGGCATAAGAGGAACCTTGGTGACATAGTAGTTATGCACTGGGCTGGTCACTGCGAGATCCACTGCTCAAAATCACCAGCTGCTGCTTGGGAGAAAGATGAGGGTTTCTGTAACGAGTGACAGTCTCAGACACCCAGTCCTGTAAAGAGTGACAGTCTCAGACACCCACAGTGGCAGTTCTGCCTGCCCTGTAGGGTCCGATAGGGTCACTATGATTCAGAATCAACTGTGAGAGTGGCTTTTGGTTTTATTTTTGTAGTTAAGCAAGTGAAACATAGGAAACAACTGGAGAATTTAAGACAGCATGTCACAAGATGCTGGTTTCACAGAACAGTTTCCAAGGAGTTAAAGATGGGAGAAAACAGGGAGAATTGGTACCTATGCATCTACCTGCCTTTGTTTGAGATAAGGAAACAGCTCACAGTATAAGCTTGGATTATGTCTTGGGGACCAGTTTCCAGCAGGACAGTGTCCATCGCCAGGCCTTGAATCCTCTAATGGAATGAACCTACAGTCTGACTCTTCTAATTCTATTGTGCACTAAGGGAAAGCGTGGACTGATGATGAAGGAAAGTATTCTTGTCCTGCTCCCTCCTCCCTTCATTCGGAGAAGTGATTCATCCCCTGTCCTCACGGAACATGGCTGGCACATGAAATCTGCATGAAGGTCCAGCTCACTTCTAGGCACAGAAACACCAGACAGGCAAGCAGGGGCAGGGGAACTCTCCACCGCAAGCCATGTGCTGTGGCAAAGGGCTTGCAGAAAAAAGGGTGTGTAACAAGAAAAATAAATCAAAAATACCAAACTCTTGTTTCCCACAGCATTCAGCACCGAAGGCCCTGCGTGATGTCTCTTCTGGGTCTTTCCTGGGGCATTTTCCACCTCCCCTCAAGTGAGGCAGAATCACTCAGCGTCAGGGAGTTAGACTCTGGGGGAGGTGAGAAAGGCGGGCTCACCTGAGACCAGAATAAGAGGGACATACCATCCAGGTAACAAACAGGGCTACCCACTTTCATCTTGCGGTTGGTCATATTTTTAGCCACATCTGGGGACCAAGTCGTAGCCAATCTCCATGATTAACTCAAATATTTACACCAGTGCCTCACCTCACTAAGCAGAGGGCCTTATTATTGACTCTTTGCCTCAACAGAGGAGAAGAACAACTCACATTCAGGGGACAGCCACAGCTTCTCTGAGCAGCCTGAAAACCCCACAAAACCCTTCTGATTCTGGTTCCCATATGTGAGTTCAAAATTCCTATTGGTTGACCTCCACCGAGTCCAGAAAGAGTAACGTGGAACAGATTCAGGGTCTTGCCTGAAATTCCCTAAATAAGGTCTACGGAATCACGGTTCTCAGACATGGCACTCAGGGCTCACAAGGTGGGGGTTGTGAGATGGGCGATGCAAATGCGGTGAGCGCTGTCACTGTCCAGGGCTTTCTGAGCGTTCTCCTGGCTAAGAAGACCGGGTTTGGAGGGTGAGAAGATGACAGAGGCTGCAGAGCGATGAGAAAGCGAGAGAGTGTGTGTGTGTGTGTGTGTGTGTGTGTGAGAGAGAGAGAGAGAGAGAGAGAGAGAGAGAGAGAGAGAGAGAGAGAGATCAAGATCTGCAGAGGTTTGCATTTGATTCTTCAGCGGAGCACTGAGCAGGATGTTAATGGGAAGAAAATGCCCAGCGTCTGGGATGGAGCCAGCCCAAACCCCAGAAGCAGCAGCAGAATAATTGTGAGGC
>NW_022111368.1:14378318-14380321 GCF_000313985.2 Echinops telfairi
CAGGAACATTCCTTGTAGCTGCATGCCGTGTGTTTGAAAGCAGTTCAGTAAGCATGCACGTGTAAAGGAGAAAGGCAAAGACTAACAAGGATTCGAGTCAGACTTCTAGAGAGGGAAACCAGGACAATGTCTGCCAGAGACTCCACCCATCCAGCTGACAGATGTAACCTGCTCCCTTCTCTCTCGGGAGCCCTGGTCCTCCTAGCCTGTGATTCCCTTCATTTCTCATGCTTTTCATTTTCTTCAGGAAATGAAACAAGACAGCATAGGAACTGAGAAATGTATATACAACAAGATCCCTCCATCAGAGACATGGTTGACATTTCATGAAAGGCCTTGTTAGGTGCCATCGAGTCTGTCCAAGAGAACGAAACGCCGCCCAATTCTGAGCCATCTTTACAACAGTTCTCACTGTTTTAGCCACTCAGTCACCCCATTTTCCTTGAGGCCTGTCCTCTTTCTCACGGCCCCCTACCTTATCAAGCATGATGGCCTTCTCTAGGGTCTGGTCTCTCCTGACAGCATTTCCAAAGAATGAGAGATGAAGTCTTGCCATCCTTGCCTCCAAGAAGCATCCTGGCTCTGCTTTTTCCAAGACTGCTGCTTCCATGAGCATTGATGGTGGATCCAACAAGGCGAAATCCTTGACAACGTCAACCTTTTCTCCCTTTATCATGATGCGGCCTACTGGGCCAGTTGGGCGGATTTTGGTTTTCTTTACATTGAAATTCTTTATGTTGACTTGTCATCCATATGAAGGCTGCATTCCTTGATCTTCATCAGTAAGTGCTTCAAGTCCTCCTCACTTTTAGCAAGCCAAATAGTCTCGTCTACATACCAGAGGTTGTGTTAGTTAGGGTTGACTAGAGAAATTCATAGACATGTGTATAAGAGAGAGCTTTATATACAAGAGCAATTGCATATTGAGAAAACACCTCAGCCCAGTCCAGCTCAAATCCATAAATCCGATATTAGCCCACATGTCTGATACCAGTCTGTACATTCCTCTGCAGACTCACACAACACATGCAATGACATTGAACGCAGGAAGATCACAGGTCAGTGGGTGGAATGTCTTGTGGATCCAGTAGTGGTAGAAGCAACCTCAGCACTGGCGTAGATCTCCACATGGCTCGATCAGCGCAGCTCCATGTGGCTCGTCAACAGGAGAATGTCTCCCAGGGAGTGTCTGTGAGTCCCACCTCCAACGAGTTATTTATCTCTGTAGTGCCTCCAAATGAGGTCATCAAGCTGTTACCTGATTGACAGGCTAAACACCATCCCTTCACTCTTAATATTCAACTCTCAAGTGGACACCAGATTCTTCTTCATATAACCTGGCATCTCTGATTAGTTGCTCAATAAAATAACATATGCATAATAAACAATAAACTGTACTCTGTAGCAATGACAAGGGTCTCTGTAGAAGGGTACCAGCGTCAGGTTCTTCTACCAGCCTCCAGGCTCTACCACCTTCTCCGGCTACAATCCCCATCCTCCAGCCTCACTTGCCTCCACCAGATTCCACCACCCACCAGCCTCTGGCTTTCACCAGCCTCCAGCGGCCACCAGTAGCTTCCAGCCCGGGAAGAGTGATACCAGACTATGAGAAAAGGAGCATCATGGGAAAGGTCAAAGCCACACAATAGTGATGAACTACTGTGCAGTAAAATGTTTAGACATACTGAAAAGCAAGGATGATACTTTGAGACCCAAGCCATGGTATTTTCATCCCTGTCATGTATGTGAAAGTTGGACATTGAACAAGGGGGCAGAAGAAGAACCAGTGCATTTGAACTATGGCGTTGAAAAGTGACCATGAACTGACACAAGAACCAACCGATCTGTCTTGGAAGAAGTACAGCCAGAATGCTCCTCAGAGGCAAGACTTCGTCTCACGTACTTTGAACACGTTGTCAGCAAAGCCCAGTCGCCGGAGAAAGACATCATGTTTGGCAATGTGGAGAGGCAGCGAAAGAAGAGGATGACCCTTAGGGAGTGGG
>NW_022111368.1:14381278-14383441 GCF_000313985.2 Echinops telfairi
TGGCTCCCTGATGAGTATCCAGTATCAATGCTGCCACGTCCAGGCTCCTGTCTGTCTCCACATACTCTCTAAACGTGATGTGGAGCAGAGGGTGTCAGGGAAACTCAGAAACCCTGAGACATGGCTTCAATCTATCCCCAGATTAACATGTGGGCAAGCTTCTGCCAATGTTGGATGAAAGACCTGGGTATTGGTAGCCAGGAAAGAATGTTAAGAGGGGAAATAAATGAGGTGATACCAAGGGCTCAAGCAGAAAGGAAATGTTTTGAAAATGATGATGGCAACATGTACAAATGCGTGTGACACAATGGATGGATGGATGGATTGCGATAAGAGCTGTATGAGCTTAAAATGACTTAAAAAAAGAAAGCAAAAGAATCAGTAGGAAAATAATCACACAATCCTGAGGTTAAATGTTTTTAAGATATGGGTAAGAATAAAATATGACATGTTATCATACAAAAAAGGTTACGAGGAAAAATTTTAAAGTAACTAAAGAGTACTCTTTACACAAGAGACCCCCATTAGGCTGAGAGCCCCTGGCCCACACTGGTTCTACTGGTGAGAAGATGGGAAATGACCAGCGTGTGTTTCCCCTTCAGCTGCCAAGAACCTTCCTGCTTCTTACAGAAACCTGCTCAGTCACGCAGAGGCAGGGCTTACCAAACAACTGCCTTCTGTTTACAAGACTGGGCAATTTACTTGGGGCTTTTGATTGTTCGGGAGAAAGACAGGGCTTTCTACTCCTGTAAAGAGTTACAGTCTCGGAAGCCCACGCGGGCAGCCCTACTGTGTGCGGTAGGTCGCTCTGAGTCTGAATTGACTGGAGGGCAGTGCGGTTCGTTTGGTTTTGATTGTTATCTCTTTGGATCCTCAGGACACAATTTTCTGACGCGAGATTCTTCACGTTGTATCGCGGGGAGAATTGAATTCAGGGGTATCAGGCAGCTCCATCAAGACCTCCTAGCCATCGGATTCCGGAGTCCAGCCAGAACCAAGAGGTCTTCCAAGTCCAGCACCCTCAGATGGAAGGAACAGAGTAGGCCAACTGGGAGCAGAACGTTAGAACCCTCACTCCCCTCTCCCATCACCCATGTTGTTTCCTTACAAATTGGGTTTTCTCTTTGAGAGGCTAAGGAAGTGCTTGGAAAGAGGAGGAAGAAAGCAGGCAGAGGACTGGTGGCTACGTATGAACAACTGTCTAACCAAGAACTCATAGCTGCGAACCTGGCCTTCATTCACCAGTTAGAGTGCAGGGTCTGCGCTGGGCTCAGAGGAAAAGAGAGGGAGTCTGTACCCTCATCATGGGCATTCCCTCAGCACTCCCACAGCCTCCTCTCCTTCCTCTAGAAAACATACCTCAGGGCTTGCTGAAAGTGCTCAGGTGTTAACCAGAAGGTCGATGGTTCAAACCTACCAGACGTCCATGGGAGGAAAATGTGGCAGTCTGTCCCCTTAAAGATTTACATGGGCAGCTCTACCCTGTCCTGCAGGGGCACTCGTAGTCCAAATCAACCGGTGGCGCTGGTGGGTTTTGGTTTTGCCCCAAATTAAGTCGCTTAAAAATTAACAGTGCGAAGTTGCCAAAAGAAACAGTCAGAGGCTTCTTTGCACTGGAAGACGCAGACTAACACTGGTGGAAAAGCTGTTCACAACTTTAAAATAGTACAGGATTCAGACAGTTAATAATAACTGTAGCGTTATTTTGTTTCGAATGAAAGCTGTCAGTTCTACCTATAGATTATCACCAAATGCTTTCATCCATAGTTAGAGGCAAAAGGTCAAAATAAGATTTGGTCTTTTATAGAAAATAAAAGATGAACAGACAGTTGGGATACCCTGAGCAAGACGAACGGAATTCAGCATGGCGGTCAACGGAGACGCGGAGCACAGAGACCTGACAACGTACTTAACAATCACTGTGTCCGTGTGTTGAAATAAGGAATCTCACGTGGAAGTGAGTCATCATTAGTAACTACTAAGGAGCACTGGTGGTGTAGTGGGTTACACATTGAACTGCTAACTGCAAGGTCAGTGGTTCGAACCCACCAACCACTCCTTGGGAGAAAGGTGGACTGTCTACTCCTATAAAGATTAAAAGTCTCAGCAATTCAAGGGGCCTGTGCTCTGTTCTATAGGGTTGCTATGAATTGGAAATTGACT
>NW_022111368.1:14389958-14404413 GCF_000313985.2 Echinops telfairi
GCCACCCCATGTCAATGGTCTCATTTGCCCACATCTCAAAGACATACGCAGGGTCAATGTCTTAGTTGCATGCTTAAATGTAAGAGCCCCAAACAAGGGAATGCATACAAACTGCACTGCTTGTTGAGGTTAGATCAAGGCTAAGCTATGGCCTCCAAGTGAGAAAGAGAAGTTTTACCACCTTCAGTCTGGAAGCCGTGCCAGCCTGCGTAAAAAACAGAGCAACGCTTCTTTAGCATCTGCACATAATCAGTCCCTCTGGGCCCAAGTGCATGTTCAAAGCCGGCCCTGCTGTCCTTGTAGTGGGCCATTGTGATCCATGCATAAGGGGCCGGCAGGCTTTATCTCTGCATGCTCACTGGTGTCCACAAACACTATCACCAAAGCAAGCTCTCAGTGGCCTGCACTCATTGATCCACTCATCAAAGAGACAATTTACTGAGTGCCAGGGCTGGATCTACACCCTTTTAGGCTTCCTCTGAATAAGACTTGCTTTAACATCCTTCCTTTCTCTGCTCTAATGAAACATACTGAATAAAACAAACTGGAGGCTCTAAATAGGCTGGTGCCTTCTGTTCTGAGGAGTCCTAGTGTGTCTCCGGCTCCTGGGGGCAGAGATCAGCTTCCTGTTCATTCACCAGCATGGGCTCCTTTTCCTCCTGGGAAGACAGCTGGACTACATTCCCCAGGCTCCCTTGCAGGGGCATGCACTCCTAGTACTCAGTGAAATGTCTCACTGACCGGTGGATCAATGAGCAGCATGCCTCTGAGGACCAGGCATGGATCTGCACACTGGGGATATAAAGGATGACAAGACCAAGTTCACCCTGCAGGAAGCTCACAGTCTGAGTGGACAGAGCAGGAGATGGATCAGTAGAAGTTGAACTAAATACTAAGGCTGAGGAAAGTACAGCGTGTAATGGGGACCCAGAGGATTCCCTTAATTCTGTAGGGATGGCACCACACTGCACAGGTTTTTTTTTTTTTGTTTGTTTTTTTCAGGAATCAGTGGTTAAAGTCCAGGTTAGATGAGGATTGGGGAGATGTGGGAGTCCCTAGGTGGTGGAAATGGTTAATGAGCTCAGCAATTAACCAAAAGGTCGGAGGTTCAAGGCCACCCAGAGGTACTGCAGAGTAAGGCTTGATGATTTACTTCAAAAAAATCAGACATTGAGCAAGTCTGGCTAGATCAGAGGATGTACACTGGTACAGATAGGAACTGAAAATACAGGGAATCCAGGACGGATGAGCCCTACAGAACCAGTGGTGTGAGTGGCAAAACAGGGAGGGTAAAGGGAGAATGGGTAGGAAAGAGGGAACCGATTACATGGAACTGTGTGTGACCTCCTCCCTGGGGGACAGACAACTGAAAAGTGGATGAAGGGAGACGTCGGACAGGGCAAGATATGACAAAATACCCATTTATAAACTAACAGGGGCTCATGCGGGAGGGGGGAGCGGGGAGGGAGGGGAAAAATGAGGACCTAATGTCGGGGGTTTAAATGGAGAGAATATGTTTTGAGAAACGATGTACAAATGCGCTTTACATAATTGATGTGTGTATGGATTGGGATAACAGTTGTATGAGCCCCTAATAAAATGTTAAAAAAAAAAATCAGACATTGAAAACACTGTTCAGCATTATTCTCTTCTCACGCCAGGGGGTCAGAGTCAGTTCGAGGGCAATTGATTTGGGGAGTACCCCCTAGGAGGAGTAGCACAAATCGAAGCTCCGATTTGAGATCAAACAAAAGTTTCCTTAAAGAACAAAACAACAACAACAACAACCAAAAAACAGTGTCCTTCCTGAGCTTCCAGCTCAAACTCTGGAGGAAGTTGGCACAACGGACACATGACCTCTCCATCCGAGCTGCTCACCTGCAGGTGTTGCCTGAACAGAACGAACATCAGGAGGAGGTAAAACACACAGCCATGGCGCGTGGAGAGTAGCGAGGACAAGGTGCCCTGAAGTCTTCAAGTGAACAATGTTGACGATGGGAAATCTGCATACATGCTAACAATGTTCTGAAACAAGGAGCAGGAGTCTATTTCTGTTGTCAATGTCAGCACTGCTTTCTACATGCATGCACAAGATTGGACCGTTTGTGCATCACAGGCTTCCGCCAACTCCATCCTAGCCCCACTTTGTCCCTGTAGGTGCACGCACTCACTGAGCAAAACACTGTCTTCCCACATTACCTGAGGCTCAGAAGAGAAGTTTGCTGGGAAAATGTTTTATTTCCAGAAGAGCACCAAGGCATGCCATCATCCCAATGGAGCCAAGCCACTCCTTTGGGAGTAAAGCGAGTCACCCTTCCCCCACGGTCCGTGCTTGGCTGCCTGTATGCGACAGAAAGAACCCAGCACTGGGGTGAGGCCATTACTTCCCTGAGAGGACCCAGCGCCCGGCAGGGCTCCATCACCTTTCTGACTTCCCGTTTCTGATCAGCCAAACTCAAGAACCCCCTCCCCACTGCACGCTGAGAAAACAAACCCACCCCCCACTGCCATCGTGTTGATTCTGACTTATGTGGAGCCTGCATAGCGCTTCCAAACCTGTAAATCTTTACAGACAGCCTCCTCTCCCTCCAGGAGAGTGACAGGTGGGCTTACACTGCTGACCTTGTGGTCAGCAATCCAACGCTTACCTGGCAGGGCCACCAAGACACCTTATTCACAGCCAAACAGGGACAAAAATTTCTCATCCATATCCCTCACTGCAAAGTGGTTCAAATAAACAGACCCGTCATGCGAAATACTTGGAAGACTTACAGCTCTCATCAAGTATGTGATGATAATGAGACCTTCCCTTAGGGACTAGCTAGTGCTCTTTTCTCCCACAGCCAGATCCAAACAGAGCAAAATACTCACGACTCTCCTCTCCTCTCTGTAACGGATCCCCAGGAGAAGCACGTGCTAACTGCCTGCGATGCGTGTCTCAAACCCTCCGCTCATTTCTCTGCCTGTCACCATTCCACAGGCTCAGGCTCAAATGCAACCACGACTGGGCCGGTGTCCCCATGGACAGAGTCAGGGAAGCTGTGAAGGACATCCTCTCCCACCCCCAAGACCCACCCACTTTTCGGCTTAGCTGATAGATGACAGTTGTTTCTCAAGGTCCGAGAGAAAGTGTCTCTGTGTGCATGTAGGAGTTGCACACATACATACACGTGGGCAAGTGAAGGTACACGTGAGTCATGCATACATCTACATTCACATGCATACACATGTACAAAGTACAAACATGCCAATGCAAACTTTCTCTCGGTGCCCCTCAGTGACATGGATTCCATTTCCAGAGTTGGGCAGCCACTCTCATGCCCCTTTTCTGAGCCGTTCTAGCCCCACTCCCCACTCCCCACCCCCGGTTCACATACCCTCACTGCTCCCTCAGGTGCTTATCTAACCTTTCCAGGGGCTATTATCCATTTGCTCCCACACAGATCTTCAAGGAGCACAGTGTTCAAGGCAGACGTTTTATGACAAGTTAAGCTGAAATATGATTTGGTTTTGAGGAGACAAGGGGATGTTTTGGTTCAAGGATGAAAGATGATCTAGTTTCAAGGGTTGTCTGTATGTATGTGTTACTCTTATTAATTTCATTAAAATAAGTGATTCAGGCTTTACCATCACTCTATTTTAACAAGGAGCCTTAGTGGTGTAGTGCTTATATGCTGGGCTTCGATCTGCATGGTTGCAGTTCGAAACCACCAGCAGCTCCATGGGCGAAAGACTGGGCTTTCTACTCCTGTAAATTGATACAGTCTTGGAAACCCACAGAGGGTCGCTGTGAGTCAGCATTGATTCAATGGCAGTTCTATTTGAACAATATGTTTTTTTAATGTCATGGTAGAACCTTGACCTTTGTGTTGATCACAGCTTATCATTAATTTCCATAATACGTCCTGCCTAGTAAGGTCTTTAGGATCTGGATTTGGGGTCCCTATATAATGGTTTCCTTCACGAAGTCAAGAGAGTTTGCAAACTTGCCTTCCTCAATGACACGCTCCAGGTCACCAGCCATGACACCCACAGAAATAGTGGAACTTAGCCCTGGCCTCAGGTGCTCTCCCTTTGCTATTGATTTCCACGGCCACCCTTGATGCACCACTTTCCTCCACGCTCTAACTTGGACCGCTTCCCCCTTGAATATCATGCGGCATGTCTGCGGTCATTATTCAACAGCCAGCAGTAAACTAAACCCTGTGCAGCCAACGAAGGCAGGTCTTTGCCTGTATTCCTAGAAATAGAAATAACATCTCTGCCTGCCTTCAGCAAGCCACCCTCCAGCTTAGGAGCTGAAATGAGGATCTGTGAGAGACTACTTGGCCATATAGGGTCAAATGAGTGAAAGGCTAAGGGCTAACAGGAAATCTTCACTAAATACCTCTTTGGACAAAGGAGTCGCTACTCACTTATCATGTATGGAAACTGCAGGCACCAGCATGGCCACACCCACCTTTGTTGGTTTCGTTGGTTTCTGTCTACTGGGAAGGAGTTTCTATTATGGGGCTGTTCATCTTGACTTATGTCCATGGGGAAGGAACGACTCAGAAAAGGAGGACCAGAATGACGACAGAACTCTCACCACCGGCCATCCCTGTCACGGACCGGTACTGGGAGAAATGAGCCCGCTGGTCTACATTTTGATACGAGTCTTTTCTCCAAAACAACAAAATAAATAAATTAAATATATATATATAAAAGAGAAGACCTCTACAAGTTGCACAATCACATGCTGGTACTATGAGATGCCACTGGCCTGCCAGCACACAACAACAACATTACTGATATGGAATTGCTCTGTTCGTTTCTTTCGCCCTCACAAGGACCCCAGGAGGAACTTGTTGGTGACCTGGCCTGATGGAGGACTCACAGAGGCGCGGGTCTCGGTCCAGTGCAGCCCAGCTCCACAGCCCAAGCTTTCCCTGCATCCTCCTTGTGACCCTGCCTGGGGTTCCCATCACCTCTGAGGAACGGCCCTGTGCTCCAGAGACCTCTGAAGAGCAGCCAGGGCAGGCACCAAGCACGCAGGTCCTAGAGACAAGGCTCAGGGAGCATCCAAAGGAGAGAGCGCTTCACTTGGCAGGTCCTTTTATACAGGCGCACGTGCTGCTTTCAAAGTTGGCATGGTCCCTGCTAAAGGGCCAGGCCCAGGACTCAGTCAAAAGGATGGAGCAGCTTCACGTGCCTCCCGCAATGCTCGTTTTCAATACTGCAATCAGCCCTGACAGCCCTCTCCTGATTAGGGCGGAGTGCTCTCCTGCCCCTCCTGAGCCCGAGTAATTTATTTCAGATTGAATCCATCTCATTTCCATTAGAACAAGTGCCTGCCGAAAAATCAAAATGATGACAAATTATCCTGCTCCCTCAAAGGATGAAAGAAACAGAGGGAAGGCTAAACCTACATGTTTGGGGTCTGAGTCTTCCTTCCCCCATCCACTAGGTCAGGAGCTGTGGTTTACAAGTCCTAAGGAGCCCTGGTGGCACTGGTGTGTTAGCACTGGACTGCTAATGGCATAGGCAGGTGTTTCAAAGCTCCACAGGAGAAAGGTGAAGCTATGTGCTCTCTCTTACAAATTCACAGGCTCAGAAACCCCTTGATGGCAGTGGGTTTGGTGGGTGCTCGGTCTTCTCTCTGTGATGAGTAGATACCAGTTCTGGCTCAGCCCAGGAGCAGACTCTGCACAGGTACTGATCTCAATGAATCAACGCATATTAGTGGGACTTCCCCTAGTCCAGCTTTGATGAGCGCAGCTGGAGTGTGGCCACTTCACCATTACTGGTGGGGAGCAAAGGACAGGAGGCTATGGGTAAGAGGACCAGGAAGAGGACCTGGAAATGGAATAAGAAATGTTAAAGGATTCAGAAGAGAAAAGTCACACATGCAAGGTGAGCCAAGTTCTTGGGCTGAGCAAGATAAAGACAGATTTTTGGGACCAATGAAGAACTACTCTGGCAGTCAGCATCATGGATGCCTTTACTCTATGGACACCTGGTGGGGAGGGGTGGACAACATGGGTGGCGGCGGCGAGGTATTTGTATACTCTATCCAGAAGTAGAAATATTGCTGGAGACAAGTTTCCAGACATTGACATCTAGCCCATGTCAGCTCCCCAAGGACGCTCCTATTTGTACCATTTTGTCTCCCTATGCCCACCAGGTTAAGCCCAGAGTGAAGAAATAGCCAGTGTTTGTAGAGGTCTGCCCTTCATGAGCGCTTTCTCATTTATTTCTTCAAGACTGCATGTTGGTTAAGCATCATGATCTGCTTTGGAACAATGGGGAACCCTAGGCTAAGAGAGCCATGAGCCAGGTCTTCCGCCTGCAAACACCCTGTGTTTTCCATGGAATGGGCCCAGTGCTTAGAAAGTCTGAGCACGCTGCACCATCACTTCCAATTATGTCTGGAACTGAAACCTCTGAGAGCAAGCTGTTCTCTAATAGAGCGGCTTCCTCCCAGATGAGGGACCTTCTTTGTAAGTCAACTTAGTGAGGGGTGTTCCTTAAGGTCTGCCACCAATTAAAGGTCAACATATTTGGCTGCACTTCTCCATAAACTCCAAGCTCATCTCCCAGGGCGATAAACCATGCTCCGGAGGGAAAGTTGTTTCCCATGTTGGAATGTCTGATGGAACAACAGCAAGAAACAGGGGTCCAACATACTCTTGCCTGGAATGCCCGTCTGGGCTGTAAAACTAATCCTGGGAAAAAAGTTTATCTCCTGACTGAATCGAATGCAGGAGTCCTGGTGGAGTATTAGGTTATGCAGTGCGCTGCTAGCGCCAAGGACAGCAGTTCAAAACCACCCCCAGCTCCCCAGGAGAACAATGAGGCTTTCTACGCCTGTAGAGTTACAGTCTCATAAACTCCTAGGAGCAGTTCTACCCTGTTCTACAAACACTGGTTATTTCTTCACTCTGGGCTTAACCTGGTGGGCATAGGGAGACAAAATGGTACAAATAGGAGCGTCCTTGGGGAACTGACATGGGCTAGATGTCAATGTCTGGAAACGTGAATCAGAATCGACTTGATGTTAGTGAATGGGAGTTCAGTCTCAAATGTTGGTTGGTCTCCCAGAGTGAAGACCAAACGCAAACCCAACCCTTTGCTGCCGAGTGGATTCTGATGCTTAGAGACCTTGTAGGGCAGAGTAGAAATGCCCCCACAGGATTTCCATGGCCATAAAACTGTATGGATTTAGACCGCTACAGTTTTCCCACTGAGAGGCTGGTGGGTTCAAACTGCTGACCCTTTGGTTGGCAGTCCAACCTTTGCCAGGCCACATAGACAAGGCTCCTTTAGGGACGGTCGGCTGGACTCAATGTTAAGTTCATGATCCAGCAGATCCTCACTTAAGTGGATGTATGGAGTGGAAATAATGGACTTGTGAATGTACACCTCTTACCTCAAGCAATTCAAGAGGGAATTAGACTGTAAAGAACATGACACAGTCTCAGAAAAGAGCCTTTTGGGATTTCTTTGTCTTTAGGAGCCCTGGTATATAGTGGGTTATGTGTTGACCTGATAACCACAAGGTCAGCAGTTCAAATCCACCAGTCTCTCCAGTGGAGAAAGATGAGGTTCTTTTGCTCCCATAAATATGTGCAGCCTCAGAAACACAAAGGGACAGTTTCACTCTGTCCTGTAGGGTCGCTGTGAGCCATAACGGACTCGAAGGCAGTTTGTTTGTTTGCTTGTTTTTGTCTTCAGTGGTTGCTGAGCACTGAGGTGCCCACAGCTGGTTTCGGAAGATCTCAGCCAGCAAGTGGCTTTGGGCAGCAAGTCTCCAAGAGCAATCAAGTGGGGTCTTGCATTCCATAAGGCTGCTGGGGTGTTACCAGGTGCCAGGAATGGACAGAGGGGAAAAGAGGGGAGCCCTTGCCATAAGGTCGCTTTGGACCTAGCTCTGACATTGCTGCTGATGACAAGAGAAGTGTCCCTGAACTTGCGGGCGTGCCTACCACGGAGAAATGTGAAAGGACAGAGGAGTGTGTGTCCATCCAGAAGCGAAGACAGGCCCTGTGAGCGAGGGGTGGGGCATGGCGTGCCACTGGAGAAGCAAAATCTTCACACCCCCAGAAGGGGCAGTATTCTAGCCCAACTTCCCCAGTCATTATGCCATCAGGCCTAGGTGACCAAACACAGAAGTGGCCAAACCCACCAGTTTGACCTTGGGATCTGTCTATGGGTCCCCCAAATACAAACTGCTGTGTGGATTGGTTCTACAGCCCCATTACAGAGCTCTTGGCCGCCTAGGTGAGGCCTAAGAGTCTCTTCTGTGAGGTGTGGGGTAGAACCGCCTTCAGGGGGAGATGGGCTACTTTTACCTGTACCAGGGTTCCCTGTTAGATGGCTTTAGCTTTTTAAAGAGCAATTTAAACACACACACACACACACACACACACACACACACACACATTTTAAGTGTACAACATCCATAGGTGTGATCATCCCCAACATCAAGATATAAAACATATCCAGCACCCCAAAGGTTCCCTCTTCCAGCCCAGGGGCCCCACGTCAGCCTGGCTTGGTGCCTTTCACCACAGGAGCGTTCTGTCTGTTTTGAGCAACTTTTCCTCCTCCTTCTCCCTCCTCCTCCTCCTCCTCTTTCATCTTCCTCTCTGTCTCCTTCTTCTTCTTCCTACCTCCTCCTCCTCCTCCTCTTCCTCCTCCGCATTCAGTGCGTGCTCTTTAGTGTCTGGCTTCTTTCGTGCACACATGTGTCTATGAGCACCGCTCGGGTCTACACGTTATGCTCATTGCTGGGTAGGACTCTCCTGTATGCAAACAGCATGATTTATGCATCCATTCCATTACTGATATTAAGCTTGAGTTGTTTCTAATTTGGACTACCATAAAGAAGCTTCTACCAAGAGCCTTATAGAATCCTAGCAATGGATGCTTTTAATAAACATCACCGGGCATCTAACTGCTGTTGGGTAGGTGGGCCACAGGGCCAAGTTGGTCGGGTCACATATACCTCCTGCTCTTGCTCTGCTACTTTTAGACTTAGCATTAAGCAGGAGGCAAGGAGGCAGACAGGCAGGCAGCATGGAGCTTCCTACTACGCGGACGTGAACTGCAGTGTATTAGAGAAGAGATGGGGGCAGGTCACTGAGGGCCAAGGAAAGTGGACTCTTGTCCAGAGCCAAGTCACCTACTTTCAAATCTCAGTTCTGCCACTGATCAGCTTTGTGACCTTGGGAAAGCTACCGAACCTTTCTGGGCCTCTTATTCCTCATCTGTAAAGTGGAGCCCTCAATAGCTTTATATCTAAGTGCTATTGAGAAATTAAATGAGTCTTTAGAATTTGGTGCATGGTACACACCCAGTACCCGTTAGCTGACACTGCTATTAATGGAACAACTCCAGCAATTATAAGACAAAGGCATGTGACCTAACATGGTGAAGCTCATGCACTTGCGTTGTCAAGTGGTGAATGCAAAAGTAATGGACACTCTTACACACATGCAACTACCAGGGTCAGCAGGTACGTGAAAGTTAAAAGTTCTAAGATGCATCCGGCCCAACAATTGCCCAAAGTTACCACCTAGAAACCTAGTGGCTGTTAGTTATAAAGAGGAGATATGAAGTTGGCAGGCTTCAAATCAGCTTCAACCATTTGCTCAAATCTTCTTCTCTTTAATGACTCTCAGTTGGATTGGCTACCCAACAATCCAGCTTCCAAAAAGGGCCTTGTAAATGGTCCAAAAATATTTCCTTTAGGGAACAGAGCAGGGTTTGGATTCAGTGTCCAGGGAAAATGCTGCCTTTGGGTATGGACTTGTTTCTTCTGGATTGGGAGGCAGGAGGATGGAGGAGAGCAGTGTTTGAGAGCGCTTTGGAAAACAAATGTCATTGTAACTGGGCCCCCAGGTTCCTGGGGAGAAAGTGGAGAAGGTTCAGTATGGACACCTGGCCTTCATTCCCACACAGGGAGATGATGCATGGTAAGGTCAGCGACAAAGCCCTGGTGAAGGCAGTGCTCAGTGCATGAACATGGTAGTTTGAGCCCAGAATCACATACTGCAGCTACCTGGTTCAGGTGGTTAAGGGACTACCTCTTTCTCTCTTAGAAAGGGGCCTTCAGATCAGGCCTGATCTGAGCTGGTGAAACAAGCAGCAATGGCAAAATGGAAGTGAGTCCAGCAGCTATATGACCTTACCTCCACATACAGGAGAGGGAATATCCCAATCTTGTCTCCCAGCATTCCTTCTGCCCAGTTATCATCAACTCTTCTGATCACGGTCAAAATTTCATCCTGGAAAATTTGGAGCCCACCATATACACAAGCACATGGACACACACACACAACAAAAACAGAAGAGAGAAAAAGGAGACTGGTGAGTATTGTCAAGTCTTCTAAAACTTTTCATTATGATTTGATTAAAGCCTTAAGAAAAGTTTTTTTTAAATTGTTGCTTTTGGTTTATTATCCACTCAGGTATTTGACATGGAAAAACAGCCTTCCATCTTCACCCAAGGAGCTCCTCACCCTGTCCTTAGGCTATTGATTATGGCTGCAAAGAATCTCCAGTGGAAAAGTGTGTCGATTTACGATACCATCAGTGCTCAAAAATTCATGTTCTTATCATTTGTTTCTAGGAGTCCTGGTGGTGTAGTGAGTTATGCATTGGGATGCTAACCTTAAGGTCTGAATTTCGAATCTAACAGCTGCTCTATGGGAGAAAGATGAGACTTTCTACTCCTGTAAAGATTCACAGTCTTGACAACCCACAGGGACAGCTCTACTCTGTTCTAAAGGGCTCACTATGAGTCAGAATCCACACTATGGCAGTGCACTTGATTTCTGAGTGTGGTTTTATTTGTTCAATGAAATAACTTTTAAGATGTATGAAAATATATTAAGCTAAGTGTAAAGACATTTAAAATTTCTGGCTGCATCAAGGAACCCAAACCAATCCAACCCTACTCCACTTATTTAGAATTTTGGATGCATAAATATTTGAATAACCCATTTAACTTCTTTGGTATAAATGCACAAGTAGAAAGACATGGAGGGGGGTGGGGGAGGGGTGTGCAAAAAAAAAGAAAGAAAGAAAGACATGGAGGAAAAATACAAAAAGTATAAAGCAAGAAGGCAAGGTGAACTTCCAGGGCCTACTGTCAGACAGGAAGTTAATGAGGAAAAGAATACCCAGGATCCCTTTCACCAATGCCTGCACCTCAGAAACCAATTATAGGGTCCTGTGGAAAGGAGGTGTGAGAGCTAGAGAGAGCAAGACCGAGGTGAGATGGGGACGGAAAGGTGGATGGCCACTAGAAAGGGACCCAGGGGAAAGAGCAGCAGAGGCACATAGCAACAATATAAAGAGAAAGAGGACATTAGCAGAGACAGCCATGGTGAAACCAACGCCCAGATTACGGATAAGGAGTCTGGAGAACACAGTGGTTAACACAGCTCACTGAAAAGTTGGTGTTTGGGACCCACCAGCCTCTCCACAGAAGGTAAAAAACGCAGCAGTCTGCTTCTGTAAAGATTTACAGCCCTTGGCAACTTCTACCCTGCTGACAGGATTGTTACGAACCGGAATTGACTGCGTGGCAATGAATACCCTAAAGGTGTCTATAGCTCATCTCCATTCTCCCTTTCTGTGAGCATCTTTCCTTCAGCAGGACAGTGGTCTTCTCCCAAAGAGACCGTGGACCTTGAGAAACCCGTTAGGAGTCCAGCTGGTCAA
The DNA here is from genome assembly GCF_000313985.2 of Echinops telfairi. Lineage (NCBI taxonomy): Eukaryota > Metazoa > Chordata > Mammalia > Afrosoricida > Tenrecidae > Echinops > Echinops telfairi. The sequence goes on from NW_022111368.1 coordinate 14,401,668, forward strand.
GCTAATATGCTGAAGAGTTGATGGCTAAGAACAGCTTGATGTGGTCACCTTCATTAGAGTGAACGGTATCATCTGCCTTCCCAAGCAGCCGTTAGTGTTTTAGTGCAAAGCAATACTACTGGACATTTAGGCTTTTTTTAGAGTGAGAAATGGAGACTTTTTTTGCTAGAATTGTTATTATTAGGTGCCATCCAGTCAGTTCTGACTAATGAGCGCTTCCAGTGCTGCATTTGTTTGCTGAAACACTTCGACTGGCATTCTGTCAATTCCTAGAGCCTTGTTTTTTGCTAATGCCTTCAATGGAACTTGGACTTCTTCTTTTAAAAAAATTATTAAGCATTTTTTGGGGGCTCTTGCAGCTCTTATAACATTCCACAGATCAACTGTATCAAGCATATTTGTACATATGTTGAGGCATATTTGTACATATGTTGCCATTATCATTTTCTATTTGAGCCCTTGGTATCAGCTCCTCTTCTCCCCCGACCCCTCCTGACCATAACCCCTTGATAAATTATAAATCATTATTGTTTTCATATATATCCAATCTTTTTTTTCTTTTAAAAATCATTGTATTGTGTGTTCATACAACTCTTATCACAATCCATCCATCCATCCATTGTGTCACGCACCTTTGTACATCTGTTGTCATCATCATTCTCAAAACATTTTCTTTCTACTTGAGCCCTTGGTACCAGTTCCTCGTTTTCTTCTTTCAATACCATCAGTTCTTGGTACATGTTACCTCCTGAAATGCTTGCCGATTCTTTTTGGTACAGCGTCTTCGTGTATTCCTCCCAGCCTCTTTTGCTCCTTACTCCGTCATTCAATATTTTGCTCATAGAATCCTTCAATATTGCATCTTGAGACTTGAATTTTTTCTTCAGTTCTTTTAGCTTGAGATATGCTGAGCATGTTCTTCCTCTTTGGCTTTCTAACTCCAAGTCTTCGGTCTTTTCCTTATAAGTCTTTACAATGTCTTATCAAGCTGTTTTTTGAAGTTTCCCACTCAGCTCTTTTATGTCATCTTTACTTTAGCTTTAGCTACTCTACATTCAAGAGCAATCTTCAAAGTCTCTTCTGACATCCACTCTTTTTCCTTTCCTGTCTTCTAGGTGACCTTTAACTTCTTGAAGTATGATGTCATCCCACAACTCCTCTGGTTTTAGGTAACTAATCTTTTTCAGCTTCAGCCTGAACTTGGGTATGAGCGATAGAAGATCACAATCGCCCTTGGCCTTGTTTTGGCTGATGATATCGAACTTCTCCATCCTCTCTTCCTACAGATACAGTCAATTTGTTTTTCTATAGATTCCTTTTGGAAAGGTTCACATATATAGTCACCATTTAAGTTGTTGAGAAAAGATATTTGCATTCAAGAAATTATTGGTCTTGCAAAATTCTATCATGTGCTTTCCAGCTTGGTTTCTATCACTAAGGCCATATTTCCCCGCTATTGCTTCTTCTTCTTTGTTTCCAAATTTCCAATGACCAGTAATTATCAATGCATCTTGATAGCATGTTTGCTCAATTTCAGATTGAAAAAGTTAGAAGCCTTTAATTTCTTCATCATTGACTTTAGTGGATAAGTGTGAATTATAATTGTAGGCCTAAGAGACATTATTCTATCACAGGCAGCATTGTACTTCAAGATACATCCTGAAATGCTGTTAGGTGATGAATGCAACACCATTCCTCTTGAACTTGTCGTTTCTGTCATTGTAATCCATGTGATGCTCTGATTCAAGATGGCAACCCGAGTCCACTTCATCTCCGGAATGCCTAGGGTATCAATCTTTATGCATTCCACTTCACCTCTGATGACGTCCAATTTCTTAGATTCATACATGGGATATTCCATATCCATGACTGTTCACGGATATTTGCAGCAGCTTCTTCTCATTTGGAGTTGTGCCCTAGCAGCAAATAAAGGTCCCGAGTGCTTTGCTCCATTCATGTCATTCAAGTTGACCTGACTTTGGGGAGGTACCTCTTCCCCAGTTGTGTTTTCAGTGCCTTCCAGCCTGAGGGAGTCATCTTCCCACACCATAACAGACAATGGTGCACTGCGATTCATAAGGTCTACAGTGGCTAACCTCTCAGACATGGACCACTGCTTCCTTCTTCCTAGTCTGCTCTGGCTTCATAGTGGTTACACTGGGCTTGGTAACCACAAGGTCAGCAGTTTGAGACTACCAACCGTTCTGGGCAAAAAGATGAAGATTTTCTATTCCAGTAAGGAGTTACAATCTCAGAACCCCCTCGGGCCAGTTCTATACTGTTCTACAGGGTTGCCATGAGTTGGGGTCGATTCCATGGGTGCGAACTGAGTCTGTTCTTCATCTGGAGCCTCTAATGAAGGCTGTTCATCCTGGGTGAGCCTGCTGCTAATGGAAATCCTGGTGGAGTAACTTATAGCACCACGGCACCATGAAAGCCATCACAGTAGGACGAACTGACAGGCAAGTGGGTTTCGTCAGTGTAGACTTAATAAAAGTATCAGAAACCGGCTTCATTGTGAACTGGATGAATTCATAGTTTGAGGGTGTGCAGCCACAGCAAGGAACATAATTGGAAATGCATATACCTAAAATATGTGAGAGGACAAGAACAAGATTTGTATCTTTACTGGGAAGGACCTACAAGATAGGTCTGTCCTAATTCCCTTCTTTTTTTATGTCTTCTGACATAGGGTAGAATTTGGGGGTTATCATATCCCATGTTTTTTTCTGTCCTTAGTTCCAAT
>NW_022111368.1:14410457-14414874 GCF_000313985.2 Echinops telfairi
ACATCAAGTAGTATTGTACAATTGCTACCACAATTAGTCCCAACACATTTTCTTTCTTCTTCACTTCTTTGATATCTGCTCCCCTTTATCACCTCCACCATACCCCCTACCCCACCCCCTCCCCCGGCCCAGGAACGATCATTCCTTTTCTTGTCCTATGAGGGGTTTTTTTGGTTGCCATATCGTACACAATCCAATATATCCAGTCACGTCCAATTCTGTTACTCAATCTCATCAAGTGGGGCTATAAGCTCATCCAGGCTCTAAGCTCCCCTGCCCCCAACCACCAATGTTTGGGTTCATAGGCGAGCATTTGACGACTACAGTGACAGGCCTTCTTCTGGCATCATCACAAGAGCTCACTTTGAGTCAACCAGGAAGGCGGAATCAGCAACAAGGGCTCCATGTCATGCAGTCACGGCGTCACACGGGGGAACCTGTCCAAACGCAGGGCTGCCTGGTAGGCCAGCGAGTTTGTCATCACTGTGAGTGTTCAGTCGTAGCGACTTGTTCTTCTTGGAGCTTCCAACAGGTGTATGAGCACTCCCTACGTGCCAGGTACCAGGAGTGACCTAAAGTGACCCAAACCTCTTCCCACGGAGAGCTCACGGCTTGGTAGCTCACTCATAAAAGGATGATCATGATCTAACACTACTAAAATATAGTAGAGTTAAACCTCACCAGAATGCAAAAATGGGCACAAAATCCAGTCACATAAAATGAGGAGTTATAATAATAGGAGGTTAATGGAATGAGCAGATGGAATCTACACAGTTCCTTCCGGTTCTGGCATCTGGCTATAATGTGCCAATCCAACATGGCCCCAGCAGTGGCTTGGCATCACCTGGTGGTTGTTTTCTGTGTTGGATTAGATAATGATGAGGGAAATTCTGCGTCTTGTGACTGGCTGGGACTTCAGGTTAGTGGTGCCATCCAGAACACTCCTAAGTGGCTGGCCAGATTCCACTGGGGAAGATCGATGGGGGATAATACCAGAGGCATATAGCCGCTCTCCCCGCATAAAAATAAGTAATTTAGCCTAGATATGAAGACTTCCTCCAGCTCTGCCACCCACTGAAATGGGGCAGCCAAAAAATACAGATATTTTTTGCTATAGGCTTGGTAGCGTCGTGGGTTATAAGTTGTGCTGCTAACTACAGGGGCGGCAGTTCAAACCCAGCAGTTGCTCCAAAGTTGAGACTATCTGCTCCTATAAGGATTTACAGCCTTGGACACCCAATACATAGGGTTGCTATGAGTCAGGATCCACTCAATGGCAGTGAGTTTGGTTTGGGGTCCATAGCATGTTACAGCTCACACCGTGAATTTGGCGCATTGAGCATACACTTTGGCTCATTGAGCATAACCACTTCTTCAGCCACCAGTGAAAAACCAGGAAACAAAGAGAAGCCCTTCTTATTTTGTTGTATTTTAAAAAGCCGAAGCTACTGTACTAGCAAGTTCAAGAGGGAAATATCTACTTTGTGATCTCTTTGGTTCCAAACCAGAATAGTGTGCATGAGTTAGACATCCGTAAAAACAAACAAATAAAAACATGGTGTGGGTATACAGACCCATACACAGCTGCAGTGTCCCCTGGTTATGCACAAGATCTGCTCCTAATGGTGCCGTTAAGTGAATTTGTTGGTGACAATGGAAACGGTATGTGTACCTTTCATTTAGCCTTATTTTAGTGCAAGAAAAGGTTCAGAGCTTTTTCAATGATTGAAAAGCTGCAGGTTCAGCAAGAGAAGGTGATTAAGATGAAGAGAGAGAGAGAGAGAGAGAAGTGGTTGGTTCACTCATTTTAAAGTCAGGGCAGATTTATTCAACACTAAAGGATGATAGGACTTGAGACTTTCATAACCCTGGGAAAGCCTATGGCCTATAGCCATTCCTATATTTTTATGTGCACAATTCAGTGATATTAATTGCATTCTATACAAAGTTTAAGTTGCTGCTTGATAAGTAGCATTTGGCTTCCCCTGAGACACCCACTCACTTGCTCCTAATAGGCACACCCCCTCAACCTGGTGGGCAGCTCCTGGGGGAGTGCACAGGCTAGAGAACGGACAGCGATAATGTCTGGGTGCCTCGCCTGCAGTGTGCTGAGGTCTAGGCCACGGGCCAGCAAACTGTTCTCTGTGAAAAGCCAAAGAGCAACCATTCATGGACCATACCATCTCTCTCACACTGACTCAACTGTGCTGCTGTTGGGCAGAAGCAGCCAGCGTTGAGGCACACAGAAATGAGCATCGCTGTGTTTCCATAAACCCCTATTTAAAAAAATCAGGCAGTAGGCAGGATTGGGCCCATGAGCCCAATTGGTGACTTCACCAATACCTACTGGGTATAGATAAGCAAATGAACCCCAACAGGATGCCTCACTAGAAGTCACATGGAGCAGGTACGTTCGTTTCTGGGCCAACATGGCTACAGCTGAGGACTTCATGCAGGAAAGTCGCGTTCACAACATCACTTCCCTTTCAGACACACAAGCCAATTTCAGGCACAGGGCTCATGTTCAAGCCCTCACTGCTGGTGGGGGTCAGGAGACTCCCATAAGCTGTCTTCCCTATTCCCTGAAGCCCCCCGGCCCTGGAAAATATATCCAACGTCATTGCCATGGGCAGTCGTGTTCTTCTGCATTCAGAGGCTCTCAGGGTGACCCTAACTGATTTCTTGCAGGTCACAAACATAAAGTGGTGATTAAAACACCCATCACCCTCCTTCCCAAAGCTCAGTGGGTCCTACATTTGTAAAGCACTCAGACAGCATGGTAGGGTCCACTGCCTTAAAAGCAGTCTATGAAACCCATTTCTTGTTCACTGACCCAAGTCTTCAAAGGTTCCAGCATCCATGGGCACCCGGGGAAAGGAAAGGACAGACAGACGTGGGCCTGGCTCAGAACAAAAGCTGTAGGGACACAGCCCTGACAGTGGAGCGCCCTGTCCCTGAGTGGCATTCAGGTGCGTCTGAGTCATCACAGAAAGCCACTGGGTGCCATGAGAAGTGGCTTCAGAGCCCAAGGACCTTTGATAGCATTTAAAAGGGACCATCTAGGTAAATGTCACAGCTCACATCTCCAACACGTTAGGGTTCAGCCTGAAATGCCACACCACTGAAACCCTGGACAATTCCCTCAGCAGCTGCAGTCACCCCCGCCCTGGGTAAACCATCCTGTAAATGCCCAATATTTTACTCTCTTAGCAGAGCGGGGTGGCAGTCTGAACATATAAAACACCTAGAAGCGGTCCCCGAAGGACCATGAATAGCAAACGGCCCGTGGCGCTCCTGGAGAGTCACTTCCGCTTTCTCCACTCCATTCTCCCACCTACACTCAATTGGTTTCCGCGAAGCAGAAATGAGTCAGGGACTCCACATGATTCCCGTAGAAACGGCGTGGGCTGACGCCACCTTTGCCGCCATGTCCATGTCCGGTTGTTCGGTTGAGTGTGGGGAACTGCCTAACTACCTGGGCCCTCACTGCCGCCCACCGACTCCTCCAGGGCCCGGCACCAAACTACATCACCTCCCCCTACCCTATCCCACCCCAACACACACACACACACACACACACACCCCTCACCAGGTGAGCTCCCCGTTGTCAGGTACAAGTCATTCCAAGACAGCAAGCATTCCTAAGGACTCTATTTCTCAGCAAAGCAAGGATACATTAAAATTAAGGGAAACTCAAAATCTACCCCCCTCCCCAGCCTTTTGTTGCAGAAATAACACAAAATTGGGCTTTGGATAACTATCTGCCATTCACAGTCAGGTTCCTAATGGAATCATTATCTGCCATTAGTCCACCAACACAAAGCAGCCTTCAGGTGGGAGTGGCTTTCCCCACAGCCTGGGGCATCCTCCCATTCTGCCACCTAACCTTAACCCCAACTGAAGGCTGGGGAGGCCAGCAGCTGCTCAAAGCGAAGTGACAGACTCCCACAGCCCACCTCTCAGGGAATGGAAGTGCTGAGGGGCACCTGGCACCAAAGGTAGCTCTAGTCCAACGGTTCACAACCTTCCTACTGTGGCGACCCTTTCATTCAGTTCTTCACATGGTGGTGACCCCCCAACCCTAAAATTGTTTTTGTTGCTACTTCATCACTGTAATTTTGCTGTTACAAATTGTAATGTATATATCTGATATGCAGAATGTATTCACATTGTTACAAATTGAACATAATTAAAGCATAGTGATGAATCACAAAACAATATGTAATTATATATTGTGAAATATTTATTTCTAATGATAAATCAATGAAATCTTGTCATGAAGCATGGTGTACCATGAGTAACAGTCTTCACACTGGGTACTCGTATGTGGTATATCTGCTTGTGGGCGGACCCACCTGTTCTTAAGACCATTGGAAATATGTTTTCTCATGGTCTTAGGTGATCCCTATGAAACGGT
>NW_022111368.1:14418195-14419163 GCF_000313985.2 Echinops telfairi
CTTTAACATGTTGAAAAGCATGGCGGACGCTTCGAGGACTGGCCCAAGCCAAGGTATTTTCAAACGCATGTGAAAGTTGGACATGGAATAAGGAAGACTGAAGCAGAATTGGTACATCTGAATTGTGGTGCTGACAAAGACTACTGAAAGTACCACGGACTGCCAAACAGCAAGCACATCTGTCTCGGGAGAAGGGCAGTCAGTCCTCCTCAGCGGCAAGGCTGGCGGAGATTTTGCCTCACATCCTTTGGCTGTGCTGTCGGGAGACACCAGTCTCCGCAGAAGGACATCCTGCTGGGTAGAGCAGCGGGGCAGCCAAGAAGAGCAAGGCCTCACCAGATGGACTGACACAGCGACTGCACGATGGGCTCAAGCCTGAGAACACCGTGAGGCCGCACAGGGCCTGGCGGCGTGTCACTGCTCTGCTGATTGGACACTGGGTCACGACAATTCAAAACACTGAGAAATCATGGGAACCCTTGGAGCCCAGGGGTGAAGTGATTCTCACACACCTTACAGGACTAGTGGCAAAATCAACCAGTGATACACGGTGTGACACCGGTCTACTCTAACCCACACAGCGCCGCCTACTCGGCAGGGACTGCTGTGGTTTGTATTCCCATTGAGTGGAGAATGGGCTGGCTGCATTGGGATGGAAGCAAGGATTTGGGGCTAACAGGTGCTGCAATCATCCAGGTGAGGGAAGCGAGGGGTCCGGTCAGGTGGGAGTTGTGTCTGTGAGCAGAAGAGCTCAGATACCAGATATTGTTCTGAAAAATTTCTGACAACGTTTCAGGCATCATCCAGCCTTGACACACAAGCCATCCTCTCGTCACCGTTTCCCATCACCCCACCTGAGGCCGGCAGGAAGAGATATAGGAACGTTCTGCAGATGGAGAACTTCGCTGCCTGAGTCTCCCTACACACACACACACACACACACCCTTTCCATCGTCTCCTGCTTTGTC
>NW_022111368.1:14419619-14438369 GCF_000313985.2 Echinops telfairi
TCAGAAGAAGGCCTGGACCCTTGGCATGAAGAGGAGGCTGCAGGGCTGCTTTCCTAGCAGCGAGGGAGTAAACCACAAAAGGAGCTGCTACAAGGTGAGCTAAGTCCTGTTTAGTTTCTCTTCTGAACGCTTCAGGTTAAATCTCCCCCACAGGAACAGGGCGGCGGGGAAGAGAAGAGGCACCATGAGCCCAGCTCTCCTGGAGCTCACCCCACCTTGGCTCACCAAAAGTGCTCCAGATTCCTCCTCAAAAAGAAATGGAGATGCAGCAACGCGGAAGCACCCTGCAGGTGCCCAGCTGAGACGGGCTGAGAGATTGGCTGGCTCTGCCAGGGAAGGGCCTAGGGCCTGCGTGTGATTTCAGATTCATCATGCTTTTGGAAAACCTATCAAGAAAGTAAGGGCATGATGGACTCAAAATTCTCATCCCACCTTCCATATGGTATAAGACTATTTACTTTCATGTGCACACTGTGGGGCTAACGTACCACCTTACATACCCGTGTATATTACCTGACAGCACCATAACTCTTCACGAAATGAGAAGAGAGGAGACGGCAGAAAGTACGTGTTTACTGAATACTTACTTTGTGCTCAGTTCTCTAAGTGGCTTAGTCCATTTAATCCTGTTACCAACTTCTATTTCATACTTTTAAAAAGAGACTTAAGAGTAAGTAAAATTTCCTAAGTAACTGTACAGTGTAGGAAAGTTTTTTGGTTTGAATCCATGTCTCCTGGACTCTGGAGCCCAAACTTCATCTGCTCTTCATCCATGTAAGTCTCGCCCAGCTCCGAAGAACATCACTGGGGATTAACGTGGGCTGACTTTACAAAGGAGAGAAATCTCACGTACAGGAACCAATGATGAAATATTCGATGGCAGGGTTTTATGGTGAAACCAACCAAAGACAAGGCTACACTGTGGTCATGTATGCTTTAAAAGGGGTCTTACCAATTCAATCTCTTCATTAGGCCTGGCAGGTGAGGAAGGGAGAGGGGAGGGTCCTAGATGAGGATTTCAATGGAGCAGTGTTTGGGCCTGCTGCACCTGGCAAATGGGGTAGGATGACCGGCTAGTGAGCTGAGTGTGGGGTCTCCACCGTTGGGAGACACAGTGATTTGATTCTGAGAGGAGCCAGGAGTTGACTGAAGATGTCTAGTGATGGGGGATTCCTGAATATTACAGAGTGAATTTATTAAAGGGCAGCCCCAACTTCTTTATGTCAAACTCTGCTAACTGGCTGGCAAAGTAACAAAACTGTTTTTAATCGGAGTCCTGGTGGAATAGTGGGTTATGAGTTTGGCTGCTAACCAAAAAGTTGACAGTTCAAACCCACCAGCGGCTCCAATGGAGAAAGGTGAGGCTTTCTGCTCCTCTAAGGATTTACAGCCTTGGAAACCCACCAGGGCAGTGAATCTGGAATGAATTGGAGCTGAAAGTTCCATGTTAGGTGCTCGATAAGAACTTACTGAATGGTGCAGTTGAATAAATATAAACTAAGTAAGCCACAAAAAGAAGGCAACTTAAATTCCCCTCGTGTATGCCAAGTTTTACATACAGATAGTATGCTATCAAATCCTTGAAATTCCCCAACATGAATGAAGAGACGTCCAACAGTTCCTGGACAAATCCCAATATCTTTTCATTCTATTTTCCCACATACTTTTTGAAGCCCTCTTGTATTAGTTCCTGGGGATCCCTGGTGGCGTCGTGGTTACCCGTAGGGCCACAATTCCAAAGGTCAGTAGTTCGGAAACACCCACCAGCAACTCAGGAGAAAGACATGGCTTTCGGCTCCCAGACAGTGTTCTCGTCTTGGAAACGCACAGAGGCAGTTCTCTTCTATCCTACAGGGTTGCTCTAAGTTGGCATGAACTCACTGGCAGTGCGATTTTGAGTTTTTGTATTCGTTCCTCAGTAGAGTAACCAGTTAAGCACTCAACTCCCCGATGAAAAGGAGGCCTTTGAAACCCACCTCAGAAGACAAAGCCTTGGACACCTGACAGCGCATACGTGGGGTCACCTCCAGTCAGGATCAACTTGATGGCAATCAACAACAACGCTGGCGAATATGAACTTGTGGCTCGGTGGGGTTGTGGTACCCTAAGGTTGGTCACAGAAGTAATCATGGGGCCCACCTTCAGTGAGGTCATTGTACCAAGTCGCCTCCCCACCACGTGCATCCCCTCCCTGGGGACTTAGAGAGCAGCACCCCCCAAGGACTCATGAGGGCATCACAGGATCAGTTAACAGACTTGGGGACTCCTTGCCTTCCAACCTTTTTATTTTCCCCTGCCTAGATTTTTGAAGTGGAACCTACACAAATGTTAGATCATAGGCTTTTGATTGCTGCTTCACAAAAAGCAATAATTAATTCCCTACTCAAATTGAGCAAAGACTATGGCTTTGGATTGCTTTTAATTAGTGTCATTTTAATGGTCAGACCTGTCGAACAGACAACATCCAAGGTAAAACTCTTGCTTTGATCCACCTGCTTCCTGTCTTTTGAAAGTCCATTAACACCACCAGGGTTATTTTTTTCTAAAGGAAAGTTAGTGCTACTTTTATTTTTGTTTTTTTTAAATTTGTTTTATTTTTCGTTCTGAAGTCTTAATCCGCTTGCCTTGCTCTAGATAGTTAACCTGACGTGAGCACCTCCCTGTCTTCAGCACGGAGCCTTTGTTGCACACTTCTTGTGTATCGTGAGCGGGGTGGAAGGGGACGGAGTGGATCATCGGGTTTGCAATCAACCGTCCAGACGCATTGTGCTTCTTCTCACCCGTTGCCATCCTCTCAAGGCAACTCACTCATCCCCTTCCTGTTTCCCACCTCTTTTCCTCCACCCCTAACCTGAAATCTATCCCTGGCCAAAGGCTGTCCCTTTGATCACCTAGGGCTGGCTGTTTGAGGGGCTATGTACTGACTGGGGTTCTCGTTTCCCTTGGACATCTGTCTAGTGCTGGGCTGAAAATTGGGCCACAGAGGGGAGTCCCATTTCAAACCCCGTCAGTGGGTTTTAGAGACTCCGTCCTTTGCTTGCTCCAGAATGGAATGTTTCAAAACAGTGCCTGGAGTCCAAGCCAAGCTAGCACGAACCAAATGACCCTAAAGAACCATGTGGTCACTGGAGGTGCGACATAAACGAAAGCTGTTACACTGAACTAGCCCTTCTGCCTTTCAACTCTCTTTCAGGCACTGGGGAAATGACTGCACTCAATATACAGTGGCAGAAAAATGTCAAGCAAATAGTCCTGTGAATGGAAAACAGAACGAGCAGAAATGAGTCCTACCCATGTCCACTGGAGTCTATATTTAGAGAAATTCAGAAGGGAAAGATGCAGGCAGAACAAGGCACCTAATCAAGATGGGCATGGCTCTGTCCTAACTAAAGCTTCGCTCTACATTTGTTATGAAATAAATTGTGTCCCCTGAACGTATATGTTAATGTTCTCACTGCAGCACTTACTAACACAGCCTTGTTTGGGAATAGAGTCTTTAGAGATGTTACCAGTTACCAGGAGGTCATATTTGAGCAGGATGTCTTATAATTCAATATGAGGGGGTGTCCTTGTAAAAGACACGAGAGAAGACAGATATGCACCAAGCCACATGGAGAGTGAAGCAGAGACTGGGGTGAGGCATCTGGAAGTCCAAGAACAAAGACTGTCAGGAAGTCCCAGGAGCAAGGATGAGTAAAAGAAGAATCGGTCCTGAGAGCCTTCAGAGGCAGCACGGTCCTGCCAACACCTTGGTTTGGGTTTCAATCCTCTAGAACTGTGTAACCAAAAAATTGTAATGCATTTGGAGAATTTTGTTGTGATACCTCTAGGAAGCCAACGAAGTAAATACGAGGGGAAAGTGGGTATTATTGAAAAGGTTATGTTGAACACGGTAGCGAGTGTCACAGTATAATTGATTGTCTTTGGGAATCGACTATCTAGATTAATCCAGAGGGTTCAAGAAAATATATAATGATATAGCTGAAAATGTGTAGGCTCTGGAAAAGTAGACACCTCCTCCTCACTTATTGATTATCTCACTACCTGACAGCTTGCATTTACAGCAGTAGTTAAGAATCAGCTATGCAACACTTTTGCTCATTGATGACTTATGTCCAGCGGTCAAGAATTTCAAGGTGATAGACAGGAATCACCCAGTTGTGATAGTCAAGGCTATATGTCAACTTGGGTCAGAATTCTCAGTGGTTTGGCAATTATAATTTGACAACTACATAATCACGTAGCCATCTTCCGTTTTGTGGCCTGATGGGGTCATCTCCCATTTTCTCATAAAGTTGAGTTTCAATGTTGAGAACCTAACCCAAGTGGATAAGTAAGAAGTGAATGTATTGTAATGACTCTACCCACGAGGTCACCTCTGGGTATATCACTTCATTCATAACAAGAGACGTCCAGATCCTCACATAGCTGGCTCTCTTGTCACAGCCAATTGCACACTAAATACTGCCTTCTCAGAGAGGCCTCCCATGACGTACCGAGTTCATAGCACGAATGCCTGCCGACCTCACAGTGACACATGAAGGCTTTTATAACCCCTAATTATTAAAAAGATCATGCTACCCTCCTCACAAATGTCAAAATAAAAACTATACTAAAAAAAGCAAATACATAAAGTCAATAGTAATCATAAAATGCATCTGAAAAGTCTAATAAAGTTGCACTTTTGCCCATAAGGTCTCATTTAATATTTATTTTGAAATCTTAAATTATATCATTAAGTATTTTGGAACTCATAGCCTACCCATTTGGTAGTTCAGTTGGTCATTCCTCTGGAATTATGTTTTCATATTTACTTCTTGTCTTGCTTATTGCCTGTTTTTCCCAGTAGGCTACAAGCAGTAGGAGGACAGGGAGTTGGTGTGCCCGCTCAGTACTGCAGCCCCCTATAAATAGCATCATGCCAAGCAAGGAGTTGGGGTTCAGTAAATGTTTACTGAGTAAGTGGGTCAAATTCTCTTTTTGTCTCTATGTCCAATATGTTCTGATCTCCACCACCAAAATAAATCACGCTGTATGCACGGGCTGGTGGAACACTGTAGGGGTCTAGTGGTGGTAGGATCCACCAGGGTTAACTTCCACTAGAAGACATCATGCCTTCCTGGGAGTCCCCCAGACATCTGGAACCTTTCAATGGAAAATGAGTTACCCAGTGACCCAGAGAGATTCTCACTATAAAACCTTCTGGACGAGGATGACCTTGTCTGGGTCACAAGAGCCAGCTGGGCGAGGAAGAGCCTGGGGGCTAATCGGAAAGAGGCACTCATAAGCTGTCCCTTAGTAAGAGTCTAACCAGAGACCCCAAAGGGCTGATGGCGTCACTTCTCTCAGTCACGAGCCATAGCACAGCGCTTCATGCGTCCACAAGAGACTCTGCCTTGTGGGAAGAGTTCTCAAGGCTCCATTCAGTAGAAAAGAGAGCAAGGCTGGTGTTCCCTCTGCCTGATAAACCCCATCTCTGGCAGCATGCCACCCTGGTCCTTGGACAAAGAAAGAGAGGGGCCAGGATGCTGGCTTCCTAGGAAGCTTCATCAGCCAGATGACAATTGAAATTAGCATCAGAACACCTTGAGGAAAGGAAGGTATAAAGAGTTGAATCTCTGAATGGAAAATAGATTATTCACTGTCAGGCTGAACAATGGGACAAGACATAAATAGCAGACATGAGCTCTGCACTGGCAGCACTGCGGGGAGCCCGCGCTGCAGACTTGGTGCCAGGAACCAGAAGGCAGCACAGAGGATGCACGTGTGAGTGAGAGCCGAGGAGAGCAGTGCAAACACACCGGGCTTCTCCAGCCTCATCAGGGTTGCAGGCCCCACGGCTTTCCACCTTAGAATGGCACTGTCCGTTTGCATTGTCAACGTCGTTGAACATCCCGCGTTCATCATAATAGGGCTTCAGCGAAAAACCACCGAGATGCGCTCAAATGTTGCTCAAAAACTGATGTGTGTGCTCATTAGAAGGCCCTGATGATGGCCCAAAGTTCTCTGTGCAGAGCAGACAGCTGTTCAATATTGTGCCGTGGAAGAGAGCAAACAGCAGTGACCTCTTGGCATCTGAGGTACTCGAGGGCCTGAGTCAAGGACAGTTTCCTGTGCAAGGACATGAAAGCAAAACGCGGATTCTAAGGTCATATTTAAGTTAGATTTCTAGTGGTGTTACTTACAATTGTGTGTGTCAATCAGAAGGAAAGGGCTCAGGGCGAGAGGAGAGAGAAAGGAGAAACTGGAGGGAGAAGACCTGCGAGGTCAAGGCAGACTTGGCTGACCTCACTGCTCTGAGCTCTGGCTCCATCACTGGGTGTGCCAGGCTCGGCCTCTCTCCCTGGGGAGCCTTTGACAGTGTGTGACGACACAGTGGGAGCGCGTGAAGCTCGTCATACAGCGTGGCACTGATTCGATGACTAACAAATAGCAACTGTTAGTGTCAGAATGAGGGGACGATTCCATGATTCCATCAACATGTAAGTACTGTCGCCTCGATGGTCTTTACAACCTCAGAGGGAAGGGACAGCCAGGCAACCAGGCTCCTCTGAGTACCACTCAAAGCTCCTAAGACAACTCACACTAGATAATTAATGTTTGGTGTTTTTCCCCCCAAGCATTGCTCTTTCTTGGCAAGTCTGGCCCAGGTTGTGTGAATGGCTCTATGAAGACAGGCCTACAACCACATTGGCTTCCCAGTCAGGTGGGTTCAGGCCCAGTGAACCAGATGGGCTCTTTGGAGCAGTTTTCTCTGCTGTCTCATGCAGTTCTTTATTCCCTTGAATTTGAGTTGCCACTTAAAAACCAGAGGGCCATTTACTTGACTTGAGTTAACAGAGAGATCTGCTGTTAATGCTAGTGGTGGTTCACATTTTTTCCAAGCCCTTGCTATGTGACAGCTTCATTCATAAAAACCTTCTAAGATACATAACAACTATCATCCTCATATTACAGGAGCAAACAATCTTTCTCCTAGGATGGTTTTGAACTGCTGACCTTGTGGTTAGCAGCCCAACACCCAACTCACAGTACTATCAAGGCTCTTGGTGCTGAGGCAACAAACTCACTGCCAATAAGGGCACTTCTGACTCATAATGACCCAATATAAGGTTTCTGAGGCTGTAGCTCTAAATAGGAGCAGTAGATCTATATAGGAGCAGACTGTCTTATTATCCTTCTGTGGAGAGGCTGGTGGATTTGAGCAGCCAACCTTCCAGGTAGCAACACAAAGCTGAACTCACTGTAGTCCCAGGGATCATGTAATTGAGGCACAAAGTCTCAAACTGAAGGCAGAGCTCCAACCCTGAAGGGCTGGCTTGGAGGTGCAGGGGGGGATGTGTTCACAGTGGCTGGGCGTGGCCCAGAAGAACTAGTTTCACATTACCTTGGTGAAGGTCAGACAGTCCTTGTCTTGGTCCTTGTCCTTGATCTCAAAATCGTAAAGTGCTTTGCCCTGGGGCGGGGCCTGCGGCAAGGGTCGGAGGCACTGGATGTAGCTGGCAGGGAGGAAGCCGTGACTGCCATTGAGCTCCCCGTGGTACCAGTTCTCGTCCACCTTGCGGCGCAGCATGATGATGTCACCCTTGTTAAACTTGAGGTCGCCGGGTTCTTTCCCCTCGTAGTTGTAGAGGGCCTTTCCATAGGGAAGCTGGGAAATATTCTGAAAGCAAAAGGACACGCCTGGTTACTAGCATGACCCTTCCCCCTGCCTGCCCGAGGTGGGATTTGCTCTGAGGAGCATAGCGCTCCCAATGGGGGGCTCAGTTGCTGGAAGCCCCTGGGTGATGTGAACAGTTAACTCATTCTGATGTTAACAAAAAAGTCTGGATCCCCCAGAGACACCCCAGAAGAAAGGCCTGGCAGCCTATAGCTGAGAAGTCGGTCCCTGAAAGCCCTCCTCAGACACGCAGGTGGCAGCTGTGAGGCAGATTGGACTCAGAGCCACTGGCGAGGGTTTGTGCTGGGGCTGTGGGTGTGTACAGAGCACCCTGGCAGTAGAGAACATTTAAGGAATAGACACCCTGACCCAGGAATCTATAAGCTCCACAGCTCAGCAGAGATAAAAGGTTCTGCGTAACTTGGACAATCATCTACCCACAAATGGCACATGGTAGCCTAAACACCCTTCTCAGCCTTTCACATAGAGACTAACTCCCTCTATGTCTAAGGAGAGCTAAGAGCAGCTCCGTTGACCCATGACGGAACTGAGACACAAAGACAAACAACGTGCTCAAATCCCTCACCCAGAAGTGGTAGAGCAATGTGGTCGATTGGATCCCCTCCCGACCCCCCTGCCCCCCACAAAGGTTTGTTGCAGTCCTAACCCTTGTAGGTGATCCTACTTGGACAGGAGGGTTTTCTTTGGTTGGGCTAATGAGGACTTAGGAGAGTAGGTTGGTCTTAAGCTCAATTCCTCCTGAGTGATGTCTTAGAGAAAGAGAACGCACTCACGGAAAGTAAGATCCACGAGGCAAGTCTGATTGCGCGTCACCACAGAGGCAGATGCCCTCTCCACGCCCAGGGATGTCAGGCATGGCCAGCAGCCACTAGACGTTGAATGTGGCACAGCAAGACTTTCCCTCCGAATTCTCCCCTGAACTCAGACTTCTAGAAGCCCGAACTGCTAGAAAATGAATCTCTGTGCTTTAGAGCCGCCTACCCCGTGCTACTTGGTTAGGGCAGCGCTGTGGAAACTGAGCCAGGAAGAATCCAAGTCCAGGTGGCCTGGCTCTGGAATGTTGTGACCCACTACCCTCTGTTGGGTTAACTTCCACTGGATGGTGTTTCTCAGTGACTTTAGCTCAGAAGCCAGGAGAATTTCCAACAACACACGTGGTCCTCCCTTCACCAATGACACCCTCAACACAGGCTGCAGAGTTCTGGTGGCGAGAGACTGCCCTTGGTTTCCAGGTGCTTATTCTACCCTGTCCAGTGGCCACATTTACGATGCCCAGCGACGAGATGACATCTTGACCATGGAATGTGGTGCCGTCAAAGGTCTCTCGAAACATCCCTCCCAGGACCTCGGTCCCCAGTACCCTAAACATTTTTATAAGATTGGTGCAGAGCCTACATCCATGACGCGTGACATCTTTTGGTTCAGAACTTCAATTCAAGCGCATAAAATGCTGTCCTTTCAACGTCATGGGATGCTCCTCTCAGGGCCCCCATGTCCGTCAGCCCATCCAAAAACGATCTGCTCATTTTGGCCCCAATAGATGACTGGCCCTGGAACCCAGCCGAGTTCTGGGCAAGCTGCTGCTGCTCAGCAAGAAGGAGTCCATTGAACAGCTCTGCCACGGACCACTCTGAATCTTGACTTGAGGTTCGCACCTGCCTCCTGGGCTGTTTCATAAAGACCAAGGTCTACAGGGATTTCTCTTCAGTTTCCATGTGGGTGGCCCACAGCTACTTAGCTGAGTAAGCACTGCCAAAAGCCAATTCTACACCAGAGAAAGCCAAACACAAGAACCTGATCCATTGTCCTGGTGTCCATACTCAACAATTTCCCAGCAGAAGCCACATTTCTCTCACCAGGGCTGCCTACGCCAAAGATTGCTTTAGTATTTGAATCAATCGATGGAAGCACAAAAGCCTGAAGCACTAATATATCGAAAAAACCCTTTGTAGAAGGCTTAATAACATGTTGGCAACTCATTCGCTCTACATTTATGTTTCAGCAACGTCAAACGAGAGCAGTTAAGAGAGAACCTGCTGGCAAATTGACAAACAGCCGCCACGAACCAATAAATAGCAACACCAGAGGATTTTCACTGCGGAACTCAATGAGGGGGAAAAAATCCATTTGCTTCCAATCACACCCATCCTGGATAGCTTTGTACTGTAAGTACAATACATTGTAATAAACTGCAATTTTAGAGAGCTAAGGAAAATGGACACTTTGTACTACAAGGACTAGGATCAGACAAGAATGGGGCTCTTGGTTGTGTGTCCCCAGAAGTACCCCATCTCCACGCAAGAGATGGTCAGCCCCTAAGCAAGGACATTTTGCTTCTTCTCCCAAGGGGACAGACACTCAGGCACTTTTAATTGCCATGACTGGGTGCTATGGTTAGCTAAAGAGGAAGGTCTGAGGACACTGCTAACCATCCTGAAATCTCTCTGTGGTTCCAACTTCATTTCAATCTAACAGTTTGCTGGAATCTCTGTCTGGAGGTCTCACAAGCTCACTGATGCCATGGTCTGCCCCTCAACCTGGATCCCTCATGCTGGGAACGGACGCACTACCAGCATGTGAAGCAAGGACCCAAATGCACACCCCGAGTTGCACACATCCTGTTCCTTCCACATCAGAGATCTAACCAATAGGCCCCTGTCTATACTTCCATTGCCATGGCCTTTATCTGCCAAACACTCTGGCTTAAACAGACCCAAACCTCTTCTACTGAATGTCCAGATTCCATCAGCCCACGCTGAGGCTACGTCCCAAAACAGAGCCAACACTCCCATGCGCTGTACTGCTTATACATTCCAAGGCCCTCAATGAGAGATTCAAGATCTTCAGCTTGGCAGTCAAGGCTCCTGCAGGCTGGCCTCACTACAGCTTTCTAATCAGACCCTTAGCATACTTCCCCACTCCTCCCGCCTTGGCGGAGGTGGGCAGCACCCTATTTCACAAAGAGGCTGCACTTGTGGACTCTCTGAGCTGTTGCCCACAAGGTTTCCATCACAGATTGAGCTCCAATCCTGCCTGCTCTTCTCTCCTCTCTCCCTCCCTCCCCACACTGTGCTCCTGAAACGTTTCAGGAGCATCCCGAGCCTAGCGCTCAGCCCACTGAACTGAACCCCAAACCAAACTCACTGCCATTGAGCAGATGCCAATTCACAGTGACCCTATAGGACAGGGTAGAACTGCCCCTGTGAGTTTCTTAGGCTATAACTTTCTAGGGGAGGAGAAAGCCCCATCTTTCTCCCAAGGAGTGGCTGATGGTTTCAAAATGCTGGCCTAGTGGATCGCAGCCCAATGAGTAACCACTATGCCACCAGGGCCCACTGTATTCGTTCCCTCTAAAAACAAAGCTCTCAGAACCAGGATTCCAGAGCCCAGAAGACCCGGCAGTCCTGGCACATAATAAGTGCTCTTTCGATGCCCATTAGAAATAAACAAAGGCTATTCCTGAGACAGGAACAGGACAGGGAGGGGAAGTCAGGAAGCTGGAAAAGAAAGACAAGGCTGGTTGAAACAACCGTCTGCACACGAATGACCTCCCCAGAGCCCACACGGAGCCGGTTAAGTAGCACAGAGAAGCACTGCGCAGTTCTTTTAGCACGGAAGCCGGGCATGGAGACGGGGCCAAGCACCTTCTAGAGAAGCGCAAGCAGGAGCAGTATGTGGAGGATACTCAACCCAGAGCCACCTTTCTGGACAGACCCCCTGGGGCCCACGGTCAGAGCTGATTAGCTGCGATGTAAGGCTTAGATCCCTCAACAACGACCTGGGCTGGCTCCATTTACAGTGTGTTCAGGTGGTCCTAGAATGATAGTGTTAGTCTACGGGCAAAGAGGAGGTTAAGAGGTGAGAGAAAGACATCAAAGAAGAAAGGGAGAAAGAGGCCTATTGCTCTAATCCCTTTTCCTCAAACTGCCTAGGAGTCAGCATCTTATAGCACAAGAACCCAGAGAAGTAACAAACCGTTTTAATTAAGATGCGGGACACATTTCCGAGGGCAAGAAAAAATTCAGGGGGTTGATGCAGCAGAAGCGGTGCTCACTGTTAGGAAATGCTAAGTAATGGTGACACGTAGCACCTTCCCAGAATCTTTCATCTTCAAAGTCCTTTCTAAGTATGAACTAATTAGCCCATGAAAGAGGCCTAGAGGTAGGCAGAGACTGTTACGATGAGGGGAGACTTCTGCAAATTTCACAGCAGCAAACAAGGGGCTTGCTGGAAGCCAGCTCCTTCACATCCAAGTGCAAGCAAACCTTGCAGGCTTCCTTTCTGACTGCAGATGTTGGAGCGCTCCCCTTTCTCAGATGGCCATTTCCCTTCGGAGGGATGGTACCCAAACATTGCCACAAAGCAATGGGCTCAAGCCATTAAGTAAAAGAAATGAAAGGAGAAGGGGGAATCCATCTGGGATGCCTACAGGATAATTAACACCAGCCGTCACCACAAGGCATTAATAATAATTAAAACTTATAATGTCAATTTCATGGCCCATTACTCAGATGTATCACACAAATCTTACTCTGGGCTTAATGTCCTGCCCCGTGGAGAGATGGGTGCTCACACATGCACAGTGGGCTCTTTCCATCTTCCACTGGGAGGAGACAAGGCAGTGGGCTTTGACAAATGCGCAGCTGTACGCCACTGTAGGCAGAGTCTTAAATCACCCTGGCAGGGCGGGCAGTGAGGGCAGGCACCATGGCTGGCATGAGCTGCCGTGGGGCTCCAGCGGAGGGAGAGGCCCAGTGCCTAGGTAGAGTGGTGAGTGACTTGGCTCCAGGTCTCCCATCATTGGAGCTTTGATGAAGGTGGCACACACACACACACACACTGCCTTCACGTCAAGTCTGATTCATGGCTGTCATCTCTAGGGAAGCAGATCTCTAGGCCTCCTTTCAGGGAGCCAGTGGATGGGTTTGAGCCACTGCGGTTAGAAGCTTGAAGGGAAAACTTTGGAGTTACCAAGAAGACCCAAGCTCCCCGGCATCGAGTCAGTTCTGACCCAGGTGACCCGGTTTGTGATGAGCTGTTACTTGTCCCCCAGTAGCTCTCTCTCCCTTTCCTCCAGCGAGAAGACTCCAAGTGTCAACGGAGGGGAAGGCCAGCCCCCGAAAGACTCCTTGTTCCAGCCGGACTCCCTATTTAGACACAGCCGTGTTAAAGTTCCCATACAAGATAAAAGCAAAAGTGATATGTTTTGAATTCAGGGCTTTGATTTATCATGGGATTTAAAAAGAAATTCTACTTCCTTTTTTTTCTTTCCACAGATGGAAGGGGCACACGTGAGGGTGGTGGTGAACTGGCTCTTTTCCATACAAAGATTGTGCCTGGAGGATTCAGAAGGGAGGAACCGGGGTTGCTGGAACACTTTGTGAAAATGAACCTTCAAAACACAGGAGGAGGAAGAGGAAAGTTTTTTTTTTAAGTTGGTTTTTAAAAAAAGAGATTTTCTACTCCCATAAAATTTTACAGTCTTAGAAACCCATGGGGGCAGTTCTACTTCATTTGATAGGGTCACTGTGAGTCAGAATAGCGACTTGATGGCTGCAATTTGATTTGTGGTGATGTAGTGGTTACATGCTGGGCTGATAACCACAAGGTCAGCAGTTCAAAACCACCAACTGCTCCTCAGGAGAAAGATGAGGTTTTCTACTTCCATAAAGGGTTACAGCCTCAGAAACCACAGGGGCAGTTCTAGTGTGGCCTAGAGGGTCACTATGTGTGCGTCAAAGCTGACTGCAGGGCAGTGTGGTTTTATACTCTAGAAAGAACGTAATCTTACGTTGTGTGAGCTGATGCTGTATTTTTTCATTCTTGCTGCTTAGCTGGGGTTGTGACTAGTTCATAGAACATGAGATTTAGTTTTTTAGACTAACAACATTCCTCAGGCCCAAGCCTTTATTTTAGAAATGCTGGCGACATTCATCATTTTCATTTCAAAACAATGCTCATGAGCATGAACACTCTAGATGTGGAATACGTGGAAATGGCATGCTATTTTGACATTGCTTTGTCTTGACTCATATGTTCAACCAGCGCGTCCCCATCTTCCAGTACACGAATTGGGACTGTGATGAAGCTGTCACCATATCACATTCTAACCCAGAAGTCCCCGGATTTCAGTTTCAAGGCTGCGTTCCAAGTCCCTTCTTCTCCTTTCCTCATTAAAGGCCATCCACAGGATCCCAGGTCTTATTTCTTCCCCTCTGTTACTCTGATCGCTTTTCCATTCCCCATATGTGTGTGCTCATTCTTAGGCAACACCTGCACTCGGCCAGACACTGTACTAGATTCTAGACGGTAGAAGTGAATGAGACACAAAGATGGGGAGAGAGGGGTTTGCATGTCTCTGAGAAGGTGATTACATTTCTGTGGGTGGGTAAGCTGGTGGAGTAACCTCAAATTGGGGAAAAAATGCTTAATAATACTTATATAGAACCCAAGGGGAGAATGTGCCCACATTTGGACACTTCTCACTTAGTTTCTATCCTGCCCTTGGTGACCCAGGCCATGTGCTATAGAGTCCTGGGACTTTACGTTCTGTTCTTTCAAGGCACAGAAAAGCTTACCTAGGTCACACCAGGATTAGACGTGGAAACTCCACTAAGCAACATGAGCTTTACTTCAAACGCACCTGTAGCAGATTTAAGGACCCAACATCCTCTCTTGGACTTAAGGCTGAAATGCTCTAGAGTGAGAAGAAGCAGGTGACTGCTATCCTAGGGTTATGGAATTGGTGGTCACTGGACTTTGGTTGGGATCTCTTTCTTTGAGGGTGCCTAATGAATGGTGGCTCAGATCTGCCATATATTTACTATTTTAATGCTCTCTTTGCTTTCTTATGAATGTATTGGTCTAGTAGGCATGGTTCTGTTTACTAGAATGAGTGTTATTGAAAGTTTTACCCTATCACCAACCCCCATTGTTCATGTAAATAAAGTCCAGTCACTCAACTGTTTAATCTGTACAAGTCAAAAGTTGACCTACACATGTATAATTTCCTTTTCTCAATTATGTTTTCAATTATATACTACTGGCTAAATTATTGACACTGTCAATAGAATTACCTTCTGTCCCAGGATAATCAAGATCGGAGGAAGGCTTATCAACAACTTGAGATACACAGAAGACACAACCTCACCTGCTGAACGTGAGGAGGACTTGAAGCACTTGCTGGTGAAGATCAAGCATGGTGCCTTCAGTATGGATTATGATTTCATGTAAAGAAGACTAAAATCCATCCTCACAACTGGACCAATAAGTAACATCATGATCAATGGAGAAAAGTTTGAGGTTGTCAAGAATTTTGTCTGGCTTGGATCCACAATCAATGCTCATGGAAGCAGCCCCCAATAAAATGATTTAAAATAAACTAAAATACCAGCTCAAAAAATAAGACTAAAATGATAATTAGTGAAGGGTGGTCTTGAATCACCTGCTGACTCACAGACTTTGCAAGGTTATTGGGATTAGAAACATCTCAGAAGGCCTTTCCCCACGAGGTTCTCAGTATTGGCCTTGGTTTCTGCCTGGTTGGGAATTCCATACAAAAACCTTTCTTGTGGCAGATCCACTGTCTTTTTTGGATGCTGCCAATGCCAGGAAATGGACTTGTATGAACAAATAAAGTAGGTTTGTTTGTTTTGTCTCTTTGCTGAACACCTTGCATTAAAAATAAAAAATAAAGATTGCTCTGTCTGAAAAAACAAAAGCAAACAAACAACAACAACAACAACAACAAAAGAGATCAAAGGCACATTGCATTAGGTAAATCTGACCTCTTTAGAGTACTGAAGTGCAAGGATGTGACTTTGAGGACTAGGATGAGCTTGACCCACGCCATGGTATTATTCTCCATTGCATCACACGCATGTAAAAGCTGGACATTAAGTAAGGAAGATTAAAGAATAATGAATGCATATGAATTGTGATGCTGGAGAAGAATATTGAAGGTACCATGCAGTGTTGAAAGGAAAAATCTATCTGTCTTGGAACAAGTACAACCACAGTGCTCCTCAGAGGCAAAGGTGTCAAAGATATCTTACATAGTACGGACGTATTGTCAGGAGAGACCATCCCTGGAAAAGGACAGCATGCTTGTTAAAGTGGAGGGGCAGCAAAAAAGAGGAGGACCCTCAACAAGATGGATTGACACCGTGCTACAATGAGGGGGCCAGGCATAGGAACAATTGCAAAGGTGGTGCAGGACCATGGAGTGTTTTGTTCAGGTGTGCATAGGGTTGATATGGGTTGGAACTGACTCTAACAACAACCACCACCATCAGGGGGATGATTGATAATGTTATCTATCCTAAAATTAAAATGATGTCTCTAAAGTGAGCCAGATATAGATATAAATCATAAATATATGTGAATGAATTTTGGGCTCACACTTACTTTTAGTCCCAATATAAGAACAGTTAGTTATTATAACACGGCCCTGCTAGATGCACACTGTCATGAAGAGAGTACTGAAGATACGGGTGTATCTTCATCCCACTGTGATGAAGAAACTAGATGGTGCCCAGCTGTCAGAAAGAATAACCCCTGGATCTTAAAGGCTTGTCTCCAAGCAAGCAGTCATTTAAGTGAAGTGGTAACTAAGTCCACATGGAAGAAGCACACCAGCCTGTGTGATTCAAGGATTGTAAGTAATAAAACCCAAGTCTGAAGGACGGGGCCACATCGGAGCTTAAATTCTGAACCCAGTTTGCACAAGGCCATGGATGGCAGTTTGCTTGTTGCTGTGTTGGATGCCAGTAGAGGCCCAAAATCCATTTGTGGCATCCCCACATGAATTAATTAAGCCTTCAGTTAATCCCCTCTAATTATAGTCTAAGGATATGAATAGCCTTGCTATCAGACAGAAAGCACTATAAGGTTGATTATGGCTGATGTAGCTAGGTTAAAATACAACAACTTATCATTTAATATTCTTTTTGCCAATTTTAGAGCTGTTTCCATTTTTAATATTTTCTACTTTCTTTAAGGTTGAGTATTTTCTCTATTTTGTTTTGCCACTGCTATTGGGTTCACTGTGTGTGTGTGTGTGTGTGTGTGTGTGTGTGTGTGTTATGTATGATTTCCTGTATATCAAATCCAGGATAGGATAATCTCTAAATATAGTCAGTAACGGGGCTAATAATTACCTAGGGATATGGCAATGGGAGGCGAGGGGGAAGTGGGGAGCTAACAACAATGAGAAGGAAATATTCTGAAATTAATTGTAGCAATGATGGTACAACTCCTCTTAATGAATGAATGATTACATTGTATGATATGTGGCTTATATGTGCCGATGTAACTATTAAAATAAAAGAATAAAGAAGAAGGAGAAGAATGCATAACGTGTTTCTCTAAACACAGACAGGACGAGGGCACCGTAGCTACAGCGGCGGGCTACCCCGTGAAGGCTGGTAGGAACTGCCGACCCCAGAGAGGTTCACGCTTCAGCATGATCAGGGGAGATCTCAAAGCGGCTTTTCTTCTTCTGTTTTTTGCATTTAGTTTTTGTGTTTGGACTTTTCCCAGACTTTGTCAAAGGCCTTCCTCTCATGTCTGGCTCAGTAATCTTGATGCTTCCAGCAGCATGTTACTGGACGGCGAGTGAGCCAGATTCTGAACTGGTCTGAGGGGTGGGCTTAAGGAAAGCTAGATTTCGTCTTGGAGACATCTGGTGACATAGGGCTGGACAGAGTCATTTGTATGGAGGGCATACAACACTTTGGATTCCTTCAAATGAAAGGTGCTCTACAGAAAGCGATGCTGCCCTTGTGCCCTAGAAGGAGCACAGAACTTCCAACTTCTTCTCACATCAGCCTGTACCGCTTTACAGTAAAACCATCATGACACAAATAAGAAGTCTTTTTCCAAAACAACACTTCCTCTTCCTCAAAGGTCCAGACTTAAAAACAAAACTTGATTCACCCGTCCCCCGAGAAGAAGCCAACTGCTAAGCCACGCACAGATGCTGCCCTGGAGAGAAGGGCGACCCAAAGATGCTCATTTGGAGTGAAGAAGGCAAGACTCAAATTAAGCTCTTCTAGAAGTAGACCGAACGGCCACTCTTAAAAAGAAACCCAAAAAGAAGTGCACCAGACTAGGAAATAGCTCAGCCGGGGAGCTTGTTTGTATTATTAATTTTTAAATTTGGTTAAGATTAATACAAACACTGATAACGAAGACAATTCTGTTGGAAACCAGGCACCCCTCTTGCACACATGTGCACACACACAGACATACCACGGGCTGGACTCTGGCTCAGCATTTGCTCTGACGAGGCTCGCAGGTAGTTCATGTGCTCCCACGCAATGAAAACGTCCTTCCCTTAGGGTGATCAGACCACGATTCTCCGCCCTGCCCTTCAGGGGCAGACACACAGTGCCTGCTGGATGGCAGGGGCAATATCGGCTGCTGCAGGCCATGCTAGGAGGCCACTTCTTCCTCCTACCTGGGATGAAGAGGAAGAAGGCTCCAGGGCTATACCAACCAAGTGTAGAAGCCTCCACACTTGCCCTGGGTTCTGACTCAGACTGCAGCATGGGAGCCGGGGAATCTATCCAGTGCCCAGGGGCTCTTTCTCCTTCCGTCCAGAGTCACCGTCATAGAGAAGCACAGGGGCAATTCTGTTCGGTCCCACGGGGTCGCTGTGAGTCAGTATCGACTCACTGGCGGTGAAAGGCTCCAGGCTAGAGTCGGGCTGGGGGCTAGGATGGATCATGCCATGTTCAGCATTTAGGTTCTCCTCTTCATCGTGGTGAAATACATCAGGACATATCAGAACACACTCATCAATTTAGCCATTGTACGCAATTCATCTTCATCACGCTGTACAACCAGCCATTCCCAAATGATTTCCATCCCCTTCACAGACACCCAGTTCCCCGGAGCCATGACTCGGACCTTCCTAATCAAACTTCCTCGGAGCGAGCTCCATACTGCACGGAACTCCGCGAGGGCTCTGGCCCCTGGGGACCCCTAACCCATGTGAGGTCCCAACTTCTTCCTCTCCTCCTCCTCCTCCTGAAAGAGGAGAAAACGTGCAGGGAGACAACACCAAG
>NW_022111368.1:14439949-14457215 GCF_000313985.2 Echinops telfairi
CACCTATGATCATTTGTTTGCAGACGGCCTATGTCCACTTTTGAGTTACAAGAGCAGACCTGAAAAGCTGGTGCTGGGATCGAGCAGGCAGCAGAGCCAAAGCTATGTCCCACCGCGTCCTTTAGAGAAAACTCTTGCTGAGCGCTGGTATAGATTGACAAGGTTAATCATGGCCCAACGTCAGATGTGTTCACAGTTTCCCCCTCCATTCTAGGAACAGGGTGGGCCAGCGTGGGGGGAGGCAGCAGGGACCATCTGTGTAAATTTAGTGTGTGCCCCATTTAAGAGCACACTGCTGGCATCAAAGCAGTGGGTTGGGAATCGGAGACAGCCCTGGCTCTGCGATGGCCTTGACATGTGGTTTGTGACAAAGTACCTTAGTTCTCAGAGGCTTAGATCACCCATAAACTGGAGATAATCAAATCTGCCCTTCCATATTTCCTAGTAATGTCAAGAGGATAAAATTGATGGTATGTAAAGAGCTTTTCATTTCTTAATGAAGAAGGTGCTATAAAAATGATGATCACAGACTGTTTGCTGAGGCAACAAATGTCCCAGGAACCTCAATGCCGCTGCTAGAAAAGGCAGACTTCTCTAAGCATAGAAATGGCCAATAATGACCTAGTCACTCTGCTCTGGCAGTCCATGCAAGGTAAATGAGGGTCAGAAATATGCCTTTCTGGTTTGCCACTGTGTTTTGAGCACCTACACAGCGCTTGGTACATATTGGCTCAATAACTATGGTGAATGGATGTAAAGTCAGCAAAACGTCTAGAGCTAGTTGAGGAGATTAGCAAAGTTGCAAGATAGATACAGTTCAATGAACAAAAACTGGCTGGTTTTCTACACACCCGGCAGGGTGGGGGTGGGGGAAGAAAATCTGAAAGGGAAATAATTCACTTCACAACAGCATCTAAGAGAAAAAAATACCTCAGGGTAAATCTAACCAGGAACTACAAAATGAAAAGTATAAAACATTGCTGAAAAGGATTGAAGAACTCTTTAATACATGTAACAATACTCCACATTCATGGATTGGAAGATTTAATGATATTAAGATGTCAATACCATCCAAAGAAATCTATAGATTTAATGCAATTCTGGAAAAAAAAAAATCACAGAAGCATAAAAACCAATCCTCAACATTATATGGAATGGCAAGAGGCCCCAAATAGCCAAATCAATGCTGAAAGACAAGAACAAAATAGAAGCATTCACATTTCCTGATTTAAAACATACCACACAGCTACAGTAATCAGAACAGCTGGTGCTGATCTCACCATCTACACATAGACCAATGGAATAGAACTGAGAGTCCGGAAATAAACCCACACCCCTATGGTCAACAGAGTTTTGACAAAGGTGCCAAGTCCATTTGATGGGGAATATTAAGAGTCTCAACAAATGGTGGTAGGGAAACTGGATTGCCACATGCAGAAAAAAAATGTAACATAATCCAGGCATCAAGGACTGAAAATGTACTCCCTCCAGGCATAACATTTTAGAAGGACAAACAGGGGTAACACCGTCGTGCCTAGCTGTCCACAATGACTTCCTTCAAAAGATGTGGTTCCATAACGTGGAAGCTTGGGGTCCTGGTCTCACAGGATCCTTCTGTTCCTTAACCTGGGAATGTGTCTAATGCTTCTGTTTGACCTCCTATCTCTCTCTTCACCAACTGCTCGTTACTCACCCGAAGCAACAGAGTCAGAAAAAGAAGGAGAATGTGGAATGTGTAGCTAATTGGCTCTATGAGACCAGGAGAAAATGGTCTCTGATCCTGATCAAAAGGTGGAAATGATCAAAAAGTGGAAATGCAGATCCGAAGTGGGCAATGCAGGTCCTGATCAAAGGGAGAAACGCAGGTCAGAAAGCCAAATTCTCATGGACTCTAGCCTTTGTAGAGCCATGGAGGGTAAATGGACCCCAGAAAGTCCGGCCTGAGATCAGCATCAAACTGTAGCGGGGCAGTGAGGTTCTATTCATCGGGGAAGACCAGCTCCTTCCAGGCTGCCTGAGAACAGTCGCACAACCCAATGTCCCCCACGTCGCTACATTGTTCGTGTAAAAATCATTGAATTCGGGTTGGTTTTACTCTGTGGATTCTACCACAGCAAAATAAATAAAAAATTAGGGGGAAAAGTAAGGAAAGTCAACACTACACTGATTTCTTGTCACTCATGATACAACCATCATGGAGCTGGTTTCTTGTTCATGCATGAAACCATCCTTCACTCTCCTGTCTCAGGTTTCTGTGTCCTGTTGCCTGGAGTTCAAGAGATACTTCCTTTTTTTCAAAGGGAACCTTAAAAAAAAAAAAGCATCAACCAATTCTTAATGAACACCTCCTCACCCCCTCTATGCTGCAGACTACTCCACACTTTACACATGCTAACCCATTCAGTCTTTACAACAACCGACATGGTGGTCTTAATGCCATCAACGACCGAGAGACAGGAAACTGAGGGACACTGAAGCGGAGTTACTGGGCCAGAGTCAGTGAAGTGTAGGGCAGAGACAGGACCTGAAACCAGGCAGCCCGAATTCCGGACCCATGTACCAACCCTGAAAATAACAACGTGGTCATTCATTTAGCAACTCTTCCATGCCCCAACTGAAGATCATTCAATTATTGTTCACAAGAACTCTGTGCTGTAGGAATTATTATTGATATTTTACGAGCCAGAACATGTAAGGGCAGCACATAAGGAAGGGGTCAGTCGATTCACAGAGCTAGTATGAGAGGAAGCTGGCTTCAAGTCCACGGCCATAGCAGTTTGAAGTGTATATTCTTCCCCTCCGCCCTGACCCTCTGCCCTCACAAAATTGGGGGGGAGGGGATATATAATGGAGCTCACGAGGAGTTTGATGTAAAGGAAAAGGCAAGATGTCAATTGTTTATTTGTTAGACAAAAGACAGGCCCAACATCCGTGCTGACCTTTACCCAATTCAGAGAGAATGGCTTTTTTCCCCACTCTCAGGGATGATAATTCTCGATTACGAAGAAACATTTGTGCACAGGTAATGACAACACTGAGCATGCCTGGTATAGAATCATCTCTTTTACACTGAGAAGGCGGGTATCTGTCCAGTGGCCACTGACCTCATCAGGCTCCTGGCCATCACTCTGAAGCCAAGTGATCATGGGAATTCTAGGTGCAGTCCACACAACCCCCTCCACGCCAGGGTCTTTCCAGGCCTGAACCAACTAGTTGCCAGGTTGTCCTCTCCCTGATGGCCTACCCTACCTCCTGTAAGAAGTGCGTCCATGAGACCCACCTGTGATGGATGGCTGCTGGTCAAAGGCTACCCGCCTCCCTGTGGACTGGGCTCTGCAAGTGCCTCTCAAGGCTGAGAGGTCAGGGAAATAAACAAGAGGCTTCCTATCACCAGTCCTTTATCAGGAGGGGAATTAGGGACACATGATTTTTCTCTAGGTTCTTATGTCAACCCAAATTAACCACCACAGGTCTTTAAATTATCCCCGCATCCCCACCATCCTCACATCATCATTTTGATGCTAAAAATAACTCAAGAAGATAAGTGAAAATAAAATATCTAATCATTAACCTAACCAGGGAAATAAAAGACTTATGCTATGACAATCATATAATACTACTACAAGAGATCTACAAAAATAAAAAGGCTCCTGGATTGGAAGAATTAAATTCCTGGAAAAGATTATGGAGCTGAATCTGTTGTGAAAAATATGCTAACAAACATACCAACAAATGCACTCATAGAAGAGATGAAGTCGGCATATGAGACCTCATAAAATTAAAAGGTATATTCATCAAAGGACTTTATTAAAAGAATAAATAGGCAATCTACTGAGTAGGAGAAAAAACCTTCAGAAATGACTTATCTGATAAGGATCTAATTTCTAAAATCTACAGAAACTTGCAACAATTCAGTAATAAACAAACCAGTCATAAAATAGGCAAAAGAGATGAAGAGAATCTTTACCAAACCAAGCATCCAAACAGGTAACAAACATGGAAGAAAAAAAAGATGTATCCAGTCATTAGCCTTTAGAGAGATACAAGTCAAAACTACAATGAGATAGATACCATACTACCCTGGCTAAAATGACACTGATTAATAACAAACAAACAAAATAGATAACAGCAAACGTAAGGTTATTGGAACCTGCGTTAGTCTGGGTACACTAGAGAAACAAATCCACAGAAACTCATATAAGAGAGAGTTTTATATAAAGGGTGAGTGCATATCAAGAAAACATCCCAACCCAGTGCTGCCCAAGCCCACAAGTCCAACATTAACCTATTAACTCAAATGTCCAATACCAATCCACAAAGTCCTCCTCCATCTCACAAAACAGACGCAAAGATACTGACTGTAGGAGGAAAGCCGAGTCAGTGAATGTATAAGCATCTCGGCGCTGGCAGGGGTCTCCACACGGCTGCTCCAGCACCCAGGGCTGCATGCGGGTAGGTCCATGTGGCTTCTCCTTGGGGGTGTCTTGTAGGAAGTGAGCCTGAAGCAGGGAACTGGCTAAGGCAGCCGCACCCTGGTCGACCATCACAAAGCAAGAGACCCGAGAACTAAAAAGGCGAGGATCACCAAGCCATTTATCCCTCCAACCTTCAATTAATCCCACATGTGCTTATTGGCCAGGTCGGCGAAATAAACTTTAACTATATCAGAAGCCTTATCAGCAGCTGTGGGGCTGTAAAATGAAACAACCACTATGGAAACCAGTATGGTGTGTTCTCAAAAAACTAGTTACTAGAGACTACCTTATGATCCTGCAATTCCACTCCTAGGTGTGTAAACACTCAACATCTAAAAACAACGACACAGACAGACATATCCACAGCTATGTTCATTATCGCTCTGCAACCACAACAAATGAATGGAGACAAAGTGCCCATCAATGGATGAAAGGATAAACAATGGAGGTAAATACATACAGTGGAATAATACTATGTGCAGTGATGCATCACAGAAGTAGATTATACCATGCATGGACCTGGAAGGCATAATGCTAAGTGAATTAAACCATGCATTTAAGGACAAGTATTGCCTGATTCCATTTTCATTAGAAGACAAGGAGAGATAAATATAGAGAGACTAATGTTCATTGGTGGTCCCCATGGAGGGGGATGGTAATGCTTTCGACCACAGAGACCAGTTACATTTAGTGAGGGGGAAACTGGCATCACATGTAGATACAGTGAGTACAGTGCAAACACATTAAAAATGAGTACTTCTTAGAACATATCAATGGGTATCGGCAAGCTGATACACAGTTACACAGAGGTGAGAGCATGTCGAAGTACTTATCATCAAATCAAACCAAAACTACACCCATTGCCATCAAGTGGATTCTGACTCATAGTGACCCTACAGAACAGAGAAAAACTGCTCCATAGAGTTCCCAAGGCGGTAATCCATGTGTATTTTAAAAGAAGATCACTATGAACCAGAATCCACTTGATGGTAACGGATGGAAAAGAAGGCATTTGTTATCATCCATGTGAATAACTACATTTCCCAGGCATCTGGATCCAAGGGCAAAGAACGGAGACTTACTTCCAGACAGGGTGCTAAGCCCTCAAGGGCTTTTGAGAGTAGCAGTGCAGTTGTGTGTCGGAGAGTCTGACCCTGGCAACAGATTGAAGTTCAAATCCCGTCTCTGCTGCATAATGGTTTCTTTGTGCCTCGGTTTCCTCATCTGTATAATGGGCATAATAGGCTACCTATCTCTCTTACAGGACCCCTGGTGGCACAGGGAGTTACACCGTAGGCTTCTAACCATGAGGTCAGAAATTCTAATCCACCAAACACTCCAATGGAGACTCCTGCGGTTTTATGCTCCTGAAAAGATTTGCAGCCTCAGCAACCCACTGAGGCGGTTCTGCTGAGCCCTATCAAATGGATGGGGAACACCCAGCCCGAGGGCCTTCTCAGGCCAATGAACTCACCAATGCCAGTTCATATCTCTCCGTTGCTTACAGTAGTGCTTGGCACGCACACGGTAAACACAATTCTATGGTTTCCTTTTAGCAGATCAATTCTCTGTCAATCGCCTCGTCACCATCAACAACGATGTGTGTACACGTTTACTGAGGTGGGCCTCCTCACACTGACATGTACCCGACATCTCCATGTGCAAGTTCTGTTTTAAAAAGAGGGAGATGGCCTGAGCGAAATAAACTCGAGCATGAAGATAATGCAGCTGATAAATAGGCCCAGTCGGTTATAAAGAGAAAAGTCCTTTCGTTGCCAGAATGATAGATTTCTGAGAAGGAGCATTTGAAAGCCCAGCAGAGCTTGGCGAATTCTTTCTGTGGTGTTTATAAATGTGGCAGTGGTCACGTGAGAACATTTCCCTCTTCCTGAGCTCCTGATTTTCATGTGAACAACAATGTGTGCAATGGGCCCTCGCTCTCCCCTCTGGTGAGGTGACAACATTTCCAAAGTACGGGTAAGTAGGACTGGCCCCTCAGCACCACGGGGTTTACATACCAGGCAGGGAGAGGCCCAGAGAGGGAAACAGGCTGCACAGAGACGCGCAGCATGCCACGGATTCTGAGCCACGGAGTCTGAGCTCTTCTGTCTCCTGACTCACTCCCAACCAAACTCACGGCTGCAGACACAATACGGACTCACGGTGACCCTGGAGAATGGCCCCTGTGAGTTTCTGAGACTGTAATGCTTTTTTAAAAGTTTAATTAATTTAAAAACATCATTTTATTGGGGGCTCTTACAGCTTTTATCACAATCCATCCATCCATCCATGTGTCAAGCACATTTGTACATAAGTTGCCATCATCATTTTAAAAACCTTTTCTTTCTTCTTGAGGCCTGGGTATCAGCTCATTTTCCCTCCTCCTCCACCTTCCCTCCCTCCCTCATGAACCCTTCATAATTTATAAATTATAATTATCTTCCATGTCTTACACTGACTGCTGTCTCCGTTCACTCACTTTTCTGTTGTCCGTCCCCCTGGGAGGGGTTATATGTAGATCTCATTATTGGTCCTAAGGGGTTTATCTGTCCTGGATTCCCTGTGTTGTGTACTCTTATCTGTACCAGTGTGTATGCTCTGGTCTAGCTAGATTTGTAAGGTAGAATTGGGATCATGATAGTCAGGGAGGAGGAGGGAGGGGAGGAAGCATTAAAAAACTAGAGGAAAGTTGTATGTTTCATCGGTACCATACTGCACCCTGGCTGGCTCATTTCTTCCTTGCAACCCTTCTGTAAGGGGATGTCCAGTTGAGACTGTAACTCTTTATGGGAGGAGAAAGTTCTGTCATCCTGTCTCAGAGTGGCTGGCGGTTTTTAAGCTGTGGACCTGGTGGCTGACAGCCCAGTGTGTAACCACTACGTCACCAGAGCTCACTACAGACTTGTAAAGAATCTTACTGCCATATGGCCATTCTCAGAAACAAAAGAGGAAGAGGCCACGTGGTGAGCCTCTTGTTATCTCCTCTTTCCATGTGTAAAGGCTTCTGGTACTTCAGGAACAGCCTGACTTCATATCTAG
Organism: Echinops telfairi; assembly: GCF_000313985.2. Taxonomy (NCBI): domain Eukaryota; kingdom Metazoa; phylum Chordata; class Mammalia; order Afrosoricida; family Tenrecidae; genus Echinops; species Echinops telfairi. The sequence continues at coordinate 14,447,464 of NW_022111368.1, forward strand.
GAAACGGAATAGCTGTTGCCGCTGCCGCCACTGGGTGCCCTCAAGCCCATCTGGGCTCAGGGACACCATGGGACAGAGTAGGACTGGCCTGGAAGGGCCTTTCAGGTTGTAATCTTCACGGCAGCAGGTTCCAGGATCTTTCTCTCACAGAGAGAAACTGGTAGGTTTGAACCTTGAACCTATTCATTAGCATCTGAGAGCTTAACTGTTAGCGCTACCAGGTCTCCTAGGAATTGTTTCTTATGCTAACACTCAAATAAAATGAATAATGGTGTGGTTTTAATTCATGTGTATTGAACATGCCTACTTCCGACTAGTCCTATAATCTGCTATCCCCCTAGGATCCTGATCTGGCACCAGGTGGGAACTCTGACTCAGAGGGAACCCTCTGGCCAGTGATACGGGGACAGTGGGGCAGCATGCTGCTCAGCACGGGGCATCAGTGGACACTGGTCTCAGAGGTTGTCCCTGGGCTTTCTTGTCTCATGTTGACTTGTAGAAATTACTATCTCTTGATATTCATTTACAAAATGCTTTGATAACTAGGTCATGGTACTCACCACACAATTGGGTACTGTCACTCACTTTTTTTTTAAACAAATCATCTTATTGGGCACTCTTCCAGATCTTACAACAATCCATACATCAATTGTATCAAGCACATTTGTACATAGGTTATCATCATCATTTCTAAAACATTTTCTTTCCACTTGAACCCTTGGTATCAACTCCTCTTTTTACCCCCTCCCTCCCTCCTAAACCCTTGACAAATGATAAACTATTATTATTTTCTTATCTTACACCATCCGTTGTCTCCCTTCTGCTGCTCCCTCCCATGTCTCTGCTGTTTGTTCCCCTTGGCGATATACGGGTGGGGGTACCTCGATCATTGCAATGGGTTCCCCCTTTCCCCCCCTTACTCATCTCACCGTTCTACCTTCATGGTATCTCTACTCCCACTACTGTTCCTGAGGGGTTTATCTGTCCTGGATTCTGTGGGCTGAGAGCTCTCATCTGTCCCGGTGGACATGCTCTGGTCTAGCAGGATTTGTAAGGTAGACCTGGGCTATGATGCTGAGCGGGGTCAGGGAAGCATTAAAGAACTACAGGAATGGTATGTGTTCCGTCAGTGCTATACTGCACCCTGGCAGACTGGCCCCTTCCTTGTGACCCTTTAGTGAAGGGATGTCCAATTGTCTACAGATAGGCTTTGGGTCTCCACTCAGACACCCCTCGTTCGCAAGGATGTGATTGCTTGTTTTGGTTCTTCTGATGCCTGACACCTGATCCCATCAACACCTCGTGATCACACAGTCTGGTGTGCTTCTTGCACGTGGATTTTGTTGCTTCCCTGCCCGGATGCAATATCTTGTAATAGCCAGGTACCATCAGCTTTCTTCACCACAATTGCTTATGCATCCATTTTGACTTCAGCGGTCATGTCAGGAAGTTGAGCATCACAGAATGTCAGGTTATTAGAACAAAGTGTTCTTGCGTTGAGGGAGGATTTGAGCAGAGGTCCAATGTCTGCCTGCTACCTTAATACTTAACATAAATATATGTTCATAGACCTATATCCCTATTATGATATATTAATATATTTACATATATACATGCCAATATTTAAACCTCTATAAATGTCTATTGCCTCCTAGTTCTTTCCTCTATTTCCTTTTATTTTCCTCCTGTCCCACTATTTTGTTCGACTTTCATTTGGCTCTCAGTAATTCCTATCAGCTACACTGCACTTGATCAGACTCCCCCAGGCGTTCTATGCTCTCCTCGCCATCAATTTTAGATCTCTTGTTGCTCCCTTGTCTCTGGGTGTGTTGGCTCCCCCCACCCTTTCCCCCACTTCTTCCTCTCTCTTGTCCCTCCAGAACTGTCGGTCCAGTCCTTTTATCCTTGGGATTGTAAACAATCCTATCTTATATCGATAGGCATGGGGGCGGGGGCCTATAACTAGAAGATGAACTTGGCAAATAAGTAACTATTTGCAGATAATCTCACCATGGAGAAACAAACAAATGTTCACCTGAGTCGCTACATGTCAGTCAGTCATTGACGAAATACTTGCCCTGTTCCCCCCCCCCCCTGAAGTTGTGCCTGAATTTGGGCTCTAACCTTCTCACATCATCACCATCATTCTGATCGGTAGATGCAGCAGCAGCTGGAAGGCTGGAAGGGAGCCTCAGAGTGAGCCCCGCCCCCCCCTCATTTATTGGCCATGGGTATGCCAGTACATTTCTTTGTACTCAAGGGAGAAATTTACTGGTGGCAGCTTTGCTTCAGAATGTATTTTGTATGCTACCGAGTCAATCCAATTATTTTCTATAATAGCTATGAGAAATTCTTTCTCAAAACCTTCATGCTTTAATGCAGCTATGTAAACCCATTTGAGAGTGAAAATGAGGTCTTCACTTGTCCTTTCACCCAAGCTAGAAAACAAGGCAGCCTTTTTAGCATGGAGTCCCATCCCTTTGGCTAAAGGACAGTCTTCTCCCCACTGGCTAGCTTTGGGGCCAACTGGTGATTCTGGAAGCTCCTACAACATTACGTGCAGGTAGGCATCACTGAATGTGTGTTTGAGCAATGTCTGACTTCCTATCAAGTCCAGACCCTTGCAGCACTGGACTACAGTGGGATATGGGCAGGTGAGGCAGAGAACATGGGCTCTCCAGGCTGTGTCCAGTAGCAGGTGTGCAAGGCTCGGGATATCTGGGGAGAGATGACTCCCGGCATGAACTACCTGTGCAAATGCCACAAGGTGGGCACTCACCCCCAGATACATTGGAGGAAGTGGGAGGGACCAGTGCAGAGAAGAGGAAATGAAGTGAAACGTTTAGGAGGGGCCTGTCATATAAGGTGGCATAGTGGTTATGGATTGGGCTGCTAACCATACGGTCAGCAGTTCGAAACCACCAGCTGCTCGATTGGGGAAAGATGAGGCTTTGTACTCCCATAAAGAGTGACAGTCTCAGAACCTCACAAAGGTGGTTCTACTGTGTCCTATAGGACTGCTTTGAGTCAGCATCGACCAGACAGCAATGAGTTTATCATGCAGGGTGTGGTAGTTGCACAATTTCATGTCAACTTGATAAATGAATGGAGTAGAGTCTGGCCTGTCAGTCAGGCCAGAGCCTGAAGCTGTCTCCTGTGGGCGTGGCTTGATCACGAGGATTCTGAGAACTCCCTTTCTTCCTCCCTGGAGGTGGCACACACGCTCTCTCTGCTTTACCTCCCTGTTGACAGCCACAGGGAGCCTCACTGACGGCAGCCAGGGCCCTCAGATGCGTCCACTGCCATTGGATCCACAGGACTCTCCACCCTCTGGACTGTGATCTTCCTGCATTTGGCATCATTTCATGTGCCCTGTGAGTCTGAAGAGGAATTCGTGGGCTAATATCAGACTTATGGGTAATCTTGAATTTATGGACTTGATTTGGACTGGGCTGGGATGGTTTATCGATTCATCATTACTTCTTGGTATAAAGTTCTCTCTTACAAATATATGAGTGTCAATGAATTTGTTTATTTAATCCAACCTAGTCATAGGGACTCTGAGTGAGATGGATGAAATTGGGGGTTTCCAATGGGTAAACTGAGGCACAAGGCAGGGGATAAAAATAGATGGTGAGAAAATTCCTTTCTTGGAAATGATTTGGGGAAGATACATTCTTTGTATTTGGAATGGATCAAAGGATGAGCCACCTGGGTTCCTGCAGCTCCCCCTCTGAGGTTTCCCTGTCTTCCCTGTGGGTCTGCGGGGTGGGGGGTGGGGGGGGGTGTCCTCCATCAGTCAGTCAGACGGGAGGTGGGGGTGACACTGAAGGCTGGCAGAGACAGCATTCCCCTTCAGGATGCAGCAGCACAGCCCCGTGAAGCTGCACTGAGAACGTCAACATTTTAGGTTTGATGCAAGCAGCGACATAATTATGACTGCCCGCAACACTCATGAAACCGTTATTGGACTGCTCAAAAGTGCGTGCGAACAATCGATGGGTGATCTAAGGGGTATTTTTAGATCTCTAAATCAGTTGAGAATACATAAAAATAACAACCACCAAGACTTTCAGAAAGCTAGCCTACAAAGCCGAGAGGAGACGGGGATCCAAAGATTCGACAGGAGAGAAGTTGGGTCCCCCTGCTTTCCCCACACGGTGCCGCTGCCCTACAAGCGGCACCATCTAGGGGAGCGGTCAAGTGCTGGGCTGCTAACTGAAAGGTTGACGTGTGAACCCACCCAGTGGCTCTGCTCGTGAACAGATCTGGTGATCCGCTTCCATAAGATCACTGTCAAGACACCCTATGGGCAGTGCTACTCTGGCCCTGCAACTCTGAGTCCCTAATTGATGTGACATCATCTGAAAACACATCCATAGGTGCGGCTGACGTGGACGTTTCTACCCAAGAGGGTGAGGAGAACAAGATAGGGAGGGATAAATGCATCACCGGCTCCAGATAACCCATCACACACGCTGCCCTAATGAGTTAACGAGAAATCGTTTGTAGCTTATTACCCACTGTCAACATCTCTTTCCTATGTGTCCTGTCTCCGGGAAGAAGTGTGCCTTTTTGTTGCTATGCCACCGGCATCTGCCAGATTTCTGTTCTAGCTCTGGAATCACAGTGCAATGGAAACCATGGCTACTGTCATACCAGAAGTAGGCGGCGATTCTCACGGCTCTCTCCCCACACCAGCGTCTAGGCCTCCTTCAGCCCATCCAGTCTTTGCCTTTATCTTCAGGGAAAAGTCATTCAGGTGCAACGTCAGACAGGAAACCTTTAGATCCACAAAACAACGTTCTTTGAAATGAGGAGTCTCCCAGGACTGGGGAAGGCAAGGAGTTATCCTACCACTTTTCAATTTTCCACGACAAAATGGTTAGCTGGGATTTGAATACGTAGGTGGATTTTTCTTCAGTATTAGGGATCATCTCTATTTTTTTTAATGGCAATCCTAGGACTTACCAGAAGTTGTTCTAATGCCCACAATTAATCCACTTAAATGTTCAGAACAACTTTATAAATATTGTCTCTACTTTATGAGGAAACTGAGCTTCAAAGAGGTTTTCTGTGACTTGTCTAAGGTAAGTGGCACGTGGTGGTGAGGTGGGTAAGTGGCAGAGCTGGGAATTGAGTTCAGGAAGTCTGGTTCTAGTGTGGGCCAGCATACGTTTGTTTCTCTAAAGCAACGGTTCACAACTGGCTCCCCCGATTCATCACAGTAGCCAAATGACAGGGATGAAGCAGCAACGAAAACAATGTTATGGTTGGGGGTCACCACCACATGAGGCACTGTATGAAAGGGTCGCGGCGTGAGGAAGGTGGAGAATCACAGCTCTAAAGGAAACATTGCTGTTGGTCGTTCAGTGCTGTTGGGGTCGCTCTGCCCCCCAGAGGCCCTGTCTGCAGCGGAACACTGCCAGTCGTCCGCGGCGTTTCAGGCAATGGCGCTGTGTGTGGGACTGCTGCCGCAGCCCGGGTGTCAATGTCGCATTGAGGGTCTTCTTTTTGACCTGACCCTCGACTTGGCCAAGCATGCTGTCCTTTTCAAGGGACCCATTCCTTCTGAGAGCATGTCCCAAGCCCGTGAGACAACGTCTGGCCATCTCTGCTTCTAAGGAAGACTTTGCCCTTCTTCCCCCACAGACTTGCTACTTCTTCTGAAAGTCCATGGGACACGGAGAGGCTTCTCCAGTCTTCCGGCTTCCTGATTCAGTGATCAGCTTTCACAGGCCGGGGGTGGGGGTTCGGGGGTAGTGTCTCAGCCATGAAAGGCCATACAATCTCTGCCATGATGACCCTGCCCTTGTAGCACAAAAGCAAGCACATAGAAACAAATGGATATGGCTGTGTTCCAATAAAACTTTATGAAAAATGATCCTGGGGCAGCTTTGTCCGCAGCCTCTCGGGTGCTAACTTCTACTCTACGCCAGGTACGTTGCCCTGATTGGTGCTCTGTGAAGTGGGCGGGTGAATGGGCTAGCACAGAAGGTCTGATTGGTTTTGCCCTGATGGAAAGCAGGAAACCAATTAATAAGCCTTTTATGAATTTGATGATCAAACTAATGAAACAAAATGGCTACAGAGTCCTCAGTGAATTGCAGAGCGATCTAAGTTACGTCCTAAAAAGATATCCTGATTTTTTTAAAAAAGGAGCTATTGATCTCAAAGCTTACCTTGTCAACCACAGGCAGGGGGTTGGAGGGACCTGCACTAGACAAAGAGAGACAAGTCCGGTTTTCTCTGAAGTTCAGGAATTATTGCTGGCTGAGCACTAAGCAATGTCAGACTCGGGAGATGCTGAAACCTTCAGACCTAAGGTTTCTCCTGAAAAATCCTCCAGGGGTAGCAGGTGGCTCATGCCACCACCCACCTGGGCAGAAGTTGCATTTGCAAGAGATGTGTGTGAGAGTGTGAGTGTGAGTGTGTGCATGCCTGCGTGTGTGTGCATTATATTCCCATTCAATAGGATCTCAGCCTGTGGGCGCAGCCTGACATCCAGCCCATTAATACAAATAAATCACCCACCAGGCCGCAAGTGCCTTCTGTATCCTGCTGATGTCAGGAAGCGCCAGGGTTTTGCTTTCACAGTGTATTACACCCCAGCGGAATCCATCGGTTTCTGATCATTTGTTCTGTGTGGCCAGAATGACTTCAATATATTTGTAAGGACACAATTAACATACCATGGAAATCCAAGAGAATGATCCCAAATGCAATCTTGCTGCCGCTCACACGGGCGGCTGAAGCCCTGCATACGAACCTGCAGGGCCCTTACTCGCTCCAAGAATCCCTCCACAGAGATGGGCTAACATTGCCATTCCCTGCCTGGCAAATTAGAGCCCTTTCGGCCCGCTGGGGTCAGATCCAACCTTCTTTGCACAGCATGGCAAGCCTCAACTAAGAAACGCATCCTAAGCAAGCAGCAAGGCAGAGCAATCCCAGCCCCCAAAGGCTGAGTGCTAGAGGGATTTGAGATTCTGGTGTGCAGCAAGGGGACAGAACAAGGCTCTGTCTCCATATGTGTTCCTTGGGATGGGCATAGATAGGGGTCAGAGACAGCACTTGTGGTAGTTACATAATCTCATGTCAACTTGAGGGTGTTATGAGTGAAGGGCTGGAGTCTAGCCTGTCGATCAGGTCATAGTCAATGATGCCTCTGGGGGCGTGGCCTTCTCATGAGGATTCTGGAAACTTCCTCTCTCTTGATTCTGCCATCCGAAGAGGGGGCCACACTCTCTCTGCTTCAGCTTCCGGTGGAGGAGCCACACTCAGAGCGCTGGAGGAGCCAGTGCTGAGATGCTTCCACCGGCATTGGATTCACAAGACTTTGGGCAGCATTGCATGGGCTGTGTGGGTCTGAAGAGGAGTTTTTAGACTAATATCAGACATGTAAGCTAATATCTGCCTTGTAGACTGGATCCAGACTGAGCTGGGAGGTTGTCTCAATATACAATTGCTCATTGATATAAAGTTCTCTCTCATACGCCTATGAGCATCCTTGGATTTGTTTCTCTAGGCAACCCAGACTACCGGAGCACTCTTGCCCCAGCCTGCTTTGCTCAGCCCTTGTGACTCCCGCGTCCTCCCTTCCAAGATGACGTACACACTGACTGTGGGGTCAACAGGGACTGCCCCGTAGGTCAAGATTGAGTTCCAGGCTTAGAACAAAAAGGAAATCTCAGTTGAGCACCCTTGGGTGCAGTTCTCAGAGCTCATAAAACCTTGTCTAAAAATAGGATCAGGAGAATGAGTTCTCAGAGGACAGAGATAGAGGGAAACTGGTAAGTACTCAGCCCCATGGAAAGGCCACGGAGGGCCTGCTCTGTTTCAGATACAGGTCGCAGGAAGGGAAGCGTCCAGGCAGCAGTTACTGACTTCCCTCTAGTGGATACAGAGCCTCATCCCCCGCTGTTGAGATCAGCCATGACCAACATGTTCTTTAACAAACGACAGCACTCAAAAGAGCCCCAGAAACCAGGCAGTCTTCTCACTGCAGCTGAAATTGAAAGTCACCGATCCCTGATACCCGCTTGTGTTGGCACAATACATCAGGTGACTACGCACTGACAGATTCAAGCATCAGAAAGACCCCAAAGAGGTTTTGGAGCAGTTCTGATTGGAGAGACAAACTCCTGTGAGGTCTGTTGTGTTTCTGAATCATCCACCTGGAAGGGCAGGAAAGGTTGGGCCTCTCTGGTACAAAGAAGACAAGTTCATCCGAAAACGTCCGCTCAGGTATTGGTCATCACACCGTGCCAAGGAGCTTAACAAGACTTTCAAGAGCTGTCTTTCACATAGTCATTTGCCCTGTATTTATAGGCCACCTAATAGGTGCCAGGCATTGTCCTAGGAACCGGGACTACATTAGAAACAGAATGGCCAAGATGTATCCTAAAAACACACCCAAGAAAACAAACCTCATCCCAAGGATAAAGCTTTCTATTTGTATATTTTAAAGGAGGAGAGAGAGAAAGAGATACAAAATAAAAAGGTGAAGCTCCCCAGCATGTTAAAGATAACAAGTACTACGGAAGAATCCGTCTGAGAGGAGGACACTTAGGACTTGGAGGAAGAGAGGGAGTAAGCTACATGCGTCTGGGAGAAGAATGGTCCAGACCAGGAGGACAGCATGTCTCTGGGTTGAGGGGACAATGGTGGACTGGCTCAAGGAGAACCAGAGACGAGCAAGGCAGGAGAGAAGCAAGTCGGGGTGACAGTAATGAAGAGGCAGCTGGGGAGTGTAAGGCTTAGCATTACGTGGGCTTCGGCTTTTATACCGAGGGAAACAAGAAACTTCTGGAAAGTTCTTGCCAGAGGGAGGGAATGCCTGACACACACTTGAATGCCAAGCCTGTGGCTGATGCATGGAGAATAGACAGTAGGGATGGTAACATGTCCATGTGCACACACGAAACCCAGAGAAGAAAAGACTTTCTGAAAATGCTTCCGTGTACAGTCGGCATGTGGGAATGACAGCGAGGGACCGCCTCCTGCCTCCTGAGGCTGGACAGGGAGTTTAGGGGCAGTCACACTGTCGAGGATACCTGAAGAAGTCCCTCCCAAGGTCCGTTTAAACATACCAGCCATGGTCATGCACCTTGACTCATGCATGGCCCCGGGAGATCAATGCATCCCCGCGTGGAGAGGACACAATCCGGTACGGCACATTGATGAAACTAGACATTGACATCATGCTCAGAGTCTGTGCTCAGGAAGCTGGGTTCCGAACACAGGAGAGTGTATTTTGAGTTCCCTTGGACACGTGATTGTATCTTACTGAAAAATAATCAGCAGGCTTTCTGCTTTATACATCAGTCTCTTTCGAGCCAGCATGATGCTGTGCGCGCGGCTCAGCTTGCTGTTCGTCACTGAGCCTCCTGAAGTGTGTGGTGATGGAAGGGCGTGGTCTGCCATGGGCACTGAGAGGATGGGTCCTAGCAGAAAAGCTTCCTGCTGCTAGCCTATTCTTAACTGTGCAACCTCACCCAAGGGTGGCCGTCCTGGAGGGCTCGGGCTGAACAGTCAGTTGCTCATGGTAATACAATATATAAGGACTACTGTTAATAAACATTTACTTAATAAACACTTATTTAAACACTTATTTCCCTCTGTAACTTTATAAGGTAAGTGCTATATAAGACCCATTTTATAGGTGAGCACTCAGAGGTCTGGAGGAGATAGGTTCACACTGCTAGCAAGCCCCACAGCTGGGACCTACAGCCCAAGCTCACACACACACTTGA
>NW_022111368.1:14462145-14477706 GCF_000313985.2 Echinops telfairi
CTATCCCTCCATCCACCCACCCATTCATCTATCCCTCCATCCACCCACCCATTCATCTATCCCTCCATCCACCCACCCATTCATCTGTCCTTCCACCCATCCACCCATTCATCTATTCTTCCACCCATCCACCCATTCAACTATCCCTCCATGCATCCACCCTTTCATCTATCCCTCTACCCACCCACCCATTCAACAATCCCTCCATCCACCCACCCATTCAACTATCCCTCCATCCACCCACCCATTCAACTATCCCTCCATCCACCCACCCATTCAACTATCCCTCCATCCACCCACCCATTCATCTATCCCTCCATCCACCCACCCATTCAACTATCCCTCCATCCACCCACCCATTCAACTATCCCTCCACCCACCCACCCATTCATCTATCCCTCCATCCACCCACCCATTCAACTATCCCTCCATCCACCCACCCATTCATCTATCCCTCCATCCAACCACCCCACTCATCTATCTCTCCATCCAACCACCTTTCATCTATCCATCCATTCATGCAGACACCGGCCACTTTCCTGGGGCCTTGTTTTGTGTGAGAAACTCGATTTAGAGTAGTATAAGGGTCAACAGACTCGACAATTCTCACGAAGTCTATGAGAAAGAGAGAATGTTCCCTTAGGTACACAATGATTGGAACAGACATATTTTAAAATGAAGACACTGAAAGTCCTGGGGACTCTGGGACCTGCCAGGATGGGAAGGAACGGAGGAAGCGAAGGAGGGACCGAGGGAGGCAAAGAGGGAGGTCAGAGACACCGAGAGTTAAGTACAAGCAGAAGTTCTCCTTCTTCCTTTATTTTTTTTTCAGTTTTGAGATCAGAATTGAAATCCAGACTAAAAGTCAGGAAAAGGCAACATTCTTCTTTCTGTAGGCCACAAAGTTGAGCGCGTTCACCACACCATTCCACTATGACAGAAACTGGGCAACAGATCTCCTTTCGAGCATTTTCCCCTCGGAGTACCTCCAAAGCCACCCTGGAGCGGGAGAAGACAGTCTGCATATGCTACAGCTATTTCAGTACATGCGTAGTTTTCTTTTTAAGCGTTTGCTTCCTCTGCACTAAAAATCATAGGATGAGAGGAAAACTCACGAACCACCTGCAAGATGCAGATGGCACAACCCCGCCTGCTGACAGCGAAGAGGACTTAAGGACTTGCTGATGAAGACCAAAGACTGCAGCCGATCCGCGGAAAGAGGACAGAGGTCCGGACCACTGGCCCAACCCCCGCCCTGATGAGAAGAGGGGCAGGGCTGACGCTGTTAAGGATTTCGTTTGACTTGGATCCACAATCCACGTGCGTGGCAGCAGACACCAGGAAAACAATGACTCGCTGCATCTGGGAAATTCTGCTGCAAAAGCTTCTTTTTTTTTAAAGCATTCACAAGCGACGGTGCGTGTCCCGTAGGGAACCAGAGTGCCCTGCACCCAAGCCATGGTCTTTTCAGTCACCCAACCCGCCTGTGAATGTGAGGGAACAGCAAAGGAGGACAGGAGACTGGATGGTTCTGAAGGCCCGGGTTGGCGATGAACCCTGAGGGTGCAGGAACTGCCAGGAGAATGCACCAGGATGTGCCGAAGAAGGTCAGGCGGCCTCTGCCTTAGAGCAGTGGTTCTCAACCTGTGGGCCACGACCCCTTTGGGGGTCGAACGACCCTTTCATAGTGGTCGCATAAGACCGTCGGTCTTAGGAACCACGACACGGCTCCTCTATCCGTCTCCGGGCAGGTCCGCCCACATGCAGATACACCCACCTGGTGTGAAGACTGTTACCATGTTACACCATGCGTCAAGACACAATTTCACTTATTTGTAATTAGAAATAAATATTTCACAATCTATAATTACATATTGTTTTTGTGATTGATCACTCTGCTTCATGATGTTCAATTTGTAACAAAGAAAATACATCTTGCCTATCAGACATTTACATGACGATTCATCATGGTAGCCAAATGACAGCGATGAAGTGGCAACAAAAATAAATTTACGGTTGGGGGTCACCATAACATGAGGCACTGTATGAAAGAGTTACGCATTGGGCAGGTTGAGAACCACTGCCTTAGAAGTAAAGATGGTCAGACTTTGTCTCACCAAGGCGGGCGGCATTGTCAGGAGGGGTCAGTGAGCTCTGTACAGTAGAGGGTCCACTGTAAGCCTGGGTCAAACATCATGAGGACTGTGAGGACGGCCCAGGACTGGCAGGTGTGGTTGTGCTGTCCATTAGGGCACGATGAGCCAAAATGGACTAAATGGCTCTTCACAACGACAACAGATGAAATGAACTGTCACCAGGGGTCAGGGATGTCTCCTTCTTTGGCCAGTCCCTTCTCCAGGCATCCCTCACCGCCATGGAGTCCAATCTGCCTCGGGGTGACCCTAGTGGCCAGGGAAGAACTGCCCCTGTGGGTTTCTGAGCCTCTAACTCTTTATGGGAGTGAAAAAAAACCCTCTCTCCCACTTGTAATGCCTAGTTCAATGGTGTTCAAAGATCGCCCTGACTGGTGACCCAAAAGCCCATCGGAGAATACTGCGGCTTCCCTGGACCTAAAATCAAGTGATTCTCCAGAGACTTCTGGAAACCATTCACTTTAATACCACGTTCTTCTCTTGTTTAGCTCCAAAAATTGCAAAACTGCCTGACAAAGGAAGAATAGATGGGGTGAAAGTGGATGCTGGGGGCTATGTTAAGAAAAACTATCTATTGCCTAGTGTGTGTCAGGCTCCTGCAATTTATTTTACCTTCCTTTCTTGCTTTCTTATTTCTCTGCTCTAAATCAAGCAGAGCACGGCCCTCATGTAGCCCTTGGAAAACTGTAAACGGATCCACCGGAGCATTCCTGTGCTAGAGGAGGCTTGACAACCCCAGACGCGTCGGAATCTGCCATCAATCTCAGGAGCACGCCTGAGGAGGATGGGGCAGACTGGAAAGGCCTGTTGTCCATTGCTCTCCAGAGAGAGTAGGCACTAGCTATAGTCATGACCTCTGGAACCCCCCTCCCCCACTCCACTTAAGGGAAGAAATCCAATGATTTATATCAATTTACAAAAGCCTTAGTGAATAACACTGCCTGAAGACCATCCTGATTCTCTGGGCCCAGGAATATTTGTAAGGGGAATTTCTTCTCACTGTGAAAGTTCTTTCTTTCCGTGAGCTGTCTTCCCTCAGGACTTTCCAGGATGGGGCTGGCCAGGAGAGAGGTAGAAACCATCCACTCAAATGGCGGATTCTGGTCATTCACTGGGTCTTGGAAGTAGGGAAAATGGTAGACAATGGAATGGAGCTGTACAGCCAAAGAAAAGGGTCGAAATATTCACATGAAAGCACTTCTAATAGGAGATAGGACCAACATTATTTGGAGAGAAGAGTAACTGGGAGTAAGAACTAAGTTTTACCAGGAGGATTTTAAGAAGATTCTAGGCCACACCACGTAGAAGAAGATTGCTTCTGTGGACATATGATCAATCACCCAAGCAGACAGAGGATGAGAAGAAGAAAGTAGCACAAACTCATTAGATTCTCTCCATATGAACAGTAACTGCTCTCCAGAGATGCAATGTGCAGTATCAAATAGTCTCTCGACATCCAGCTAATTTATCCGGAACAATTACTGTTCACATGAGCTGCCAGCACTTCCCTCCTACCAATGCAATCTTGAATAGGGCATCCTCTCTCTTGTGCATATGCTCAGAGATCTGGGTCAGAGAAGAGCAAAGCCACCAGGTGACATGAGGATGTGACAACCACGAACCTCAAAGGAGAACTGCCTCCCTACCGAAACGGACTTCGGGGCATCCATTTCCATCAGGATCATAACCTGGGCACTCGGATACACATCCTAATGACAACAACCTAAATACGAGAGTAAAGAACGTGCAGACGAATGCACTTTGAAGTGCGTCGCTGTAACTGGAGGCTCGCAGAACCACCTTTGAAGTGATCTTGGAAGAGACAAATCAAACAAACAAGTACTATATCCATCGCACAACAAGCAGAGAGGGGACATGGTTACAGAGACATCACACAGCAAGCAGAGAGGGGACATGATTACAGAGACATGGTCTTGGACACATCCATACCTCTCTTGGGGTTGTTTACTGGGTTAGAGGGTCTCAGGTGATGACTTACCCAATTGGGAAAACACAGCTCGCAAACAGAATGCTCCCCGTTCTAGTTTGGTGAGTCGTTTCGGAGGTCTGACAAGCTTGCAAGCAGCCATTTTTAATACAAGGACTGGTTTCTCATCACGTGGAGCAAACAAGAATAAAGGAAATCAAAAGCTCAAGGAAGGAACTGGTGCATGAAATTAATACCCCACTCAAACCATGGGCTTTTCTAATTTGAGACCATTAGGAAAGAGGGATCTGGCTATCACTCCCAATTGTTCTCACACAACAGAAGGCCCCAGCTAGAATGGGGCAAACATGTAGAACGACATGAGAATTCCTCATAAAAGGCAGATCTCGTGGACGACAGAGACCATTGCCCTAAAATACCCTATGAAATTGTGTGGTTGCTAGATGATTTTATGCCAACTAGACACTCCTGGCGAATGCTGTCTCCTTGGGGGCGTGGCTTTCTTATAAGGAGGATCCTGGGAACTACCTTCTCTCTCCCTCTTTCTGCCACTTTGCCTTCCTGTCTGCTGGGACTTTGCCACGGACCCCGAGAGCTCACAGAGCCCTGCCGTATTTCCACTGACCTTGGAGCCACAGGACTCTGCACCCCTCAGCCTGTGATCTCCCTGAATTCTGCATCCTTCCACATGGCTCCGTGAGTCTGAAGAGGGACTTATGACTCGCATCAGACTCATGGGCTTAAGTTGGACTGGGCTGGGATGCTTTCTTGATATATAATTACTTCCCGATAAAAAGTCCTTTTTTTACACATATGAATATCACTAGATGTTATCTCTCTAGTTAACCCGGCCCAACTCAAATTGGAACTGAAGTCCCTCTCAGAGGTCACCTTTCAGCCAAATGGCCAATTTGCCTATAAAATAAACACTGTCACTTGGGAGTAATATGTCCCTTTAACTGTCAACTATGTGTGACCCAATAGTCAACATTTAGCCAAAAACAAAGATGAGAGGGTGACGAGGGGCAAAAAAGCTAGCATAACAAAAACAGAACAAACCATGGAAATCATGAAATATTGTGATAATTATAACCAATGTCATGGGACACTTTGTCCAGAATTTGTTAAATGGGAGGCTAGCTTCATCTAAAAGAAAAAAAAATACGACTAAAAGCATTTTGTTAAAAACCCTTACAGAGCACTATTCTACTCTGACCCAAATGAGGTCACTATGGGTTACAATCGGCTCAAACGCAACTGCAGTTTCAATGAATAAACAGCACGGGGAAAGAGAGGGACAGTGGAAACGGTCAGAGCAGTGGCCCTCAACCTTCCTAATGCTGCGGCCCTTTAATACAGTCCCTCTTGTTGTGGTGACCCCCCCAACCTTCAAGTTATTTTCATTGCTACTTCATACCTGCCATTTTGCTACTGTTATGAATCGGGCGACCCCGGTGAGAGGGTCGTTCAACCCACAGGTTGAGAACCGCTGTGTTAGAGACTAAAAGAAAACTAGGAAATACAACTTAATGTGGTGTGGAGACCTTAGCTTAGATTCAAAAATAGATTCAAAAAATAACCATAACAACATATTTTAGAGACTGTCAGGGGAAATGTGCTCATGAGTTGGTATTAGAAGGAATTGCAGTTAATTTTGCAGTTAATTTTGACAGGTGTGATAATGATACAGTGCTTAATTTTGTTCAAGACTCTCTGTTGGAGATGCATACTAAAGTACTTACAGGCAAAATAGGATGGCTGAGATGTGCTTTAAGATGTCCCAACAACAACAAGTATAGGGAGACATACAATAAGAGACCACACACCGTGGTCAATGTGAATGCTGGACGCTGGGTACATCGGGGGCTCATGACACTAGGCTCTCTGCTACTGTATATTGTGAAGGTGTCCATCACAACAAGATGAAGATGGACATTTCTGCGCAGACAAGAAAGGAAGGATTCTGCAAAGGCCAAAAATGAAACCAGAAACCCTGGGAAGTGAGCACAAAATCAGTTTTTACTGGAGGTTTCTGCTGAACCACAGCCCTCTGGAGCCCATTTTGAGGTTGGCAAGGCCCATTCACAATGGATTCTATCAGAAGGCCCCGGGTAACTGCCATCCAAAGGGCTCCACCTTCCCTGCTGGCAGGAATTAAGAATATGCCTATGAGCCACGGCCCCAAACAAAGTATTATATGCCATGTCCAATTGGGATGTTTACCCACTAGAATGCTAGATGCCTTTTTTTGTATTAGAAAAACTAATGTTATTAATCACATTGCAAATTAAGGGCGTAAAAATCCTATCAGTTGAAAAGTTAGTCCTTTAGTGACCCACGGGACATATAACATCCACCAACATTTTCTGCCTCTCCAGGTTCTTGGGACACTGTTGTCCCAGTTGTAGTCTGTGCTACCATCTTGTGGGGACCCATGTAACTGTGTGAACCTGAAGGAAAGTGCCTCACCTCACTGTTCCTAACGTCAGAATCTACTTCTTGGGACATTTGTGTCCAACACAATTGTAACAAAAATCCCTGTTACTTAAAAACGTTGGTTTCCTTGATTCAGCTGGCCTTCCATTACTGAAGACACGCAATATCGAGAGAAGCATTCAAAGCCAAAACTGATTTAGAAATAACCTTCTGGAAAAGCTAAATAGAGTAGAATACCATTGATCCCATAAAGAAGATGAACAAAACCTTCACAGAAGTAGAAATAATGAAAGGCACAAAGCTACAAATATGTTTGTAGAAGGAGAGGTAGAAAGGAATAAAACTAGAAATATTTGCAGATGATATACGATTATTTATGTAAAACTCAAAATAGATCACTCATAAGGTATTGTGATTTTAATTGGTAGACATTTTGGACTGCTTCTGGAGTGTGTGTGTGTGTGTGTGTGTGTGTGTGTGTGTGTAGAGATAGAAGTATTCTTGCCCTAGAGAATTAGAGAATACTAGGATATTCTTTGGATTTTAACAGCTGGGTGATAAGGTACCCCTAGTGGATAAAGCACACCTTTATTACACCCAGGCCAACATCTGCAGTTGTCAGACCTTTTACTTTTGTCGATCTGGTGCTTGTGAGATGGCATCGCTAATTTGTGACTTCATTGGTTCTCTGATGAACAGTGTTATTATCTTTTCACATATTCGTGGGTCATTCATGTGTGACTTTTCCACTTTGCCTCGTTTACACAGCTCTTTCGCTGAAGGACTGAAGGAAGACGGTACTCTACTAGCACTTACTCTACGGCCTTTGTTCCACGCTACTGTCGAGCGCTTTTGAGTGTATTCCAACTCACAGAGACGCCACGGGACAGACCAGAACTGCCCCAGAAGGTTTTCTAGACTACAATCTTTAATAGCTGTGGACACATGATAATAACCTAATGAAGTAGATATTACTATGACAGCGCCTATCTTATAGGCATGGAAACTAAGCAAGGCACACGAGAAGAAGTGAGCTCAACATCTCATAGCCTTCAATTGCAAAGCAGGGATTAGCACTTGGGCAATCTGCCTTTTGGCTTCCCACTGTTAAAGCCACTGCACGAGTCCACTTCTGACTTGTTTGTATATTCTGGATGCTAATACCTTGTTTCTGATATGTATTGTCAAGATTGACTGCCGAAAAGGAGAGAGGATAATGGTTTCTATAACATAAGAAGCAGACTTCGAGGGTTGCAGAGAAACCAGGGTGAGGAGGGAAGGAAAGGAGGTCAGGGGAAGAAAATAAATAAATATCATTTATTTTTAAAAGGATAGTAAGACACATAGTTACACAGATAATCGCATAAATGGAAACCTCAAAATGAAGCAATAAAGCCACCTGCTGTGGTAGTTCTGTCACAGCATCATTAGGTAACGAAGACTGTGAGAGAAAATAAAAAGGTCTCTACCAGTTTATACCTCCTCCCTTTCTCTCTAGTCGTGGGTCCCTCATTGGGCTCTTAACTAAAAGTCCGAAGTTTGACTCCACAACTTGCTCCTCGGGAGGAAGGGGAAGCTTCTGCTCCTGTGAAGATTTCCAGCCTCAGAAACCCCAGTGGGGGCAGTCATGCGCTGCCTGAGGGGTCGCTGTGAGTCAGAATCGACTCCAGGCCAGCAGGCTTGGGGTTTTGTTTTGTTTCTAGAGGTGGGAGACATATATTTTGATGAATATACGTATTTTCCATTTTAATGTACTAAAACTGAGAAATCTGTGGTCTTTGTGATGAGAACTTAGTGTTTTGAGAAATCGCTTCACAACCTGAAGGCTTAGAGGGGCTATTCACAATTTTATACTCTTGCTTTTCACAGTTAGGCTTTCAAAAATAATTTGTCTGTGGTGTGATATAGAAGGTCAGTTACTTCCATATAGATAGCCGATAGTCTAGGCTCCCCCCACTGTCTGAACACTCTCATCCATCAACTTGGATCTATGCGTGTTCGGAATCCCCGTTCAGCTTTGCTGGTCTATGGGCCTCTCTATCCCTGAGCCAGCTACACTTTTGTAATTACTGCAACTTGTTGTAAAGCCTTGACATTTAGTAGGATGAGGCCCTTGGCTCTTCCAAATAAATTTTGAATCAGTTTATCAAGTGCTTCAGAATCCTGTTGAGATTTACACTGGAAAGGCATTTCAACAATACATCAATTGGCCAAAAATTACAGCCTTCCCGAATCTTCCTTCTCAAGAACATAATAGCTCGTTCTATTTATTTAGGTCATCTTTAATAGCTTTCAATCCTTCACCGTATTCTCAATAAAGGGGATGCACACTTTTTGTTCAATTTATTCCCACTGTCATGTACAGTTGCCACAATATAGAAAAGTATCTTTTAAAGAAGTGTATATTCTGCTCATTGATGGTATATACACAATCAGTTCATTTGTATATTGTTTTCCTATCTAGTAACCTTACCAAACTATTGTTAATTGCAATGTCTTATTTTGGTTCACAGCTGAGTATTTAACCCTTATGCCACCAGAGCTTCTGAGAATTCTGAATTAGGCAAAGGTTAAGAAAATTATTTACAGACATACATATGTGTGCATCTAAATAAAAACACAAGTAAGATTGGTACACGGATCATGAAGTCAGCGCCCCCTCTAGGCCCTGATGGTTTGAGGCTGTGATTCAGGTACATTAGAACCAAACTCACTGCCGTGGGTGGGTCGTTTCCACTCATTGTGACCCTAAAGGCCAGGGCAGCACCGCCCTGTGGATTTCCAAGACTGTCGGCCTTTAGGAGGGCACAAAGCCTCCTCTTTCTCCCTCGGAGCAGCTGCTGGTTTACCTTGCTGCCCACTGAGGGACCAGGTCCCTTTGCAGATAACCTGGTGATTGTTCATTCTTTTTTTTCTTTTTTTTTTTTGCTGCAAAAGGAAACTTTATTGTTTCCATTTGGGGGACGGGCTCCAGGGCGGTGGTACTGCAGCTGGCCCGGGGGCAGGTGCAGGCAGAGGGGCACAGGCCGGCAGGGGGCTGGCCAGCCTGCGAAGGTTGGTCAAGGGTACCCCACCTTCTTGAGGAGTTTCACCTCCTGGTCCAGGGTGGTTCTCTAGAAAGTCACAGAGATAGGGGTCAGTGTGAGTGGACCCCATGGCATGCAGGTCCAGAAGGGCCTGGTTGAGTTTTTTCTCCAGGGCCAGAGCAGCTCCATGGCATCCAGGTTCTACCCCGCTCATCTTGGGGCGGCTTCTGCACATCCTGGGAGAGGGTGCAGCCGCCACGCTGGTTCCGCAGCTTCAAGAGATGCTCGGCCCCTCGCGCTTTTCCTTCGCCAGCTGGCGGAAGGAGAGTCCCCCGCCCTCCAAGGCCACACTGTCGCGGTCGAAAAAGCAGCCCAGAGAGTGGCAGGTGTCAGAGGCCCGCGGATGCAGGTTGACCGGAGTCATTCTGACGGATGCGTCAGTTTGGAGGTCACCACACACCAAGTAAAAGTGTTTGCTGGTCCCAATAAGAGGGGATGGCGAAGAAGAGGGTCCCGAAGTTACTTCTGGTAAGGAAACTGGAGAGTGGTCCAAGGTTGGAGGCAGGGAGTCCCCGGATCTGTTCCGTTCAAACACTGTTGAAGCAAGACACAGATCCGTGGGACCACAGGGCGAGCTTAGCCTGTTCATTATTCTTTAAGCGATCCATCTATATTTCACGAACTTTTTCTTTGTCATGTGTTGACAATTTTAAAAAACTGGAAAACAAGGTGCAAAGAGCACTTATTTATCATCTAAGTACCACATGTACTCTTTTCAACCTCTCCTGGCTGCTCACTAGGATGGCTCTTCAAATCAGTGCTATTAGTGCACAGCAGTAATTGGGAGAGAAAGCAGCCGGGCCTGCAGTCGAACCAACTGCTCCAGGTCTGGCAGGTCCGACAGGCATCCAGGGTGAGTCCTCAGAGAAATAGCTAGGACACCTGCCCTGGAGACCAGAGGACTCAGAAAGCGGTGGCAATGGCTGTTTTAATTTACTACTTTAAGTAAATGAGTTCTTTAATTAAATGCCTTAACTAAAGGGCCACCATGTAAAAGACTGAGACAAAACACATGCTGAGTGGCCCACAGGCTGGAACCCACACCACCGGATGGGAGGTACTGGAGAGCAGACACGAATCCCACTCTCCAGTTCTAGCAATCTGAGTGGAGAAAGGAAGGGCTGCCGCAAGCGGTGGCGAGTTCTACGCACTTGTCTGGGGTCCAAGTAGACAGGGACTTTGAGGCATCTTATATAGGCAATTCAGCCATTGAGGATGGGGTTAAGGGGAAACCAAGAATGTAAATAGAGAAGCCAGTCTCTAAAATCCACTCTCAGCCGGAGAGTCTATGATTTCTTTGCCTGCTCTGTGTAAACTGACCCAGCCTGACTCCCACGGGGCCAGCTAGGGTGAGATACTGATCTTTCAAGAAAATTAGAGACTGGTGAGTTTGTCTCACCACTCAGGAAGCCTGGCCAAGGAACCCCACACTGACCTCGAAGACCCGGTATGAGTCGTCACATCATCCGTTCTAGCCTCTAGGAAAAACAAGACACAAAACCTCTCTCTCTCTCTCTCTCTCTCTCTCTCTCTCTCTCAAATGTTTCTTACACAAGCCAAAGGCCTGTCCCAGAATAGACGATTCCTTGCCAAAATCGTATGATTGCATTTTTCTGTCTTATTCATTACTCTTTAGAAAGGGGAAGAAGGGAGGGTCTGGGGAAGCAACATTGAAACAATTCCATTCCAATGATGTTAAGATGTGCGCGCACACACACACACACAGTGGAGTACTTAAGCAGATTGTATCAACAGGGACAAAAATGCTGTCCTTGGAAATGAAAAGCAGATTTATAGTCGCTATTTCCATCCATATATTCATTCTCTCCTCAGCATCACTCAGTGTTTACATAGTGATGCTGATTTCCATCCAGTTTACTCCCCGCACGACAGCTGGCATCTGTGCACGAGGCTGCAGACATAAAGGACTGACTTTGCCTCTGACTAGACTCTCCTAAAAGAATCTCTTCTCAGAAAAACAAAACTAATGGCCATCAAGTTGAGTCCTTGTTGGCACAGCGGTTTCAAGTTGAGCTACTAACCACAAGGTCAGCCGTTCAAAACCACCAGCCACTCCTCAGCAGAAAGATGAGGTTTTCTACTCCTGGACGTACTTGCAGTCTTAGACACCCATACAGGCAGTTCTACCTTGTCCTCTAGGGTTGTTACGAAAGATCCTCTTAGTTAGTATTTTCCGAATATTAGTGGACAGATCACGAACAAGGCTTTCCTTCCCACGATAGGTGGTGACAAGTCACATTCAATATCATTGTGAAATCTTAAAGGCTAATCAAAGCCACAATGAGATTCCCATTCACTGGAATCACTGAAATCCTAAAGCTACACAGTACTAAGTTCTGATGAGGATATGGGAAAACTGGAATCCCCACACATTTCAGGTGGGAATGTAAAATGTGTGGCCACTTTGGAAATGAATCTGGCAATTCCTCCACAGGTTAAATTAGGATGACCATGTTATCTAGCAATTTCACCTTTAGAAATACACTCAGGATCAATAAAAAGGCTATCTACACAAAAAATTGTATATGAACATTCATAGCAGCACGATTCATGATAGGCACAAAAATCTACACAACCAAAAGGTCAGTCGATGGATGAGTGAGTAAACCAATGTGGTAGGTCCATACAATGGAATATTACTCAATCACAAAAAGGAACAGTGGTGGTACAGGCATGGCATATGCTATAACCTTGAAACATGACGCCGAGGGGAGTCTGTCAAAAAGGTCACAAGCATGTTTCCATTCCGATGGAATATCCAGCACAGGCAAATTCACAGACGTAGAAAAGCTATTAGCTCTTGCCAGGAGGTGAGGGACAGAGGGAAGCGGAGAGTAACTGTTCTTGGACACATGCTCCCCTGCGCCCCCCCCCACCAGAGCCCTCCACAATTAAGGGGGTTTATTAGGGAAGTTAACAGTGACCACAAGTCAAGATAAGCAAACATTAGGGATGCAGTCTTTGCAAACAGCAATAGGGTGCATGGCTTCTTTTTGTCATGGTTGAAACACTTTTGGAGTTCGATGGTGGTGATGGTGGCACAGATTGGTGAACACAGTAAACAGCACATCAGAAAGATACACTATAAACTCAAAAAAATAGTTGAAAGACAAGTTGGAGGAGGTAGTTGGGGACTTAAGATAGCAATTATAAGCCTCTGTAAAACATTTTAATAACTTAGGGGAAAAGCCTTCATATCCACTATCTCTGGAATTTGACAACCACTTGAAGGAGGGAGCCGGGGAAGGCAGGCTTTGAGGTTGTCCTCATTGCCCGAGCTGACGGGCTCAGCAAGCGGCGGAAGAGCACATGACCACATCTCAGCGTAAATCCCACATTCTTCCCGTGAGGCTACCGACCCTGAGCACCACAACTATTTTCAATTCATTCCTGGGGCCGCAACTCTGGGACCCCTGAAGCTTACATCCGCCCACTCGCACCAATGCTATTAGCAAAGGTGGAGATTCGGACAAACCATGTATAGAATCTGTAGCAACCTTCTAGGCGTACATTTCCCAGAACCCCTTGCTCCCTTGATTGACAGTCCCAAGAACCCTGTGTGCTGCAGAACCTTTGAAAAAAGTTCCATGTTCTTGGGTGGGGTGCAGAAACACCGAGCGTGCCAGGCTGGTTGGCATAGTTTTCTTCCTCCCAGGAGCTTCTAAATAAAATTCTCTTGTGGTGCCCTATGTCTTCCAAAAGTAAAACATTTTTGGGGGGGGTAAGACAAGAACCTAATTCTGATAACGCTATCCTTCTTGGAAAGGAAGAGAGAGAGAGACAGAGAGAAAGAGAGAGAGAGAGAGAAAACTATAAACTTCTGGAGGAGAATGCATTTAGGTGTTTTGCTTTTTAAAAATCTTATGAAACACTCTTTGGGATAGGATGTCTAGTCTCTGTGTGTGTGTGTGTGTGTGTGTGTGTGTGTGTACCTATGTGCTTTTTTTCCCTCCCCTACTCACCCAATCCCCCCTTCATGGAAAAATGAAAAGCTGCCAGCTAGAATCACTCAGGGTCCTGCCTTCATTCAACCTATCTCTGAGTCACCCACGTGGAAGGCACTTGCCCTTAGGCCAGCAGCTGATAAACATCTGATGACACCAGAACTGGTGAGCCAGAGGGTCCCGGTGGCCCCCTGACCGCTTCTTTCCACTCCAGAAGCACACGGTCCTCCTTCCCATACACTATGTTGTCAATGAAACCAGGAGGCCTCTCTGGAGCACCTGATGGAAACCTGAGCAAGACTAGGAGGGGAGTCAGACGCAGAAGCAGCCAAGCTCCCTCCTGTCTCTGCGAGCACATTTCAATGAAACAACCTCAGGGGATAGATGATAAAGACACTGACACTATACAAGGAGACCCCTCTGCAGTACAGCCGAACAACCATGCCCACAACCCGTGTTTCCCAATTTTATGATGCCTGCCTACTCTCATTAAATTCCAATCTAGCCAGTGAAAAGCTACCTCTTAGCCTCATCTTAACATTGTAAGATTTGTACATGGAATTTAATTGATGGCAATAAAGCTGTCTGCTCATAGCCTAACGTGGGGCGATACAGAGACACCAGAAGCCTGGCTTCTGAGCCTCATTTGAATTCTTATCTGGTGGAAAAACCAAAGAAGAAGCTGATCGTCAATCACTTAATGAATTAGAAATCACTGGTGTGGGTGCCTTTTGTGCTCCGTGAATGCATTCTTTTTGAAAGGTTATTTCTGCCTTGGCCTGTCCTTTCACATTCAACTGGCAGCGACCGCATAGTTATTCACTCAGCAAATTTATTCTTGCAGTAGCTCTCAAAAATCAGCACACACTATTATACAGCACAGGCCCCATTTGTGAAATTATTTATAGCCTTATTTAGAAATCCAAGCTTCCTTAAGACTGACAAGTTTATTGGCTTATTTAAGCTCAACCCAAAAGCTAGCAGAGCTGAGACTGCCTGGATCCACATTCGGGGTTTGGGCCAGAAGGTTTAACCGCCAGTGTTATCGTTGGACACGCGTGTCTGCAGGTCTGGCTTCACCTCAGCCTAACTGCTCGCAAGATTTGGGGCGGGGGTGGGGTGGGGGGGTTATAAGAGCAGGATCTGGATTTATGACTTCAACAGAAAATGCAAAATACACAAGTTCAGTTAGGACCGGAAAAGGTGGGGGATGTGATTTGGGGATTCCAGGCGCGGTTTGTTAGAAGGTGTGCTGGGGTGGGGGGTGGGGGGCATCTGTACCTCTCTCTCTTTTTCTCCTTCCTTTCTCTCGTCCACTCCTCTGTTGGCCTTTCTCTCTCACCCTCATGGCACAGTGGCCAGAGGGTAAGGTGACCAGATTTTAACATTGATAAAATGGGACACCGTTGACTGGGGTGGGGTGGGAGGGTGTTCTTGATTAAAAATTTGATCTTCCCGTTCTCCCACCATTCCCTAGCTTGTCGAGCATTCTTTCCAAAAATCGGGACTTTTTTCAAATGCCATGGGGACGCGCGGGACCAATCGTTAAAAAGCGGGACTGTCCCGCCAAAAGCAGGATGCCTGGTCACCTTACCATAGAGCTGCAAGCCACAAGGTCAGCTCTTAGAAAGCATCAGTGACTCGGAGAGAGGAGGAGGCGGCCCACTCCTGTAAAGAGCTCCCGTTTCAGGGGCAGTTCTACTCTTTCCTAGAGGGTGGCCTCAAGGGCAGTGAAGTGTTTGGGGTATTCCTCTTTCTCTGGTTGCTTCTCTCCCCTTTCTTCTCTCCTTTCCCGCCACCTTCCTCTATCTTCTTCTCCTTCTCTTTCCCGGTGGTGCTCTCTTAGTTGCCAAAGTGATGTTTTAGAATGTCATCTACTACTATGGTAATGAACACAGCCTGGTCCTGGGGTAACAAGAAGCACGCAGACCCATGGACCCGCAATGAGAGCACAGAAACAACCCCACGCACCT
>NW_022111368.1:14479084-14489284 GCF_000313985.2 Echinops telfairi
TCTTTTTAATATATTTAAACTATTGAAATCTATGGTATATGAACTATATGACAATAAAACTGTATAATAAAGAAAAAAATGTAAAACTTTTGTTCACCAAAAGACTTTATCTAAAAATGGCAAAGAATAAGTCACTGATCGTAGCCTATCTTTGGAAACCATATATTGGACAAGAATCGAATAACCAAGAAATATATATGTAAAATGTCAACAAATTAACCATAAAATGACAACCCCATTAGTAACTGGGCAAAGTAATTGAATAAAGTTTCACAAAGAAGACATTCCAGTGGCCACCAAACACATGAAAATCCACCCAGCCATCACCAGCATTGTGGAGATGGCAAAGAAAATTACAGGGAGACACCAGGTCATTCCCCCGAGGGCAGCCATTTGAACCCCTGCTCCCCTGGGGAGAAAACTGAGGCTCTCTGCTCCTGTAAAGGCCTGAAGTCTTGGGACCCCTGTGGAGAGTCACTGTGTGTTGGAATGAACTTGATGGCTGAGGTAAAGAAAATAACCAATGTGAGCGAGGAGATGCAAACTGGTACAGCTGCTGTGAGGTAATTCTCCAAAAACAAACAAACAAACAAACAAAAAATAGAACTGCCCTATGATCCAGCAAGTCTACTCTTTTATATACTTGAGGCACATACCCAGGAGATGGGAAAGTAGACTTGTACATCCATGTCCACTGCAGCAAAGTTTCCGGCAGTACAAAGGTGGAACAACAACAAAATGAATATGTAACATGTAGGGAATACATCATCTACTTCTTGAAACGTAGATGGCTTTGATGCTGGAAAATCATCAGGGCGGATACTCTTCAGAGCCAGAGGATTTGACAGGAAATAGGCCTCGCCACTTCATGCTGAGCGCTGAAGTTCTGCCGGCCCAAGAACTTTGGGTAAGCAGTGGTTATCAATCGGCTACAACTTTGGGATTTTCATGACCAAATCATTCGTGTCCACATGACCAATCTCTTACACTCATACATCTCTTCCCGAAGACATGATGGTGGGAATTAGAGTTTCTCTGCTCCAGAACTCGATCTTACCTTGAGCGTCATGACAGGGAGCCTCACATCATGTGGTCCAAGCAATTTGCTCTTGGCTCTGGTTCAAAGCCACCCCCAGAAACCACAGAAGAGAGGGATGTCAGTGTGCTTCCACTAAGACTATAGCCAGGCCCACGCAATGGAGCAGTTCTGCAATATGTGCAATCACCTGGAGTCAGAATCAGCTTGTGACAATGGCTTGGCTTCTTTGTTTTTCATTCAGAAATAGAACATTTTGGTTTTGACAAGACTCTATTGGTAAAAGTCAAGCCTGACTTTTTAGTCCGATCTCAGGTGATCCAATCTTGGGAGAATGTTTGTTAATTGTCAATTTTCATGAAAACACTAGCAACAACACTTCATTTAAAAAATACCATAGGCAGATAATCAAAATTAGCCAACCGGAGACCTTGACTCAACTAATTTCCACTTCAAATGCTTCTAATTCATGCTGTCTTTGGCAATGGATGATGTTCTGGGGTGAGAAGGAGTCAATTTGCATGCCACATTTGCTCCAACAATTTGCTAAATTCAGTGGCAAGATCGTAAAGGATTGGTGTTTTGATGAGAACAATGCAATTAAACGTAAACCCTAGGATTCGGGGTTTGAATTCTATTACTGACTGCACACCTCAAAGAATGTGAAGAACAATAGCGAAGTGTTTAAGGAATGCATTCATGCATATTGGTATTTTTGTGTGTCTATAATGTCCTCTCTAATGAATACCATTACTTATTATTAACACTTACTAGTAATCATTACTTATTATAGCTTACCACTAATGGCCACCATTTTTTAGTTCCTATGGGGCAATCTGGAAAATGCTGGGAGCTCAAGGAAGCATTGGATTGCTAACCACAAGGTGGCAGTTCAAACCCACCAACTACCC
Organism: Echinops telfairi; assembly: GCF_000313985.2. NCBI lineage: Eukaryota > Metazoa > Chordata > Mammalia > Afrosoricida > Tenrecidae > Echinops > Echinops telfairi. The sequence goes on from NW_022111368.1 coordinate 14,481,032, forward strand.
CTAGGTAGAAAGATGAGCCTGCTCCCATAACGATTTACAGCCTCGGGAACCCTGGATAGGCTTGCTATGAGCTGCAAAGGACTCGATGGAGTTTTTTTTGGTTGTGGGACTACACATTTTAAAGCACTGCTGCAAGGGGGACATTATTATCCTCACTTTCCAGATAAAGGGATTGTGCTTTCAAGGGGTTAGATAAATGGCATAAAGGCACACAGACACACGTAGTAAGGCCTGGCAGCTCTGAGTCCAAACCCCATGATTATTCCGTTATGCCACTGTGCTCTCCGATATGCTATGAGAATGCACTGGGCTGGAGGCATCTGTGTTCTTCCAGAAATAAGCCCTTTCACATGGCGCTGTCTAGTCACCTCTACTTTGGCTACTCCAGCTGCCTCTGGGTTGAAATCTTTATAGAGAGGGATACAGATGATTTTATACGAACAGTTGTCCTGCACACTGTATACAGTAAGTCCCCTCGTTACACGTCTCACTTACAGACAACTTGTACTTGGCCTCTAACGACATGTGGAATTGTTGTTGAGTGATTGAACCAACATCTATTGCAGGAAGCTCTTGGTTGTAAGTTTGCTCTCTCACAAGATGTGCAGCTTTTACATCATCGAAAAGGCGGCGAGTCTTTTCTTGCACTCCCCTGCCATGGAGTTGAATCTGACTCACAGCAACTCTATCTAAGTTTCCATGACTGCAGATCCTGTGGACAATAGATAGTCTCACATTCTCCCCCTGGTGGGTCTGAACAGCAGACCTTGTGGCTAGCTATCTAATACTTATTCGAGAGAACCACCAGGGCTAAAGAATCCACTGCTGACAGATGATTGCAAAGCCTTAGCAGCCGACAGGACAGAGAAGGATGCGCTGTGGTTCTCCGAGGCTGGAACTAGGTATGGGAGCAGAAAGGTCCTGTCTCTCTTGCTGCGTGTCTGGAGGAGGCAAACTGCTGACCTTGCCGCTGGCAGCCCCCTACACAACCCTCTGTGCCACCCGGGCGCCTTCCACGGCTAAATCAATGAGGCTGACTTACAAATGCAACCGAAAGTTCTCATTGGTAACCAGGAATTGCCCTACAAGACCTGAGTTGATTCCTGGCCAATGTATCGATAAATTCAAGAATTTCTTGGAGAAATTCTACTCTCGCTTCATTTCATTTTTCCATAGACTCTGTGAAGCCCTCTCATATTATGGTCCCAGAATCCATAACGAATTTTGGTAGTGAGCAGAAGGTCTTTCATATTTGGGGCAAATAAGGCACAATTTTTATGTGTTTTGGGGTGTGTGTGTGAACTGTGCAGCCCGTTTGTATTTGAGTTTCCTGAGTGTGCCATACACATTCTGCATGTGGGCACATGACTCAAGTGGGCTGATCATATGCTAAACAAACAGAATTCATACTTCTAATTAGTATGGGGGAAGCCTCTGCCACTTCTAGGTAACAAGGGTGACTAAGAAAAGTAGAATAACTTCCCTTTTAGTATAGAAAGGGTGTACTTGACCTTAGGTTAGAAAATGCAAAGAGGAAGCTGTGACTCACTGCCCAGGATGTGAGTAATACGATACTGGGTCTGGAGGTGTTATAGGAAAAACGGTTTTGTGAACATGATGCTTAGAACTCATTTCTTGCTTGCTGCTTCTGTTGGACTCAGGAAATGGTGAGAGCCCCGGCCTTCCTCGTCAGATCTGGAGACCACTTCTCAGTGTGCAGAGACTCAGAAAGAGATTTCTCCTCTTGGTTCTCACATGGTATTGCCCGCTTTCTTCCTAGTCTGGCAGCTCCCCTGACACCTGTTTAGTACCACAGTCCACGCCAAGCACCCCCCTGAAAGGTTGGTGGTGTCTGTGCGTGAGATAGATTGACCAGGAATCAACCCAGGTCTTGTGTATAGAAGGTCGTCATTTTACCACTGGACCACCACTGCCCTCCTAGACATCTGCAAGTCACAAAAGCATCTGAATGACAGACAATAGAATGTGACCGGTGTCTTCATGGAGACACGGGCATGGAGAAGGGGTAGAAAAGAAACAGACAACAGCTACATGCCTGGAGAAGTCAAAGAGAGCGTCACAAACGAAGTGATGTTTTAGGTTTTGTAAGAGGACAAGAAGACTTCCAGGTGGGGTCGTTATTATCACTGGTGTGCTGGTCAAGCCTGTTCTGTCTCACAGCAGCCCTACAGCACAGAGCAGAAGTGCCCCTAGGATTTCCAAGGTGGTCGTTTTTAGGCAAGAACTCGCATGAGAATGAGAGGAGGATTGATGAACAACCTGCACTACGTAGATGACACTACCTGGCTTACCCAACCTGATGAAGGTCAAGGGCTTCAGTCCTCAGGGTGGATTGCAACTCAATGTAAAGAACACTCAAATCCTCACAGTTGACCAACAGACAACATCGTGATAAACGGAGAAGACTGGAGTTGTCAAGGTTTTCATTTTGCTTGGATCCACAGTCAACACCATTCTGGAAGTAGAAGTCAGTAAACCAAGTGACATATTTCAGTTGGCGACTCTGCTGCATACGGCCTGTTTAAAGTGTCCCAGGGCAAAGATGTCACTTTGAGATCTAAGGTGTGCCTGACCCAAGCCGTGGTATTTTCAATCGCTTCATACACATGGGAAAGCTGGACAATGAACAAGGGAGACCAAAGAAGAATTGTTGACTTCGAACTGCAGTGTGAGGAAGAATATTTGAAAGCAGCGTGGACTTGCCAGAAGGACAAACAAATCTATCTTGGAAGAAGACCCAGAATGCTCCTTAGACGGCCAGCGAGACTTTGTCTCGCATACTTTGGACATGTCAGGAGAGACCAGTCCGTGGAAGAGGGCATCACACTTGGCAGAGTGGAGGACCAGAGAGGAAGATACAGACCCCGGTGAGATGGACAAACACGTGCCTGCAACCATGGGCTCTGGCAGAACAGACATTGTGAGGATGCTGCGGGGCTGGAGAGTGGATTTTGTTCTATTTTGTTTGCGGTCTTTCTGAGTCTGAACTCAACACTACCTACAACAACACAACAATCTGTATGGGAGCAGATTTCCAGGTCTGCCCTCCTAATAGGCCGCTGGTGGGTTTGAACTGCTGCACTTCTGTTTAGCAACAGAAGGCTTTCCATTGTGTGCCTGGTGCTCCTTCCGGGTCAGGTCTAAAACTCAAATCATGGCCATCAAGTCAATGCCAACTCATGGCGACCCTCTAGGACAGGTTAGAACTGCCCTGTGTATTTCCGAGATGGTAACTCGTGCAAATAGAAAGCCTCATCTTTCTCCTGGGGAGGGGGCTGGTGGTTTCAAACTGCTGACCTTGTGGTTAGCAGCCCCACTCTTAACCACCATGCCAGGTAGAGGAATGGAATGCCGACAGAGGAAACAGCATGATGAAGAAACAAAGTGTATGGAAGCGGGAGTGAGAGGTGGAGCCAACAATTGGGGATGAACAGATGATCTAAGGAGCCGGCCTGCCAGTCTTAAGAAATGATGCGTTGTCAAGTTGTGGCCATAGCCCATCAGAGACAGTGACATGACTACGTCAGTCATGCCTCCTGATGACGATTTCATTTCACTCTTTGGGCTGGCGAGGTTGCATCTCATCTTCAGAGCCTGCCCGTGAAACCCGAGGATGGAGGCCAGGGTGCTCCCTTTCTCTCCTTCCAGGTTGTTGGCCAAGCAACGTCCAAGAGGACACGAAGGCACTTGCCCCATCCCAAGAGCTTGATTCTAGGCCCCAGGAAAGAGACCATGAAAGGCCACTGCGCAGGCCCAAGGCAGACAAGAAGCCCAGTGAGGAGCGCAAATGGAACGGAAGCTGCTTACATTGGGCCTAAAGAGCACCACGCCCGCCATCACCCAGCAGGCCCCTCTCCACTTCTAATGGCACACATTGATCTTCCTTCTGCCAGCAGGAACCCCCAGTATAACAGCAGAGGAGATCTCTGAGTCCTAGATGTAGGGAACATGGCCTGACATCAAGAATGGTGGGGCTAAAGAGCCTTGCCCTGGTTGGAAAAGACTCCAGGTGGGGCCAAGGGGAGGAGGGCCAGGGGATCCAGCTGACCCTGCACCTACCCTCAGTGTTTGGCTCTGGCTGGACATTCTGCAAGTCAGTATATTCGGAAAAGCTGGAGGGAGCCAGATGGGGAGATAAAGCTAATGTTTTAAAACAGCAGAGATGATAAAAAGAGAACCAGCCAGAGCGGGCAAACGTTCTGCTCTGGAACAAGCCCCAGAGAAGTTATTTTCTACCATGTGATTCCTTTTGATTTGGGCACTAAAATCATACCCTGGGCATGGGAAACATTGATCTATGCTCACTTGTATTTCCCTTGGCCAGTCACTACCCCAGAGAAGCTGCAGGAGTGAGGGGAAAAAAATATGCAAGAGGCACAGAAATCCAACTTCTCTACACCCTGGACATTTCAAGGGAAAATGCTACCCACCTCCACCCCCAACCCTGCAGGCAAGTCAGAGTGGAGGACCATTTGCCTCTTTGCAGCCAATTGCCCTTCCTTGATTCGGAAGAACAGGGGAAATAAACAGAGTTTCTATCAAGATGCTTCAGGGCCCGGTTCTCTCTCAATTCCAAATCATGTTGTCACCATGTAATGTTGAGAGGGTGCCAACCAAGGATACACAGGAGCCCTGGTGGCATGGTGCTTATGCGTTGGGCTGCTAACTGAAAAGTCAGTGGTTCAAAATCACCAGCCGCTCCTCCGAGAGAAAGGTGGGGCTTTCTACTGCCATAAAGAGTTACAGTGGCAGCAATCCACAGGGGCCATTCTGCCGTCCTGTCCCGTAGAGTCACGAGGAGTCAGCAGCGACTCCGTGGCAGTAAGGGAGAACCAAGGATCAGGCACTGGAAAGAAATCCAAGATGTGCCCCAAAGGCAAACCCACAGCCTGCCAGTCAATGCTGACTCATCGTGACCCCTGTCGGTTTCCAAGACTGTAACTGTTAATGAGAACAGAAAGTCTACTGTCTCTTTCTCCCCGGGAGCTGCGGGTGGTTTCAAACTGCCCACCAGGCGGGTCGCAGCCCAACACGTAACCGCTCCTCTAAGCCTAGATGGAAAGCTACTCTGCTGCAGGGATCTACAAGGATTCACGGTTCTGAAGCCCGCTGTCCCAGATGCGATACAAACTCCAGGCTGGGCCCTGCCCTGGGGTATGAATATTTAATTCATTTTCTTGTCTTTAATCCCAGGCAGGTGAATGCTTTTGATCTGTTCTGCAACAGAGGCTTTAAATAAGGATGTCTCGGCGAGGTTTTGAAGTCAAGTTTCATTGCATATTTAATCTCCTTGGCTCTATCTTCTGGAGGAGAGCAATTCCAGTTGGGTTTGGTGCCACAAGTACATCCCTCTTTCTTTTCAAAGCCAACTCTGCTTTTGAGTGGAGAGGTGGCCTCCGGCCAGGGTTAATTGGGCCTTATCTTTATATCCAGCCTTTGGAACTGGATGTGAACACCTGCAAGGGCCAGCCCCTGTGTATCTTGCTAGCAGCTGGCCCGGGCTGCATCACCTTCTGGCCAGATCATGACCCAATGGACCATTCTGGTGGCATGAAGATCCCATTTGCACTACCCAAGTGACAGGCACAAATACAGCTGCCTGAGTGCTGATGCTCCTGATTCCCATTTAAATCTGGCCAGGTTCGTCCTGATTTGGACAAAACCATTCCACACCACCAACCTACACTTCTCTGCCATCAGCTGTGCCATGGATTCCGAAATAGAGTACAAATGGACTGTGATTCAATCACCTTCACGAGCGAGTGTTTGGAGAGCCGTCCCAGCCTGCGTCTCCTTCCCCGAGTCTCTCTGACTCAGCGAGGGCTTCGTGGCTCTCGGCCCTCCTGCAGCAGGCATGAGCAGTAAGCCAAGGGGGAGCAAGCGCTGGCCGATGGGGCCTAGTGTCTGGGAGGTTTGCAGCCAGTCACGCTAGGAGGAACAGCGGAATGGAAATACTCCCAAACATCTGGGGCTGCGCTTCAAATTTCAAAGCGATTCCTCTGCTTGCACAACTTTACAATCTTGGCATTTGCCAAATGCTTATGTTTTGCTTAATCTGAAATTAGGCAAGGATTTCTACTCTCAATATCACTAGAATGGCTTTTCTGCTTATAGGGAGTGTTTTCTTTGGGGAACACGGAGACTCTGTCTTCTGGTGGCTGAAAGACACAGAAGGGGAGGAAGGCTGCTTACGAGGCTTCTTCCCCTGCACGCTGTGCTAGCCGACTGGCCCACCTTTGCTAGGGCTTTCCTTCATCTTCCCGGCAGCTCTGTTTGAGGAGAAGAGGCACGTCTGACCAAGTCCTCCAGCTGAGTGAGAGTCAGCTCCCCGCCCAGTCTTTCCCCACCGACTGAGACCGCAGTCATCTGCCTTCTTGAGAAGCCCAATCCAGGGTCCAGAATCGTCCCCACCTCCTTGGTACATGTCCTCCAGTAAGTGCCAGGGCACCAGGAAGTCATTCAGAACCAGAGTTATATTCAGGTGATTTTTTTTTTCTTTTGAAAATGAAGGAAGACCCCTTATTGCCTTATTTTACTACTGCGATATAAAAACGAAGGGCCTATATTACACAAGCACTGTGGTAGCATAGTGGTTAAGTGTTTTGCTGCCAACTGAAAGGTCATAGGTTCAAACTCAGCAGAAAGATGTGGCAACCTGCTTCTATGAGAGGACAGTCTTGGAGACTCTAGGGAACTTCTACTGGGTCTTACAGGGTCACTGTGAGTTGGAATCAACTCAAGAGCAGGGGGTACGATTTATGCACCTGAAATTATTTACATGAGAATTACTTCTCTGCCCTGTTACTACTACTGAGAACAATATGGAGCAAAATGCAAACTCCTAACAAAGGCCAGACTTCCTGGACCAATAGAGACTATCAGCCTAAGACGCTCGATGAACTTGGACTTCATGTCTTTCATCGAGGGCACCTTCCAGCCAAATAACAGATAGGCTTAAAAACATAATCACTGTTACCTGTGAGCGAAGCAGAGGGGCAGTGAAAGAGAGAAGATCCCCAACAGACGGATTAGCACAGCGGTGCACAGTGGGATCAGGCATCAGAACAACGGTGAGGCTGGTGCGGGCCTGGCGGTGATTCCGTCTACTGCAGGAACAAGGTCGTTCGGTGAAGGAACCAGTTCAGTGGCATCGAACGCCAGCAGCAACATGCTATCCCCTCACAGTCAACTAACGGAGACCGCAGTCAACCTTCCCCCAAAAGCAATGATGAGAAGGCAAGGAAGAGACGGGAGGCTAGATCAAGGGGCACAAGCCAAGCCGAATGGAAACAATGAGAAGGTGGACACATGGTGCCCATTGCAATGCCACGGGGAAATCTATACAAATATTGTTCAATGGGGACCTAATCGACCGTGTACATTTTTACTTAAAACATAATATATTTTCTTGAAGAGTCGATTCTCTGTTTCCTGTGATAGTAATTCACAGGGACCAAAGACTTCCTGACCAAGGTGTATCTCAGAAGGAGCTGGATGGCAGAGGAAGCAAAACCTGGCAGAAACAGACCCCAGAGATAAGCTTCTACTGTTAGGGACCCTGAAGCCACTTACTGATGCCAAGCCTCCCTCTGAAAGTGCTGGTCTGCTACCAGATGGAAAGCTCTTAGAGGGGAAGTGGATGGAAGGGGGCTTCCTGAATTATTGAGGCAGAAAGGATTTCCTCATGGAGTCTCAACAACTGGTGGGGGTGGGATCTGAACTCTCCTCCCCACGTCCCTTCATTCCATCATCCCATTACAGGAGCTAAGAGCACCATGTGCCCACTTACCCACAAGAAGCTCCCCGGGGAGACAGGAATCCCCATCCATCCATCCACTGGAAACACGTTTACGAGGGAAAGATCTGACAAGGCTGTGTTCACTGGGCCCAGCTTTGTTTAAAAAACAAAATGCAAGAGGTCGACACAGCTGTGACTCAGAAACACCGTGAAACGAGGGGGTTGCTAAGTGATCGTACGTGTGCAGGATGCATTGCCATTGTGTTCATTCCAATCCCTGGTGACACAGAGCTGTCCCCCGTTGTGTTTCCAATGAAGAACGTTCTGGAAGGAAGGAGACGGCTATGCTCTTCTTTGGAAGTGCCTCTGAGTGGACGCAAGCCTTCAACCTTTCAGTGAGCGGAGAGTGTGTTAACCAGTGAGTTAGTTAATTGTGCCAGCCTGGCCGATAATCACATGTGGTGCTGGTTGAAAGGCAGAGGGATAAATGGGTG
>NW_022111368.1:14489710-14492209 GCF_000313985.2 Echinops telfairi
GTTTCTGAGACTGTAGTTCTTTCTGGGAGGGAAAAGCCCCTCTAGTACCGATCATCGCTGCTGGATAAGAGTTCAGTGTCTGCAGGAGAAATGGCAGATGCATCTGAACCCTCCCTCTTGCAGTAGGCTAATCAGAGGTGGCCGTAATCACACGGCGTTTCCCCCCAGCATTGACACTAGCTCCCACAGCCTGAAAGGAAGATGTCCACTCGGCCTTCCTCAGTCATCCCTTGCGGGGCCCAGGCAAAGCACCTGCAGCCCTAAGAGCCCAACTCCAAAGGTGGCAGCCCTGATGTCGGGGATGCAAACCAGGAGGCAGAGCTGCAGGGGAGCCTTCCCCAGGCACCTAGGCTCCACTGGACCAGTTGGAATGCTTTCCCCAGCCCCTTCTCCTCCTCCTGCTCCTCTGTGAGCACCACCTTGTTCTGTTTGGAATTTTCTTTGCAGATAAAAAGCACTTCTTTTTCTGCCATATCAAAGGCCTACATACATGGTCTCTTTGTAATCCAGGTGAAAAGAATTTTGATAAATTGGCCTAAAATGTCACACAGCTAAACAAACAAAAAAAAACCTTAAAAAGACTTTTTTCCAGGCTCCACATTTCCTAGCATGAGACAGTGTACAAAGGGCTCTAGAGGTGCGCCGACTAAAGTGCTCCAGCTAAAGGTCGGTGGTTTGAACCAACCAGTAGCTTCATGAAAGAGTAATGAGGCAGTCTGCGTTGGTAAAGAAGAGACTCTTCAACTCCCGTCAAGAGCGACAGTCTCGGAAACCCACCCGCACCGTTCTGCCCCGTCCAGCGGGGGCCACCATGAGGCGGAATCGACTCAGGGCAGGGCGCTTGGTTCTGGAGGAAACCCTACGGGTAGTCCTACTCCATCGCAGAGGGTGCATGTGTGCCAGCTTCAGCCCGATGGCACACAGCAGAAATCACATAGAGTGTGGCAACGTCACTATGAGGGGGCTTCAAAAAGCTCATGAAAAAAATGCAATTCCAGAACAGAATTTTCCCCCAAACCTTTTGAAGCCCTCTTTTATACAGTGTACTACAAGGGGGCTTTCAAACAGGTCATGGCCATTTCCAATTCTCCTTTAATTCCATGTTTCCAGATCTGCTACAGAGCACAAAGTCTTCTTCTGGTGACTGATAATTGCTCTGGTAACCGCGACACTTGTTACTGAAACCAAGTATTGGCACTTAAGAACGAAGAGCCATTCAAGATGAAAATGATGCACTTTGCACCTGACACGGCAGCATAGGTCACAGCTGTGCCGAGTCACAAACAGCACGGCTTTCTTGACCTCCGTAAATGTCAGGAGAGGCAGACAGAAGGCAAAGGAAAGAGAATGTAAGACAAGCTGTGGTAATGAGGCCTCGGCAAGAGAAGGAGTCCTCCCCTCGGGCCCCTCCATCGGACAACTCTGATCTAGTCCAGAGAGAAACCACGAGAAAAGTAAAAGGAAGGAAACCTTAGGAGAGAGATGAGGTTTCTACTCCTGGAAAGAGCAAAGGGCATTTATAGAGCTCTACATACAGGCATGCACACATGTAAATATATTTATATGTGACAATGGGGAAATAGATCTGTGTATATATTTATAGGTTTAGTATTAAGATAGCAGATGGACATTGGGCCTCTACTCAAGTACTCCCTCAATGCATGAACACTTTGTTCTATTAAACTGGTATTCCATGATGCTCACCTTCCCGACACAATCATTAAAGACAAAGCAGATACTTAAGCAAATGCGGTGAAGAAAGCTGATGGTGACTGGCTATCAAAAGATATAGCATCTAGGGTCTTAAAGGTTTGAAGGTAAACAAGTGGCCATCTAGCGCAGAAGCAACCAAGCCCACATGGAAGAAGCACACAAGCCTGTGTGGTCATGGAGTGTTGAAGGGATGAGATATCAGGCATCAAAGAACAAAAAATCATATCATTGTGAATGAGGGGGAGTGCAGAGTGGGGACCCAAAGCCCATCTGTAGGCAAATGGACATCCCCTTATGGAAGGGTCACGGGGAGGAGACGAGGCAGTCAGGGTACCTTATAGCACTGATGAAACATACAACTTTCCTCTAGTTCTTTAATACTTCCTCACCCCCATTATCATGACCCAAATTCTACCTTACCAATCTGGCTAGACTAAAGCATGTACACTCATACAGATAAGGGCTTACAATACAGGGAATTGAGTACGAATAAATGAACATAATCTAATCCTCTAGTTCTTTAATACTTCCTCACCCCCATTATCATGATACCAATTCTACCTTACCAATCCGGCTAGACCAGAGGATATATATGGGTACAGATAACAGCTGGAAACGCAGGGAATCCAGGACAGATAAACCTCTCAGGACCAATAATGTGAGTAGCGATATCAGGAGGGGAAGGGGAAGGTGGGGGAGAAAGGGGAAACTGATCACAAGGATCTACATATAACTCCTTCCCTGGGGGACAGACAACAGAAAAGTGGGTGAATGGAGATATCGGAC
>NW_022111368.1:14492363-14524033 GCF_000313985.2 Echinops telfairi
GGGTCACTATGAGTTGAAACCCACTCGATGGCAGTGAGTTTTGTTTTATTGAATTTTCGCATTACTCGGTTGACAGCCAAAAGTTGACGCTGGACCAACATACCTTTAACAGCCCTGGCTTTTTCCACTGGACAAATCTGTGCTATGAAAGGCTGATAGTGCTCTACGGTGATGCTGAGGTTCACCTCTGACAAAGGCAAACCCAATGAACAAATCCTGAAACAAACACAATAGCACTCAGTCCAGCAAAACGTGCCGCTTCTCCATCACCACAACAGCAGTGCTGCCCGGTGGAACTTCTTTCAGGGAGAGAAAGGTGCTGTGTTTGCACTGCCCAGGATGACAGCCACTCACCCACCATGGGGAGTAGTAACCAAGCGGACAGTAGCTCTAGAGTGAGTGCTGGGAGTTCCAAACTACCACGCTAGTCGCTTCAGAGGGGATGGTAGTCACACCGGTGTCTGCGCGTCCCTAAGTTAGTCACCAGTAATGTTTTCAGCCATGATTCACTTCCTCCTGACACGCGTGGCTCTCAGATAGGGCTCACTTAATATTTGGGGGATCTGACCCTTCTATTCCCAGCCAGAAAGTCTACATCAGTACAGTCATACCCTCCATTTTAAATAAAGCCCAGATGGGATAAAACACAGAATAAGTAAATTGGCCGGTGAGGGTATTATTCATGTTACAAAGGGATTCATCAAAGGGTTTGTTAAGGAGCAGGCTTGCCTCCTGCATGTAAAAGTGGGCTGATTTACAATTTCACACACAACCTTTAAAGACCATGCAAAGTGACAGACACATGCAAATTACAATGGAGACGTTCTTTATGAAGTGGCAGGAATCATAAAAATGAATTAGTTAACAGTTTTATTCACAGGATAGAAGGCTTGTCCCTGCAGAGAGCTGAAGGCAAAGGTCAGGTCATTTAGGACTGACCACTTGCCCCCCAGGTCTGGGCATGGGCTTGGGTCTTTACCATCAACTCTGATGCCCACATCGCACCAAAGTATCATGACAGTTATCCTACCAGACCCAGGGAATGTGGACCTCTCAAATTCTGTTGTTGTTGTTGTTGTTGTTGATTTTAGGTGTCGCTGAGTTGATTCTTACACAAGAGAAGGAAGCACCGCCCTGTGCAGCACCACCCTCACCATCGCTCCTACGCGTAAAAGCACTGTTGCACCTGTGTGTCACTCCGTCTGCTTGAAGGCGTGCCTCTTTTCCGCTTCTCCTCTGTTTCACCAAGCATGGGGTCCTTCTCCAGGGACCGCTTCTCTTGACATGTCCAAAGCAGGGGAGATGAAGGCTTACCATCGCTGCCTCTGAGGAGCACGCAGGCTGCTCTTCTTCCAAGACAGATGTGTTTGTCTTTCTACAAGTTCATGGTACTTTTCATATGTTGCCAGCAACACACTTCAAATGCATGGATTCTTTTTCAGCCTTCCTTAGACAATGCACAACTTTTCTATGCATGTGAGGCAACTGAAAACCGCTTGACTTACTTGAGTCAGGCGCACCTTTGTTCTCAAAGTAACATCTTTGCTTTTCAGTACTTTAAAGATGTCTTGTGCAGTAGATTTACCCAATGCACCACATCTCTTGATCTTCTGACCGCTGCTCCATGAGCATTGATTGTGGATCCGAGTAAGACGACATCGTGACAACTACCCAGAACACCTGAAAAGAGATGTCCAACAGAAACGTGTACATGCATGTCCACAGCAACACTATGCCCGAGAGTCCAAAGGTGGGAGCAACTCCAATGTCCATTAACAGATGAAATAGAGACACAAAATGTGGCAATGGAGTATTATACAGCCATATAAAATACCAGAGTACTGATACATGGTGACATGAAGGAGCCATGAAAGCATTTTACATAGGGATAGAAGTTGCATATTGTATGATTCCTTTTAGATGAAATATCCAGAATAGGTAAATACATAGAAACAGAAAAGAGATAGGCGGTTAACAAAAGGTGGGGGAGAAAAGGGATAGGTGAGGGGAGTACCCACTGTTGGCTACAAGGTCTCTCTTTGTGATGTTGAAAATGATCTGAACTAGACTAATCTTGTGAATGTACTAAATGCTACTGAATCACCACACTAAAACAGTCAAAGCAGTAAATTTCATCTTACTGTGTTTTATCCCAATAACAAAAGCAATCAAATCAAATCAAAGAAATACATTTATTAAAGTTATCATAGAAAGTAAGCATCCGTCTTTGAGGGAAGCCCTTGTCTAGAGAAGAGTCGGCAAGATTTAAAACTTGAATTCCTATTTGTTTTTGTCTCTTAGGCCTTTAGGGCCCCCCCACCCCCAATTGTTTGTGTTTCTGTTTAGAATCTCAAATTTTGGAATACCCAAATATAGCCTGGCCTAGAGAATGGAGGTATTTCTAACAGATAATGTTAAAAGGACCCAAGAAAAAGCACACGCGTGTCTCCAAGGCACCGTGTCTGACTGCGGGACAGCCGCTCAGGTGGCCAAGCCAATTCAGGAGCACCTACAGCTGACCGCTCAGCCCCTTGCTGCCGTTCACCGTTATACGGGTCATTTGGATAAAAGCCATTTGCAGTGTACAGAAAACAACTTCCCTGAAGTCTGATGGGAGAACGTGGAACAGTGGGTGCAGGGAAAGGAGAAAGGAACTTCAAAGCTTTAATGAAATCATAATCATTAAGAACCAGACAAGTCCATATATTAGTTAAAGTTCACTGGTTGAGCCACATGATTCACCTTGAAATTAGCATCATTTGCAAAGTGAAGTCAGACAAAGAAAAATAAAAAGACACAACTACTAAAGCATATCCATCACTGAGAGAGTCCCACAGACTTGATCTCCAAGTAAGTACAAAACCACACTTCAGTTTTGCTATCAAAGACCACTACTTTTAGGAAGTGTGAAAATAAGCAGAAAAATACATCTGTTCGAAGCTGTAGCAAAAATATGGAGGGGCAGATGCAACACGAAGCAGAGTCATAGTTGCCCTGAAAATCATACCTTTCCTGGCAGCATGCTTCTATAACCATCTTAACAGAATGTTCTGGACACACTACATTAAAACACAGATTTGAGAATTAAATCGATTTGGCAACATAATAGTCCAATTTGTGAAAGGTGCTTTGCATATTAAATTCCCAAATATAGTCCCTCCCGCTCCCCAGTAATGGAAATGACATGCGAATATTACTTGACAAAGAGTGTGACGGGCACAGAGGGTTTTCTTTGCTAAGCCCCTGGAGCCTTCGGCGTGGATGACGTCTCACCAGAAGAAATCAAAACTCCTCGCAAGGCACCGCTAAGCACCAACATGAGACGTGGAGAAAAGACTGACCTTGTGACGGATGCCATGTTTCTAGGTCCTCAGTCAATGCCCATGGAAGCAGCACTCAAGAGATCAGACAGTGCATTGGGTTGCAAAAGATATTCTTTAAAAGAGTGCAGCACAAGACCGCATTATGTCAGCTCACAGGAGTTTCAACCCCCTCCTATGCACAGCTGAACCCCAGGTAAAGAAGACAAAAGAAGAAGTGGTGTGAGGAGTCCTGAGTAGCCCCCTGGGACTGGCAGAAGAATGAACAAAGATATTTCAGAACAACTACAGCTAGAAACCTCCTTAGAAGCAAGGATGATGAACCATCTTGACACATGGATTGGACGTGTTATCAGGAGAGACCAGTCCCTGAAGAAAGAAATCATGCTTGGTAAAGTAGAGGGTCAATGAACAGGAGGAAGACCTTCAAAGAGACAGAGTGATGCCATTGCCGTACCAATGGGCCTAACCACAGCAGCAATGGTGAGGAGGGCACAAGACCAGGCAGTGTGCCCTTGTGTTGTACGCAGGGTCACCGGGGGCAGACTCGACCTGGCAGCACCTCAGAACAACACAGAGAGAGAAATCAGGAACTTCCACTGACTGCATGGAGGGTTGGGACATCCACACACCACGTCTTCCACTACAATGGTCTGCCATCACCACGGGTGCCCTCCACTATGCCACTCAGGTTGTACATACTAAAGGGCGGACGACGGAGAAGAGAACTTCTCTGTGAGGTAAATCACCAAGCCATTTGAGTGGGAAGTGTCCGGATCTCTTTGTATGCCATGCACACACCTGTGAACCAAGTTACAGCCCTCTAGCTAGTTATTCAACATGCACATCAGCTACGGAATCCCCCCCGGAGCGAGTATCATCAACGAATCTAGCAAACACCCTGCATGCTTTCTGGCTCTTCCCGGACCCTCCCCGAATGGACTCACCAAACAACAGGACATGTGATCCTGGCATTTCAGGCGGCTTGTGCCCTGAATAACATGTTAGGTCACTGGGAACTTTGGGAGTCCACTGATCGTTACTACTGCGGAAATGACCCCAAGTCCTTCTATGACAGTGTCGTGGTGGTCCCAGCGCGTAACCTTCTTGCTTGAACAAAAGCAACGAACAAATGAACAAGCAACTACCAGGCACCATAGAAAGTCTGAGGAAAAGCATGGACAGAAGCTCCCAGAGGGGGGACAGAGAAGGGGGACCTGCCCTCCTTCCCTCTCAGGATCATGGGTAACAGCGATGTCCGGTCGGTCTGCTGCCTGCCGCCTGCCACCTCCCTGTGGATGGAGCCTAACAACCTGCACAGCTTCCTGATGGGCTTGTTCCCATCACAGAGGTCCGGGCTCTGGCAGGGGCACAGGCTCAGGGCACTCCACGGGGAAAACGTAACACCACTCACATTGCTGTCTGCTTCCTTAGTGACGTGTCAGGGTGCGAAATCAAGGGGTGCCATGGTGAGTCAGGGGGTACAATTCTAACCTCCCATGCTGGAAACATGGGTTCAATTCCTGGTCAAGTCACCTCATGGACAGCTACCACTCACCTGTCAATGGAAATCTGAGCATTGCCAAAGACTGGAACTTTCTACCCTGTAAAAAGATACAGTCTCAGAAACTCGCAGGGAGCAGTTCTACCCTGTCCCATAGGGCCGCTGTCCCACAATGGACTCCCTGGCCGTGATGTTGCTTTGGTCTGTGATGTAGCAAGGGTGGGCCCTGAGTCTTAAGACACTTGCCCAGAGGGAGGGAAACTACCTGGAAAGCAGTTTGATGGCTGTCTCTGTCTAAGAACTTTTCCTTCCCCTGAAACCCACTTTCTTTTGCAACTCTGCTGCGTGGCTCTTGTGTCTTCACTATTAGAAAGCCTGCCTGGGACAGTAGCGGTGGGACTGGAACAGGCGTCCAGGGATGTGCCCTGGATGGTTCCAGGGGGCATCGAGAGGAACATTGCCCAAGATGCTCTGCTGTGAGACAGAGCAGAGAGCTTTCAAAGCAGAGACCGACACTGCAGCACAGGGAACCCGACAACACACAGCAGCGAGAGCAGAATTGCCAGCAGAGACTGTAAGCATGCATTCGAAGATGCCCTTTCCTCCAGCACATTCCCCAGTCCCCGCTTCCAACTATTGACCCTTCTATGGCTCCGAGCTTTGCTGACTCCACAGCGCTTCTGAGATTTGGGGCTGGCCCAGCAGTTTTAAAGGACCTTATCAATCATGGTTGTTCTTTATAAGCAATGAGTTAATGGGACGATATCTGCTTCCTATTGAAGTTAAACAAAGCAACCAGAGGATGAGATAAGGCAGTATATACATGCCGTGTTACCTCATATAGATATATGATAGATAGATAGACAGATAGATACACTCACACATATACCAAAATCAAACCCAATGCCATCAAGTCAATTATGATTTATATAAATAGGGGGTTTGAGGCTATACATTGTTACAAAAGCAGATAGTTTCATTGCCTATCTATCTGTCTAGCTATCTATCTGCACGCGTATGTGTTTGTGCATGTGTGCGTGCATGCATCCTGAACGAACCCCACAGTTGCTCATTATGTGCTGAGACTCAGAGCCCATAAGCACGCAGTCAGTTGCTCCTGAAGTCGTTCTTTAACTCCTGTAATGCCCGGATCCTACTCGAACTTCATCAAATATTGTGCAGGATGAACACAAGAATGAACAGCTGGAAGAACATCTCAAAGGAGACGGAGTTCAGCGGAGTGCCAGGCACGAGGAAGGACTCAAGGCTGATTTCTTTTCTGTCACGTGTATTTGTCTCAATTAGAATTACTGAACATCCCAGAGGCTCCACGGTGACTTCCAACATGTTCCTGGCTTCTCTGGAGGCAGCAATGTGTCTGCCTGGAATGTATGCTCATTAATTAATGCTATAGGCTGCTCTTGTAGGAGATTCCTACAAGAATTCCTATAAGTAATTCAAGAGCAAGAAGGAATGTTAAAGTGATGGGGGCCCACTGGAGCCAAGGGACCCCCGCCCCACCTGCATACTGAGGAAGCCCATCATCAAGTGCGCCTGCCAGTGTTCTATGTGCTTGTTGGCCTATCCACCTATAAATTTTACTAGCAAGTATCACTGAAGATGCTGAGAACATATATGTGGCCATCCAAAGCACCTTCTTAGGGAGTCATTGACCTTTCTATTCTTGTGTTTCCAGCCTAATCTGACTCATGGGTATATTGGTGATCCACAGGGAGAATTCTTTCCTTCCATTGGGGAGACCTAGTTGTGATTCCTGGCCAAAATACAAAGCCAAACTCACTATCATTGAGTCGATGTTTACTCATAGTGAGCCTATAGGACAAGGTAGAAGTGTTCCTATGGGTTCCCGAGAGTAGAACTCCTAATGTGAGTAGAAAGTCTGGTCTTTCTCCAGAGAAGCTGCTGGTGGGTTTGAACTGCTGACCTTGTGGTTAGCAGCCCAATAAGTAACCACTAGGGCTGCTGATTCCTGGGTAGTGCACTTCACACTCAGGCACCACCTACCCACCACTGAAGGCTTGTCTGTTGCTATGATGCTGAAGAGGTGCCCAGGGAGCTACAAAGGACTAAGAAGAAAAGCCTGGAGATGTATTTCCAAAATTCAGCCAACGAAATTCCTGTGAATCACAGCGGTCCAAACTGCTGCTAAACAAGGGATGGCAGAGTCATTGTATTAGTCTGGGCACTTTAGAGAAACAATCCACAGAAACTCATGTAAAAGAGAGAGTTTTATATAAAGGTTAACTGTGCATCAAGAAAACATCCCAACCCAGTGCTGCCCAAACCCACAAGTCCAATATTCACCCATTAACCCATTATGTCCAACACCAGTCCACAAAGTCCTCCTCCATCTCACAAAACAGACACAATGATGCTGACTGCAGGAGGAAAGCCGAGTCAGTGAACGTGTAAACATCTCAGCGTTGGCAGAGGTCTCCACACAGCTGCTCCAGCACCCAGGGCTGCATCCGGGTAGGTCCATGTGGCTTCTCCTTGGGGATGTCTTGCAGGAAGTCAGCCTTGCAAGCTGAAGCAGGGAACTGCTAAGGTAGCTGCACCCTGGTGCGACCATCACAAAGCAAGAGACCGGAGAAACTCGAAAGGTGAGGCTCACCAAGCCATGTATCCCTCCAACCTTCAATTAATCCCACATGTGTTTATCGGCCAGGTTGGCACAATTAACCAACTAACTCAGTCATGGAGTCACCATGGGTCAGGGCTCAGTTTGAACCATTTTGGACCACAGCTAACAATTGTGGCTCAGGAACCTCCTGCAATAAGGTCCTTCCTGGTCTCACTGCCCTGCTCCCAGATCTGAGCAAAGAAATGCTAGAGAGAAGGGATACATTCTGGAGTTGCAGACAGATAGAACTTCATTTCAATATCTAATACAACACATTTCTTGCCTAGTGGTCCCATCCCTTGGGGGCATAGTGGTTATATACTGCTAACCACAAGGTCAGCAGTTCAAAACCACCATCCACTTTGCAAAAGAAAGATGGAGCTTTTTACTCTCGTAAAGAGTTACAGTCTTGGAAACCCACAGGAGCAGTTCTACCCTGGCCTATGGGGTTCCTATGAGTTTGGATGGAGTATTGGAGTGCTCCTGAGATATTGTCCTCAGGACACAAAACAGGAGGGCTTGGAGCCTGGGACACGTCCAGCTGCTGCTGCTGGCTGAAGCCAAAAGCATCGCATGAAAATGCCAGCCCACAGGCCACGGGAAAGGTCAAGAAAGGACAAGCCTCCCATTCAAAGGACTCTGCCCCTGTGTCCCCTCTGCAGGTCCAGATTGGAGGTAAGTGCAAGGGGAGAAGCTGTGGAAGGACTGCTTGGCTGCTGCAGACGGCTGTGAGCAATGACTGGATGTTTCCAGGGGCAGTGCTGGTTTCTAGTGCTTCTACTTGTGGGATTACCATCCCCAAGCCAGGCGCCGTCAAGTTGTTCCTGAGTCCTGGCGACCACAGGGGTATCAGAGTAGATCTGTGTGCCATACGGTCTGTGCTGGCTCGTTTGGGAAGTAGATTGCCAGGCCTTTGTTCTGAGGGGTCTCTGGGTGGACTCAGCTCTCCAGCCTTTCCATTAGCAGCAGACCCAGGGACTCCACCATCAGGCATAGCATCCTCTGTCCTGGCAGAGTGGTTAAATGTTGGGTTGCTAACAGCAAGGTTAGCAGTTCAAAACCACCAATTGTTCCGTGGGAGAAAGATGGGGCTTTCTACTCCTGTACAGAGTTACAGTGTGAGAAAGCCACAGAGACAGTTCTCCCATGTCTTACAGGGTCTCTATGAGTCAGTATTGACTCCAGGGCAGTGAGCTTGTTTTTTTGTTTTTTCACTTTCAAAAATATACCAGTCACCTGGAACCCAGGCCAGTGTCAGACCCACTGTGGGCTCAGCAGAGAGCTGGGGAAGGGAGTATGGGGAGGGCTCAGCTGTGTGATCCAAGCAGTGATGTCTTGTCAACTCCCCATCCCAGCATCCAGCCAATGGCATCGGCCTGACATCACTTGCTGCTCCTTCCATTTGAACACTCTTCTGGAGAAAGTGCTTTGTTCAAAGGAGCTCCCATGGAAGACTCCCAGGTGGGGCAGGCGGTGCTGGTGAAGCGTCCCAAAGCCACTTTGCCGGCAGCTGTGACTGCTGGACCCAAAAGGGGGTGGGGGGCAGGAACCAGAAATCAGGCAGGAAAAGGACTCTCTCCCCTCTTCAAAGATGTAAGGATGCATTGGCCTGGGAAGACCACTCGGGACCTCAATAGTTTAAAGGAATAGTTTCCCCCTTCCAAACATGACATCCTCTTCTTGGAGATTCCTGTGCGAGGTAAAGCACCCGGGAAGGATGAACGTCATTCGACTGGCTGAAATCTCAACGAACAAAACCCGCTGTGGCGAGTCAATTCTGACTCCGAGCGACCCTGCAGGGCACCTTAGACCGGCTCCCCACCCCCACCCCCACGCCCCACCCCTGCCCCCAGCCTCTCCAAGGCTGTCTGTCTTTACGGAAACCGACAGTCACATCTTTCTCTGAGAGGGCTGCTGATGTATGCAGTCTGACGACCTCTCAGCTGGCAACCAAGTGCCCTAACCACGGTGCCACCTGGGCTCCATTCAAGCTCAATTAATCGCCACTCGATTTCAACGATCTATTTGATAGAAGCTTTTGTTTTTCCTTTTTCCTTTTGAATTCAAATGGTTGTTCCTTTTGTGGTTCTGATTACAGTAAGTGTGTTGTTATTCTCTTTTAATATCAAGAATGATAAAAGAGAACATGCAAAAGAGAGAGAGAGAGAATGCACCCTGCTGGGATTCTTGTATTTTCACTGTCATGACCAGGAGCGCTCAGGTCTTAGGCCAAACACTCAGAGGCTGACCTTAACATCCACCAGCTGCAGTTGAATCCCCTTCAATTCCTAGCTGCACCCTGTGGGTCATGGGGTGGTTAGGGGCTGGCTTGGGGAAGTAGATCACCAGGCCTTTCCTCCAAGGTGCTTTGGGGTAGACTTAACCTCCAACAGACAGTGTTCACTGTTTTCACACCTAGCAACTCTGGTCTTAACACACTGGGGGATTAAAGTCCATCTGCCTTCTGTCTGTCTGCTCAGATTTGTGGTTGGCTAGACCGATGGGTAGTGTTGGTATGTGCTGCGAGTGGATCTTGGCTCACAGCGATCCGACAGGACACAGCAGAACTGTCCCATAGCGTTTCCTAGGCTGGAATCCCTCCTGAAGCAGATTGCCACACCTTCCTCCTGTGGCGCGCTTCTGAATTCAAACCGCCAACCTTCCTGTTGGCAGCCAGCACTTAACCAGTGTGCCACCTGGGCTCCTCTGGTGCAGTGTCCCCTCCTTTGGTCTCCATGCCTCGGAGAGCATCCCTGGCCCTCTCGGCTTATCCAGACCAGGCTCCTTCCCCACGTGGCCTGCTCCTGTCCATTTCACTTCAGCCCAAACCTCGACTCTTCTGCAGGACCCTCTACATGTGGCCCTGGTGACAGCACTTCTGCGCACCCTCTCCCAGGGCCTCGGTCTGGTGCCACTTCCAGAATGCTCTGCTTTCCTTTCACACCTTCATGACCCCAGGTGGTCTGCCATATTTAATTTCTCTTTGATGGCTGTGCCCCCATTTTTTTTTTAAATCTCGAGCACATCAGGGCAGGAGTTTTTGGGTTATCTAGGTTATAAAAGGAAATCTTTACTTCTGTGATCCCTGACTATTAAAACATATGTGTTGGTTTATGAATGTTCTCTTGCCCCCTGCAAAGAGAGAGATGGGAAAAGGCAGGTGTGGGGAGAGCAGCGTTACCTTATGAGGCAGGTAGTCAACAGACATGGTGCTGTGTTCTCCCTGAGATTTGTGACAAGCCTCACTGAAAACGCTCACCCTTTAGCATAAATCACCAAACTGCAGAGGAAGCAGCAGTAAACAGGGCCAGACAGACAGAAGAACAAATATATTAAAATTTCACAACCCTGGGAAATAATCCAGGAGGGAAAAAATTCAATACAGCCCTCATTGTGGACCCCTTCTTAAGAGATTAATATTCTCAAAATAATCAAAAGTAGCTCACCAGGCAATTTCACTCCATCATTCAGATGGAGAATTACACCCAGCTCAAGCCCAAGTCCTTGTGAAGTCCTCGGGTAGCCAGATGTGTTGACAGAATCAAGTGATAAGCCCGGATTAAAAATCCATACTCATCAGTTGGTACTGATGTTACAGACACGGGCGAAATCAACCAGAGATATCTGCTTCTGGCTCTTCATCTCGGTAGCTTTGCCCCATGTTCACCCAAGCCCGTCTCTGAGCTTCCTATTGCTCCTAACAAATTTCCCTCTCAACTGCTATCATTTTCTCTCACCACCTACTGCTCCTCAGCTCCACGTGAGAGAGGAGCCCAGGCTTTGGGTCAGTTCTCCCGCTCCCTCCCACCCCCCATCCCGGGAAATTCCACACGGCAACTCAACCACCCGTTCCGCCTCCACTGCTCCTCGCCCTCCCGCATGGAGTCCACCCTGGCAAGATGATGGCACGGCTCTGCTCTGACGCTCAGAGTCAGCAGGCCTACCTATACTTGAAGACCGTGGTAGAGCAGGGGCAGCTCAGCCATTAAGCCAGGTAAGCATGGGTCTACTGGTGCTTGTGTATTCATCTGTAGTGAACAATTTCACTTGGCACTCTTTCTGTCTGCCGCCTGACCAACACGTCTTGGACTTGTCAGCCCTCAATGACTACATGAAACAGTTCCTTGAAGTCAGTCTCTCTGTTTTTCTATCTTTCCCTCTATCTGTCTATCTCACTGGTGCTGTTTCCCCAAAGAACCTTGAACAGCACAATGCCCTTTACTGCAGCTCATAATTATTGTTGGCTCTTCACCTTTTCAGTGTGGCAGGCCACACTTCCTGGTCCCAAACACCACAGCTAAGGGCAACAAAGCTGTGGGACAAAGTCCCCAATCCCCCTGGAAGACGAGCGAGAAATACATGAACTGTTATAAGTCGTTGGGATTTCTGGGTTGTCTCTCAAGCATAATCTTTCTTATCTGGACTGGTCCTTAACATATTTTCATTTATTTTTTAATAGCTGTGCACACATACACACACATACACCAGAAGCAAGTGACCAGTTAGAATGAAGACATCCCTTAAGCTCCGGGGAGACCGAACACACGTGGATCAGAGCCTACAGCTTTCACACATGTCACGACTTGGACCCGTCTCAGTTTAGGATGCACTGGCACCAAGAAGACTTCTGCATAGCCAGGTTCAAGGAACAGTCTCAAACCCAACCAACCGGCCTCCCAGTGGCCTCCTGTGCTGTTGACAGATGTGGAGAGGGGAGTAGGCACTAAACCCCCCTGAAGAGAGAAGCCCAGGTGGGCACTCCTGTGGCTGCCTGGCTTTCTGATAGGAACAGATTCTCAAGATCAAGGCCCGAGAAGGACCCGCGAAGTGGAGGAGCATTTGTGAGATGGAAGAAACAGCGTCTTCAGTTCTCCAAAGGATTTAAAGCTATTTGGGAAAAATAATCCTTGAGAACACATTTTTTTTCTGAGTTTGGTCCAAACTTGTCAAATATCCTGAAGAGGCAAGACAGGGCTAGAATGATGATAAGCAACGCACTTCTTCTGGGGACACCCCCCTCAGGGGAAGAAGGAAGTGCAGGGGTGTGCAAGGCTGGCTTTGCACACACATTGCTGAACAACTCTCCAAAATAGCTCGACTCTGCCTCCTTGTTAAATGCACTTAGTGAGCGGAGCGGAATTCCTCTGCAAGGGTATAGAGTGCACTTGGGCTGAATGAAAATGTCCTCGTCCAAGGGACCACCTGGGGATGAGACAAGTGCAGATTCTGCATGGCTGGAAGCTGATTGTTAATTTGCTCTGGGCAAGCCAGCTGTCCACATGTGTTATTGGTCTGAGGCGCTCCGCCCCCACCCCCAGGGGACCTGTCCTCAAACACCGGTGATGGCAGAAACCAGGGCAGTGTCAGACAAGAGAGTAATACAAGCAGAAGCAAGCGTGCACACACACAAGCCCACCCAGCGTGTGCAGAATGCTGGAGGGGTCCTGTGCACCCAGTCAGGTTCTCGCCTGTAGAGAGATAGCAACCCTAAAACAAGGGCTATGCAGAGAGACCAGGCAACTCCCTTCTTTGCTGTCTGTTGCCCCAAACAAAGTAAGCTGGCAGCTCCTAACTGTTGAAATAGCAATTAGGATTTATTGAGACTTCACTGTAGTGGCACTTAGTACCCAACCGCTTTCACTCTCAAAACTCTAAAGTCATTGTGCCGGTGTCCTCTCACTGACTAGGAAGTTGACCTGCTATCAAAAGCTGCCCATCAAAACAAGAACGATATGAGTCCAGGGCGCTGCACTCCAAAGCTTAGATCCTTTTCCACAGCTCTAAGGCGCCCTGGTGGAGTAGTGGTTACACGTTGGGCTTCGATCCGAAAAGTTAGCAGTTTGAAACCACCAGCTGCTCCTCAGGGGAGAGAAAGGGCTTTCTACTCCTGAAAAGAGATAGAAACCCACATGCCGGTTCTACCCCGTCCTACGGGGTCACTATGAGACAACCTCCACTCGATGCCTTGAGAGAATTCCACCCACCCGGGTGCCTTTGGGGTCCCTGGGTGCAAGTAGTGAACACAGTAAGTGTTGCCTGGGAGACGAAAGGGCCACATGCACCCAGAGACAACTCAGAAGAAAAGTATGGTTCTCGAGCTTTGAACACTCAGCCTTTGAATGCTCTCTGAAGCACAGTTCTGCTTTGACATAAGCCAGAATCAACATGAGAGCAATGGGTGGGAGCATGGCTTCTTATCTTGTCTTCTCTCAGGGATTAGGAGGTACAGAAGGCATGACAACACCTCAGATAGATGCCCCATGGTCAGGCCACCCAGATGTGTGCGTGGGTCTGTGTACTGTGTGCCCCAGGGGCCAGGGTTTTCATCTTTCATCTTGCGTTTGCCCCCCGAAAGCCTACTCATCTTACCTCAGCACGATGCACCTTGGTGGGCATTCATTCGCCCACTCATCTCCCAGCGGCCCTGCGGACTGCAGGGCCTTTCCATTCCGGGATTGGAGATGAAAGGGCCAAGGAAGTAAATCAAACAAATCCTTGCCGCTTGACGCTTTATCATTTCCTTTCCTTTGCTTAGCTGGCTCTGCACATCCTACTTGTCATTCACTAGTTCTGCATTTTCATTTTGGGCCTTTTAATTGAATGTTCAGCCTGGTTGTACACGCTAGGTCTGGTAAGCATTTTAATCAATAAATAAATTAGCCTGCACCACCGCCACAATCCTCCATCTGGTGCTGACAACAGAGAGCAGAGAGGGAGCAATGAGAAGCCTGGCTGGAGGACTCTCCTTTTAGAAATCCCCTCTGATCAGCGAGGAGAGCCCCCACGAGGACCGGCTTTGGGACTCAACAAGGGCAGGGCCAAAGAGAGGCCCCACCAGTCAAGGTTTCCCAAAAGCCCGCACAAGGACATTTTGGAAATCGGAGGTCAGGCAACCTGGTGAAGACCATCGGCATTTCCCCTGGGGAATCTGCCCTCCTGTCCGGGAGGCCTTCTGCTCTCACCATTTCAGGCCTCACAGGCTGGCTGGTGGGCTTCCCTAAGCATGGCCTGAAGGTCCATCCCTGCAGGGTCCACCGAGGACACTTGACCCTGCACCAGCAGCCCCGTGATTGCAGCAGGGAACAAGAGGGCCAACATAACCCTGCCCTCCTGGGTCTCACAGTCCTGTTCCACCAACTGTACTGAGAGAGCAATAGGCATACTTACGGAGGGCTTCCGAGCATTTGCAGAAAAAATTCATTCCTCTCATCTCATTGTCCATGAACTTTTTCTGCCTGGTTGGCATTTCAAAACCACCAGCAGCTCCTCGGGAGAAAGACGGAGCTTTCTACTCCTGTGAACCATGACCCTCTCAGAAACCCGCAGGGGGTCATTATGAGCCAGCACTGACTCCATGGCAGTGAGCTTGGTTTCCGTGATATGTATACATACATGCACACACAGAGGCTGGCTGCTAAGAAGACCTCTGTTGGAAAATTGTGTGTGTGTGTGTGTGTGTGTGTGTGTGTGTGTAAGGAGCACTGTTGGCTCAGTGGGTCACACAATGAGCTACTACCCAC
Organism: Echinops telfairi; assembly: GCF_000313985.2. Taxonomy (NCBI): domain Eukaryota; kingdom Metazoa; phylum Chordata; class Mammalia; order Afrosoricida; family Tenrecidae; genus Echinops; species Echinops telfairi. Next base: position 14,507,352 of record NW_022111368.1, read on the forward strand.
AAGGTCAGCAGTTCAAAACCACCAGTTTCTCCACAGGAGAAAGATGAGGCTATCTACTCCGGTCAAGATTTGCAACCTCAGAAACCCAGAGAAGTTCTACTTTGTCCTCTATGGTTGCTATGTGTTAGAAATGACTTGATGGCAGTGAGTTTGAATTTATACACACACGTATCTATACATAGCCAAAAAAAAAACACACCTCACTGTCATCGAATCGATGTGGATTCACAGCGACACGATCATATATATACATACACAAATATATATATGTATATATATATATATACATATGTATACACACATGCACACACAGAGAAGGCTCATTGTAAGAAGAACTCTGCAGAAAAATATAGGGAAGGGGACCAGAATGCGTTCTTGTGAGTAGGGTGGGAGTGTTAAGTAGGGCCGCTAGGGGGTCAGGGAAGGCCTCACTGAGAAATGACCTAATGCCACTCTCCTCGCTGAGACGAACCCAGAAGGAGGGGGGGGTGAGTTTGCAGGTGTCCAAGGCAGGAACAGGGACGTAGGTAAAGCAAGGCCAGTGTGGTTGAGGTAGGTGAGCAAAGGGGAGGGGGCAGGACAGGTGACCAGAAGGCACTGGAAGGGTGAGAGCCGATAGTGCAGACAGTATCAGGGGCTCCGGCTCGCTCCCTGGCTGCAAGGAGGAAGCCCTGGAGGGGTCCGAGTTGAGAAGGGGCAAGTTCTGACTTGTGCTTCACTAGGACCACTCTGGCTGCTGTGGAGGAAGAGATGTAGGGGACAAGGGCAGGAAAAGAAGGGTGATGGTGGCCGGGACCCGAGTGGCAGGAGTGGCGGAGAGAGAAATGGCTGAATTAAGCAGAGCTGACAGGGCTGCTGACATGCGGGCTAGGAGGCAGCGAAGAGCCCAGGAAGCCTCCATGCTTGTTGGCCGCAGCAATGGTCAGACACAGCCAAGCCGTGGGAGAAGAGCCGTGGCCCCAGATTCAAAGAGTGAGCCCAGCAGAGAGCACCCCCACTAACATCCTTTCTCAGTGGGGGGACTCATGACCCCACCAGCTGGGGTGGGGGTGCAACAGCTGCCCCTCTGCCCAGCCTGGGTGAGTGCAGTTGACTAAGGTCGGAAGGAGACTCGTCGCTCTGGAGAGCAGCTCCCGGGTTAGAGGATGGGATAGCGTTTCCATCTAGAGCTACCTTCAGAGTCTCCCAGCTAATCCTTCCATAGATACCGCCCTGGCTTTGCTCCTCTGGCATCCCCTTCTAAGTTTCACGTTGAATTTATATTCCTTACATTCTCAGGACGTCAGAGCTACTTGACCTGGAGAGCAGGCTAGCTCTGATATTTATCAACGGGTCCGTTTAACCTCTCTAGGCTGTGGGCTCTGCCGAGCATGAATGACACAGATCCATGCCTCCCGGAGCTTTGTAAGGCTTGGGTGGGTGTTACATGCAGACTCACACCCTCACCCACTGGCCAAACTCACTGCCGTCAAGTCAATTCATCCACCGTGGACCTACTAGGTCAGGGAATGTGGTAGTTACCCAATCTGGTGTCAAGTTGAGGATTAGAGTGTAGGAGTGGAGTCTAGCCTGACAATCCAGAGGTAGCCAATGAGACCTCTCTGTGGACATGGCCTTCTCCTGGGAATTCTGGGACCTGCTGACTTTGCTCCTTGGAGACACTTCTCTCTCTCTGATCACTCCCAGGGAGATGTTGCAGCTGACAAGACACATGGACCTACCCTGAGGCAGCCCTGGGTGCTGGAGAAGCCACATGGAGACCCCTGTCAGTGCTGAGATGCTTACAACGCCACTGGACCCAAAGACTTTCTACCCACTGGCCTGTATCATCCTGCATTCAGTGTCATTGTGCATGTCTCGTGAGTCTGAAGAGGACTTTATAGATTGGAATCAGGCATATGGGCTAATATCAGACATGAGTTTGGACTAGACTGGGTTGGGATGTTTTCTCAATGTTCAATTCCTCTGGTACATAAACCTCTTTCTTATACACATATGAGTCTCTATGAATTTGTTTCTCTAGTCTACCTGGACTAAAACAGGGTAGAACTGCCCATGTGCATTTCTGAGGCTGTAAATCTTTATGGGAGTAGAAAACCTCATCTTTCTCCAGAGGAGTGGCTGGTGATTTCAAACTGCTGACCCTGTGGTTTGCAGTCCGACTCATAACTCACAACACTGCCCATACGCATAAGAATGAACGTTCTCCTCACAGGGTAGTGATGGTTAGGAGCAAACACTCCTGTGAGGCCATGGGGTTTGTATCCCATTTATGAGTTGCTTAACATTGGACAAGCCACTCAGAAGGTTCTGAGCCTTGATTTTCCCTTCTGTGCTATGGGATAATAGTAGTACTTCCTCATGGCTTCAATGAGCTATGTAAACATCTTAGCTCAATGCCTGGGAGACGCAAGCGCTCAAGAAGTATCTGCTAAAATCATCAGATGCCTCCCGAAGTTGTTCTCTTCTCTGTCAAACACACTCCTTTCTTCTTCCCTATTTTCTCCTTGCTAAGTCCTCTTTGGCGCTCATTCAGCTTCTCTTTTGAGCCTCTCCTGTGACCCGGGCTCTGGGCTAGGGCTTTGGCTGTGGTCTCGATAGAGCTAGCACCGCCTCCAGGCGACCTTCTCATAAACTGGGCCAGCTCCTTCCTAATGATCCCATCACATCTTCTCTGAGGGGTCCTCCCGTGGGATTCTACCTGTCTGTCTGGATTCTACCTGCCTGTCTGGATGTGGCCCAGACTGCTTCCCACCACTTGTTAACAAATGACAAAGCATTTTCTCAAGCATCTTTAGAACAGATGAAAGGATGCAAAACCATTATAATAACCATTCTTTTTATCGGCAGAGACCTTGCTTTCTCCTACCGAGGACGTTGATCTAACATGTATATCGGTCCATTGAGGAAACATAAGAAAGTCTTCCACACAAGAAGAGGAGCTGGACAGTCTACTCAGAGGCTACCAGCCTCCCAGTTGTGAGGATGGAGCAGGGTCAGGCAGTGTTTCCTTGTGTTGTGCACAGACAGGGTGGTTATGAATGGGACCAGACGCCAGGGCGTCTGACGACAACAGCAGCAGCAGCAGCAACAACAACAAAGAAAGTCACTCTGGCTAAAGTAACCTTCTCTTAGGGAACATTTGTCGATCACAGAATATCCTTTTCTTGCGGGGTCAGATGGAAGAATTCACAGTCACTTTGCAGGAAGAGGAAAGACCATGATGAGAAGGGGCAATGTATGACCAGCCCTTGGATAATGTATCACCAGAAGCTTGGAGGCAGGACGCCCAGTCCCAGGGGAAGTGCGTGAAGGACCACAGAGGGGGACATTGGCCTCTGGTCAAGAATGGGCATCGATGAGAAAACACAGTCCAGAAGTAAGGTCACAGGGCTGTGGGCTCCCGATTCTCCCAACTCCGGACTTAAAAACAAAGCCAACACGTTCTGTCCAGTTCTGGGTACGAGAGTATTTGATTCAACTTGATTTTAAGTGATTGAATTCAGGAAAGGCTGATAACAGCCAAGAACACTTGACCGTTAACATAACTCATCCACACTGTCAGAAGGCACTTCCCTAGTTTTAGAAACCAGACTTCATCTGACAAATTGATGTGGTATTCATGGTCTTTGTCTTCTAGTGGCCAGGGTGAGCAGGCTGATGCAAGAAGGCCTGTCCCCACTGGGTACTGGCGGGGGGAGGGTGGTCCTGAAGTCCATTCGTAGGTCTCCCTCCTTTCTCCATCAAACAAGCCTCATCACCTTCATCTGGTCCTGGATTGTCAAGGACCAGCAATAAGCTGAGTGTGCAGATGGCTTCCCCAGACTGGGGAATTCAGGGAAGTAGCCTCCTTTCCCACATTTTGGTGGCTGACGCATGACTGCATCTTTCACTGGCCTACAATTTGTCATCCAAACCCAACTGGGAGAAATAAAAATGAGACTTTCATTTTGGTTATTGAATTTTTTTATTTTTTTTTACTGCGTGGACCTGCTGGTTTCCATGATAGTGTTTGATATTCTCAGAAAGAGTATTTAGCGTTTTTCCTAAGCCTTCCTATCTGCCCCTCTCGAATGTAAAAAGCCCAAGAGGTGGCCCGGATCACAGGCAACTTTCCTGGCAGAAGAATGTCCAAGAGGCAGAGCGATAATTATCTGTGAAGCTCTGCCACAAAGTATGGACAACTTGGCTACATCCATGTCTGCATTCTTTCCAACCTTTCCCCTTTGCGTGTGCAGCCATGGAAGCCTGCCCTCTTTACCCATTTACAGGCAAGCTTTAAACTGTGGGTCCACTAACAAATTCCATTCAAATGTCACATCATTGTCAAGTGATCCAGGCAGGTGCATCCTACCTCTGTTTGTCACCTCCAGGAGACAGATACTTTGCAAGGTAATACAAGTGGAGAAAATACAAAACAGACCCTCGTGAGACATGTCCAAAGTATAAATGAAGAAATATAACTTAGAAACCATTGGGGGAGGAGAGCGGAGGGTATTTAACAGAGAGAAAACGAGACAAACCTAAACGTCTAATAGGTGAATGCTTGTGTTAATTATGGGCAGCATCCGTAATGAGATACTTCACAGCTACTAAATATCCCATTTTTAAAACATTTGATTTTATCTCATTAACGGTTTATTGCAGTTTCAGAGCGACTTGGTTTTCCACTCAATAACTCCTACACATTTTGTTTCATGACTCTGATGGCCATCGCCACAATGTAACAACACTCTTCCCACTCGGCTGCTAAGGTTACACTTTTCCTTTGGTCCTTCTTTGCTGTTCTTCTGATTTCATACCAAGAGTTGTGATCCTCCCTGGTGCTCTGATTTGGCTGGAAGTAGAGCCATGGGGGTGAGATAAGTTCTAGGCCTGAAGAATGACCAAGAGTTTTTAAAATATTACAATAAGGTAAAACATCCTAACTGAGCGCAGCACAAAGTGAAAAGAGATCATGAATTTCTCAATTCAAGTCTGGAAAACAAGCAGACATGTGGAACACCATTATGGAAATGGAAAAAACTGTATGTCCTTCTATAAATATTCCACCACTTGTCTGCCAGCTTGTCATACTGTGGTGACTTGTGTGTTGCTGTGCTGCTGGAAGCTATGTCATTGGTATGTCAAACGCCAGCAGGATCACCCGAAGTGAACAAGTTCCAGCAGAGCTTCCAGATTAAGAACAGACGATGAAGAAGGAATAGGCCGTCCTATTCCTTCGGAGGAATTAGGCCCTGAAAACTGTGTGGATAACCGGGAAACACTGTCCGTTATTGAAAGCCTCTGAATAGAAGGTCACAGTCTGATTATGACCCCTTATGGAATGGCCTTCTCTTGAGGATTCTGCAAACTTCCTTTCTTCCTCCCTGGTGATCAGATCAGCATGATGCTGCTGCTTGAGATGGTTCTTTGTCTCAACCATCTGCTGCACTACCCGTGGACAAAGCCAACCCATGGATCATGTAGCCAGAGCTTGATGCTCCTTCTAGACCTGCTTGGCAATGCTGCTAGTGCGTCCATCGCTTGAGCTGGAGGCTGGTGGATCTTGTTGCCATGCATCGCTTGAGTTTGAGATCCCATCAGGGCCTGCTTCACTAGGTTCCCATGTTACTGACTGCTGAGTCACCCTGCTGTCTGCTGCCTGCAGGCAGACGCTGCCTGCCTTGCCTGAGGGAAGATGCTGCTGTCTGCTTCCTTGACCCTTGGACCAGCAGCCGGTGTGAGTTGAAGGACTTTCAGTATGTTAGCTGTTATATTCCTTCTTGCTATACAAATGTGTATGTGTGTGTGTGTATAATCATAAATGTCCTGGTTTTGTGTCTCTAGAGAACCTTGCCTAACACAATAATCAACAGTGGTTTGTTAATTATTCTATAGATGCCATCAAGTGCATCTCTGAGCAATTGGGACCCAGCAGCCAGATATAGTAGGGAAACAGCCTAGCCTTCAATACAGTCTTAGCCCAGGAAACAGGAGTGTACATGATGTTAGGAGGACAGCATACTGTACTTTTATTCCAAACAACACTGCCCCGGATGGAACCATCATGAAGGCGTTGCAAGGGTTAAATGCCCTTTCCCCCAAGTTGGCTGAAAACTCAGGTGTAGAACACCCGCTGGCGGGTTGGCTAGAACAGTGGCTTGGAAGATGGGGGGACTCTCTTGCTGTAGTTGCAGGGAGCCCTGGTCCTAATAGGCTGCTGTTTGATCCCAGGTAGCACTCGAGGCTTCTTAGGCTGGGTTCTCAGAACTGCCATCAGTGAGCAGACAGCCAGAACTCTGATGCCTCTCCAAGATCAACCAGCCTACCAGCCCCTGCAGAGGAAGATCTAGACCAGCCAGCACACACCTTCCATCAGGACAGCCAGGGCAGATAGTCATGGCACTAGGCACAGCCAATGCCCCCACCCCCCAGTATGAAGCAGCCAGAGAGAACGGCACCTATAGCCCTAATGAATCAAAGCTGTGACTCTCTAAGTGGAGAATGATAAGGACAGGGAAATCTACTTGACCAATGTAACGGATGAGTGCCAGCCAACCAGGGACCAACGCTTGAATTCCAGTGCATCAGGATCACTATGTAAGTCCCAGGAAACCAGGGACAATGCCCTGTTTCTGGGAAACCCCAGCCCTGAGCTCAATGGCCCTGACAGACATAGAAGAAGGGGCTGCCAGTCCACAAGTCTCTCCTTCTCAGTGGGATATACCCACTGCAACTTTGATGTGCACCCAGCACATTCTGATTTTACTGCTTAATAAACAGTGCTGCCTCCTCCTTTAAAAAAAATCTATCTTGAAGTACAATGTTATCTGTAACAGGATAATGTCTTTCCCCATCCAAGGAGATAGATCAATATAACTATTATTCAAATTTATGCACCCACAAAAGCCAGTGTTGCAGACACTGAAGAATTCTACCAATGTCTTCAGTCTGAAATCGATCAGGCGTGCATTCAAAATGCCGTGATAACTGTCCACAATTAGAATTCAGAAGTTGGAAACAGTGCAAGGAATTGGAGTTGGAAAATGTGGTCTCTGTGATAAGAATGAAGCAGGAGATAGCATGATAGAATTTTGCAAGATCAATAACGTGTGCATAGAAAATATCCTTTTCAACCACACAAGTGGTGAGGATACATGTGGACCTGTCGAGATGGAATGCACAGAGATCACACTGACGACATCTGTGGGAAGCCGTGATGAAGGCTCAATATTGACAGCTAAAACCAGGCCAGGAATGATTGTGAAACAGCCCATCGATTGCTTATATGTAAGTTCAGGTTAAAGCTGAGGAAAATTGAAACAAGGCTATGAGAGCCCAAACAGAGCCCAAATCCCACCTGAATTTTCAAGAACATCTCAGAAGAGATTTGACACACTGAACACTACTGACAGAAGACCTGATGAACTGTGGGAGGACATCTAGAGCATCATTCACAAAGATGGCAAAAGGTCATTAAAAAGATAGAAAAGAAAAAGATCAGAGTGGATATCAGAAGAGACTCTGAAAATTGCTCTTAATCACAGATAGTTAAGGCAAATGGAAGAAATGAGAAAGACAAAGAGCTGAATAGAAAATGTCAAACAGCTGATTATTATAATGAAAAGTATAACGACCTAGTGTTATAAAGCCAAAAAAGAAGAAGTCAGCATTTCTTAAACTGAAAGAATTCAAGAAAAATGCCAAACTTCAAGTTGCAACCATGAGAGATTCTATGGACAAAATACTGAAGGATGCGGAAAGCATCAAAAGAAGATGGAAGGACTACACCGAGTCCCTGTGCCAAAGAGGACTAGTCGCCATTCCACCATTTCAGGGGTAGCATATGAGCAAGAACCGATGGTGCTAAAGGAAGAAGGCCACCGCGCACTAAAAACATTACCAGAAACAAGGATCCAACATTTGATGGAGGATCAATTGAAGTGTTTCAAGAAACTGAAGCAGCACTGGAGGCACTCGCTCCTCTATGCCAGCACATTCGGATTAGAGCTACTTGGCCAACTGACTAGAAGACATCCATATTGACACCCATGCCAAAAGATGATAAAGTAAAATATACAAATTATAGAACAATATCATGGATAGCACATGTCAGTAAAATTTTGCGGGAAATCATCCAACAACAGTTGCAGCAGTACATAGACAGGGAGCTGCCAGAGGTTCAGTCTGGAATCAGAAGAGGTCGTGGAACCAGGGTTATCATTGCTGATATCGGATGACTCTTGGCTCCAAGCAGAGAATACCAGAAAGATGTTTACTTATGCTTCATTAACTATGCAGAGGCATTCTACTGTATGGACCATAATAAACTCTGGATAGCCTTGAGAAAATGGGAATTCCAGAACACTTCATTGTCCTCATGTGGAGCCTGTACATGGGTCACAAGGCAACTGTGCAAACAGAACAAGGGACTATCACGTGGCTTTAAATCAGGAAGGTGTGCCTCCTCACGGTTGTTTCCTCTTGTCATCCTTGGTCAATCTGTAGGTTGAGCTAATAATCAGAAAGGCTGACTTATATGAAGAGGAATATGGCACCGGGGTGGGAGGAAGGCTTATTAACCACCTGGGACATGCAGATGACACACCTTGCTTGCTCAAAGTGGGGACTAAAACACTGGCTGATGAAGGTCAGGGATTGTAGCCTTTGATAGGGACTGCAACTCAATGTAAAGACGATAGAAATCCTCACAAATGGACCAACAGGTGGTAGCATCATGATCAACGGAGAAAAGGATTTCGTCTTCCTTGTATCCACCATCATTGCTCATGGGAGTGGCAGTCCCGGGATCAATCAACACACCGCATCGGGGAATTCTGCTGCATGATATCTCTTTAGAGCAGGGGTTCCCACCCTTCCTAATGCCACGACCCTTTAATAGAATTCCTCATGTTGTGGTGACACCCCCCCCCACCCACCCAACCATAAAATGATTTTCGTCGCTACTTCATAACTGTCATTTTGCTACTGTTATGAAGCGGGTGTTATGAAAGAGTCGTTCGAGCCCCCAAGGGTCACGACCCACAGGTTGAGAACCGCTACTTCAGCGTATTGAAATCAAGGATGTTACTTCAAGGAGTAAGGGACACCTGACCCAAGCCAGGATATTTTCAATCATCTCATTAGCATGTGACACGTGGACACCGAATAGGAAAACTCAATGCATTTGGACGACGGTGTCGGCGAAGAATACTGAAAGCACAAAGGACTGCCAAAAGAACAAACACATTTGTGTTGGAAGAAGTAGAGTTAGCATGCTCCTGAGAAGCTAGGAGTCATCTCGTGTACTTCGGACATGTTGTCAGGAGGACCAGTCCCTGGAGAAAGACGTCATGCTCGGTAAAGTCGAGGACACACCAAAAAGAGGAAGCCCCTCTGACAAGCGACAGACACCGTGGCTGCAACGACGGGCTCCAACACAAGCGCACTTGTGAGCAGGGCGCAGACCAGCCGGGGCCCCTTCTGCTGTGCATAGGGTTCCGGTGACTGCCTCTCATGACAAGTTAAAATACGATTTTCATATCTTCAACTCCACTGCCATGGCTTCCAAACTTTTGGTTCGCATCCAAGTTTGTACCAACTGTTTTTATCACCCAGAACATGATCCAACCTTCCCAAATTCATCAGAACGTCTCCCTAACATGAAAGGGTTGCCCATGGCAGCACAAAAGATCCCCCAAGGGCATCGCTGTCAAAAATTGGCTCTGTCGCATCCCACTGAGCACCACTTCTTCCATGCCTGCTGCCTTCGGGCCCACCTGGATCTAAGCCTGGTCCGCGCACCCACCCTCCCCACCCCCGTCTGACTGCCTGCGCGGCAGCACGGCACCCCCAGCAATTGTGTGTGCCGAAGTACCATTCCCACTCTGCTTGTTGGCCAGATGGGCCTCGTCCTCCCGAAAGCGATAGAGGCAGCTGTAAGCAGAACACTAAAAATCATAACAATCCCCATGCCCCTCAAGCAACAAAAAAATATAGAAACAGAAAATTTCTCAGTTTCTTTTTCTCCTGACAACCTTCTGTTGCTACTTCTCTGGCATTCCTCCATGGAGTCCTAACAGCATTCGCAAAGAAATTATGTTAGATGGTAACCTCCTTCCTGCCCCAAACTCCTGAGCACAAACACCTCAGAGTGACCAGTTCTTGACACCTCCTGGATCCAGGAAATCATGGGATTCATCACCTACTAACTCAGCATAAGGGGATGGAGAATACAGAGCTGCTTCAATCAAACCCTGTCTCTGTACACCTACTATGTGCTCGGCACTCCAGTAGCTGCAACAGGGAAATTGCAATACAAGAAAAGCAGTCAGCCACACAGTCCCCCTTTTCCATGAGTTAACACTCTAGCAAACAGGGGCAGAATAGTATTTAAGTCCTCAAGCAGGGCTGAAAACGTATCACCTTCAAGCAATTGTTAGTGGCTCTCAAGAGCACTGTACAGTGAAGGAGTCTGATGCCTCATCTTGAGCCATCAAAGGCGCTTCAATCAACAGTCCCTTCCATGAGTACAGGCAGTGCCTTAGTTAACATGGGGTACCATGCCTCTTCTGGGGAGGCTGTATAGAGGCATCCACAATGGTTCAGCATCTGAGCTACCAGCTTAGGCTGTCCTATGATACAGCCTCTAACAAAACTAGGTCATCTGGAGTCTCCGGTCATAGAATTGTTTACCTTTATGTGAGGAAGGTTGGTAAACATCAAAATCTGCAGGTGATGTGTGCCTAGGCCAACTTGGAGGGATGGGGCTGTGAGAGCTAAAGTTCCCACGAATGTCAGCAGGGTCTATGAGGGCTCCATGTATGTTACGTGTGTCCAGGACAGGATCCTGCGCGCTTTCCTTATTGAGGAGCAGAAAAGCATGGTGAGAGTGTTGGCGGCACAAGCACTGAGTCAGAGAGTGAAATAAAGTCAAATGAAGTTTTTGTTGACTATGAAACAAATCCAATGACTTATCATGGTAAAAAACAAACAAAACGGGGTCCCTTCCTGGGCGTGTCTTGAGGTCGAATTTGGAGGTAGACGGAGCAGGTGTAGACAGTGCTTATTTAGCTTTACTTTCAGCAAGGAAGAAGCACTGCTGGTGCAGCAGGTTAAGCGCTGCCCAGGGCAGAACGGCCTCTGTAGGGTTCTGAGACTGTAACTCTTGAAGGGAGTAGAAAGCCTCGTCTTTCGCTCACAGAGTGGAAGTGCTGACCTTGCGTTAGCAGCCCAGCTTATAACCAGTACACCACCAGACCTCAAATCCAAACCACAGCCAAACCCAAACCTGTTAGAATTGATTCTAATGCTGACGTAGGGTAGCTCCTCGTGTTCAAAAGCGGAACTATTCCAGGGCATTTTCTTCATTGTCAGATGGCTCTTTACCACGACGGTCCCCATGAGTCAGAAGAGAAGCCATGGTCACGGGTTTGGGCTTGGCTCTGGGTGGTAGAAGAGCTTACACGCTCAGCTGCTAACCCAAAGGTGGCAGAACGGAGTTCTCTCAGAGGAACCTAGGAGTCAGAACCCACTTGGTGGCAGTGATTTTGGCTTTTGGTTTCAAAGGCACCTTGGGAGGAAGGCATAGGAAATACCTTGCCCCCCTCCCCCCAAAAAAAAATCAGCACAGGAAACACTACCTTGTACAATTCTACTCTGCTGCACATGGGGTCATCATTCTGATGCAGATTCATCTCCATGGCAACCGTAGTCATCTACCCCTGCCCTCATTTAATTTAATTGAGATGTGCTCTGTTTGGGGCATACATTACTAGAAAGAGAAGCTCTCCCTCTGCCTTCCTTGCTCTCTCTAGGTCTAAAGAGAAGAAAAACTTGATGAGCTCTGATCTTTCACCAAGATCAAGAAAGGCTTTGGTTTGCTCGGGGCAGGTCTGGGGACCAGTATTACTGACATCACCTGGGGCGGCTTTGGGTTAGGCTGACTCGCAGGCACCACCGGGGCCCTGCAGCATCAGAATCTGCATTCTAACAAGCCTGCCCCAGTGTTCTGGTTGCACCTTAGCGTAAGAGAAGCAATCATCTAGGGCCCAGAAACCCAGAGGCCTGGAATCAGAAGCCAGTCGGCGGCGGATCCGGAAGGAGCCTCCTCGACCGTCTGGTTCAGCCCACAACTGTGCTTGGGGGCAGACACAACGCTGAGACTGTGCACGGGCTGTGTAAGTTTCTCAGTGTCCCCTAGTCCCTCAAGCTGGGCTCCAGGCTTTCTTTTCTTTCGCTTAAGCTTCTGTTGGCTTTCAGCTTTGTCTTGCCCCTCCTCCCTCGGAATGCAGAACCAGGGCATCAGATTGAAAATGCTGCCCCGCTCCTTGGTCTTCCATGTCCTACACTGACGTCACAGCACCGGCGCCATCCAGAGCAAGAGATTCCCGGGAGCGGATGAAGCTAACGGCGCCTTCCGCGTGGCTCCGAAACAGAAACATCCAAGTGCCAGGTATGACCTTGCCACGCAGCAGTGCAGTTGCTATAGTTACCGAGCTGCTAGCACACGCTTCTACCAACACCCACCACCACCACCACCCATGTCTGGCAAAAGGTCTTTTGAGAGTGGTGCCACCTGGACCCATTTCTTGTCAAACTGTGATACAAGCCATGAACAAAACCCAGACTCCCAGACACAGCACAGCTTCTTACAGAACAGCCCATAAATCTCCCAGCCACGTAACTCTCTGGATTTCCTGCCTTAAGACTCCTTTGTGTGGAAGCAGACCTGGTGAAATCCTCTACCAGTGGGAAGTAAATACTGAGGGGAATCATCTCCAGGCAATTGACAATAACGTGGCACTCCTTACAGTCCCGTGTGCACACACAGCAGGGATTCCAAGTCATGTGACACGAGGAAAGGGCGCTTTTTTTTTTCTCCTCATGCAAGAGCAAAAATGGGGTGAGGGTTGGAGAGAGAGTTAATAATTTCCTTTTCTTCTGACAGCTTGGAAAATCCCAGGCCAGCTTTGTCACGCCAGCTCCTCCGTTATAATTTCACACCCATTCCGGAAACAGTTGAGGATGAATGGTGGCAAGCAGCACCAAGCCGCGTTGATCGCCATCCTGCATGAGCGTCCCGAGGCCCGTGCTAAGCCCACCAATGAACCTGTCCATTTATTCATAGCTATGGTTTGGAGTCAAGATGGAATCTTTGTGGCCGGTATACCTCGCTACCACTGTCTGGACAGGGCCTGCATCTGGTTTTTCTGCCACACGGGTATCAAGAATTCCAGGAGCTACTAAGTGAGAGAGATTTCGCTCTTCCTGAAGTAGATTTCCAGCCATCTGCCGTCTTATCTCATGTGTCTTCCATGGAAGTGACTTTGTCCCCCTGCTCTGCAAGCAAGGATTAGGGACAGTCCTCGCCCAGGCTTCTGGCAACATTCTCTGATGCCAAGAAGAAGGTGAGGGGGAATAAAATTTAAGGTAGCAGCGAGCGAAAACAAGTCCACTTTCTTTGGTGGTAATAAAGTGCTGTGCAAAAATCTCAATATGTTGTTAGGCAACGGGACAGCCCCCAAGAATAAGTGAGTGGCATATGCATATGTAAATATACATGACCATGGGGAAATAGCTCTATGTGCATATCTTTATAGGTCTAGTCTTAAGGTAGCAAATGGACATTGGGCCTCCACTCAAATACTCCCTCAATGCAAGAACACTTCGTTCTATTAAACTGGCATTCCATGATACTCACCTTCCTGACATGATCACTGAAGACAAAGCGGGTGCTTAAGTAAATGTGGTGAAAAGCTGATGGTGCCTGGCTATCAAGAGATATAAAGTCTGGGGTCTTAAAGGCTTGAAGATAAACAAGCAGCCATCTAGCTCAGAAGCAACAAAGTCCACATGGAAGAAGCACACCAGCCTGTGTGACCACGAGGTGTCGATAGGATCAGGTATCAGGCATCAAAGAACAACAAAAAATAATCATATCATCGTGAATGAGGAGGAGTGCGGAGTGGACACCCAAAGCCCATCTGTAGGCAACTAGACATCCCTTACAGAAGGGTCATGGGGAGGAGATGTGCCAGTCAGGCTGCAGTATAGCACCGATGGAACATACAACTTTCTTCTAGTTCTTTAATGATTCCTCCCCCTCACTATAATGATCCCAATTCTACCTTACAAATCTGGCTAGACCAGAGCATGTACCTGGGTACAGATAAGAGATGGAAACACAGGGAATCCAGGACAGATAAACCCCTCAGGACCAATAATGAGAGTAGCAATACCAGGAGGGGATGGGGAGGGTGGGGCAAAAAGGGGGGAACCAATCACAATGATCTACATATAACCCCCTCCCAGGGTGATGGACAACAAAAAAGTCAGTGAAGGGAGACATTGGACAGCGTAAGACATGACAAAGTAATAATAATTTATAAATTATTAAGGGTTCATAAGGGAGGGAGTGTGGGGAGAAAGGGGAAATAATGAGCTGAAACCAAGGGCTCAAGTAGAAAAAAAATGTTTTGAGAATGATGATGGCAACAAAGGTACAAATGTCTTGACACAATGGATGGATGGATGGGTTGTGATAAGAGTTGTATGAGCACTCAATAAAATACCCAGAAGCCTGTTCTGGGAGTCAACCGGGGTGCATAATAATCGGGGTGGGGCTGGGAAACTTCTTTAATTCTCTCTCTATAGGTTCACATATTTTCCGACTTTGTCCAATTTTCAGCGCTGGCATATTCCCGATAAAATTCCTTCCCAGTTCACTGGTCTTTAGAGGAGAATACCTCTGAGGGTTCATGTGCCCTATGACATGGAGAACTAGGAGCTACCTCCCCGGACAGACTCCAAGGCTCTGATAACTGCAATTGGAGTTACGCAGAAGCAATGAAATTTAATGACAGTCATCCTGATCTTTAATGCCTTCTTCACCCTGGCCCTCAGAATGTGATTCTTCCGCTGTTTCTGAAGACTGCCAGTGTGGTGTATCCGGGTTTCCTGAGGTCTACCAGGTCACCAAAGGTCAAAGGGAACCGTGTTCCCGGCAGCTTCATCGTTTGGGTAAACTGGATAGCTCAGGGGGAAGGGAAGGAAAGGCCGGGCAACATTCCGAGAGGAGGTCTCAGAGCTGGAGCCTCTGGAAAGGGACAGGGCAAGCCAGCGAAATATGGGCTCCGCTGGGCCTCCCTAGTGCGCAGGTGCTTTCTATCAGATACACCCTGCGAGACCCCAGAAGTGCAGCTGGACAGGTAGGTCTCCTGGTGCAGAGTGAGTAGCGAATGACATGCCTGGCATCATTAGTGAAGCCACCTCAGACTGGTCCCCAAGCCTGGAGCCCCTGGGTGGAGCAACTGTCGAAGCTTTTGACTAGTTAACTAGAGGTACTGCTGAAGAAAGGCCTGGCCATTAGCCCTGGCAAAGCCCAGGGAGCTCTGGTCTCCTTTGTGGGGGGGAGGTGTGTGGTTTGGGGCAGCTATGCAGGGACAGCGTACCAGAAACCAAGGTGAACACAGGCTTGCTTGTGCTTATGAACACTCACTCACTCCAACTCTCTGCATCAAGTCTGGTCTGATGCATAATGATCCCAACGGGCAGAGGAGAGCTGTCCCCCTTGGTTTCTGAGACTGCGACTCTGTATGGGAGTGGAGCATCTCGTCGCTCTCCCTTGGATCGGATGGCGGTTTCCAACTGCTGACTGTGCAGTGGCAGGACTGTGTGTGCCCCACTTTGGCACCGGGGCTCACTGCCTTGCTGGTCTGTAGGACAGTGTTCACTGCAGACTAGTCAGTAAGCACAGGTCAGCCGACACGGCTGCCATCAAGTCCCCGGAGGACTGCTCCAGAGCATTTCCAAGGCAGAGACTTTTGGGGAGAAGATAACCGGGCCTGGCTTCCGAGGGGCCTCCAGGTGGGTGTGAGGTCCCTCTGGGTCGTTACCCATTGGGCAGCGCTCTGCAAGGTTGGCAGTTGTCAACCACCAGCTGTGGAGAAAGACGGGGCTTTCTACTCCCGTAAACGGTCACCGTCTTGGAAACTCACAGGGGCAGTTCTCTGTATCTTACAGAGTCTCTATGAGTCAGCATCGACTGGATGGCAGAGTTTGACTTGGTTTTGGGGTGCTTCTGACCAGCCAGCCTTTCAGTTCATAGTCAAATTCGTGACATTTGCACCATCCAGGGGCTCCTCTGCACTGCCATCAATACATGTCACTGATTCCTCATGACCCTAGTGGGCAGGGTACAGTCATGCCCCATGACGGCAACTGTGTACAGGAGTAGAAAGCTCCGTCTTTGTCCTGCAGACACTGGTTTTGAACTGCCGACCATGAGGATCGTAGCCCAATGTGTAACCACCATACCACCAGGACTCCTAGAGGCTCTTTAACCAAACCCAAACCCATTGCTGTCAAGTCCACTCTGACTAATTGTGACCAACAGGACAGCTTGGGAACCGTTCCAGGGGGTTTTCCAGGCTGGAATTTAGGTGAAAGTAGACAGCGGGGTTCTGTCTTAAGCCACCGAATGCTGCTGTCACTGCAGCACCGCAAGGGCCTGGCTTTAACAAACAGACATGTATTTGCTCACAGTGTAGGAAGCTGACAGTTCAAATTCAGAAGGCTCAACAGCCTCAGGGGAGGCACCCCAGTGGTGTAGTGGGTTACACACAGAGCTGCTAACTGCAAGGTCAGCAGTTCAAAACCACCAGCTTCTCCAAAGGAGAAAGATGAGGTTTTCGACTCCC
>NW_022111368.1:14524409-14525687 GCF_000313985.2 Echinops telfairi
CCTTAGTTTTGGGCATCAGAGAAAGGCTTTCACTCTGTGTCAGTCCTGGAGGTCGGTCCTTATCTCCTGTCAACATCTAAGCCATCCTTGGAGACATCCACGTCTTGGCATCAGTGTCCCCCTGGCCCTAGGAGGTTTGCCATGTAGAGACTCTGGGTCTACTCCTGATTCCTCTTTCTTGGTGCTACTGAAGTTCCTCTGATCTCTGTTCACCTGTTTAATCTCTTTCATATCTCAAAAGGAATTGACTCAGGATACAAACTAATCCTATAGATTGTATCCTGCCCCATTAACATAACTGCCTCTAATCCTGCCTCATTAACATCATAGAGGTTAGGATTTACAACACATAGGATAATTATATCAGATCACAAAAGAAGGGATGACTCATCATCACATCACTGCCAAAGGAGCTTGACTAGCAGGCGCATGGCAACCGTCAGTGCAGAGATGCAGACCCAAGAGCCTGGACTGCCCAGAGGGGTTGAGGCTGAGTTCTGGCTCCATCCTCAGAAGCTGCTTGGCCTGGAGCAAATCACTGGCTCCCTGGGTTTCAGTTAGTTTGTAACACTTGAGAGATAACAATATATCAAGGCATGGGGAGTGCCCGCCAGATAAAAGAGATGAGGTTTAGTGATTACACCATACAGAATTGTACCCTGCAAATAAGAAGGCTCTTGTGTTTCATCTCTCCCTGCCTCCAGTCTCTCACTATCTTCATAATTGCAGGGAATGAGGAGGGCCAGAGGGCGGAATGTCAGCCCTGACTCTTTCTGGGAGGATCTCAAACACCCCTCGACCACATTTTTTGGTTAGTCCTCCCAACTGAACCTGTGTTTTTACTCACATTCCCCCTGCAGAATGATACAGAAATACAACCCCAGCATCCACTCCATTTTGGCTTTGTTTATTTTTTTTTGCTTTTCCCTTCCTTTAAGGAGTTCCTTGCTGTCTGGTAAACACTGGACTGCAAACCTCAAGGCTGGCCCAGGTTCAAACTCACTTCAAGCTCCACCGATGAAAGATGAGGCTTTCTGCTCCACAACAATCGACGACAGGCTGGGAAACCCTCTCTGTGGGGTCACTATGCGGCAGAGTCTACTCAAAGGCAGTGGGTTTGATATTTGGGATGGTTTGGTGGTGCACTGGTTAAGTGCTCAACTATGAACTGAACTGTTGGTGGTTTGAGCCCATGCAGAAGTTCTGCGGGACAAAGACTTAATGATTTGCTTCTGTACAAATTGTAATAGCCCAGAGAGAGAGAGAGAGAGAGAGAGA
>NW_022111368.1:14525973-14527471 GCF_000313985.2 Echinops telfairi
ACGACCACATCTTAACTTCAGAGTCTGAGATGGGGTCTTTCCCTGCACCTCACTAAGGCACCATGACTGCCCCTGGGCAGACGGGCTCCAGAGCCTTAGACGCCAGAGCAGAAAAGAGAAAAACTGAACCAATCGGCCTGCAACCCATGTAAGTAAAAAAGCGTAGCTCAGATGTCATGGGAGACAGGGATGTCCTTGCGTAAGAAGAGGAGTCCACAGACACGAGGCTAACCCATGAAAAGACACACTCGGGGTCAATGGGCAGGCCACTAAAGCTGGCCCCTGAAAGAAAGTTGTGTCTAACCTTCGGCCTGGCACCCTGCGGGACCCCCAGGCTCTAAGCAGCAGTAGCTCCCTCACCTGGAGTATGCTCGATTCCTTGACAGAGGCACACAAGCTTTCAGAAGCCACAGTGGTGGGCAACATATCAGGATCCCTCAGAGCACAAAGCCGCGAGGAAATCAGGGTTACCTTCCCTCCCCCAGCCCCTGCCCACCCCCACCCCCAGCCAGTCACCCAGCATGCACTGTTAACAGGACACTACGTTTCTTTTCGTTCTTTCAAACCACTGCAGAGAGGGTGAACAAGCAGGGGCCAGGAAGAGCCCATGCCTTAGGTCTCATTAGGACAGAACATGGTGCTCGCTTGCACTAGCAAGGCATGCTATTGATTGATGGAGCAGCTTCATCCAGCTATTAGCACTCGACAGTGCGCCACCCTCCCCTAAAATTCCCAGGTCGCTCTGGGTAGGTGCAAAACAGGGAGCACTGTCCTGTGCTTCACATGGAATGGCAGCCCATGGCTGGGCAACAAGCTTCCTCACCCTGGAATGCCAGGCCTGGGGACCCATTTGTTTTCTAGGGCCCGGACACCCGGCTTTTCATGGAGAAGTCCCCCCTCACACACCACCCTTCTTCCCCTCTCTCCGGGGTCTTTCAAAGTTGGGCAATGACCTGCTTCTGCGGCTTGCCTGCTCTCTCCCTGCATTGATGAGACACGCGCAGTCGCTCTGGCCGCAGCATGGGGCACCTGTTGCAAAGCACATGGGCCGCGTCACAATAGAGGCAGCTGTTCCCTACGCTGGTTTATTTTTGATATCGCAAGGCCAGAATGTCTTTCATTACTTTCCCCAAACCCCTGTCATCAGGAAAGCAGCCCCGGATGGATTTTTTCTTCCAACTTAGTATAGGCAAGAGCAAAATCATCCACCGAACCTCAGAGCATTTCTAAACACACACGTATACACCACAGAGCGAGGTTTGACTATCCGGTGAAGCTGTCTTAGAGCGGTGGTTCTGTGACCCTTTACAGTGAACCCTCGCCACTTCGCGCTTCGACTTCCGCGGCTTCACTCTATCACTGTTTTTGCGTAACAGCACCCACTGCCTACACCCGCTCCTTCAGAGGAAAAAGATGGCGACCCACCTGTAGAGTACATCCCTTAAGTCATTTCATAGGCTATTGATTACAGTATTTGTAAGAACTATGTATAATAATA
>NW_022111368.1:14527860-14554136 GCF_000313985.2 Echinops telfairi
TATAACTGTCATTTTGCTACAGTTATGAATTGGGCGACCCCTGTGAAAAGGTCGTTGGACCCCCAAAGGGGTCTCGACCCACAGGTTGAGAAACGCTATCTTAGAGGAAAACATTTCCTCAGATTTGTCTAGCCTGGGAAGAGCTTCAAAAAAAAAAAATCACCAAAGCTTCAAAAACCCCATTGGGAACATAGCCTTGGCCCTGACATCACACACGTACCAATGCCAACGCATGCTCCTGGCCCAAGCCATCCCTGTGGTGAAGCCCGTGTCATTAAGCCCAACGATCCCTGGCAGCAAATGCGTCTCACACGCCTCTCCCTGCGTTGTATGACAGGAAAGACCGAATTGTTAGAGGGTGATAAGGACAAAAAATAGGATGTGTACTGTTTCTTATTTTTCTCCCTGCCTGGGCCCATCTCTCAGTCAGCTCTCAATAGGCTGGCTATCTGAGAGAATAAAGTCTTAAGAATGGAGGCTGGTGCTTAGCGCATTTTCCGTCTGTCCCAACAATTGTCCGAGTCCACTTCTTTCACCTGTTGCAAACCATCTTGTCATTTTGTCCACTCTCCGGCCCAAAACGGGTTAAGCAGAAAAAGATCTTTTCGTCCTCAATGCTTTGGGGCCACTGAGGCTTCACATGGGACGAAGGGCATGGCTCAGGGTGGTGGCGCAACACGACGAACCTAAGTAAGGTCACCGAAAGCCCAGGCCAGGGTGGCCTGCAGGGTGTCTGAGGAGAAGTGGGCTCTGGGGGTCTTTCATGGATGATGTTTTCGGAAGTCTATCGCAAGGCCTTGCTCCTGAGCTGCCTGTGGATGGACGTGAACCTTGACCTTTCATTTGGTGCAAACCTGTTCATGGTCTGCTCTACCCAGGAACTGCATGGAAGCAAACCAAAAACAGAACCGACCACAACAAAACAGAAACACGCTGCCAGCCAGTCGATTCAGCTTCATAGTGATCCTGTAGGACAGGGCAGAACTGCCCCTGTGTGTTTCTGAGACTGCCACCCCCCGCCCTTTTTTGGGTTTTCTTTTAACAAACAGACATTACTTTCTCAGAGTTTCGGAGAGTGGACGTATGAATTTAAGGCACTATTCTCATGCGGTCGGCTCAGGAGGAGGGAAGGTCCTTGTTGCTCTGCTGTTCCTGTTCCTTGGTCCCGTAAGAGACCTCCCTCAGGAGCCATGGCATCTACCCTCCCCCACCTGTGCTGTTTGGGGTGCTTGTTTAATCTAGTATGTATGTCTTAAAAGAAACTGACTTCAAACTCTTGACGGGAATTGAAAGCCCCATCTTTCTTGCGAGGACCTGCCGGTGGTTTTGAACTGTGGACCTCATGGTCAGCAGTCCAACAAGTAACCACTATGCCAACAGCCAGCCATGCATGCTCTGCTGCACTAAGCATTCCCATTGTTCACATTAGCACCCACAGTGGGTCTCTCAGAAATTATCATCCTACCACCGTGATCACTGCCAACCCACAATAAGTCCTGGGCTACGCTTTTAACTCCCTTTATGGCCACGAATCCTCTTCCTTTGCATCCTCACACAACCACGGTCAAACAAGTATCGTTCTCTTTCTGTAGGAAACTAAGGCTCCGTGAGCCGCATCTACCCCCACATTCACCAGGGACACACCCACGTGCTTCCACCCCGCCTTCCCTGGGGTCTCATCATGTGACTAGAGTTCAGAGCCCCCAGACTCTCCAGGAAGTACTCCTTCACAGAGTGAGCCGGCACCCTCAAGAGCCTGACCACAGACTTACTATCCTACCCAATGGAAGCGGTGCGCCTCCTGCAGCCCTGCCCCGCCTTCCCGCAGGACAAAGAAACTGGCTTCGCCCTCGAACTGGAGTTCTGCATCCGCCTCCTTGGCCCTTTCTGGAGATTAAATGGGAAACAAATACAAGAAGTTGCAAAGCAAAAGAAAATGGTTGGGTGGACATCAATCCAAGCCCACGGTGATGCCGAGACAACGCCTCTATCATAAAGGTGAGACTGGAATAGGTTAAATGCCCCCCATGGCCATGGTATTCGGTGTTTCCAAGCCCTGAGGTAATTTCAGATCTAAATGGCCATCTTGGGTCAGCCCTTGGCCGCTCACTGTGAGGTCAGGCTCTGGAGGTCAGCGTGGTTTTCTGGGACCCTGACAGTGTTTTCTGCCTGTTTCAGGGCCCCTGTAGGAGGTCTTTGATGCATTCATGAACCTGGGGGCTGTGGGGCAGATCGTGAAGGCCCATCAAGCTCACTCATTCAATTCCACACCAGGTTTTTGCACCTCAGCAAATCCTAAGATCACTGTTCTCCTGGTTTCTCTCAGTTTGGGGGAAAACAGACCATTTGCACGGATTTATCACTGGATCAGCTTCAGTATCACAGCCCAAGCACAGACCTTCTGAGTCTGTCTCCCTATGGTACGGTGAGCAGACGTCCCGCTTTTGGCGGGACAGTCCCGCTTTTTAACAATTTGTCCCGCGTCCTGCGCCATTTTTAAAAAGTTCCAATTTTTGGAAAGAATGCTCGACAAGCTAGGGAACGGCAGGAGAACGGGAAGACCAAATTTTTAATCAAAACCCCCCCACCCCCACCCCTCTCCCTGGTCAATGGTGTCCCACTTTACCAATGCATTCCTGATGTTTAAATCTGGTCACCTTACCCTACGGCGACGTGCAAAGCAGTGAGGAGGATCCCACCCCAGTCAATACACAGCAATGAGGTCGAGTAAACCCAGCTGCCATCTATCACCCACCGGACCGCTCCTTTGGGAAGGGAGCCATACGCAAACACATAAACAAGAAAGAAAACACACCAAGGCGCCTCCGGTGTAACACAATTAGAGCAGAGGCGCGAGCTGGCTTAGCACCAGCTCGGCTCCTTCCGATGTTCTCGCTGACACTGACCCGAGACTTGGACGGAAGCACCAGATCAAGGCTTATACCACCATTCAGCTCAATCGCGAAGACTTCTCGAAGGCTCCTGCTCTGCCCATTCCCAGAGTCCGGCACAGCCCTTGTGTTCCAGAGAGCTCTCTTGAGGTCCTGCCCCTCTCCGGGCCAAACGCGCTCAGCTCTCACCCATCCTGCCCAAGGCGGCCATGCACTGCTTTCCTGCAGACTCTGCACATGGGTTGGCAGCTCCAGGATGCAGCCACGCGAAGGAGATGGACTTCGGACTTCACTCTACTCTGAGTTCTGGCCTGCAGCGAATGTGGCAGCTGCTGGCTCGAAGCACATCATGCCCCCATGAAGGACAGCACTTGTCCAAGGAACAAACCTAGATCTTGATGAAAAGCTTCCACCCTTTATTCCCCAGCAGTGAAACACTGCCACCCTTCCGAGACACGCTCTGGGCTGCCAAACCGTTGAGGATGGCAAACTCCAAAGACAAAATCCACAAGACCTGCGTCCGTCTCACTTGGAGTGTATGTGTGCCTGAGATGCAAGGCCGGAGGAAACCGTGCTCGGAGAAAGGCCTTCAGCAGACCTGGCCTGGATGCCCCAGACTGCAGCAGCCCCTCATCACCATCCAACTTCCACTCACGGAGTGCACGGGGAGAAGGGAGGGGCATGCAGAAGGCTGGAGATTGAAGAACATCCGACTAGGTTCTCACCCCAGTAAAACTCTCTATTGGCAGTTGTGCTATTACCCCAAAATGTCCCTCTTTCAACAAGGGTGACCGCCAAGGGCAAATGCTGGGGACGTATAGAGATAACTGGCAACTGTTCCTGTCCCTTCCTTGCCCTGTCCGACGTCTTCCTTTACCCACTTTTCGGTTGTCCGTCCCCCAGGGAGGAGGTCACATGTAGATCCTTGTAATCGGTTCCCTCTTTCCAACCCACTCTCCCTCTACCCTCCCAGTATCGCCACTCACACCACTGGTCCTGAAGGGATCATCCGCTCTAGAGTTCCTGGATTTCCAGTTCCTATCTGTACCAGTGTACCTCCTCTGGTCTAGCCAGACTTGCAAGGTCGAATTCGTGTCATGATAGTGGGAGCGGGGAGGAAACATTTTGGAACTAGAGGAAAGTTGTATTTTTCATCGTTGCTACATCACCCCCTCACTGGCTATAACCGCTTTCCTGCCTGTGTGGACTCATCCTAATGGCCCCGAGCTTCCCTTTCCACATTTCTCATCAGAATAATGTACCCACTTCAAAGGGTAAGTTAGCACTAAGAGTATGTAACAATCTGCAATGACTGAGCAGGTGACCACACAGCATGTGCCAGGTAAATGGAGGGAAAAAAGAAATGGTGGTCAGAAAAAACCCAGAACATTCAAATTCCTGAGCTCACAACCCAGTTGGCTCAATAGCCTCAAGATGAAGGAACGAGAGTTGCTGACTTGCCAATTTAATCCGATATGAGGGGGCTTCAAAAAGTTCATGGGAAATTTGTATTATATTTTCACTCCCCCTTTCATGAAGAATTGGAAGCCCCCTCCTACATCATGCAAATACCCTTGGTGCTAAATAGCAGAACAGTGATTTGCATTGCCCCCAAAATTGCCTCACGATCACCTTTGCAGAGGCTCATCAATTATGTATCTTTTTGAGTTTGGAAATCCCTTACATAGTATTTCCAAAATTGGGAAGTTGAATTCTATTACCCATGGGGCAGGGGTGGCTCGGTGGTAGACTCTTGACCTTCCAGGCAGGAGGCTCAAGTTTGATTTCCAGCAACGCGGTCACCCCACCCAACCCCACCCCGAGTGTTGGTGAAGGCATGTGTGTTGTTATGCCGAATAGCTTCCATAGGAGCTTCCAGATGAAGAAGGACTAGGTGATCCATCTGAAAAGATAAAATCAACCAATGGAAACCACAACAATCCCATCCATACCCCAGTGCTGGACAGAAAGCAAATTGGAGCGAGTTTCATTATGAATCGAGTTGCCATGGCTCAGGGATTGCCATGAGTCAGGGGCAACCCAATGGCAGGTTCAAGGACATTTCTATAACCCGTAGGGCTGGTATCAAATCATCTCTCTAATCAAGCCTTTCATCTAGCTCACCAATGATCAACACCCCACCATCCAGGCAGGGTCCAGCCCTCATTGCTGCTCGTCCACTAGGCTTTGGTCCGAGATGATACTGCCCAGTCACAAGCACGCAGATGTTGCACCCAAAGCAGAGGTAGTGTGGAAATGCCAGATCAATTCAAAGCCAGTGGCAACCAGCTAGCTGACGTACCCCGTAGAAGTCCTCCCTTCCCTCTGGGTCTCAGTTTCCTTGTGCAGGCTTTCCCAAGTATGAATAAAATCCATCCTAAATGTGCCTTTTCAGCTTATTATCAGGTAAGTTGGAACAGGTGCCTACCGTTCTTCTTGGGCCCAACTTTAGTGGGAGATTTTCAGTGGTTTAAAATCTGCACATGAGGCAAGTGGGGGTGACGGTGATGAAGACTTTGTTGCAAATGGGGATTGGTTTGATCTTTTGAAAATCAGGCAACATTTACATAATCTTCAGGGGCCAGTAGGCGTTGTGCTTAGTCAGACTCACAGGGAAATCTGGAGCCCGGACCGCCGGCTACACGGGGAGCCTTTGTGCCTCATTCCAGTGTGGACTTTCTTGGGTTCTACTGCTGAATCCTCAATTGCTAGTTATTTTGTGTTTCACATTTCTTTTCTTCCCTCCACTAGTGCAGATAATTAAAGTTAATTATAGAAGTCAGCTATTTATGATTTTTACTGAGCACTGCAAGAAGAAAGAAGGGCTGCCTGTAAAGGCAGCAAGAAAAAGAACTATCCTGGATTCTGGATGGAAACAACAGAGAAGAAGAAGGGAGTCTGTTGAGGGTTCCGTAATCCCAAATCTATGGCCTCAGGAGGATTTGTATTGGGGGCCCTCTCATCTCTAGCCTAATCCGCACTGCAGGGCAGGACCTGCCAGTGCCTCAAACTTCTGATACATCCATCATGCCCACCCCTTTTTCACCAGGCCTGCCTGTAAGCAGTCTTGGTTTGCAGTGAAGCTGAGGCACCTGATTGGAAACTAGATGGATATTTGTAATGGTTTGGCCTTGTTGCTCCCTAGGGGACTGCTTTTCAAAGGAAACTCAAGCTGACAAGGGCTACAAACTGGGAAATTCCCATAATAAAATTCCAAAAGGGAAGGGTAGTGAGGGCATTTCTGGGATGAGGTAAGGGGGTTCAGGAAGGGAATGCATTCTGTTTCCTTAAAAACCCCCACACAGACAGATGTCTGTGCTCCTCACTCTCCATTCCAGGGACAGGAAAGGAACAGGGGGGATTGCACCAGCAAACCCTCTGAGATCTCACCGGCACTGAAGTGAAGTGGGGCGAGACCTGGTGCAGGGGATGAACTCTTCAAAGGACTTACTGTACCAGCCTCACAGGGCCAAGAGGCAGAGACCCCAACAAAATAAGGGGCAAGGGACCGTCTAGCATTCCATCATCTAAAATCTCCATTTTCTCCTATACCAAGACAATCTCCACTGCCATGAAAACCGGTGACCACTGTCAAGTACAGATTACGTAAACTTCTGTGTCCTCGGTGAACACTGTAGGTGGTCATCGGCATCGTTTCACGGCTGTCAGCACTGTCAAAGCGATGGGGCTGGCAGGAAGGATTGGAGTTAAAGCCATTTCTTTCAGCAAGTGAACAAATCTCTCCGTAAGCTAATTAGTACACATCTAAGCCTCTTCCCAAAATACATGCACATCTGGACCAAAGTTCTTACCCTGCCACTCCATGCCACATGGATAGTTTTCCAGGCAGTAAATGTATTAGCTATAAAATTAATGGCCACTGCAGTCTCCAAGATCCTCTTACTTTCTTTCATGCTTCACAATAAAGCAGAAAAATCACCTCAAAGTCAAACACACGTCCATTGACTTTGGGATGAGTAAGCCTACAAAACCAAAACTTGTGGTCTTCCCTGGATTTTTAAAAGTATGAACATGTGTTGAGTTGGTGGCATAGATAAATTATTCAGTACATGTGCATGGATCTCCCCTACCCTCCTTCTATGGAGTGTATTTGTCACATCCCTTGACTTTGGGCTTGGCCATGACTTCTTTGGTCAATGGGACAATGGCAGGCAAGACATAGGAAGTGTGTGGGACATATTTTCATGGAGCATAGTTACCCTTGCTTTCTTTTGGTTTTGTTTTCCACCATGAGACCATGGCTCGGGTCATTCAAATAGGATCAAAGTCAAATGTAGCACACCTGGATACAGCCCATGACTTAGTGTCAAGTTCAGCCTACTGCAGTCCAGCCTCAGCCTCCATGAAGAAGCATGGTTGAGAAATAAGTGTTTATTATTTTATGCCACCGACTTTTGGAGTGGATTTTTATACAGCACTCTTGGGGAAATTCTATCTAGGTAGAATGTCCAACATTCCTGAATCACACGATTGGTCTTCTCCACTTTCAAGCTTACATTTCTCATTATTGGCCATAGCCAGAATCCATCGGGCATGTGTGGTTTAGTTTAACAGAGAGCAATGGACATGGAATTAGAAGAAGAAATCCCCCTGCTCCCTCAGAAATACAAACGGATAAGCTCCAATCAATGTTCCAAGGGCCCACACCTGCACGAGTACCAATCTGTTTCCTACACGTGTGTCTGTGCAGATGAAGCTGTAGTCCTCGGCACTAAGGTGTCTGCCACTAGCGTGTGGGAGAGCAGCCTCCACAAGTAAACACAGACAAAATAGTCTGAGTGAATTGCCGAAAAGGCTTGCAGAAAAAGAAATGCCCTTGTAAATTCATGTCCAGGAGGAAGGAGTCTGAGTTACTTTGCCACCGTTACTTCCTCAACACGATGGGAGACCATCAAGCAGAAGACTGTAATTTTCCAAGTAATCATTTTCCAGAACTCACATATCCACCCACACCTACACTCGGGGTAAATGATCCTGTTGCCAATGACTGAATGCACACCACAAAACACGTCTAGGGCTCTTCAGGAATGGGAGTCTCCCTCAGTGGGACCTATTGGAGTCCCAACCCAAGTGTTGCCTGTTGAATTCAAAGTTAATTCTGAGCTACGCTGAAGATGAGTGCAGGGTGGTGAATAACAACACTGTACACAATACGTTTCAGGGAAGCACTCTTCACTGAATCAACGCCCATTACTTGGTATTCTGTGGACTGCTCAGAGAGGCAGGCAGCTGCTAAATGCCGGAACAGAAGTAGAACTCTTCATAGAAGACACTAAATCTTATGAAATTTCATAGCCATCATAATTGAGAGCAGAAAGTCGATTTCTAAAACAAGTCCTGGGTCACATATAGAACCTTAAATGGAATGACACTTGGGAAATAAAGAGTTTCAAATCCAATCACACCATTATCCACAGGCCTCAGGAACACCTGTCGCCACGCCACATTCAGGCTATTGTACAAATGGAGCTAGGGGATGGTTGTGAAAAACGCAACATGGTGGATGAGCTCGACGTAGCTCTCACTGAAATCCTGGGACTTCATTTCAAACAAAATAATGAAGACCCACTGAAGTTCGAACCTCCCATCCCATCTCTTCCA
Organism: Echinops telfairi; assembly: GCF_000313985.2. Taxonomy (NCBI): domain Eukaryota; kingdom Metazoa; phylum Chordata; class Mammalia; order Afrosoricida; family Tenrecidae; genus Echinops; species Echinops telfairi. The sequence continues at coordinate 14,536,374 of NW_022111368.1, forward strand.
GGCCCGTCCTCACTCAAGTCCGATGGGCTCTCAGCTGCTAAAGAACAGCCAACGTGGGGACTAACTTCACTGCATTTCCAGTATTTAGCACGATGCTTGGCACTTACAGGTGCTGAAGGAAAACTTGAAGGATTACATCATTGCTTCTCAACCTTTTGGCTAAGATCAAGTGTGAAGGATTACATCAATTTGTTCACTACTCTCTTCAGGGGGAAATAAAAGAAGTATTCTCATGCTAAGTTCTTGACCACAGGAAAAGCGGAATAAATGTTCGACTTTCTTCACTGGATTTTTTTCTAGGCCAGTACCAGCTGCCATCGTGGTGAACCCGATTGCTGGCATCCCCTGCGGGCCCAGGAGGAAGGTGCCCCACAGGGTTTTCAATGGCCGGTGTCTGGCAAGTAGGTCACTAGCCCTTTCTTCCAATGCCACTGGGGAGATTCAAACATCCTACCTTTTCCTTAGCAGACAAGCACAGTAAGTATTTGCATCATGAAGGACTCCATGTATTTCTAAGTAAAGCATCTTAATTCTCTCAGGAACAAGATAGAGTGCATAAAAAGAGTTGGCGTTGGTAGCTGCAAAACAACAGAGGAAGCTGAGATAGTAGGAATAGTGGGAATGGAGCAGTTTTTTAAAATGCAAACGGTTAAGCACTGGGTTGCTAACTGAAAAGATGGCAGTTTAGACCCACCCTTCACTCTATAGAAGAAAATGCTTGTGTAAATGTCAGAATCAATTCCATGAAAGGATTTCTTTCTTTCTTTCTTGGGCTATGTTTATTAAGAGACACACATTTGCCATCAATAGCATTCATATCCCTAATATCTAATGCCATATTGGCAAATACTACTTCTTCTAAAAGACAACCAACCCAACCATACCCACGGCCAACGAGTCAATGCGGACTCATAGTGACCCCCAGTGGGTTTGCAAGACTGTTTATGAGAGTAGAAAGCCCAATCTTTCTCCCACAGAGTGGCTGGTGGTTTTGAACTGCCCACCATGTGGATTGCAGCCCAATGTGTAACCACTGCACAACCAGGGTTACCAGACACAAGAGTGCTTCAAAAAGTTCATGAGGAAATTCCATTATCTTTCAGTCATTTTCCCCACAAACCTTTTGAAGCCTCCTCATATCAGATTTTACCATCCCTGGAAGTATTCCTCTAACCACAAGAAGCACTGTGGGAGAGTTTTGCAGTGTTTTACCACAACAAATGTGCAAGTTATGTGTTTTTTGCAAGGAATGCAGCCCCCTCTTGGGTTAGTCTCTGGGTTCATCATGCACGTTATATGCATGTGCATGGGACATGCATGGGTGAAGTTATATGCAATCACGTGGGTGGTATTTTCACTGGTTTTACAGTGAAGGGCTGCTTCTGTAGGGTCCAATCAATGGTCTTGAAGGACAAAGGGCTTCCTGATTCCAGTCTTTGTCGGGTCCCCCCAAAGGATGCCTATGCCCTCCACCAACTGCAGGTCAGCACCAGTGCCCCTCTGGGGAGGAGTTGCGCCACCTCGAATAATCAGGTAGTAAGTTACTCTGACAGTGAAACCAGGAAATCTTCCCCGATGAACACACTGGGCTCCACCACTAGCACCCAATGGAGTGGAGGGTCTGCCTTCCACCTCCAGTCAGACTTGACGTGGGCTATAAATCTAGTCCACAACAGCAGCCAAAGCATGTCAGGTTATACTGAATATTGCTCTGCATAAAACCTACAGCAAACTTAAAAAACCAACTGACCTTGAAGGGAAAAGCCTAGATCATATTACCAGTCCTCCCCCCCCACCCCCCCAGAACTTTCAGCTCCCTCTACCTCATACCTCACTTCATAAACGATTATTGGTGAGGTGAAGCAGTGAGTGGTTTTATTAGAAGGGAAGGGGAGGTTAACAAACAACCAAATGAGGAAGTGACTCTTTTTATTGGAGTCAGCTAATCAAGCATTCAGACAACCTTTGCTGATTCATGAACACAGACTTGGAGTGCGGTTCTCATTTGAGTGCTTATGAACTGATTTACATATTTATTGTGAAAATGTCTAGTTGCCTTGGTCATCTGGACCAAGAATAAGCAAAAGATGTCCAAAATCAGCGAGAAAGGGAGAGAAAAGTTTCTACATAGCCGAAAGAAATTGTAAAGCCAGGTAGGTGGAAGCATGATCGCTTCTCTTGAGACACAGCCTGACAAGGCCACTCTGGCCGACCGCAGAGCCTTTGTGCCTGTTGAAATGCACAGAGAACCGGGGAATCCTCGGCTCATAAACGCTTAGGTAGATCTCACTCACGACAGGCAGGTATGGTTCTAAGGTATCCACCAATATTATCATCACATTCTATTCGGTTATCTGATCTCTCCTGAGTGCCTCAGTCTTTCAGGAGAGCAGAGGTGGGGACACGCTGTCTCATTTGCCAGCCCCTGAAGGGACACGGCATTTCAGCAAAGAACAATAATCCTACTTGTGATAATGATTCAGATCATCCAGAAAAGTAAACCTGCAATCCCTGGTGGCCGGCCAAGAAAGCAAAAAAGGCCAAAAACATTTTTGTGTTGATCATGAAAGTTATTCAAGAGGGATTTTTTTAAAGGGGGCATTTGGCACTAGTTGTCAATCCCTAAATCATATAAAAGGGACTCTGGTAGCACTGATGGTTAAGCACTTAGCTGTCAACCAAAGTTTGGTGGTTGAAGGAACCTAGTGGCTCCACAGAGGGCAAAACCTCCTGTTGACCTACTTCCCTGAAGGTAACAGCCAAGACAATCCCAGGGAGAGGTCAGACTCCGGGACACGGGCTGTGAGGTATGGAAACACTCTCAAAGGCACCCGCCGCCACCACCCGCAAGTCCTGTGAAGGAGGCATTATGGATGGCCTGAAAGCATTACAATACACACGGTACTTAGAACTAGCTTGGTTGTTGAAATGAAATTCACACAATGTCATTATTTTACTGTGAACAATTCAGTACCATTTAGCACTTCCACAATGCTCCCTAACTCCCACCTCTAGTCCCCAAACGTTTCCATTGCTCCAAATATAACCTAATATTAGCCAGCTGCACCTCACTCCCTCCTTCCTGCCAACCGACAACCACCGGTTGGTCTTCTGTTTCTCTGTATCTGCCTTCTCGGCGTGTTGCATCTAAAGGAATCATACAGAACGTGGCCTTTGATGCTTGGCTCCTTACACTTAGTATGTTTCCCAGACTCACTATAGTGTGCATCATTCCTTCATTCCTTTGTAGGACGGACTAAACTTCCATTGTATACGTATAACATCTTATTAAAATCTGTTCATCTGTAGATGAATATTTCGGTCATTTCCACCTTCTGGCTCTTGTGAACAATGCTGTCTGAAACACTCATGTTCACTTAGAGTTGATTATAGAGTTCCTGCTTCCAATTCCTTTGGGCATAACTGGGGATGGAATTGCTAAAACTAGCTTTGAGACCACTGTTATATTATGTTCAAGATAAAAATACCTGAAATGCATCTATCTCAAACCAGAAAAATCTCAATATTCACCCAAAGATGGTGAATATTTCACTTTCTAATATATCTAGGCTTGGGACGCTTTCTAGAGCTACAAGATGGCCTATGGTAGACTATTTCAGGCCATTTCGAAAGGTCTATGATCTGGCTGTCTTGCCAGTTAATGGGCCATGCCTTCGTGCCACACACAGGAGATTAAGCAATGTGTCCTATGTCACCCACACTGTCATCAAGAGCTAACATTTCTTCAACCCTAAACACCTCCTATTTGACATTGTCTTCATCTCTATCCCACTGGTGAATTGAAAACCTTTTTTTTAAGTAGCATTTTCTTTTTCTCATTTAATTTCTTCTACTAGCTTAAGAGGGGGTCAGGGAAAGGGAGTGTGAGCCCCTTTCCTAATTGAGATGCTTAGAAAGTGTCTTGGCATGATGCTCCAAGTGCACTTGGAAGGGAGGCCCTGGCTCTGGGAATCTTTGAGAGGTAGTCAGTGGAGAGCAAGTGCAAACATCATGCACACAAGCCTGACGCCACGCCAGCGCCTCGGGATTTGGAGTTATTTGTTACTGCAATGCATTTATCCTGGGTCATGACCTTCTCACACACCCCTCCTCCCCAGCAAGTTCTGCAAATGCACGAGATCTCAGGGTACCCCACAAGAGGGTGTCAGCCCAGCCCTTCATCCCTTCACCAGCCACAGACAGGTCAGCCTGAATTGTATTGTTTCCATGACTACTAAGGACGGATGATGGTCAAGGAGAATTGTCAGGGACTGTATTTATGTCTAAAAGAGGTGTCTTTTATTCATCTGTGGCAGAATTGCCAAGGGTACGGAAGTTCCTTTCCGCCTATGTGGACATTATCCATAAAAGGGAAGACAAATAAAAGGAATGAGCAACACGCACGAGGTACATACAGCATTTCTACTCTGGAGAGGTTAGCACCGCCTTCTGACTACAGAGACGGCGCCCCCTGGCCCTTGCCACACTGCAGACACAGGCAACTGTGGGGAGAGGAGCCCAATGGGGCAGATGTGCCCTAGCGAGTGCTCTGAGAGGCCCTCTTCCCCGGCTTCCTCCACCTGCCCCAAGTCTGCTTTTGCTATAGTTCTTCTGGGCCCCACTCTTCTGAACTGCCTCCCTCTCAGAGGCAGCATTTCTCACAAGATATGCAGCTCCGAACGCCAAGGAGCTGTTCGTGGTTCCGCCATTGCTAGAGATCTAGTCTAGAAGGTTTTTTAAAAAATACGACCAGCATACAGGGCCAGTCCTATGGTTCTGATCTCCGTGGGGAAGTCCTATTTCTCAGAGCAAGACAGCCTCTTCTGTCTGAAGCTACACAGATGGGGCTACCACATGCAGCAGCACCTATGACACAAGGGAATGGGTCAGGAAGGCATGACTATGCCCATCAGTCAATCATGTGGAGTTAACTCACCCCCACAAGACACGCCAGGAGGTACTCAAACAAACACAATCCCACTGCCATCGAGTTGATGCCAACTCATAGCAAACCGATAGGACGGGGTAGAATGCTGCTGTGAGTTTCTGAGACTGGAAGGGAATCCATAGCTGACCCTCTGTGTGGGTGGCGATGACAGAAATTACAGGTCCTGCCAAAATTTCAGTTGTTTCCTTTGAATTCTTGCAGCCACGTCAATCACCAAGTCACAGGACCAACAGCTTCAATTCAGATCTGGATAGCATCTTAAGGCTGGCAATATCAAGACTGGATTTCGTTACTGATACCGCAGAAATCCCATGAAGTCAAAGTTCACAGGTCATACACGATTTGCTGTGCCAACCGTGAATTAGCACTGAGGGAGGCCTTTGATTTTAAGTGACAATACAATGCTCCCATCATGTTCCCAGAAGACGGGACTTCCAAGGAATTCTAGGAACCATGCAGGGTCCTGCCTCAAACTTCAATTATACCCTCTCTCCAAGGAGTCTTGGCGGGATGTCAGAGCTATGATTTGGGTACTCAAATTTGTCATCTAATTTGAGGTGCCCAAAGAACACTCTTTCCCTCACTGATTTACTGCCAGCTGATAACCCCCTCCCAAGCTGATTTAAGAGAGAGGCTAGAGCAGTACCGTCTGAGTCCTTTTATATGTGAACTCTTATTTCCATAATCCAAACCCTGACTGGCTTTGCTTCACGCTTCTGAGTTTCGTGTTTGAAGCTTTCTTTGCACATCTACTGGGCCCCCATGAGACAGGGTAAGTGTCCCTGAACAGAGGCACGAAAAGCCAGAAGGCAGCAAAGATCACACCCAACAAGGCAGGAGGATTACTGGAGACAAGAGTTCCTTCTTGGCTTCTTGTTGCTTTTCCTTTTCACGTGGACACATTTGGTGCTAAGGATGATCACGCGTTTCAGGAAGACAAAAGACACTATGTGGTGTTTCTCAGCGCAGGCTCTCTGGCTTCTCTAAACTCACTCACTGGATAGCTGAGGTGGAAAAGCAGAGCCAAACCAAACCAAACTCAGTGCCATTGGGTCCCTTCTGACTCATAGGGACCCCATGGTGCCGAGGAGCACTTCCCCTGCACATCCCCTCACAGAGGGTCACAAGGAAGGGACGAGTCAGCCAGAGTACAGCGCAGCACCCACAAAGCACACAACATTCTTCTGGTTCTTTAAGGCTTCCTCCCCCAGCCCCTTATCATGACACCAGTTCTACCCTGCAAATCCAGCCAGACCAGAGCATGTACACGGGTACAGATAAGAGCTCTCGGCACACGAAATCCAGGACAGATAACCCCTCAGGAACAGCAATGGGAGCAGTGATACCGTGAGGGTAGAGGGAAGGTGGGGGGAGAAAGGGGAACCGATCACAAAGATTGACGTGTACTCCCTTAGACAACAGAAATGTGGGTGAAGGGAGACAGCCGACAGTGTAAGATATGAAGATAACAATAATAATTTATAATTTATCAAGGGTTCATAAGGGGGTGAAGGAAAAAAGAGGAGCTGATACCAAGGGCTGAAGTAGAAAGAAAATGTTTTGAAAATGATGATGGCAACATATGTACAAATGTGCTTACTACAATGGATATATATGGATGGTTATAACAGCTGTAAGAGCACTCCCAAAAACGATTTATATAAAACTTTAAAAAATCTTTAATGGAAGAAAACTGCTCATCTTTTTCCCCAGGGAGTGGCTAGTGGCCTCCAACTGCTCACCTTCTGTTTAGCAGCCAGTGAGCTGCTTTGGAGAGAGGAGAAACAAGTGGAGATTAATTTATAGTTGCATGAACTCATACTTCGGCCACTATGTGCCCAATAAACAGTGAGAAAAATGGGGAATCAAAATTTTAAAAAGGAATTGTGATTCTAAGACAAGCAAAATAAACCATGGTCGGTCTCATCTTCTCTTCCTTCCTACAGACCCCACTTCTCCTCCCCGCCAAGGTGGCCTCCTTTGGACAGGGGTGGTAGGATAGGATTCATGACCGAGGTGTGACTATCACACGATCCTAGCACAGTGGCTTTTGATGACAGTGTCGTTATGCTGCGGTTAGTTTTTCTTGGGTTGGCACATTCTGCCCAGAGCCTGGCACCGTTTCCCCAGTCAGGGGAAGGTGAACTGAGTAAAAATACACTGCCAACCAGTTCACATGGGCCCATAATGACCCTATAGGACAGAGCAGAACTGCGCCTGTCACTCTTTAGTGTAGTAGGAAGGCTTGTCTTCCTCCTCTAGAGCAGGGGTGGTTTAGAACAGACACTTTCCACTCCTGAGAACAAGCTCTCAGACTTCAGAGGGAGCTGTTTCCCATAGCCAAGGGGGACTTCGAAAAGTTGTGGAACAATTCCAGAGCCCTTTCATTTCGTTTTTCCATGGACTTTTTGAAGCCCCATGGGTAAAGGTGAGATCCTATTAAAGGTAATCTTACAGAGGACACACACGATTCTTTCCTCCCCAGTCGTTGTCGCTACCTTACAGTCTCCCTCCCTAAGTCCTCCTCTTGACTAGCCGTAAGCTGCCTCCGTTTGCTGACCTTAAATGCTGTGTTAGTCTGGATAAACTAGGGAAATAAATCCAGAAACTCATATGTATAAGACAGAGTTTTATATAAAGGGTAAGTGCACATTAAGAAAGCATCCCAACCCAGTGCTGCCCAAGCCCACAAGTCCAACATTAACCCATATGTCAGACACCAATCCACAAAGTCCTCCTCCATCTCACAAAACACACACTATGATGCCGACTGCAGGAGGAAAGCCGAGTCAGTGAACCTGTAAGCATCTCAGTGCTGGCAGGGGTCTCCACATGGCTACTCCAGCACCCAGGGCTGCATTGGGGTAGGTCCATGCGGCTTCTCCTCAGGGATGTCTTATAGGAAGTGAGCCTTGCCAGCTGAAGCAGGGAACTGGCTAAGGCAGCTGCACCCTGGTCCAACCATCAGAAAGCAAGAGACCCGAGAACTCGAAAGGCAAGCCTCACTGAGCCATTTATCCCTCCGCTCTTCAATTAACCCTACATGTGTTTATTGGCCAGGTTGGCAGTATAAACCTTCATGATCTCAAATGGGAACCAGAGAAACCTCGCTGGTGCCTATGGAGGCAGTGGGGCAGAGGGGCCAGGAGAGCAGGCTTGGCACCTGGGCACCACTGCCCTTCTTGGCAAGCAACTGAGTCACTGGGGAACATATCTGCTGGGTCCACCGCAGTTGACTTCATCCAGGGGCAGAGCCATCTGGGCCTGTCCACAGATTCAATCCAGAATCTATTAAGCATGTCAGCACATTCCCTTTCCTAAGGCTTCATTAATTTCCTGTACAGCCAGGAATTCTCTGTACAACCAGCTTATTAGTCCTAGTTACATTTTTTTTGCAATGGGACAGTGGGACTTGAGACTGATGTGATTAATACATGCTGGAACAAATTAGTTTACTAGAGGCGCCGTCTCAGGGTCTGAAAAGCACCAGTATTTGGGCAGCGACTCTCATGCACTGCTGAGAATCAGAAGAAGAGGCAAGAGGGTGCTCATGGGGCAAAGGAGAAAGGGGAAGCAGTTGGATCACCAAGCCCTCTCCAGACAAAAGTTCAAGAGCAGAGCCTTCCCTGTAACTCCTGGTACTTCTTCTCCCTCCGCCCACAAAGTAGTAAGACTGCACATTGAAAACACATCGTCACCTGGAGACTGAGATGTTTCCCTGGCACCGTCTATCCGTTCCGGCTTTATGAAGCTTCGAACAGCATCTTTGGATGCATTGGCCCCACCAGGACGCAGGGAGTTTTATTCTCGGAGGCTGGCCCTCATGGAGCTCTCGCCACCTCAGCCGCCACTCCCCAGTCCTCGTCTGCCCTTTGTCACCACACCTGGAATCTAGATCAGAGACAGAGAGAGGCTGGCTCTCCCAGAGCCCAGCCAGGACTGGAGTTGCTGCCCTTGATGTGCTGCCCTGGCCAGCCACTCACCAGCAAGTTACTGCCAAGCCTGAAAATCAAGGCCGGAGAGGGACCCCAGCCCGCTGGCAACACACAGGTCACTGCACCGAGTCAGAGAACATGCACGTGAGCACAGAGAGCCCCCGAAGGGGAACTTCACAAAGACCTTGAGCCACGACCATTCAGTATGAGAGTCCCCAGGACTGTGAGCCCCAGCCCCAGCGGATGGGGACTTTCCAAAGCTACTCTGCGGCCTCTTGTACCCAGAGGTCCTAACGCAACTCCCCTGGTGCTCAGCATAGGGGTCATAAACCTACAGGGCTCCCTAGGGTGATTCCAACGTGCAGCCTGGGCTGGGAACCGCTGTACCAGGCGAAGGGACAGCTGGGGAAGTTTCCTTTGCCTGTCTTGGTGGCCCCATCAGAAGAGGCAGCCCAGTGTTGGGCAGTGGCGAAGAATGTCCAGCCAGTGGACCATATACCAAAAACTAAAACTCACTGCCATCGAGTTGATGCCCACTGAGAGTAATACTATAGCACAGGGTTGAACTGCCCCTGTGAGTTTCAGAGACTAGAAAGCCTTGTCTTTTTCCCAAGGAGCAGCTGATGGCTTTGAACTGTGGACCTTGTGGTTAACAGCCCAACAAGTAGTCGCTATGCCACCAGGGCTACTGTGGGCCACATAAGGCCCTCAAAATGGTTGATGCCAGCTCACATCCCACACCTCCCCAACGAGAAACCGTTCCAGCCATCACATTAGAGGTGAGCTACTTCAAGGTTGAACCAGGCTAATTTTTAAGCAGATTATTTTCTATGGCCAATTAAAGTTGTGATACCTATCCAAATGGCGCTTGGCAGCCAAAAAGGCCCCCCACGCAGGACACGTATCTGAGGTGTCAAGTGAGAACCTCTGCCCTCCCTGGAAATGGAAACAGAAACCCGGCACGTGCTGGTGGCAACCTAAAGGCTCCCTCCCAGCTGACCAGCTACCGGCCAAAGTTACCTCCTACCCATTCTACCACTTGGCCCAAAGTCAGGGGCAGACTTGGAAACTGCAAAGGCTGGAAACAGATCGACCCTGCCTTCCCCTTGGCAGCCAGGTGCTGGCCATGGAGGAGTGAAATGAGGAAGCTTCTGATTCCTGCAGATACGTGCGAAGTACACGCGGACGGATGCCGTCTCTTCAGGGACAGTCTGGAAGAAGTGGCTGGTCTCGAAGGGTAGGTCCCCAGGCCTGCAGACACCCATGAGGGCTCAGTTACAGTCTGCTGGGTCCTTTAGGGAGGGGACCAGCTCAGCCACACAGCTGCAGCAAGGACTGGCCCTATGAAGAGCTCAGGGGAGCCTCTGCTGGGATCCAAGCAAGCTGATTCCTGCGGCTCCATTCTCAGTCCCACCACGGCCTCTGGGGGCAAGAACTTCAGGACCTGGGGTCTGAGGAGACCATCTCAGCTGGCCCTGGCTAGATGACATGGCTAGATGTTCTATGGGGCTCTCCCCTAAATTCACAGGGGACACTTGGAAAAAGCCAATATGGAGGCACACCCAGGAAGAAAAGCAACAGGTCAGCGGACTGCCTGTCTCCCAGATTCCAGAGTCCCAGTCCAAGGCCCTCACCAGGCCCGTCACACCCACAGCAGCCCCCCACCCCGGACCCCTGGCCCTCAGGAGCCCTTGTTCGAAACTGGACTTTACAGGGAGTCTGTTGAAAGGGAATGACGCTAATAAAACAAGGTAAGCACAAAAGGCAGTTAACAGTTATCTTAGAAATATTGCTTTTTTGGCCTTTATCCAAAGGAGCTCGGGAGCACGAGTTGCTCTGCGTGGGGACAGTGGTCATTTCGTTCCTTTGCTCGTCTGTTTCTTTTGCCTTCCGGCAGGCTCAGCGCTTTTACCAACGGGACAGTTGTGATCTGGAAGGTTTGTTTGGGTTTTCTTCAAGCTGTGGAAGCCTGGATTTAGATACCGCCCTTTCCCCTGACTGGCGACTCCACATCTTACAGGAAGCTCTGTCTGGTTTTATTGTTTGCCTTGACCTGCATTTCCTACGAGAGACGGGGAGATTCCTCCACTCCGAGGAAGAAATCTCAGCCTGTTCAGGGAAACATCACCGGTGCGCAAGGGGGACCCCAGGTCTTCCAACACCCTAGCCGATGACCATCAGCCACGGAGAAGGCCCACTCTCAGAGACCGGATGCATGGAGGATGTTGTCTGTCATAACCTATCTCCATGTTGATCAACGCGTGCCGCCACGCCTAACTACAGCTAGGCTTTTTGTTTTGTCTTATGGTTTCTTTTTCATTTTTAAGACTCATAGAGATTTTGTAGTCCTGCAAATTAAAAGTTGCTGCTTACAAACATCCTAAAAGGAAATCAACTCGCAGAAAATATCTGTGGGTATCAATCACCCCTGTGCTTCCCAGAAGAGGTTGTTTCAGCATTGGTCTGAAGCTGGGGAGGCTGACTGACCCACGGGGGATAAATCCCCCTCTCTCCGTCTCACACACACACACACACACACACACGCCCTGAAAGGGACACACATTCTTTGCTGATCACTTAGCTAGCCAAGTAAGAAAGCTTGGGGGCGTGCCACTGCTCATTTAGCCAAGGAACAGAAAGCATGGAGCATCATCTGAATTCCCTTCTTAAACTAGTGCAGAAACCTTTGACCTCTTTCTCCTTATCTTTTCCCTCCCTCTCTCCCTTCCTTCTGTGGGTGAAGGCCTAACCAGGGCTTTGGGGCCCACCCAGACCCCTGGGTGTCACGCATAGGCATTTTGGGGCGACCCCAGAGCTAAAGGATCTCACTCTATTTCAGAGAGTGATGAGAGCCGGCAGCGGGGAAGAAGTACAAATGAAGGCGTCTCCACGGAGCCGCTTCCAAATGTAGGTGTCCCCTGACATTTCCTCTAGACAGGAACAAGTCTCATCATGTCAGAAGGACCTTCCTGCTTCAGGCCAGCATCTCATCAGATGTACTGGATGGATTTCCTGTCCCCCTGCTCTAACCCCATCCCACTCCATCTCTCTCTGTCACACACCACAAGCAAAAGTTTTGTGCTCCTACGCATTTTTCCAGGGGTCGGTGGGTCACGTCCATTTTCTTTCAGCCCCCCTAGGGATTTCAGAATTGAACACAGGTGGAGCCGGAAGAGAGAAAGACAGGGTTTTCTACTCCCATAAAGAGTCACAGTCTTGGAAACTCACAGGGTCACGAGGTGCCATCAGACTGGACGGCAGTGAGTTTGGTTTGCTTTGGCTTGGAGCTGGAAGGGTCTCAGTGCTTCCACCATGCACGGTCCTCGTATCATCCTTCATCACCCGTGTGTTAAAAGCCTCTTTTCCTGCCAATCTCTTGTATTAAGTAGTTTCTTTTTATTCATTTAGGAAATTGCAGCTGCTAATCAGAGAGTGGACAAGAATCGGGTAATGGATTCTCTTTCGCTGAGGGGCTCCACTGTCCCCTCAAAGCCAAGAATGATGCTGTTTGCCACTTGAGCAACCTCACCAGAGGCAAACACATGTGCCCCGGATCTCCCTAAAGCAAGAGCCCGTTGTTGCCTTTGCCATGGCCTGGGTTTTCCGGTACCCCCGCAAGCCCACTGGCCTAAGACAGCCTCTTCCTTTCAGGGCCAAGGAACACCGAGGGCGGTGGGTAGAATCCAGACTATCTTGAGGCCCTGCTGTGTCTGACGATTCAAAGACGCTTTACCTATGCTCCAATGTTAGTATCTGGCTGATTTTTAGAACGATCGCCATGGTTTTCATGATCTTCTGACTTTTGGAGATTTTTAATTAAAGGAAGGGAGGGAAAGGGGGGTGGAAACGGTCCTTTTTTTCTTTTTCTTTTCAGTCTTTTGTTTCTCAACTCTCAGGGCTTTTCAGCATTCGTGCGCGCATTCCCCATGGGCCCATGGATAGTGGTGGTGGTGGTGTCGGCTGCTGAGGGCTTGATCTGACCCGTGGCAATCCCATGCACGATGGCATGAAACACTACCCCGTCCTGCACCGTCCACATGGCCGGTTCTGGGTCAGACCCTGGTGATTCACAGGCTTCCCGGCGGCTGACTTTCCTGTGCGGAGTTCCAGCTTGCTGTTTCCCAGAGAGATCGAACCCCTTTATTTTCTACCTTGGCTTTTTAATCCTAATGCATAGCTGGACTTCCTGTGGCCATTTCCACTACATAGCCCACATGGCTGTGTCAAAATATTCCTTTATAATAACAATGACATGAGAACTTGCATTCGGAAAGGCTCTAAAACTCAAGAGTCGAAATTGCTTGGTTGCTCTCTGGGGAGCAGGTTCTAAACGAGCCCCGGAAGCAGGTCTTGTTTCTGTGTGTCAGTACACTGGGTCACATGTCCTCCCATTAGTGGTGTCTCAAAAGCAAAACTGAGACAACTCCTGCTGTAAGGGACCCTGACGGCACAATGGCTCAGTGCTCAGCTGCTACTGGAACGGTAGGAGGTTCAAACCCACCAACCAACCCCCGGGAGGAGAGACCTGGCAACTGACTTCCATGAAGATTGAGACATAGGAAACTCTGTGGGGGGAGTTCTACTCTGTCCTGCAAGGTCACAGTGAGTCAGAACTGACTCGATGACACACATTCGGCCATGGACTGCAAAGCCAGAAGTAGAGAAATGGTGCATTTTTGAAAGCTTACAGAGAGGAAGGATCCCTGGTAGCACAGTGGGTTAAACATTGGGTTGCCAACTCCTAAGGTTGGCAGTTCAAAGCCAATCAGTGCTCCATGGGCGAAAGACGAGGCCGTCTGTGTCCATAAAATGTACTGTCTTTGGAGACCCTGCGCGACAGGGCCATCATGCGTCAGCATGAACTTGGGGGCAGCAGGTTGGTTGGTGTTGATGATGAGAAAGTGGGCACTCCCAGTGGTGCAAACTGGTTTAACATGTTGAGGGCACTTTTCAAGAAGGGCCTGGGAATCTACTGCCAAAAGGCCTGCCATTGAGAACCCCCTGGAATGCAGTTCCTCTCTGACACACGCGTGGGTTTACCATGTGTCAGAACTGACCCAATGGTTAATGAGGCTGATGGGCAAGAGAGTGGCATGGTTGGGGGCGGGGGGAGGGGGGGCGCTTTTTGTTCAAGCCCAGGCTGTGTCTGGGACCAGAGTCCCAGCTGTGTGACACTATGCTGCTCAACCTGTCCGTGCCTCCTTCCCCTCATCTATATCACTCAGGGATTAACAGTGAGAGAGCTGACTTCCTGGGGCTCATCGGAGAAGTACGAGTAATACACACAGGGCACTTAGGAAAATACCTGGCTCCTTCAAGTGCTTCATGTGAGCAGCTGGTATTGTCCCCATTATAAAGCCCACTGTAGGGCAAGAGTCCAGCTATCCAGCATGCAGCCCTTTCCCACAGTGCCTGAGATCTTATTAACAATTCATGGCATTGGTCTCAGGCTTCAAGGTATTCAACAGATTCCTTGATCCACTGTTTACTGAGTACCTACCAGAAGTGAGACTGGGGAGGAGGGAAAGGATTCCTAGTCCCACCCCTCAGGCAGGTTGGGCTCCAGGCAAATGGCCCCACCTGGTTTTCAAGGTAAGAATCGTTATAGGAGCAGATCACCAAGTCTTCCCCCCTGAGAGCTGTAGGGTGGCTTCAAGCAGCCAACCCTTCAGTTCGCAATCCAGCGCTTAACCATTGTGCTCACAGCACTCCCTTGAACTGAGCTGTAAAAGTCAAAAGCCAAACCTACTACCATGGTGTTGATTCCAACTCACAGTGACCCTACGGGACAGTGACCCTGTGGGACAGAGTAGACCTGTTCCTTGGGGGGGTTGAGGCTGTAAGTCTTCCCAGAGGCAGACTGTCTTCTCTCCCCCGAGGAGCAGCTTCGTGCTGCTGGCCTTTCAGGTAGCCGCCGAAGGCCGTAACCACTGGCCCACCTGAGCTCTTGAACTCAGCTTGGCATCCACTAAATCAAAGAGTTTCACTGCAGCGTCAAGGAGAACGTATAGGTGTCTGTAAACATCCCCAAGGAGCCCTGATGGTGATCAGGCTAACTGCAAGATCAGCTGTTCAAACCCAGCCACTCCACGAGAGAAACCTTTACAGCCCCAGAAAACCTCAGCAGCAGGTCTGCTCGGTGCCACAGGTCTCTGCGAGTCAGAACTGACCCAATGGCAGTGGGTTGGGGAAATGTCCCCACGGGTTCCGCGAGCACCCCTCAAGACTGATGGCACCGTTTGCAACTCCGGCTTGGCTTTTACAAATGATGCCTTAGTGGACAGTCAGAGAAATCAACAAGTCCATATTCTCTGAGGGAAAAGGTTAGAAACAAAACCAGGAACTAACTGGGGCTGGGCTGGCCCAGGAGCACTTTGACCTGGAACTTGGCTGGGCATTCTAGTTGGACCCCGAGCTCCACAGTAGGAGATGCCTAGGGGCAGGTCGGCCAGGACATGTGCCCTTAGGCTGATCCATCCCTCCATTCCATCCCCATGCCCCAGGTGGGGGCCTGGGGCTGGTCTGCTGAACTCATGAAATACTGACTGCAGAATGAAGCTGGACCTGGAGCCATGACCCACGGAGTCACGACCCTCACAAGAAGAGTGTTATGTAGGCAGTTTAGGCGTCTCAGCTCCAGAGCACCTAACATGGCAAAGGGAGGATGCTGCAGTCCCCACCTCAGGGGAGTGAACACAGAGCGCTGGAGAGCACCAGGAGGAATGTCATGGGCCAGGATCCCAGCACCAACTCTGACGGCATGTGAACCCAAGGCCCCAAACAAGCCTGGTCAAACCTTCCGGTACCCTGGGCCACCTCCCTCTTCGCTCCATTCCCACGGAAGCACACTCACTCACCTCAGCAAATCAGAGTGCACACTAGAATTTAAAATAACAAGGAGAGATCTGACATCATTTGTCCCTCTCTTCACCCTGTTATCAGGTACCACGAGGTGAGCTGCTTGCTATAACCTCACAGGACAGGGTAGAATGACCCTGCAGGGTTTTCCAAGCAGTACTCTTCCTGGGAGCAGATCTCCCAGTCTCTCTTCCCGGGGAGCAGCTGGTGCTGTTGTTATTTACAATGGGCCTTTGAGTCGGTTCTGACTCATAGTGTCCCTGTGCCTCACACTACCTGGTCCTGTGCCATCCACACAAGCTGCTGGGTGGGTTTCAGCCATCAACCTCCTGGTTAACAGCCAAATGCTTCACTCTTGCATCATGGGAACTCGTCAGCCCCTAGTGCCCGGGTTTGTTTTACCCCCCTGCTTTGTGCAGAATTAACTCTTAAATTGCTTGGATATGAGATGAGTAGGAAGATGTGGACAAGTTGGGAATCTACTGTCTCCCACAATGACGTGATGGCTGGGGGTAGGGGTTGAATTTGCGCAACCGCAATGCAGCAGGCTCTGTAATGTGGTCCTTGCCAGGTCTGTCCACAATGAATCCCCTACAAACCTTGAGAGATCTCGGGCAACAGAAAGCATACAGCCACACAGATCCATCGGGCAAGCTGGCAGGTGAGCCTTCAAGATCTGCAATCCCTAAGGCCTATGTACATACATACACTTCAAGAGACTGGGGGATGGAAATCAAACCAAGAGCTCATCTATTTCAAGCCAGTTTTTCTTGGCCAAAGCTGTCCGAACTCCACTTAAAATATCATACAGGAGTCAGCGAGAGCTTCACTGTCAAGGTGTTTGGTGACAACCACCAACACAGCACACGGCCAGGTGCACATGCAGATGCCTCCCTCATTGGATCTTGAAACAACCGCATCTGAGGGAAAAAGTTCATGGCTACACAGTTCTACAGCTCAGGGTAAGGAGCTGGTAGAAGCAGGGCACCTCTTGCTGACCAACCAGGGTCCCTGCTGGGGCTCAGCAGGAACTCAGCAGCATCTACATTTCACAGCAGGAGTGAGGGCTTTCCTGATTAGAAAGGGGAAATCACAGACTTAGGCTCCACTCTCTAACGAACACGGGCAGGCCTTCAAGAGGAGCCTCAGTCTGCATCCCAGCTCCAGCAATTCGCAGCCAGACGATGCTGGGCAAGCTCCTCCAGCCCTCTGGGTTTCAGCCTGGACCCGAAGTGCCAGGGAACACGACGGTTACTCAAAAGAGGAGAAGCAATGAGCGAGAGAGCAGGGCTTTACATAATACAATGGGGCGAAGGAGTCCTGGAGTGTTGCAAATGCTTGGCTTAGTTAATGCTCTGCCGCTAACCAACAAGTTGACAGTTTGCATCCACTTGATGGTGTCTCAAAAGAGAGGCCAGACAATCTATTTCCAAAACAGTAGCCCTTGAAAGCCCTGTGGCTTCTGCTCTGATATACATCAGGCCATCGGAGTCAGAATCAACTTCCCAGCAACTGTTTGTCGGACGGTGTAGTACCTGGCATCTGATGGGAATTCCACAGATGCCAGCTCTCAACACCATTATTCCTACTGCATCTCTTTCTAGACCATCCCCACGCATTCTAATACCACACTAAAGTCAGTATGATGAATGGGTGTTCTTGTTTGTTCATTTTTGCTTGTTTTTTGCTGGTTTTGGCACAAATGAATGTGTGAGCAAGCTTCAGGGTATGAGTAAGAGTGACTCATGGTCATGGTTCTATACCTCAGGATCTCTATGGAACGAAACACACAGGACAGGCAGAAGGCTCACTACTTAGACTGGTGAGATTGGAAAGAAAGAGAACTCAGTTGGAAAACCCATCTTAAACTACTGTATATACGCGTGTCTAAGCCGAGTTTTTCAGCACTTTAAAAAAAAATAATCATTTTATTAGGGGCTCATACAACTCATCACAATCCGTACATACATCATTTGTGTCCAGCACATTAGTACATATGTTGCCATCATTATTCTCACAACA
>NW_022111368.1:14555015-14573208 GCF_000313985.2 Echinops telfairi
TATCATTTGATAGCCAGGCACCATCTTCTTTCTTCACCACTCTTGCTAATGCACTCCCTTTGTCCTCAGCGATCGAGTAGGGGTAGGCTGGTGTGCTTCTTCCTTGTGGGTTTTGTTGTCTCTTAGCTAGATAGCTGCTTGTTTATCTTCAGGTCTTTAAGGTTTCAAGTGCTATATCTTTTGGTAGCTGGGCACCATCACCACACTTGCTTGTGCACCCATTGTCTTCGGTGACTTTAGGTGTTATATCTTTCGGTAGCCAAGCACCATCCGCTTTCTTCACCACATTTTCTTGTGCACCCATTGTTTTCAGTATCATGCCAGGAAGGTGAGCATCTCAGTCAGCTGAATTGTTAGAACAAAGTGTTCTTGTGTTGGGGGAGTACTTGTTCAGCACATTTTTTAATGCAGTTTTTGCGGTAAAATTAGGTGCCTCGGCTGACAATCAGGTCAGCTTATACTCAAGTATATCACATCGTTTGAATAAGAACTAAGGGCTGAGGCTCAATCATTTCCCTCTTGTCCACATGTCTACATATTAGGTGGAAATAAAGCATGTGAGGTACCTTTGCATTTCTTGCTGAACTGGGGAGATACTGCTAGGCCGACATTACTAACTAGCTCTTATTCTTGCCAAAATCCCTCCCTGCAAAGTCAGTCCACCTGGCTGAGCACTTCAAGTGCTGGTCTGAGAGTAACGCGGATCCATTTTCAGGCAGCAGCTGACTGAGTTACCTGGGGAGCTATACCAACAGTGGTGGACTCATCATAGCTGGAGGCCTCTGGGAAGAAGGTGCTGCCATTTGGTTGAAAGGAAACTCCCTAGTGTTTCAGAGTCTCGCTAGGCTATAAAGCTCTTTGTCCTGGTTTCTCTGGGCCTTTGGGGTTTTTTTCCTTGATGCCAAACACCCAGCCATCAAGTTATTTTTAAGTGAACACTGATTCGTGTATAGAGATTGAGTGTCTAACAAAAGCATCTCAGTCTGCTGACCGCCCACACCTCTCAACGTAGGCACCAAATCACTTAGAGCTTCGCCCACGTGGAAAGCAAGCTAAATGGGCAAAAGCCACAGGTGGGCTAGCCCACAGATAGTTCTGCCGGATTGAAGACAGCAGACAAATGGAGAGAGGGCTTTTGTTTGGTGGGACACTGGGTTTACATTAATGGTCAAACATCTTGCAAAAGGAGAGTAATGAAGGCACAGCATGAAAGCAGCAGCGTCGACAAATATTTTGTGTGTGTATATTTTCTCTCTCACACACACACAAGATAGCAGGGAAAAGGGCATGAGAAGACCCACTGTTGGTGCTCAGAATATCTACATTCCCATACCACACATCCTGAGGAAGAGGGACAGAACATGAAGTCAACAACCTGAGGCACGGGGACCAACTCACTCCAGCTCACAGCTCTGTCTAGTGCTGTCTCCCCATGGAAAGACTGTTCTGCAGACATGAGCTGGGTTTATCCATTGGTTTTGTTTTAGCAATGGTATTCCACTTGCCCAGAAGCGAACTCTTTCCTCGCCTCTCCTGGAAAATATTTAAAATGAAAGAATCAATCTCTCCATATGGGGGCCCTGGAACCCACATGAAGGGTTTTGTTTTGTTTTAATACATAAAATGTCTGCATCCTTGTCATTGTTGGCTGCCATCACGGTGGTTTCAACTCATAGTAGCCCTTTGTGACCCATGGACAGGGTAGAACTGGCCGATGGGATTTTCTAGGCTGAAAACTTTGCAGGAGTAAATGCCCAAGTCTTCTTCTCTTGGAACTATTGAGGGGCCGGGGGGCTGGGGGGAATTGAGTTGCCAGCCTCTCGGTCAGCAACCAAGCATCTAGCCATTTAGCCACCAGGGTTCCTTCTATATCTTAGATAATCATTTTTGGTTTTGTTTGTTCCCTTTGAACATCTTGAAGCAACGGGGCACTGAACTGGCCCGGGTAGGCTTCTCTGATTGAAGGGAAGGGAAGTAGCGCTAATATTGTGGCCTGGGTCCCGCAGATCCCCCACGGGCTCCATGGGACGCCACCGAGGTATTAAAATCAGGGCTGGAAGGCAGCAACCACCAAGCTTCCCAAGCCAGTCGCAGGCTGCCTCCCTTGGCCTGGTGTGATGAGCTCCTGGCTCTGGCTCTTACTGCACCCTTTTAACGGCCCTTTTGAATTATGGTCACTGGAGACATTGATCCCTACTATTTACAAAACCAATTAGCCAAGTGATTCCTCTAGAAGCTTTCAAGCCTCTGATATCTAAATGCAGAATCTTAATGATGGTCTTCTTTAAATAAGACTCGGTGAGAAAAATACAATTGCAACATTAATGAGAAAGATCCCTGGGCTAATAGCACTTCCCAGGCACTTTCCGGTGGTGCCAAGGGGAGCCTCCGTTTAGACATGCTGGCTTCCTGTTCAGGGCTCAGTCCGGCCACTGTCGGAGTCGATCCTCAGCCAGGCTGTCCACGATTGGACTTTATTGTGTGGAGCCTGAAGGCCTCTCCCCATGCGCTAATGAAATTAGTGCTACATATTCATTAAAGGACTTTAATATAGATTTCCGTGCATCAATCAAAGTGCCTCATGTCAAAAGAGAATAGGGAAGTTATATTAGAAGGAAAGGCCAGTCGCTCGACTTTCTGGACTTCAGTTTCCCCCCGCCCCCCCTCCCCCCGAAAAATGAAGGCATTGAGTCAGATGGTCTCCAAAGGTGCTTCCAACTTCCACACATTTTATGAGCCTCTGACTAATGTCTGAAAACGCCTTCCTCGCACACTCAGTCTTGAAGAGCCAAAGTCTAAATACATGCCCCATTCAACACGATTAACAAATAAATGCACAAAAGCAGCACACAATTTCGTAACAGGAAATGGGTCCAGTCTTCTCTAGGCAATTCCCAGGCAGCAGTGATAGAAGCGGTAGTGTCTGGGGGAATTCAGCATCCAGAGACAACAGGCTTGTTACCTTCAAGGCAACCAAAACATAGGGTATAAACGGGATGTAAACACTCAATACATTCAACAAGATGGAAGTTAGTGTTCATGGCAAGAGTATAGATGGCACAAGGGCATTTAAAAATAAAATGACCAAGTACAATAGTTATCACCACGGGTATTCTACAGAAGGGGAATGCTTACAAATTAGTTTGGCTAATCTAAGATCGAGCACCAAAGGATAGAAAGTGTTAGCTTAGGATTCTATGCTTATTTCTTCAACTTTTTAAAAATTTCTTATCCTAAAGTATTCTAAAGGGTGTTCCTTTTGACAGAATCCTAGTTCTAGCCAGCGTTCCACCACTAACTTAATCCCAGATGTTCAGGTCGAATGTTAACTTTGCTAGACTTTTTTCTTACTTCTATGTAACAAGTGGCAAGTGGCATCAATGATGAATGCACTCGAGTGCTAACCAACAGGTTGGACGTTCAAATCTACTAAAAGACACCTCAAAAGAAAAGCCTGGCAATCTAATTCAAAAATAACCGTCTATTGGAAACACTATGGAGACTTCCGGCAACATGGCAGACCAGGCAGATGCAAGGCACACACTCTCCACAGCAAAGACACAAGAAGCCAAAAGAACAGGTACAGGTGACAACCTTGGAATCCTGAGCTTCACAGGAAAGGATGGAGAAGAGACCTGAGTGCCAACTAGGAGAAGACATTGAACAAAATCAGTGAGAGAGAGAAACGTGTATAAGTTGTCAGCTGGCCTGACATGACCCCGCTACAAACAGCTCTGCTTGCTCAGGGCCAGCACAGGCACCGCCCCACTGACTAATGATGGGAATGGAGAGAGGTGGTGAGCGGCTAAGGTCTCACCAATGTCCAACCATCAGTTCCATCCAAAGACAATGCTGTCTCAGAGACAGCAGATGATTTCAGTTCACGTGAAGAAACAGGAAGGCGTGGCTCAAAAGGCAGTGACCCAGTTACAGAGCCCAAAGACCTTTCTCCAGAATAAAGGGCATTGGAAACACCTGATAAAGAATTCAAAAGAATGGCATTTAAATTCCTTCAGTGGACCTCAAGGAAGATGGAGAACTCTGTCAAAGGAAGGAAGGAAAACACAGTGAGGGGTCCAGGGGTGGGGCGGGGGTCGGGGAACCTGGAGAGGAATTCAGGAAAGCTCTCCCAAAACAAAAGAAACAATAAAAGAAAACTCAGAAACCATACAGAACTAGCAAACAGAAATTCAAGGAATTAGCCACGAAGATGCCAGCAGTAGATAATGCATTGAAAGAGCAAAGGAGTGGAACTGACCCAATGGAAAGGTGAATTAGGGAGCAGGAAGACAAATCCTCAATACCACACTGCTAGAGGAACAATCCAAAAAAGAACAAAAAGCCTAAGACCAGAAAGCCGAAGAATGAACTAGAACACCACTGAGAGCAGTAACTTCTGTGCCACTGGAGGTCCAGAAGTGACCGCAAACGCTGTCCCCAGAGCCAAAGAAGGTTGTCCGAGAGCCGTTGGAAACTCTACAGAGCAAAGTTCGACTTGACCCCCACAGATCCTTCCTCTACCTTCCGTGGAGGTGATTAAAGATGAAGTGGAATACTATTTATGAAAACACTCAGAAAACTGAGAAACACTCTGTACAACGTGTGCGCCGTTAACGATCCGTCCCCCCTTCTCGTCCCCACAGCCCCTGCTCACTAGTTCTCACGTTGAGAGGAGAATTTCAGCAGCTTAACTGCTGTTCCCATTTGAGGGTCTATCTATGGACTGGAAAGGTCGGCCACCACCCACGTCTTCACTATCATTTAACGTATCGCTGCTGCACCTGGCTCTGCCCAGAAAGCTTGAGAAGAAACCTGCTGAGGACCTGTTATGAATAGACGGAGCGATGAAGCCCCACAGCCGCACTCCAGGGCTGTCTGGACCATGTATCTTAAATATCAGGTTGGGGTGTTCTAGAAGACATCTGCACAGCGCCTGTGTGGGGAGCTGTCGACCTACAGCTAGGAGCGTCCTGGGTCCGCCCTTTTCCTAAACCCCTGGCTCCCTCAGATCCCAAAGGGTGCCATTCATCCTTCTGGCCTGCTCCTGCACCGCCCTCTTTGTGGCCTGCCCACCCGGAAACGGGTGCGGGCCAGAGGGTGGAAGGGGTCCCACCCCGTGGACATGCTATGTTTTTTGCTTTATCAGCAAGCTGCTCCAAGCAGGGGTTGCCCTCCTCCTCACACAGTCTTGCCTCTGTGGTTTCCTGGACAGGTTGTCCCGTATGATCTGGCAGGAGCTGAGGTCAATGGCCACAGAGCCAAACCTAACAGACAAGACTTTCTCAACCCCAGGCTACACAGGCCTAAGCCCCGCCCACTCCATCCAGATTCTTGCATCACCAGGCAGGCTGGCCTGCCCCTTACACTCAACTTGGGGAGGGTGAGGCATTCTGGATGCAAGGGGCAGAACACAGGCCGCCCCTATCCGAGCCCTCATCCTGACCCAGCCAGCAGATAGTCTGTCCCAGCCACCAGCGTAGAAAATGATCAAAGACCCAAAAAATACTTCTTGTAGTCCCACACCCCTTTGGGGGGCCACCTCCCCATTGGCTCTTTCATGCATCTGTGTATGTTTTATGGTTTTCCAATGGTTCGCTGTACCTAACAGGCGATCTGGCTGAGGCACACACAGGGCAGGGGGCGCTGGGGTGGGGGTGGAGGTGCACTGCCATTACCTGAAGATGGCTCACCGGCGCCACCTGTAGAAGGTCTGATCTCCCTTCCGCAGGTGGCATCTCTCTTAATGACCATGCTCACTCGCCACCTGCTGCTGCTCGTGCACTCTGCCAGTTTAATCCCATGGGCAGCGCATTTTCCCATGCCACTGTCATTGCGATGAAACAAGCCACATGCAATCCTGGGGACTCACTCGCACCCCTGCTGCGGGCGGGCGGTGGCTCAGCGGGAAGGATGGAGGCTTCCCTGAGCCCCCCGAATCTGGGACAACCACCTTCCCATCAGTGCTTTGTTCTAGGGGCGGGAGAGGCCCCACAGCCCAGGGCCCCCCTCCCTATAGCTCCACAACGACAAATGGCAGGCCATTATGGGGTTTAATTAACCGTACCCAGACACCGGAGCAGTACAGTCTCCGTAAGCCTGTGACAGGAGAAATAACGGCGTAATAGGCCAGGTCACTGAAGCAGAGCTGAGCCGCTTTGGCAACAAGCGTGGCGCTTCTCTAAGCATCGCAGGCACACTTGGCACGCTGCTGAGCCTCCTGCCTGCAGACACACCGCCTCGAAGGGGAAGGAAGGTTCCGACACCCAGGCACAAAGCCTGCAGCCGGGAGCGGCCCTCTGTCACGCCGGTCACACAAGTTTATTCACCGCCGTGGCCATCCTCTCACGGAAATTAAACAGGAAGGGGCTCAGAAGCCATCCTGCCTATCTGTTTTGGTCTATTTGCCTTCGATTAGTCTCTGCTAAGAAGGAAAAAGAAACGTCCTTCCTGTTGGATTGTGTGCTTGGGAACTTTGTGTAGACACAATATAGGGTCACCCGAAGCTTAAATTCACTCTTTCATTGGGCTTGTCTGTGGATAGGATTCAGTTACAGGATTGTAGCCCATTCTTTACCCTATCTGTGGGGACGGCAACTTTTCTTTATTCTTCACTTGGTCCCGGGATAATCTAAGCTGGTTCTGCTTCAAGTCTATCAGTCCTCATCCTCATATCACCTCCTGTGGGAAAGGCCCCCTGCCAGGTACTTTACCTGCCAGATCTGGAGGCTTCCTGATAACAAGCATCCTGACCAGGCTCGCTTTACAGGTGAGAATACCGAGCTCAAAGGAGGTTAGGTCTTGTGCCCACCACTGGTGGAGAGCTGGAATTAAAGCCCAGATTGGTCAAGTCCTAGGCCCACCTAACCTCCTGGGCCCAACACACCTCCACTGCTGACTCTCTTGCCCCTCCACCATTTGGACGTGAGCCCATCTCTCGTGACTTCTGCAGGACGACGGCTTAGAGGGGAGAGCTGTGAACCTGGAATTGGACATCATGGTTAGAGTACAGATAGTCTTTTACATGTTGGGAGCACCCTCCAGTTTTACAATTCTCACCCAAGCTCTCACCACTTGTAAAATCTCCCATTGGGCGCCCATGAAGAATGCAGCGCCCTCAAAGTGCTTTCTACACTTGAGAGCACAGGAAGTGTAAGGTGACGGAGGTCAAATTGGAGGGGGTGGGAGTGGCACTGAGAAGGAGGGTGGTAGTGGTTCAGTGTTTGCCTTTCCTGTGGCAGGGCAGGGTCTGATTCCAGCCAATGCACCTTCATGTACAGCGGAGGCTCGCATGGTGCTAGGATACTGAACAAGGTCTGCACTGAGCTTCCTGACTAAGATGAACTAGGAAGAAAAACCATCAACCAATGAAAACATCAGCCAATGAAAACCCATGGGACCACAACCGTCAGATCGGCAACCACGCATGGCACCAGCACCGGACCAAGCAAGATTCCATTCTATCGTTCACGGGCTGGTCGGATGTCCGGACCTATTCGAACCAGAAGACGATGCTCAAACTGTACTAGGGCCCCGCTCTCTTTTTCCCAGGTCCTGCCTGGGGCATGAAATACGTGTGTACTCATTTTTGCCCCAGAACTTCCACCTGGAACTGTTTTTATTCCCACCTCTGCCCCAGGTGAGAAACTGAAATGGCAGCCAATTTTTCGAGCATTGCAGGGAAGTCAGGGGCTCCGGCAGTTCTGTCCACACTGGGCTCTCCGCAGTGCCTGTCAGAGGAAACCCCCCGCGTGCTGCTGGCAGCATAGTGCCTCTGCAGGGCGTCCTTCCACCCAATTCTCGCCTTCTCTCCTCCCATGATTACCACCTGGCTATAGCGAGCTGCAGAATTTAATCTCACGGCTAAATATAAAAAGACAGCGTGGTTATTTTCCAGGCTGCAGCCTAACAGTGGCGAGGCAGAGGTGGTTCTGTAGGAGCCCTGGTGCTGTGGTGGTGGTGATGTGTTGGGCTGCGATCCACATGGTCAGCAGTTTGAAACCACCAGCCCCATCCACAGGAGAAGGCTGGGCTTCCTACCCCTGTAAACAGTTACAGTCTTGGAAACCCATCAGAAGAGAGTCAATGGCAGTGAGTTTGGTTTTTTTGTATGGCGGTTCCGTGGGAGAATTCCCACCTACCCTGTGGGAGTCCCAGGTTCAATTTCTGGCTGATGCACCCCAAGTACAGCGATGCCTATACAGGAAACCTGTGTTGCTGAGGACGTTTGGGCTAAGTTTTGGCACTAAGACGGACTAAGAAGAAAAGCCTGAAGACCAGCCAATAGAATCCTCAGGATCACAGAAGTGTGAGCCACAACCAGTCATGGGGAGGACACAGGACTGGGTAGCATTTCATTCCATTGTGCAGGGGGCCCCCAAGGGTCGAGGGCAGACTTTGCAAATGCAGCCTAGCTAAACACACATAGGGACAGCCCAGCTCCCCTACCCAGCCGCTCTGTATTGAATTCTACTTGGCCCCCCAGGTCTCTGATCCTCTACTTTGGTCTGCCCTGTCCCCAGGGTCACATGTCCTTGTGCTGACCAGGCCACCGCATGCATATGCACTCTCCACTGTTTGGGGTAAGCAGAGACTTGGAGGCAGCCTTTGAGTGTAGGTGTCAGTTTGCAAGGGTTTTGCCTCAGAGAGAGGAATGCTAAATAACAGGGTTGTCAGTCTTGTTCCTGAGCTACAGCTACGTGGCTATAAATAGCCATCGGAAGACTCTGGGGCATTTGCTCCCAACATGTGTTGAGGATTTAGACAATGCAGAGATCCCGCCGTACTCTCTTGCTCGCAAAAAGGTTATTCCCAGGGCTGAGGTAAACGTCGCAAGCATCTTCGGACACCAAGAAGGAAAGAGAAGCCGAGAGAGGTCCCAGGGCATGCAAGCACCCAATGCCCTTCTCAGCGTGCGGTGCCATGTGCCACTGCAAAGCTGGCTTGAGACAGTTCTGGAAATCCAGTCCCCCTTCTCCGGGCCTCGCCCCACCCACCCACTGCATGGAATTGGTTTCAGCTCACAGCAACCCTGTCTAAAGTTTCCAAGGCCGTACACGTTTGTGAGAGCAGATTGCCTCATCTTGCTCCCACACAGCAGCTGGTGGGTTTCGAACCACGTATCACGAGGTTAGCAGTCTTAACTCGTAATCCACCATGCCACCAAAAAACAAACCCCCAACAAAACAAAAACCAACCAAACTCACTGCCATCGAGTTGATGCCAACTCAGAGAGACCATATACGACAGGGTAGAACGGCCCGTGTGCATTTCTGACACGGTCACTCTTTATGGGAGTAGAAAGCCTCCCATTCGCCCCTGAAGAGCGGCTGGCAGTTTTGAACGGCTGACCTTGCAATTAGCAGCCCAACCACATAACCACCAGGGCTCCAGAAACTCCCTGCCCAGGCAAGCACAGACACCCTGAGGGGGACCCCGATCTTGGCAAGGTTCCCTTCACATCAAGGTGAAGCCTTCTCCCAGCCAATGTGATAGAAGTTAAATAGAAAATTTGGTGGGGAGGGTAATTTCTGCAGGCAGGGAGAACAGGCGGAGTCCTCGTCATCGTGGAAGTCGGAGCCTCCTCACTCTGCTCTCGCTGAACCAGGTGCCCCTGAAATATGGCAGCTCCAAGGAGTGGGAGGGAAGAAAGTCGCCAACAAACTCTTCAGGATGCTAAGGGGTCCCTGGGGTGGCACGTTCACATTCAGCTGCTAACGAGAAGGGGAGGTTTGAACCCACCAAGAGGCACCTCACAAGAAATGCCTGGCACTCTGCTTCCCCTAAATCAGCCCTGGGAGACCCTGGGGGCACATTTCTACTCTGACCCATGAGGAGTTGCCATGAGTCCGAGTCAGTCTGATGGCAACTGGTTCTAGGATGCTACTTCCTAAAGGACCCTGGACAGGGAGTCTCGGCTCATCTAAGGACAGAGAAGTCATCGGAAGGCTCATGCTGGTGAAAGGCAGTGGGCGGACTTCAGATCTTACTGCCTGGCCCGGGAGCCATCTCCCCAAACCCATGGCTGTGCCGGAAAGGTACAAAATCAATGCACGACTGGAAATACAAGGTGTATGGGCCAGGGATTGAACCTGAGAAGTAAGGTACATCGAAGAGCCACTGAATCACATTGCTCAGCAGAACTAAAAACTGAGATGTCACAAGATCCCCAACTTCTCCTTCCTTGCATGCTCGTTAGATGCCGTGGTGGTGCTGTGGGATAGGAATTGGACTGCTACCTGCCAAGTTGGTGGTTCAAGCCCACCAGCTGCTCTGAGGAAGAAAGAAGAGGCTGTCCCCATCAAGATTTAATAGTCCCTAAAACCCTCCCCTTTGGGGGTCGAACAACCCTTTCACAGGGGTTGCCCAATTCATAACAGTAGAAAAATTACAGTGATGAAGTAGCAATGAAAATAATTTTATGGTTGGGGTGGGGGGGTCACCACAACATGAGGAACTGTATGAAAGGGTTGTGGAATTAGGAAGGTTGAAAACCACTGCTCTAAAGGCTTGACATGAATCAGAATCGACTCAAAGACCATGAGGTTGACAGCAGTTCTGAATAGCTGTCTCTGACAGCCACCTCAAAATTAGATCGGCTCAGGCAGGTGTCCGAAGCCAGGTCTCTGCCGGTCAGGCCTCTGGTTTGTACAGTAGAAGCCGGACGTTTAGACACTAGTGGCAGCTCTGTCTCCGAAGCAGCTTGGCCTTGGAGCTTCTCCTCGCTGATTCATGAGAGCCACCGGGGTCAAAGAAATCCAAGCATGTGGCCCCAGCCCTGGTGAAGAGCCAAGCCCAGTGACTTTTCTGGATGAAGCCATTAGACATAATTTAGCACTGGAGCCACCCGGGTATGTTGCAGCATGGTTTAGGATTTGGCAGTCAGTGTGTATTTGATATCCCTTGACAGAGCAACATGGAAACGACACACTGCCGTGTTTCTCTAGGATGCCGCCTCTCCGTTCCGCAGCAACCCTCAGCTCAGGCGCACCCAGGCGGAGGGGCACGCTGGGCAGCCAAAGGCAGAAGGGCTTTCATGAGCCAAGGTAAAGCTATGTGATCGAGTCCCTTTGAAGTTCCTGCTGACAGGCCAAATCCTGGATCGCAGAATGTTCCGCTTGTCTCCATCACAGCCAATTAGCTTGAAGAGGGCAGTCTTCCCCAGCCAGCAGCCAAAGGGCTCCAACTCCTTTCCTCGCTGGCTCAGCCCAGAACACTGCGTCCAGAGATGCTTGCTCTGACTTGGGGAGAACCCGAACCCTTGTGAAGAGGAACACACAGCAGAACGGGCCCCCCGTTTTTCAGCAGCGTGTTCAATCTGAGCATTTCAGGAACAGACTAGACCCCAGTGGCTGCCACAGTTAGGCTTTCAGAGGGGGGCATGTGGAGACCAGCTGCATCCACGGAGGAACAAAACCTTAGTGATATGAGGGATTTGAGGATGCTCAAGGAAGGCTCTCCTGGGGACCTTACAGGACAGATTAGCACTGCCCCTCTGGGCTTCTGAGAGTAAATCTTTATGGGGGAAGTTGGAATCGACTTGCTGGCAGGAAGTGTGGCTTTGGGAAGGAAGGCTGCTCAACTCATTACATGAAGGACTTTGACCTGAGAAAGACCTTCATGCAAAACCCCACTTCACCAGACATCATGCCTCCTTACTCTTCAGCGCCTGACCTTTAAACGGGCAGTGGTGGAGCCTCTACTCGCCTGAGACCAGAAGAACCAGATGGTGCCCAGCTGCCACTCCTGGTCACTTTGGCATACAAGGTCCTAGAGGACAAGATTCACAACCATGAAAAAGTCCAGACTTATGGGTTTGAAAGAGACTGGGGGAACCCTGTAGACCAGGTGTCTTAGTCCAGATTGACTAGAGAAACAAATCCAGGGAGATGCATATGTGGATAAGAAAGAGCTTTATATACAAGAGAAATTGAAAATTGAGAAAACATGCCAGCCCAGTCCAGATCAAGCCCATAAGTCTGATATTATCCCATATGTCCGATAACAATCTATAAAATCTTCTTCAGACTCATGAAACACATGCAATGACACTGAGTGCAGGAAGATCATAGCCTAGTGGGTGGAAAGTCTTGTGGATCTAGTGGCATTATAAGCATCTTAGCGCTGGCAGGGGTCTCTACATGGTTCCTCCAGTTCCCCAGCCATGGGGTCTTTCAGCGTAGTGCCAGGTGTCTTGTCAGTAGAGCATCTCTCAGGGAGTGAACAGAGAGTGTCCCCCACCTCCAAGGAGGAAATACAGGACTTCCCAGTATCCTCAGGGGAAGGCCATGCACACAGAGACCTCATTGGCTATAAATTAATTGACAGACTAGACTCCACCCCTTCACTCTTAATCCTCTCAAGTCCCAAATTGACACCAGATTATGTAACTACCACAGCAGGGTCCATAGATTCCCTTCAGATCTGGAACAGAACCCACCCCCAGGGACTGCCTTCCAGCCAAACAACATGAGCAATAAAACCCACCCAGGACAGCCACCTCAGAATAACCACCTGTAGGGGACCCAAGGGCAGCCTCTGCCCCCAAAGTTCAGAAGATAGGAAGGGGCTCACTGACGAAAGGGAAGGGTGAATAGAAAGGGAGACCCCAGGGAGGAAGTAAGAAGAGGGCTGTTACATAGAACTACTGGTATGATGCAGAATGTGTATACATTGTTGAAAAGAGAAACGAATGTGCTCTTTCAGTGTTCACCCAAACCGCACTAAAACATGTAAAAGAAGGAGGGCGGGGGATCGCTGTGGTGTTTCCGTAGCAGAATTTCCCCCTTGCAAGCAGCACCTTCAGGTTGGATTCCTGGCTAATGCCATTCAAGCGCCGTCACCATGGAGCTATCAAGGCGGGCTTGCCTTGTTGCCATGATTCGGAACAGGTTTCTGTGGAGCCTGCAGCCTGAGGCAGACCAGGAAGAAAGACCTGTGGTCTACCCGCCCAGTCAGCCGATGAACACTCCATGGATCCCCATGGTCCACTCCCACTGGCCCCGAGGCAGTGAGGCAGAGGCCAATTCACTGGCAGGGAACATCCATAGCTAAACAGCAAGACTGTCTCCCCTGCCAGTCATATTGCCTGGCCCACTAACATTCCCTTGAGGCATGTTCACTGCCTTTCCCACAAATAGCTCAGCATCCCGGTGGCACGGTGGTTAAGCGCTTGCCTGCTCACCAAAATGTTGGCAGGTTGAATCCACCTAGAAGTTGCATGGGAGAAAGAGCTGACAAGCTGCTACCACAAAGATTCAGAAGGTCCTCGATCCTGTGCTGTAGAGTCAGTTCCAGCTTACAGCAGCCCTAAAAGACCGAGCAGAAGGACGCACCTCACAGGGTTTCCAAGACTCGGTATCCGTACAAAGCAGCCTGCCACGTCTTCCGCCCAGCGAGTGCCTGGTGGGGCCACAGGACCGACCTTTCTGTGAGCAGGTAAGCACTGTAACTCTTGTACCAGCAGAAAAGCACCTTAACCACTGCGCCACCAGGACGCCTCCCATCAAGATCACTACCTAGGAAAGCCTAGAGGGCAGTTCTACTTTGTCACTTGGGGAAAGTGTGAGTCACGGAGCCGCTCGAAGGCACAAGGAACTCTAGCTTGTCCCTGTCTGCTGGCAACCTTGGCCTTGGGGGTTTAATGCCAGGGATTATAAAGGGGGGTTCATTCTTCTGTGAGTGCAGGTTAATGGGATGGCGTTTTATCAGGCAGCAGCACCTTGATGTCTCTAATCCCTGGGTCAGAAACGCTCCAAGTGCTTCTGAATCAGAAAGTAGGTCTTGATAAGCAGCCTGTTTCTCCAGGGCAGGTAGATTCCTGGGTAAGTGCCAGTGTACACATGTGGATGTGCAGAGGTGAATGATGGCAACCAGAGTGGGACATAGATACACATAAATGCCAGCTCTGAGTTGACCCATGACTGAGACTGACAGCATGTATGTCAGAGTAGGAGAGCAATCCTTAGGGCTCTTGGTGGCCTGTCTTCCTGCGGGAGCTCACTGGGCCTTCCTTCCTAGGTGCTCTCTGGGTGGACTGGAACTCCCAGCCTCTTGATTAGCAGCTAAGTGTATTAACCTTTTGCACTACCCGGGAATATAGGACTACAGAAAAGGAGGGTACTCAAGCTACACCTAAGGTGGTCTGGGGGTAAAAAGGGCTATGTGTTGGGTTGCTAACTGCAGGGTCAGCAGTTCAAAACCACCAGCTGCTCCACAGAAGAAAGATGAGGCTTCTACTCCTGTAAAGAGTTTCAGCCTCAGAAACCCACAGGGCCAGTTCTACTCTGTCCTACAGGGTTGCTGTGAGCTCAAATCGACTTGATGGCAAAGAATTTGGCTTTTGTTTGTAAAGCTACACATCGCTGCCGCCTCCTCAGGAGCTGGCTCTAGAGGGGGCCTTGGCCCTGGTCTTGGAGAAGAGACGTGCTCTGTGCTTGCCGTGACTCACCTGGGAAGCAGAGTTTCCAGCGAGGCCCTGCATTAGAAATGTGTCTTTGTTTCCTGTACATAAAACATACATTCTGAGCCTGGGTTTCTGCACTCTGGGTCCTTTGCTTGTTTTGGAGACCGAGACAGGGAAGCGCCCCAGCCGTGTAATTCAGGAAATGGACAACGCGCCGGTGGGTTTCCATAAAGTACACACCAGGGCATGGAGAAGGAGAGAGAACGTTCTGTGTGCAGCTGGAGGCAAGTAGAGTCTGGCCTGGCCTGGAGGAGCCGGGGGAAGACAGCAATGGCACTCTTGCTCCTTCCAGCCCTGCCCCGCCCTCGGCCACCACGGGCTCAGTCACAGCTCTGCGGTGGCTTCCACCGCCCTGGTCAGACTTGGCCCGAAGCTCGTCCTCACTGTGGGCACTTCACTCCGACGTGAGGGTCAGCTGCCATGTACAGTGAAGCCGCAGGGCTGTTTTCTTTCTTTCTAAGCCCGGGGTCGAAAAGCAGAAGCAGCTGATTTATGATTTCCTCGTCGCCTAACGACAGACTGACTTGATTTAGTGTCTCCCCGAAAAAGCACTTATCGTAGTGCGAACAGAAAAGCGTGCAAACTTCCTGCGTCCACGGCTGCTTCCCCTCCACGCAGTGTGCGTGGAGGCTGTGAGGTGGTCAGAGGGGCCTGGGAGCTTTCAGGATGCCCAGATAGAGATGCTCACAGCCACCGGGACAGGTAGGGCTCCTCCTGGGTGATGCTCAAACGCAGGGCACTAGGAATCACTAGGCAGGAAGGAAGTGTGCGCGCCACCAGACCCACAAAGGCCCGTTGGTGGAGAAAAGGCGGTCGAACACTGGGCCAGCCAAGGTGACCTACTGGTCTCCCTTGCAAAGCTCCATCCATCTTCGATGATGAAAAACACATAAAAATACCATTTGATCAGATTGGCGCGGGGCGGGAGGAGTGGTGGCCAGTCTCCGGGGCAATGAAATACAAGAGACGCCACGGTCTGTCATCTGGTCCTGACACTTAAGATACCGTAAACTAAAATCCTCCTTTGCAGTTTTCTCCAGTGATTCATTCATCAATAGCTTGGCGTGTTCCCTTTCACTGAGTCAAACGTAGCTTCACGCAGAGAAGATGAGAAAAGAAAGATTTAGAAAATGAATTACAGGCAATACAGACTAGACAACGAGCAACCACGAGAAAGACGGCAACTACCTAGACGCACAGCCTCCTGAAGCTCTGAAACCCGCAACATACCCCGCATGTGCCGCAGCGCCATCCCCACGGAGCGCTGGCAACCTCAGACCCTGGAAGGCTTTGCGAGCTATCTCGAATCTCCCTTGTTTAAACAAGCGAATGCTTGCCTCCCTGTTTAAATAAATCACGGGCCTGAAACATTGAAATTCCTTCCAGAGACAATATTGAATTGTTGACTGTATCCCTAATGAGATGAAAATCACTTTCAATTGACATGTCAAGAATACCTTCTGAGCTCACCCCAGGATTAATGTGAACAGTATGAGCCTCCCTCATTCCGAGAAGTCTACTGAGCCAGGACCAGGTGGAACAGTTGCTATGTGTGATTTTCCATCTCTTTGAAATTGGTTCATTCTCAAATCATGAAGCCAGTATTATTTTATTTTAAATAGTTTATTGGCATATAATTCACGTATCAGACAATTCAGTCATTCAGTCCTATGAAGAAGAGTTGTGCAATCATCCGAAAATCTCTCGGAACATTCTCTTCTTGTTCGCACTGTTGTTCACTCTCCATGTCCCCTAACCTACCCGGCCACGCCCTAGGTCATTGTTCATCCAATTACTGTCTCTATAGATTTACCTGTCATGGAGTTCACACACAGAAAATCACACAAAACACAAACAAAGAGAAAACAACAATGACAAACAAAACAGACAAACCTCCATCGAAAATAATGTTGATGGCAACATATGTACAAAAGCGCTGGATACAATTGGTGTGTGGATTGTTATACGAGCTGTAAGAGCCCCCAATAAAATGATTTATTAAAATAAAGAAAAGAAAGCAGAAAATATTAAAAACTGAATTAACTATAAAGAGGTCAACGGGAGATCCAATAATGTTACATTTTAACCAAACTGCATCTGCCACAATCGACTTTACAATGCTCTCTATCTGGTAGCAAGGCTATTTCACACCTCTAGGCTGCGATCTGAGGGGATTCACCGGAGGCTCAATGCACACAGTAACTGCAAATAGATCCGGGGCTTCCACTGTCATCCACAGCCTTCCGCAAACCAAGTGTTCAGAATTCAAAGTCTGATACCAGCCCCTCCTCTGACTTGGATTTTATTCTGTACAATCCTTGGATCACACAGGCTGGTGTGCTTTGTTCACGTGGGCTGAGTTGATGCCTCACTTAGATGCCTGCTTGTTTGAAGACAAGCCTTGAAGACCCCAGACACGATTCTTGCTGATACCTAGACACCATCTGAAATCAGTATTCTTCATGCCAATTCTGGAGAAACAAATAATATACATTTGGCCTTTTCCATGTGGAGTTCAGAGTCTAATGGTAAAGACAAGCCTTAACCAGATAAATGTATATAGTTTTGAAAAGGAAAATCTGCTCGGAGGTGCCTCGGAAGTGGAGCCTGACGGTCTACTTCTGAAAGGTCACTCCCTGAAGCCCCATGGATCCTGGCTCTCTCTGCATACTTGGGAGTCACCAAGAATCAGAATTGACCTGATAGTAATTAACCGCCACAACTCACGCTGCACCAGCACTGGACCACCACTACCCCTCTGCCACTTGGTTGCACTTCGCTGGGATGCGACAAGTTATGTGCCAGTGTTGCACACACAGCAAGATCACCATGGTGAACGGCTTGCAGAGCAGTGGCCGGGCAGTGTTAGGCTAAGATGAAAGGCTTGAAACCTACTTAAGAAAATTAGCCAATGACAATCTTATGGATCAAAACAAGAACAGTGTCCAACAGAGTGCTGGGAGGACAGCCCCCTAGGGTGGCAAGTACTTCACCACAGCTACAACCCTGGGCTCTTCCATGCCAAGAATGACCACAGAGGGGGCATAAGACCAGGCATCCTTTCATTCTGTTCCACACACTGTCACCGAGATTCAGCGCTCACGCTGACATGTCCAGGGTTGAAGGGTACACCCCTGGCTGAAGCAAGACCATAGCAGATGCCTTGACCTGCCGAACTGAAACCGAGGCCTGCAGAGGCCAAAAGGAAAGCCGCCTTAGCTGCCTTTGCTATTTCCTAAAAATCCTGCTTTAAGTACAATGACAGACCGGTGGATCCCTCGGGCAGCTCTGTTTCATTCCGTTGTCTTCATTAAATCAGGGAGACAGATTCAGCCTGTGTCCTGGTCACTCAGTGGACAAGTGAACACCAGGAGCTGCCGGCAGAAACCCCAATTCTCTTAGGATTGCTTCTCTACCTAGAACAACACAAAGCTATTTCCTTACAAATTTCCCAGTTTCCTAAGCCTACTTCATCTAACAGTTTCATAATTACAGATGGTATGGTATCACTCATAAGAGAAACTGTCAAGATTATTTATTAATTATGCATCTTTTGTGAAAAAAGATATCCAGATGGTTGGCTGACATGAACCCCAATCCAACCCTCAAACTGTCCATAACCTTTTACATCTTTATACTGATCATGAAAATAAACCACAAAATACACCTGAGAATTTTTATTATGCGTGTGTATATAAATACACACACCATTTTGCATTTTGGTAATTTAAC
>NW_022111368.1:14574138-14575885 GCF_000313985.2 Echinops telfairi
CAGGAACTATTTCACTTTAAAACTCATTGCCATGAGTTGATTCTGACTCACAGTGACCCTATCGGACCAAGTAGAACTGCCCCTGTCGGTTTCCAAGACTGTTTAGCTGTACAAGAGTAGAAAGCCTCCTCTTTCTCCCCAAGAGTGGCCGATGGTTTCAAACTGCTGACCTAACTCATAACCATTACGCCCCGGGGCTCCTGCAGGACTACTTAGTTAAGTTTAATAAATGGGGAAATATGGCATCTCCCTGAAATCTAGCATTATGAGCCATGCCCCGATGATGTCACTGGTATGACTCCCCCGGGGCATGTTACCTGCACCCCATTAGGAAAGGGGAACACCATACACATAAGAACAGAGTCCAATCCACATCCACAACCAACTTCAAAGCCCTGTGCCACGACACACTACAACAGAGTGTCTCCCAGGTCTGGAGGACTGCAGGCCCGGTAGAACAGTGGGTACACATTGGACTGCCAACAGCAAGGTCAGCAGTTTGAAACCAGCAGGCTCTCCGTAGGAGGAAAACGGAGCTTTCTACTCCAGGAAAGAGTTACAGTCTCCGACACTCACCGAGGCAGTTCTACCCATTCCTATAGGGTCGACATGGGTCGGCTTCAGCTCTGTGCCAGTGACTGGTTTCTGAGGGGCCTGTTATAAGGTGACTAGATTTTAACATTGGTAAACCGGGACACCATTGATAAAACTCATATCCTGGCAAAATAGCCACATGGCGGCCGAAAACCATATACCCTACCTTGTCGTGCATTCTTTCCAAAAATTGGGACTTTTAAAAAACGTCATGGATGCAGGAAAATTGTTAAAAAGCAGGATGTCTGGTCACCTTAGGCTTGTACAACTCGGAAGGATCCCCTCTGGTCTCCTTTCAGAGTCTGGCTTAACATCATGAGCTCTGACTGAAATGGTAATCACTTCCCAACCGAATCAGAGCCATTGATTCCCCTGGAAAGTTCAATACCCTTGTTCACAAGTCAGTTGGGGTGGTGGTTGGGGTGGGGACTTGTGTCTGGGTTGAAAGCAGAAGGTGCTCAGCACTGGCCTGCGAGGTCGGGGTGGGTGTTTTGACTGCTCGACCAGCCTGGCCTCCAGAATACTAGCATCCAGAGGCACAGAGCACTGTCCTGAGGCAGCAGGACCTCCCAACCACTGGGGCAGTGGCGTCCACCCGCTGAGTGGGGAATTTGACATGAGCCTCCTTCTAGGACTCGGAGCTTCCTCAACATGAAGAGCTCAGTCTCAGGTGAGAGGCCAACACAGGAACACCCAAATTCACACTGAAGCGGGAGCACTGCTGGGACAAACGAGTTGCTATAGAGTTGCCAATTCCTGGCAACCCCACCCCACGAGCTGCAGAGTAGAACTGTGCTCCACAGGGGTTGTGGTGACTGATTTTTTTGGAAGTTGATCTCCAGGCTCCTCAGGTGCATCAAGGTGGACTGCAACCTGCTGGTGAGCCACCAAGTGCATTTGGGGGCAACCCTGAGATGCGAAACAGCAAAGGCCTAAAGAAAAAGGACTGCTATTGATGTGGATGCTGAATCCTGTGACTACATCATGAGTTCTTAATCCTTCTGTGTGGGAGGGCACCTGTCTATGCTGCCTCAAGTGTTTTTTGATGTTTAAAATGCGGTCTTGCTCAATCTGGGTGTACACTAGAGCAATCCAAGATGGAGAGGCGACCACAGCTGGTAGCAATACCATACTGCGTCTCAGGTACTATCTG
>NW_022111368.1:14577637-14579593 GCF_000313985.2 Echinops telfairi
GCACCTTGGGGACGCCACGCTCCCTCCAGGTGGAGCACGCTGCCTCTTCGACAGTTCACAGAGAGACTCCGGTTTGACTTTTCACTCGTTTTCACGTCAGCAAAGATCCTCTGTGAATC
Organism: Echinops telfairi; assembly: GCF_000313985.2. NCBI lineage: Eukaryota > Metazoa > Chordata > Mammalia > Afrosoricida > Tenrecidae > Echinops > Echinops telfairi. The sequence goes on from NW_022111368.1 coordinate 14,577,757, forward strand.
TCTCTAGTTAACAAAGATAGAATGTTCAGGCAAGCCTTTTGTCCTAGCAGTGTGGCGTAAAGTGAGCTTCAGAAGAGCAGAGATCCCTTAATCTTACACATAGATCATGAATGTAAGGCATGCTACTGGGTGCCTAAATGGGAACAAGCAGCACACGTGGGGACCTTTAGTGGTGGGCAAGGAGAATGGCCCGGTCGGCCTGTCCCAGCACCCATTCCTCTCCCCGAGGTTACCCCCAGACAACAAATCCCAGGGCCTCTTGCTCACAAACATTTTCCCTTTCACAGAAACAGTTGGTGTAAGCTCATATGAGCTCATTGAAGTTAAAGAGTCCCTTTCTTGGTACGTCCATTTGGATTGTGTTAATCTACTAACCTAAAGGTTGGTGGTTCAAACCCACTCGTCGGTTTTGTAAAAAAAAAAAAAAGGTGGTGGGAGGGAAGAGAGGGGTTGGCAATCTGCCAAGGAACACCCATGCAGACGTTTGACTCTGTCCTCTGTTATCCATGGGCTTAAGCCTGGGCTGGAACAGATTCCACAGCAACAGGTCTGACGGTGGCTTCCGTGGTGCGAGTGGTTCAGCAGCCCAGCTGGTCACTGCAGGGTTAGAGGCTTGACTTCACGAAGGGCACCCTGGAAGAAAGGCCGGGGGACCGACTTCCCCCAAAGCAGCCATTGAAAACTCTGTAGAGAACAGTTTCCTCGGACACACGTGGGGTTGCCATGGGTTCGGGCCCACTTGGCAGCTAGCTTGACTGGTCATCTAAATGAAAAGCCAGACATGTGCGTATGACGATGAACCACACAACCTTCACTTTTTCGAAGGCCAGGAGTAATGGAACGATAAGGCCGTTCGGGTGGACCTGGGATGTTCCAAGTGTTTGCACGGATAGCCTTGCATCCTGGGAAGTCCCTTCGCCCCAGTCCAACAGTGGATTGTCCTATGAAAGCTAAACTAAAAATGAAGGCTTGTTAAAAGACAAAGTGTTCCCGGGGAAAGCTCAAACCATGAACGTAATGAGAGACCATTAGGCACAGACATCAATGTTAGTTACAGGCATTTAATTCAATAAGTTAGGAGCGCTCAATCATTCTCATCGCGTTGATTCGGACTTGCAGGGACCCTGTGGAACAGAGTAGAACTCTGTAGAGTAGAGGCGGTAAATCTTTATGGAAACATAAAACCACCTCTTCCTTCAGCGGAGCAGCTAGCTGGTGGTGGGTCTGAACTGCGGACCTTGTGGGTAGGAGCACAGCAGGCAACCCACTGCGCCACTGGACCACCGAGGCCCTCATCCTCAGAAACGCCCCTTACGAATGTCGGTGCTAATTATAAGGTTGAATGTTTTCTTTTGTTTGGCTTGGAGGTATTTTTTGCCTATTGAAAAACCTTAGAAAAATCATTCAACATCTAGAGCCTTAAAATCCACTCTTGTAAAAATCCTTTTCCTTCAATTTTAGTAACTTGACATTTTTCGGATCATATTTAATTTTATATTAAACGATGATTTCATGAAGAAAACTAAGCTCCACAACATATGTTCCTAAATGGAAAAGGGGGGCTAATTCCTATATTTTAAGTCATTTTAAAAGGCATTACATTCACATGAATTTGCTCTAAATAACTGATTTGGCTTTTTGTCCTGTACACTCATTGCTGGATGTAATTTTCCCCCAGCACTCCAAAATTCCTGAAAATCCTAAATCTCTACGTATGCACTTTTCCAAAAATAGCTAATTACCCAATTCCAACAGATGCAGAAGTTAAATTTGGTAAGTTTTGCTCTAAATTTCTCCTCTACGAAATACATTTCCCACTATCTGAAAGTGAAGCCCA
>NW_022111368.1:14580313-14595240 GCF_000313985.2 Echinops telfairi
AAGCCTTTTGTCCTAGCAGTGTGGCGTAAAGTGAGCTTCAGAAGAGCAGAGATCCCTTATAGCTTTGCTATGGGTCTCGCTGCGGACTGGTGCCCAGGTGACACAGCCCAGGAAACATATACTTAACACTAACATCATCATCTTCAAAGATACGGTCTTATATTTTATCAGATTTAATAGTAAAGAGGAAGATGAAATTCTAGGTTGCTTTCAAATCCGGTTCACAATACTGCATGTCACAGGTTTAAAATGAGGGGAAAGTATGTGTCAGGGTCTAAGCCTTTCACTGGACCTATTCATCTGGATGCTGCGCTCTGTACCGAACAAGGCGTCTTGCAGGTTCAGAGGAAGATTCGGTCAACTCAGCGTTGCTTACTGAGAATGAACAGAACTTGAGACTCGTGTGGGTGAAGATCAAAACTACAGCTCAGATTTCCCTCAATAGGAAAAAAATAATACTTAAAAAATCAAAATCCTCACCACTAGACCCATGCACACCATCATGACACCAAGATTGAAAGTATCAAGCATTTCGTTACATGTTACGGGGATCCACAATCAGCACGCATGGAGCAGCATCTGGGAAATAAATGACCCGTCGAAGAGGCAGATCTACGACGAAAGATCTCTTCAAAGCGTCAGATGAAACAAAGGCGTCCCGGACTCAGATGCCGCGCTAGTTCATCGGCCGCATCTGTATGTGAACAACCTGAGAAGACTGCCGCGTTTTAATCAGGGCGTTGACCAAGAATATTACGGAGACCGTGGACTTTCAGAAGAATAAACACATCCGTCTTGGAAGAAGAGAGCGCGGTGAGCCTCTGGCTCCTGGCTCTTGGACAGGTCATCGGGAGGGATCCAGCATGCTTGGTAAAGTCGAGGGTCGGTGAAAAAGTGGGGCGCCCTCAACAAGATGGATTGACCGCGTGGCTCCCACAGCGGGCCCCCACAACAAGGACTGGGAGGCGGCGCTGGGCAGGGCGGGATTCCGTCTGGGGAACACAGGGTTTACTGGGAGCGGGAGCAGCCTCCATGGGTCCTAACAGAGAGGACTCCGTGTATTAAAGTAATGATAATAAATATTTAAACCTGGTAAGTTTCCTGAGTGCATAAACATTTTCTGTACAATAATTTCACGAAGAGAGGAAGGCTTAGACACTAGAAGTTCTGTTAATATGATACAATGTAGAGCTGAATGGAAAGAAAATGCAGTTGCGTATAGGTAAATTCCCTTCCCTTTGTCACTGGACCCAGGCTGGACTGGGGGAGAGCTTGCCCCGAGGGCTTCACATTTTTCTGAAAAATGTAGAAACTCTGTTTGGGTACCTTTCCTAAAATAGCTAATTACCAAATTATCAAAACCTTAGGGAACAAGCTACTTTAGAAGGCTCTAATTCCTAGCAGTGGAGTAGGAACCACAAGAGACACACACAAAAAAACCCCACCCCACAAGAGTCAGCATCAGAACAAAGTGCAGTGCCTATTGTGTTACTACAAGAACACTGGCAACCAGGCATAGCGCAAATCACAAGGCTGTCATCTCTACTTGCCTTGGTTTTTGTGGAGCAGGGCCCTTGCAGAAGGGAGGGGATCCCCCTTCTCATGACCCCCCCACCCCACCAGGATGCGGGCAGACAAGGCTGATGGGCCGGGAAAGCAGCAGCCCTCCAGCAGGTCAGACCCCGGGCTCTCGGACGCCGTGGAGGGGTTTTAGCCTTCTCCTTTGGCGTCGGCTTGCTGCCAGGGCACTTGGCCCTGATACCCACTTGCTCACGGACTCCCATGCGCGTGATTGGTTAGCGTCCCTTCCCTCCATCTTGAATGTGAATGTTTTGGGTGGGCCCTGTTACTTCACCAAATACGTTTTCCAGCAAAATCCGGAAGGAACTACCTGGGCAGGGGTGAGGGGTGGGGCAGGGAGGGGGAGAAGAGCAGGAATTGGGCAGAGGACTGCTTCCTGGAAGCCAAAGGGATGCCTTCTTCCATTTTCTCTTTGCTCACCAAGTGTACTAATTGTCTGCCCTGCACTGAAAGCCCGCACCTCTTTCCACCCACGTAGTTGGAGGACACACATCTCCTTATTTCTGTTGGTATTGAGTTTTTTGCTTTTTTTAGTTCGGAATTTTCCTCAGAGTCGGAAGGTTCACTCAACTCCATGTGGGAAACTCCATCATCCCTGTGTAAACACATCTGATGAGAAGCAGGAAAAAGGTCACCTGGTCAAAACACGTTTAGATTATTCCAGGAAGAGAACACTGCGAATGAGCAAACACAGCCACAAGAGACAAAAGCCAAGGACGTTTCAAGAGGCAACATCAAAGAATGTCACGTGGACTTCATCGGCTCCAACGAGGCCAAGGCCCAAAGCATCCCGGGAAAAGACTGATATGCCTGGCTTCATTCATTAACTTAAGATCATCTATCCATCCTCAGGGCGCCCTGGTGGCACTGAGGGCTACGCACGGGGGTGCTAACCACGAGGTGAACAGTTCTAAACAACGGCCGCTCAGTGGGAGACAGAGGTTCTTGTCCCTTAAAGATGTGCAGCCGGCGAAACTCGATAAGGAGTCAGAACCTCCTCGATGGCGTGGTTTGGGTTTTTTCACACATGTTCCAGCACCCAAATGAATGGGATGTACCACAAACATGGAGGAGATATTTTCCACTCACACAGCCGTCAAATAATTAGCATCCAGAATATAAAGAGACCAACAAATGATAATTATTATTATTATGGAGGATTGTTCCAGCAATAGCTTCCAGTATATTTTTACCTGCCAGTCTGTCCCAGGACTTTGGGACTTAGCATTATGACTTGCTCTGCTCGATGAAACAGTAAGAAATAGATACACTGGGGCTTCAAAAGTGCTCACAAATGGGTGCTTGCATCTATATCTATATATCTATATCTATATATTTTTTTGCTTCTTACTGAGTTCATCACAATAAACCTGAGGTAGACGTTTGAAGGAGAACAGACCACTTGAATAGAAGGTGCAGCCATCCCTGTTGTCCCAGCAAGTCCAAGTTTAAAATCAATTAAAGGAACTTCATTTTAAGCTTTCTAGTCTTGAGGCTGGTTTGTTATAGAGCAAATGCTAACTAATGCATATCTAATGATATATATGTGCAATACATATATATATATATAAAACATTGTCGATCAAGAAAATGCACACGCCAAGCCATCCGAATCATCAGAGCGGCAAAAATTCATGACCTGGAGAAGACTGAGTGCTGCTGAGACAAGGAACATCGACAGCTCCACTCACTGAGGGTAGGCGCGGACGTCGGAACCTTCGTGAGACAGGTGAACATGCAGGGCTCGTTCTATTATCTATCAGTGGTGAGAATGCGCTGCACACAGCCAGTAGTTCTGCGACCAGGGAACGATTGAGAATGCCCTGCACCTGTGCGTCAAGGGAGTCTGCAGCCACGTTTATAGCAATATTGTCCATAACTGCCCCCAACTGCAAAGAATTCAAATGCCACCAACAGTAACATGTGCAGCGCCCCTACAATGGAATTCTAAGCAGCTGACATGAGAAATACACTGCACCATCGATGCAGACCATATTTAAAGCAGTCACCGAATCAGTACTGGGTCAGTCCATCCAAAAGTCAACAATAGGGCAAACGCACCTACAGCAATAGGAACATACGTACACTGTGGTTAACAGGAAACATGGGTCTGTGATTACCTACAGAAAGAGGAGGGGCTGACAGGGGAATAACAAGGTTCCACTTTGGCCAGTCGGTGGATACGCAGTACTCACTTGATTGTAGTCCTTGTGTGGCATGCTATATTTCACACTTCCACATTTTGAAAGCACCTACGCGGCTTCATGAAAAGTTCACTCTGCTAACATGAAAAGCACTACTCTGCCAGCAAGAGGCGTTCTGACAGGGAATGAAGTTAAGTCACCAGTCTATGAAAGTGGAGGAAGTTTGGGACCCTCAAGCAGCGTCTCAGAAGGGCAACCATCAGAGGCAGACGCTGCTGAGTGCAAGTGGGCGAGAGGTTCCACCGACCAGGAACCACAAAAGATGAGCCTTCAGTGTGACTCTCCCATGACCTGATAAGTGGGGAAGGAAGCTACTTCTGCAAGAACATTAATACAAGGAGACCTGAGACAGGTGGGGCCTCCTAGCCTATGGCCCTGGGTCATCCTCCAGGTTTGAAATGAACTCACTGTCTCATATCAGAAGGGCAGAGTCACCCAAGAACACAGCTCAGAGAGGTAGGAAGGAAGGAGGGATAAAAACAGTAAACAGGGACATGTCTGTCCACTCAATAATGGAAAACAACCCGAGGTGAGCAGTGATAGCAATGAACCGATTCAAGCGAATGCCCATGTGGGCCACTGCCAGTTTTGGCTTGGAATCCAGTTGACTCAGTGTCCATAGATGGTAGGGCAGGCTGTGTGCACCCCATGTGCCCAGCCTTGCTCTCAGTTCTAAACAGACTGCAGCTTTCCCACCCCACTGCTTCCTGGAGGAGGAAAGCAGGACCTACGCCAAAGGAGCCCCTGCTGTTGTTAGGGGCCAGCCAGTCAGTTCCAACCCATAGCAACCCTATGGATAATAACAGACAGGGGAAGTGATAGGAGGGGCACACTGGGACTGCAGTGGATGACTTCAAACAAAATGAGTGTATGTTGTTGAATGGACAAGGATGATCTGCTCCGTAAACGTTCACCTAATTCATAATAAAACTTTGCTTTTTTAATACACATAAAGTGACACCTTTGAGAGTCCAGACGCCTTGTTTTTCCAGGTCTTGAAAGTTTCCTGCCTTTGACGGGATGCAGCCTTGCCACATTCCGAGGGCTCATTTTAATGGAAAGTATTTGAGTTTTCCTTCCTGGGTAGGCTCTGGTTTTCACAGGTCTTACTACACTACAGCCGCAGCTGCAGGGTTCCTCCTGGGCGGGCTCAGGGCAGTGAGCTGGGGGTGGTGAACCAGAGGGCTCTGTTTGTTCCCCACCCTGCTGGGTCTGCTTAGATGTCCCCTTTCAGAAGGCTAGCAGAGCGTGCAGGGCGGGCGGCTGTGTGAATTGTGGGGAAGGGATACGGTTTCCTGCAGTAATTCTTGGCACTGCCCATGGCTACTGGAAATTAGAGGATTAATTGCAACACTTAATGTGTGTGCATCTGTGTGTGGGTGTGATCGAATTCTGTTCTCCTGTCCCTTGCAGATTCAAACTTCAAGTTTTGTATCTCTTGTTAACATTCACCCAATCATGGGACTTTAACCCTGGAGCCTCCCAAACAGGCGGAAGCGAAGACCACACCACGTCTTGGAGTTCAACATCGTCATGATTCCATGTAACCGGCCACATCTTTTCCCATGGCAGGAAGTCCGAGTAGAAAGACATGACCTTCCTACGATGTGTGTGTCTTCCGTGACTGGAAACCCATGCTCAGGTTTGCTGCAGCAGTTTTCTGGGACCTGAAGCCGAGGGTGAGAAAACCTAAAAGTTCTGCCTGCGTGAATGCTTCCCATCCTCTTCCTCAAGCCTTGGGTCAAACACCCTTCAACTCCTTGTCATGGAGCAGATTCCAATTCGCATGGACCCGCCAACAGCTCCCAGGGATGCCGATGAGGCAGTCTGCTTTGGTGAAGAGTTACAGCCTTAGAAACCCAATGGGGATGGGCTACTCGTTCCTTAAGATCTCGGTGCGTCAGCCATGCCCTGACTCATAGAAAAAGGGCTTTTCCACTTTTCTCCTCTCTGGCATTGTGGTTATGTGTTGAGCTGCTATTGCAAGGTCAGCAGGTCAGCATGACCAGCTGCTCCGCTGGAAAAAGACAGGACTTTCTCATCTTGTAGAGAGCCAGTCTCAGAAACTCGGGGAGACAGCTCGCCCCTGCCCTACAGGATCACTATGCGTTTGCATCAACTCAGTGGCAGTACGTTTGCTGTGGGATCAAACTTCACAAAGACCAGGGTGCAGGTTTCATGCCTCGGTTCAGTACTGAACAAATGTGTTTCCAGGTTACCATCTTGAACATACCATCTCGAGTCTTGCATCCCTTCTCAGTGCGTAGAAGCAGAGGCATCCGTCGTTAAGATTAAAAACCCCAAACTAAACTTGCTGCCATCGAGTCCTGCTGACTCACAGTAATCCCAGACTGTAACTGTTCACGGGAGCAAAAAGCCCCATCTTTCTTCCACAGAGCCGCTGCTGGTTTCAAACCGCTAACCGCGTGGTTCACAGCCCAACGTGTAACCACGACACCACCAGGGATCCTTGTCTTTACTCCAGCAATTCCACAAGATATTAAGAGATACTTAGAGGCCAGTGTCTTAGATACTCATATGGAAAGGAAGAGCATAGGGGCTCCGGTGCTGATTTTTACTGCCAGTCATCCTGTGGGGCATTTTATCCCTTAAGTCAATCCAGTTGCCATTGAGTCCGTTCTAAATCATGGTGACCCCCGTGTTGGGTAGTAGATAACCGCATCTTTCTTCCAACCTTTCGGTCCACAGCTGAGCATGTTGACATTCTATGCCACACGGGGACTCCACTTATTTCAGAACTCTCTACCATCAAGTCGGCTCTGACTCACAGTGACCCTACAGGACGGAGTAGAATGGCCCTGTGGGTCTCTGAGACTTAGCTCTTTACGGGAGCAGACGGCTCATTGTTGTCCTGCACAATGGCTGGTGGCTTCAAACGGCTGACTGTGAGGTTAGCAGCCAGTGTGTAATCTACTGTGCCTCAACCCCTCTGCACAGTGGGCACCAGTTCCTTTCACAAATAAGGAAACAAAAGGTTAAAGAAGTCAAATACTTTACCTGTTTGTAACACGGTCCTAAGTGTAAAGTCTGAAACCAGGTATCTGGGTTTCAAAGAGCCATGTTTTTATTTGTTCCTCCACACTGCGTTGTGTGGAAGAGCCAGTTCAGCGACTGTCATGAGGCAGCATTATTTTTTCGTTTTCTCCAAAGGACTGACTAAGTCCAGTAAATGTTGCCCAATATTGTGTTCAGTGCCCTAGACTCCAAGGATAAGAGACCTTAACTTTAGGGGTCTGCAAACTCATAAAAGGTCCGAGAGCCCCAAGAAGCAACTTTAATCAGTAAATCTGAAGGTCAAGGAATCATGGTAAAAATGATAAATTTCAACGAGTTTCATGAATAGGTTAGCATGTTTATTGTGGCTAAGTTTGCAGGAAAACAGTAATGAATCTGGTCTCAGTAAGAGGGATAAGAAACAAACATGAAAAACCATGAAGATATTTTATGGCTTTAAATGTCTTTCCCTCAAGGTCCAAGCATCTATAATAGCACATCAGTTGAGAAGCATAGCTTGGCCAAGAAAAATAAAAATTATTTACTTTCGATCGACAGTTGGCGCTTGGAAAGGAAAATCACCATTTCACATCAGAAGAACTCAAGTGAAAATGATCCTGCCAGACTCTGAGGGTTTGAGTATTGAGGACTGAACTGACCACTGGGAAATAGAGATCACATCTCCAAAGGGTGACGGCCAGCTACACCTGAGGCTGATGTGGCCTCGAGGTACCAAAAGAACGTAGGTGACCCCAATAAAGTGCAGGCTAATGCTCTGATCACGGCCGTCAGCAGCTCAGCTCTCCAGCGCGTCTTTGTTTCTGGAAGTCTCCACCTAGCCAAAGAGGCAACCCATCAGACAGTCTGCCAGTCACAGGAGGGCTGGCTGGGGAGGGTGGCTTTTGGCTTGATGAGCCAGAGATCCCTCTTTCCCATCTGCTGAGAATTAGGCAGACGTGTACCTTGGCAACGGGTCTCGCAGCAGAAGGCGGCCCAGATGACAGGACTGAAGTTGACGGCGAACGCCATCTATGAGTCAAAGACAAGGGAGCACCATGCCTACAGAATCCCGGATACCGAGCACCTGCAGGAGCTGCGGAGACCCAAGGTCAAGCCCAAGGCAGACTGCTTCTGACTTTGTGTCCACACCATCGGGGCTGCGTCCCCACTCACGACCGACGCTGGTGCAGGCTGCATTAGGAAAAGTATGTTCAACCTGACATGGCTTCAGCAGGAAGAGCTAAGCTCGGGGGCAGAGTACCCCGCAAGCAAGGTGAGCAGAGGTTACTCATGCTTACTTACTAATGTGTTGCCAACAATTCAGACGGGTTTCATCATGCTTATTAATCTGTAAATGTGGAATTTCACATGGGTTGCCATGTATGAAAGGGTCTCACCACAAATTAGCAAGCACGCACAAAGAAGCCCGTGTCTTACTGGGCAGTCTGAGGAACCCCGAGAGCACAATGTTACCCGTTGGGCTGCTAACTGCCAGGTGAGCAGGTCAAAACTACCAGCTGCTCCATAAGCAAAAGATGGGGTTTTCTACTCCCACAGAGTTACAATCTCAGAAACTCACAGGGACAATTCTATCCCCGTCAGTAGTGTCTGCAACAACTCGATGGTGGTGAGTTTGACTTGGTGACTGGGGACTCTGCCCTATCTGGGACTAAACCTTTGAAAAGAAGCTTTACTTTTGTGAGAAGGTGTTATGGGACTTGGGGGGAGATAGATGCCAGCCCTACCTACGTACAGAATCTTTGATGTGGTGAAAACATGTTAAACGGTTCACTGAAAATTAGGAAGAAAGCACAAGCAAGCCGTGCTTATGTTGCTCCGCAGGGTAACTGAGGCTGGGTCTGCTCAGGCCCTGCTGTCCCCCACACCTCTTCTCAAATGAAGCACCCAGAGCTGAGGTCAAGGACATGCGGAACTTGCCCCAGGCCATGGGTCAGTAGAAGGGACTGCCCATCATAACTCGGTGCAGCTCTGACTTCTGCTTCTTGATGCTATAAGATGTCAGCACTGGAAACAGGACCAATCACAGAGTCCCTCTCTCTGGTTGACTCTCAGAAACTCCCCCACGCCTTCCGCGACTGACTGGCATGCTTGGGTTTCTCCCATGTCGCCAGCTTATTCCTCGAGCAACTATCAGGTAGAATAGCTCTCATCTTAAAAGCTCATAGTTCCATAGAGCTCAGGGCTCGATAAATTTAATTTTCAATCTCACATTTGACATTTGTTTCAGGGTATTTCCAACTCATCAGGAAGACAGAATTACAGTCACGGGTGAAACCCAGTACGGATGGCTTTGCCTAAAGATGTGATACAGTCTTTATCTTCTTAATACTACCAAAGGTTGATACATTAGGACCAATCAGCTCTAGCCTGCTTTTTCTGAGTCGTTCCTGAATGCAAAATGTGCACGTTTCCCTGAGAAAGCTTTTGCATAATGCTTTGTTGTGATTCGTGTGCGCGCCTTCAATGTTTTATGCTCCCCTTCCATTTTATCGCTAGCTCCGATTACAATCTATTGTTTTTCAGTCCATAAATAGTATATCCTTCCAACTGTACAAGGAAAACAGAAAAATAGCTACTGAGGACCCACTAAATGTTCCGTGCAAAGAAACTATTGTTTCCCACAGAATCAGAGGCAGCCCAGGACCAACAGAATAGCAAGAACCCTCCTTACAATTATCTGCTGCAATGTTTAATGATCATTGTTGGCCCCAGATGAGTTAGGCAAGGGAAGACAACAAACATTAAGAAACAAACCCCTGTGTCTGCTAGGCTGCACACGTATTTAGTACCAACTCAACTGGGGTGCTCAAAATCCACTCATTCATTCATCGTTCATCCACTCAACATCCATTCACTCGTTCATTCATTCATCCATTCAGATGCTTGGTAGGTACCAAGAGACCTAGTAGCCTAGTGGTTAAAGTGGTTACCTGCTAACCAAAAGGTTGGAGATTTGAACCCACCAGCTGCTCACTGAGAGAAAGACGGGGCGGCCTGCTTTCGCAAAGATGTCCTGTCTCAGAAGGCCTTTGGAGCAGTCTACTCTACCCTGTCAGGTAGGTCTGAGTCAGAAGTGGCTCAGTGGAAAGGGGTTTGCTTTTGTTTTGTTTTGTGATTCTTTTTCTTATGGTATGGTCCAGAGGCATGATAATGATGGAGGGAAAAATAGTCCCAGCCCTCCCGGAGTTGGCAGCTGTTGAGGAAACGATCCGCACACACGACCATAACACTCCTGCAATGCAAGGGCCCGTCACAGGGACGGCGCCACAGCACGTGCTGCGGGAACACCGAGGGGCAACGGCTCTGATCGTTAGCTGATGACAGCTGAGAGACATCTCAGTGGAGGTGACGTCAGTCGGGAAGAATCCGCGAGATTTGGGTCCGAAAGCGTGGGCACGAAGGCGTGACAATCTCATCGCACAGCCTCTCAACTCCCTCCACACAGGTTCCACTTTCAGCGGCCAGCGGAGACTGTCTTCATCGAGCTGCCGAATGCAGCGGTCACTTCTGTGTCTGACTGCCACACGTGGCCACGCCTTCCTTCTCAAATACTTTCTGCTCTATACATCCACGACCTCACCTTCTCCCGGTGTTTCTCCCGTTTCAGTAACGACTGCCTCTCGGTCTCCGCCAACATCTAAGCATCGAAGCGGCACCCTGTTAATAAACAGCACTGTGCTGCGTAATGCCCATTTGGACCATGTCCCAGTGTATGCCCGTGGCCCCATAGGTTATAGTAGAGTTCAGAAATCCCAATCAGAAAAGAACATGTAGCAAATACAATGGCTTCCTACTCACCGGACAAGCTTCTCATGTCTCTTGTATATGAGGTGATTGTGCTATAGGCATAAAATAGTCCAGTGCATATATAACCTGTAGCACATATTATGATTAATAAGTTATAGGCTTCTGGATGGACTGCACTGTATTTTCCATCTAACATTTACCAGATAGCAATGTATGCTCATACTTCTAAGCAGCAGCATCCAGTGTCATGTACTGTGAGTCTCTTGAGTTTTGTAGTGTTTACTCTCTAATTTTCTTTAGACTAGTGGTTCTCAACCTTCCTCATGCTGCGACCCTTTCATACAGGTCCTCATCTGGTGGTGGCCCCTCCAACCATAACATTATTTTTGTTGCTACTTCATCACTGTCATCTTGCTACTGTCATGAATCGGGTGACCCCTGTGAAAGGGTTGTGGGACGTCCACAGGGGTCGAGACCCACAGGTTGAGAACCACTGCCTTAGACGCTATGACCAAGAAGTGCAACATGACCCAATGGCAGCAGCGTCCAGTGGGAGCCCTGGCCGCAGCAAGAGCCCTAGGGATGTAGAAGTGAAACAAAATGTTTGGAAACAATGTGAAGGTGGTAGATCAGTGATTCCTGTAGCTCGAGATTCGGCAGGTTGCCCACGACAGTCACGACAACCCTCCGAAACATCGGAAAACACTCCCCACACCATCAAAAGCCAGCGCTCCACCGGCTGCTCCAGGAGAGGCCTGCACCAGATATGGAGACATTACGAACGAGGACCAGGCACAAAGGTAGATCCCTCTGAGCACTTCTGAGCTCAGGCACAAAACTTGCAGCACCAAACTATGATAGAGTGTTCACATAGCGTGCAAATAACATAACATCCAATTGCCCATAATGTATCCCAGACATTAAGCGATGCATGACTGTATGTCAAGACAACAGGTACAAGCCAGGACTGTGCTGAAGGGGGGAAAAAAAACAAGATCATGCATCATCCTTTGCTAAAAACACATTCTATGCAAATAACATGTATGCTATACATTTCTTGCCAAGCTCTCTCCACACGCTGTGTGGGTGAGTTATTTATATGGGAGAGGTATTTGGGGAAAATATGATTAACTTCAAGAACCTACGAATGTCTCTTTTATAGCCAATTGACTGTTTGACCTATCAACTTTGATATATATAATAGATGTTGCAACTTTTTTTTCTAGAGCTTTATATTTTTTTTTAATAAATCTTTTTATTCGGGGCTCTTACTGCCCTTATAGCAATCCATTCATCAATTGTATCGAGCACATTCGTACATATGTTGCCATCATCCTCTACAAAACATTTTCTTTCTACTTAAAGCCCTTGGTATCAGCTTCTCTTTTTTCCCTCCCTGGCCCACCCTCATGAACTCTTGATAAATTATAAATTATTATTTTCATATCTTACACATCTGCTGTCTTCCTTCACCCACGTTTCTGTTGTTCACCCCCCTCGGGGGTGGGGCTGATTATACATCAATCATTGCAATCGTTTCCCCTAACTCCCCCAACCGCTCCCCCCCCCTACTCCCAGTACTGTTCCCAAGGGGTTGATTATCTGTCTTGATTCTGTGTGTCCAGAGCTCTTATCTGTACCAGTGTACCTGCTCTGGTCTAGCCAGATTTGTCAGGTAGAACTGGGGTCATGATAGTGGGGTTTGGGAGGAAGCATTAAAAAACTAAAGGAATGTTATGTGTTTTGTCAGTGCTATACTGCACCCTGGCTGGCTCATCCCTTCCTTGTCACCCTTCTATGAGAGGATGTCCAATTTTCTACAGATGGGCTAGCTAGGTTTTGGGTCTCCACTCCAACCCCCTTTGTTCACATTAGACATTGCAACTTTAACATGTTCCAATTAGAACTTTTAAAAATTCTCTTTGACTATTTACCAGTTTTGTAACCTTGATCAATAATAGTAAGAGGCATCTAGGTGTGGCAGCCCGAACTCCAGTGGTTTCCCTTGATTTGTCTTTCCCTCATGCCAAATATTCAACAAGATCTGTCGGTTCTTTTGTAAAAAGAAAAAGGCTGCATCTGTTCTCTTCTTCCCATCTCTACTGCCACAACCAGGTATGTCTCCGCCATTTCTTGGCTATATAATAATCATGTCCTTGGCGGTCACTTGCTTCTAAACTTGATTCTTGTCCATCTTTTTCCCGAACAGTAGGCAGTATGATCTACTTAAAGCAAACTGTTGTTGTTGTTCGTTGCCTTTGAGACTAGTCTGATGCATGGAGGCGCATGAGTGAGAGTATAACGGCTCCGTTCTCTTGTCTTGGCTGTAATCACAAACTAGCTCATCCCATTCACAGATTCAAACATTTCAGTGACTTGCCACTACACTGGAAGTCCAATTGAAGCTCCTTACCCTGAACTGCACAGCCATTTTTGGCGGATGCAGGGTCTTTTGAAGATGCTAAGTTCACTCCCACCTGAGTACCTTTCACTAGGTGTCCCCCTTCCTCATTCGTGGCCTCAAAGGTTCCCTCAGATCTTGAAGATCACACACCTTCAGATCCCAACTCTTCAGAGACATTCCTTGGCCATGGAATGTAAGAGTAGACATCTGGTCATCCTCCATGAGATTTTCCTAGAATGTGAAGAATCTGTTATGTCGCTTACCTCATCTGAGGTATCTGTGAATATCACATGTTCGTCAGTGTCCCCCACTAGAATGTCACTTTTGTGAGAAAAGGGACATGGAATTGCTCCTCCAGCACCAGATACTCAGTGCACGGAACAACGACAGGCACCCAGCAAGCATCCCATCAATATGTTGTAAACAAACCAATGAATAGAAGGGGGTAAAACACAGGAAGGCTCAGACACCCAGCAATGCCTAGCGGGCCCAAGGAGCAGTGCGAGTCTGGAATGAGGGCAAGCCTTGAGTGGGAGCCTCGTCGGTAGGGCTGCTGCTAAGCCTCTTACTGCTTAGTGGTCTTCTGGCCTCTTTGCCTGCAGTCCGAATGACCACTTCCACTCAAATGTCCCTGAGAACCTTTCATCCGCCCTCAAGGGGCACTTGAGGAATGTCATATCCATCTTCCAAATTGTCTGTCTAAAAGGCAGGGCTTCACATCGGATCCACGATTGTTCCGGGGCTCGGACAAGAGCACGGATTGCCCGTGTTTGCCTCCTCAGAAATCGCGATGGTCTGAACTCCATTTCTCTAATAAGTTCATTCATTCAAAATCACAAAGCCGTGAAGCACTGAAGTCCAACTCCGATTCACACAAAGAACACAATTCCTGATTTCCTAAAGCTGTTCCCCAAAGGGCGTGCTCCCTATCCTGATAGCAGATCATGTGAGACAGAAGCGAAGATCCTGTTGTGTCTATCAGGGCCGCAGAATTTGCTGGACCAAACACCCCGACTAGACCAGCACCAGGGCCTGGTCGCCAGTGCAAAGCCACGGACTTCCCCTCTCAGACACTTTTGCCTTCACTCCGTTCATTTCCATTTCTCCAGTGATCACCAGATGCCCCATACCAGCAATCCAGAGTTCACCACTCGGGAATCTCTGGATGATACAAATGGTAAACACCCCTGGCTGCTAATCCAAAGGTTGGGGGTTCAAGTCCACTCAGAGGCACCTTGGAAGAAAGGTGTGGTAATCCACTCCCACCCCCTAAAAATCACCCAAACTGACTTAGCTTTGTTTTCATTAGTTGGGATTTACATATGACCTATCATTCCACATTTTAATCATGCCAAGTAGAATTGTACAATTGTTACCACAATCAGTTTCTACCATTCTTTTTCTACAGGGACTCCTTGACACATGGTCTCCCTTTTACCCCACCCCCACTTCTGTTACCCTTCTCCTGCTGAACTCCTTATTCTATTGGCTGTCTCTAAGGTCCATCAATCTTGCGTTTGCTATACCAAAAAACAGAAAAGCATTTAACACAGCTTCAAGAGGGCAACCTTCACTCACATGACACCTCTGAGATATGCTGTCCTATGAACGAACCTAAACCAAACAGAACAATACAAGCCAAAAATCCAGAACATTTTGGAAACAGATCATGTCCAGCCCATATCATAGGGGGTATCTACCGACAAAGTTTTAACTACCAACAATGTTTGAGGTAGTTAATTGTGCCAACCTGGCCGATAAACACACGTGGGATTAATTGAAGGGCAGAGAGATAAATGGCTCCACGATCCTTGCCTTTTGTGTCTCTTGCTCTTTGATCATCAGACCAGGGTTCAGTTGCCTTGCCTGTTCTTTGCCTCAATTGTCAAGCTACACTACCTGTGAGACACCTAACCCGTGGACTGTGTCGCTGTAATTTGAGGTTCCTTCAAGAC
>NW_022111368.1:14596084-14602003 GCF_000313985.2 Echinops telfairi
TAGAGAAAGGGACATGTAAATACTGCATCCACACATGGAAGATAAGGGAATCTGCCTGGGAGTGGCTATAATCTCAACAAATGGAAGGCGTGAGAAGGAACATTTGCTGAGTACCAGGCACTCTGCACTTTCAATGATAATTACCTTTAATTCTTTACCATCCTATGTGACGGATGGCTGCCTTACAGTGTAAGAGCTCTAGATTTACAGGTTACATTATGAGACTCCCTCTTTTATTTCTCCTTGCCAGAGCAAAGATTGAGAAATAGAAGCCTCTATTCAGAATCTGATGGCTCAAGGAGACAGTGTCCTGTGAAAGAAGCTGTCAGGAAAGCCCTCGGGGAGCCATTCCTGTTCCAGGTCCAAGTGGAGGGAAAGATCCTTGGAGAGACAAGGCGGAAACAGACAAAAGTCCACTGGCAAGTAGTGAAGAAAGAAAAAAAAAAAGGAAGCAATTTCAGGGAATGGGAGAGAATAATGACCGGCGCAATGGTGAGGTAAGGCAGCCAAAGAGAGACGGGGGTTGTTAGTTAGTGGCAGTTAGGGTCTCCACCAGGTAAAAATCTGTGAGCTGAGGTGGGCATGTCAAAGGAGGAAGGACAGTTTTTTGAAAACCTGATTTTCTGTTAAAAACGTTGTATAAAAATATTGTCGGGGGGGAAAAAAAAGATACTCTCACAGGACTCCTTCCAATGTTTCATGAGTGTGTTATCACATGCATTTTTGTTGTTTCTTCCAATATATATTCATATGGCAGCAGACAAAAAAAAGTGGGGAGATCACAGCATTTAAAGATTTATGGAGCTTTTTTTTTTTTTTACTTGAAACATTCCCACAGCCTTGCTTCCTTTATAATGGCCTCCTAATACTCCACAGGATGTCCACACTGTGATTGAATTCCTCTGGCATTAAACTCTTGGCTTGGTTCATTCATTTGGTCCCTGTGATGAAATTCTTGACAAATGAATCAGTGTCCAATATCTCCCCACCCCACCACCACCACTGAGGTTGGTATCTTAGGCTGGAGTTGCTAAGTCAAACATGACATGGAGCTGTTTGGTACTGAGCTAAGGGACAGGAGGTTGTCCCTCCCATGCCTGCAAAGGCCCCCATGGAGGAGGTTGGAAAGAAATCAGGCAACCATTAGACACCTAGGAAGACCCCCAAACTGACCATGCTCGTGCTCAAGCCCCGGAGCCAGGTGGGAGGCACACTTGGGTGGGCCAAACTAGGCCCAGTCTCATGATATCACCCAGGTGGGCCTAACTCAGCCAATGGTGTCAGCCAATACCATCAACCACGCCTTCCCCCAGCCAGGAGGTGGGCTAGAATAAAGGCAGGGAGCAGGCTCTGGGATGCTCTCTTTCCCTGCTTCTAGTCAAAGGCAGGTGGGGGGGAGGGTCTACTCCCGCACGGACACATGTGTGTCCACTCGGAGTCTACTAGGGGCTCACATGCTCTCAGCCTCTATGGGATCCCCCCCACAAGATCCGCACACGTGGGTGCTCTTTTCCATGTGGTTGTTCAGGCCTCGTTGTGAAACCCTTTGAGACTGTAAAACCTGAGACTTGTCCCATCCTTCATAAAAACCCACTTGGATTACAAAACGGGCTTCAGCGTGAATTCTTTCATCATGCAAAGGCAAGAACCGAGGTATTACCAACTCCAGAAACTTAACAACATTTTTTGAAGTATTAAAAAAAATGCCTTTCAGAGAAACTTTCAACGTGTGGAAATGCAGGCTTGTCTTGTTCACTTCTTGTCAACTTAGAATGAGAATTCCCTTTAATTTGGTAGACAATAAGGCCTCTCCTTCTTAGTCTTTCTTACAAAGACTATTTTAAGCATGCACTCTTTGGGTAATCAGAAATTCTTCTTCTAATGAGCTACATACACAGCGTTGGCGTTTTGCCTTTGGGCCAACAGGAAGCTTTGAGGCTCAACTGTAAGCTGCTCCTCGAGAGCTGGTGGACACAGAACTGAGAGGATCAAGATAAGAGGAAAGCCTCGTGGAGGCAGGGAGAGATGAGATCACATTAGAAGAGGAAGGAGACTAGAAGTTTAACCTCTCAGCTTTATAGAGAGGGAACATGGGCGGAAACATGAATGACCTCGGAGGTTGGAAAGAGGGAAGGGGAGAGAGTTTTCATTTCAAGACCTCTCAAGTTTCTGTGAAATAAATAGGTCAGTGGGAGAGGAGGCTAAGGGGTTAAAGAAACTCTGAAGATTTGAAACAGCCACAATGAAAATGTCCTTATCAATAAGGACGAGTACTGTAGGTCATTCTGAATGACTCTCCAAATGGCAGAACAAAAAGGGGTCATTCAAAAGCCCTGCCCCTGCGAAGACGAGAGGCAGAGATGTGAATCAAGTCTAGGATCGTCGGGCCAGGCTCATTCCACCGTGCAATACAACATCCTTAATTCACATAGGCAAATTAGGGACACAAATCTGGGTCAGGGGCGCAGCAGCCCCTGACAAACGTATCCATTCTTATTAGCTAGCAAGCCATCTGCAAAGTGCTCAGACATCCTTCTCCGCAAGCCCACTGCGAGCTAGGAAGCACTGCACAAAGTAGGCAAGCATGGCCTCGTGCCCAGGCATTGGAAGACTCCTCACCTTTATGCCACATTTTTTGAAGCCTCCAAGGAAAATCGTCAGAAAGTCTAGAAGAAGCTATGAAAGGCAGCGCCTTCCACTATCGACCACTCGTGGTGATAGGGATGTGGCATGGCATAGAAGAGATGCAAAATAAGTGGCATCTCCCTCCTTCACGATCTCTCACGTCCATAGTTGAACCACCAGTTCTCCTCCATGGAGTCTTCTGTTGACGCTGGCATGTTCATCAGAAGCGGCCCCTTCCCTGAGCTCCATGATCAGCGAAGAAGACTCTCAAAAGCCATTGCCTCGCACTGACCTTCACTTCTTCCCCTGACCTTCACTTCTTCCCCACTTTCTTGGCTGAGGGACCTGGGCACGGCTACCAATCTCGAGTTTGCAAACAAGGAGGCCTGCACAGCAAACCTCATTTCTCTGGTCAGAGTTTGAAACCAAATGAAAGTTTAAATTCAAAATCTCCTCAGACCAATGGGGTTCATTTGCTCTAATTTTTTATGTGTACTTCATGGGACTTGGGGGTAGATCCCGCTTTTCGTATGTAAGCTAGGCACTCATTCAGTGGAAATAAGTGTGTGAGGCACCACACTAGGCCCCGGGCAAGATGAAAAGGTCTTGGTGGTGACCCTCGGAGCACTTCTGGAAATCCTGAATTCCACAGCACGTGGAAAGAAATGCATTTCCTAAGTCTTTCCAAGAGCAAAGCCATCTTGACATTCAGGTAATTTGTTTATTTTATTAACGTGATCATTCTCTCAATATCATGTGGCCGTTTGCTTTCCACAAATGGAAAGAATAGGAGGCAGAAAAAAGCAATGAAAGCCACCCTGTTGTCAAGCTGTTGCTTCGATTCTTCCCCTCTGGTCCACCGCACTCACAGACGAGTAGACCAGGCAGGCTAGCCTCAGCCAAGGGCCACACAGCCCCTGAGAAAAGGAAGGCATTGCTGGAGAGCTCTGGGCTGAAGGCCCAGCTGGGGAGGGTCTATCCCTAGAAAGTTGTTTTGCCAAGGACTCTTCCTCATGTGCAGGCAGAGCTACTGATGGGAATGAAACGACTACTTCAGAGAAAGGACACAGTGTTCTCCTCATCGACTGCTCAATGAGATCCTCCTTTAAGCTCTCTCTCTGTAATTTAATCACACCCTGGGTTTGAAAAGCTCTGAAACAAAGGCATAACTAAAGCTAAAAAACCGTTCTTATAGAAAAGGTCCCTTCCCTGTTATGGCAGTTACATAATCTCCTGTCAACTTGAGCGAAGGGGTGGAGTCTAGCCTGTTAATCAGGTCAGAGCCAATCATGATCTGTGTGGGCATGGCCTCCTGAGAATTCTGGGAAATTCTGTTTTCCTCCCTTGGGGGGGGGGGTGTCACACACTCTCACTGTTTTGTCTTCTTGCTGACGAGCCACACGGAGCTATGTTGATGGCAGCCAGAGCCCTGGAACTGGAGGAGCCACGTGGAGACCCCACGCCAGCACTGAGATGCTTCCACTGCTACTGGATCCACAAGACTTTCCACCCACTGACCTGTGATCTTCCTGCATTCAGCATTATTGCGTGTGTTACACGAGTCTGAAGAAGAATTTATAGACCGGCATCTAACTTATGAGCTAATATCAGACTTATGAACATGATCTGGACTGGGCTGGTATGTTTTCTTAATAAATTATTACTCATTGGTATAAAGTTCTCTTTTACACATAGATTAGTGTCAATGAATGTTTCACTAGTTTACGCAGACTAGCACAATGTTTTCTAATGGTCCACAGGAAAGAGGTCACAAACAATCTGTTGACTTCCTTCATAAACAGTGGGCCATTTCTCTTCCCTCTGCATCGCAGGATCATTTACCATGGGTCAAAATCAAGAAAACCAACCTTGATTGCTCACCTTTCACCATCTCTCAATTGTGAGTGCAGCCCACACAAAGCTTAGTTCTCTGCCATCGGAAAGAGCTCTTGGCCCTCCCTATATTTTCTCCTACCTACAAACTCACATCCCTTGAAGGAACATCCCCATGGGAACTCCTCTTCACCTGCTATCCTCCCAGACACTGTTGTCTAGCCTAGGGCTGCCTGGAATAGGAGAAGTGAAACTGGTACACAGCACTTTTCCATACTCATCACAGAAACTCTGACCCACTGGGTCGGGACACTCCCTATAACAACTGTTGCAAAGCCAGAATCCTCAGATCCACATTTTATACGAGGAACTACATTGCACGGCTGGCTGTCAAGACCATCAAGATTAAATTTATTTTCATCACTATAAAAAGAATGCATGCTAATTAAGAAAAAGATGAGAGATTTATTTTAAAAGCTCCCATAATCTACCTAGGAGTGCTTTTATTAGTCTTCCAGTCTTGTCTCTAAACATAGGCTTATATGATATTCAAAATGTTGTTCTAATACCAGTGTGTGTGTGTGTGTCCGTGTGCATGCGTGCATGAGCGGGCATGCATACATCTAGGTACCTGGGTAGCACAAATGGGTTGTGTTTGGCTACAAGTTGTGCTGCTAACCACAAGGTCACAGTTCAAACCACCCACCACTCCACAGGAGAGAGAGGAGGCAATCTACTGCCGTAAAGAGGTACAATCTCAGAAACCCACAGGGGTCGTTCTACACTGCCCTAGAGGACCACGATGAGTCAGAATTGACTGCATAGCAGTGAGTGTGGTTTGGCACTCCCTGTGAGACTGGCCATTTGAACCCACCCAGTTGCATCACAGAAGAAAGCCCTGGTAATATGTTTTTATACAAGAGTAGAGCCCAGGACACCCTATGGAAACGGGTCTTCTCGTAACACGAGGTTGCCAGGCACCAGAACTGACTGACAGCAGCAGTTCCTGTCACCATCAGTGGCCTGCTTCCTCTTTGAAGACTCGGCACTGCGCTCTTCTACTGGCTCCCAGGCCCTCTCAACCCTATGGATAATACTGGGTTAACTGGATGTGCACTTGTTTCTCCAGCAAGACCCTTGCTATTCATAATATTCGAGCTGTTCTCTCTGTTTAGCTATGATTTCTAGCATTAAAATGAAAACTCGGTGTAAAAAGTGGCAGGGGTGTGGGTTTTTAAAATTCATTTTGAGGATAATTTTCTTATGATGAGCTCCCCAAATGCAGTCCCTAGCTTAAAGACAGGGACATGTCAAAGGTTTTCGGTACATCATGCTGTTACTACTAAAGGATCATCTAACCGACCTTTTCGCCACAGCCTTATCAAGACTGCGGTTTCTACAAGTCTTTCTTATTTGGGGCGGTTGAAAAAGTGCATTTTTATAGTTTTTGTAACTGGGTGA
>NW_022111368.1:14602756-14606872 GCF_000313985.2 Echinops telfairi
AGTGCCCATGGGGTGTTGGGGGCTGAGGGGAGCAGTCCCGGGGTCCGTGTGAGAAGCATTTCTGTTGGGCGGCGGCCATGCTTTCTGCTGTAGAGGGGAGGGGAGGGACATGACGCAGCAGAGCAGCCTCAGAAGGCTGGACTCAGCCTCAGAAGTGCCGTCTCTGGGTACCAACCTCCCAGAGCATCACATCCACACCTGCCAGTGTCCTGGTTCTCTGCCCGGGGAGTGTGGACAAAGTCACACTGTTGTCACAAGCCAGCTTTCCCTGCTTTCCTTTTGGTAAAGGGATGAACAACTCTACAAATGTCCCCCAGAACCAAACCACTTATCGAGAAGATAACCGGAAATAGTTGTAGTGGATATTTAAAAAAATCAAAAAGCCTCATTGCCATCAAGCTGATGCTGACTCTTAGTGACTACGTAGGACAAAGCAGAAATGCCCCTGCAGGTTTCCAAGACTCTTATGTCTTTATGAGAGTAGAAAAATTCATTTCTCCCGAGGTCCGCCTGGTGGTTTCGAACTGCTGACTTTGTGGTTAGCAGCCCAAGACATAACCCACATGCCATAGTATAGCAAGTCAAAGGGGAGCCCAATAGCAGACCAAAGTTGGGACAGTATTAGAATCTCCTCTTTACAGAAAAGAAAAGCAGTTGTCAGAGAAATTAAGCAACTTGTGCAGGTGACCCAGCTAGTAAGTAAGCAGTAAGTAGGAAAGCACCACTCAGACCCTAATCTATACTGCTAACCATGACCCTATACTATTTCCCAGCTCCAAAGGGATAGACCACTGAAATGGTTATAATCCAAAGAGCAGATAACAACAAGTGCTGGGGCAGACGTGGAGAAAGTAGGACTTTCACACTGCTGGTAGGCATGTCAAATGGGGGCAGTGTTAGAGGTTGATTGTGTCCCCATTCCCCGCCCGCCCCAAAGTACTCATATCCTGATCCCTGTGCCTATGCAGCTGGGCTTTCTACTCCCATAAATAGTTACAGTCTCAGAAACTCATGCGGACAGTTCTACTTTGCCCAAGACGGTCACTAGGAGTCGGCAGTGAGCTCGGTTCGGGGTTTGGTACCTGGGATCTTCCTTAGAATAGGTGTTTGCCCTGAGCGGTGTTCAGCAGGTCATTTCAGAGCAGTGTAGATCCCACCCTAAGCCACGTGTGAGTTAGAAACACCAGCATAGACGATGTGGAGAAGAATGCCAAGCTTGGTAAGGCCATCCAAACAGAGGACAATGTGCAACGAGATGGACTGACACAGGGTTGCCACAATGGATCAAACACAACGAGGGTGGTCCAGGCAGGCCTGGGCAGTGCTTCCTTCTGCTGTCCCTGGGGCCCCTGTAAGTCAGAACACGACTTGCCATGGAGAGACCACCGCATTTGAGATGCTGATCACGTGGAATACGACTGTTTTTCCAACGTAAACTGGACCACAGTGACATGCACAGCTGTGTGAAGACAGTAGAAGCCCCTGTATGCTTTGAAAGGTGGAAGGTCTGGCATGGGAATTATAAAATGGCATATATCAAAGTGCTTCAAAAACTTCAAGGAAAAGGAGGATTAAAAGATAATGAATTTGTCCGTGAACCTTTGAGGCCCCTCAGATATGTACACCAGTTAAAGTCAACAGTGCTGTGGGGCTGTTGAGTTGATTCTGACACATAGTGACCTTACAGAACACGATCAACTGTCCCACAGGATGTTCGAGGCTGGACTGGTTTGCAGGGGCAGACTGCCAGGCCTTTGCTCCGCCAGAGCAGGTGGACAGGTGTGATCCGCTGGCCGTGCAGCTCCCTGCACTGCCGGGGTTCTGTAGAGGAAACCCTACAAGACTACAGATGAGTGAGGGGGGACGGGCTTTGGAAACATCAACCCAACAAACAAATCGCAGATGCTCTGTCGTTTCCTGTAGAATGCACGGCATGGTTTAATTTGGAAGCCGACTCAAAATACGGATGACGCTTTTACGTCAGCTCATCTTAAGAGCAGCATATAGTCTAGCCTCAGTGCCGGCGGAGACAGCAGAGCGAAGGCACCCAGTGAGCAAGCTGGTGGACAGAGGAAGCCTGTCATGGGGCAAAAGAATATCGCAGAAACTCCCGGTGGAAATTCCAGGAGCAGATGGTCATATTTACCCCTGGTAGATGTTTCTGGGAAGAAAATAAAAACCCAGGAGATGAGGAGAACGCTCTGCCTCCATGTGGCGCAAATCGAAGACTGCCCGTGGTATCAAGCTGATAACTGCATTAGCCTTCTCCTGCGGGAGTTAGTTTTATTGTAACACACTTGTCAAAATGTCCTAGCATTAGCTTGCCTCTCCCACATCCGCCCACCAAATCCTCTCAGCTACAGAAGAAAGAGGTGTAATTAGACCAGGAAAACAGCCCGGGTGGAGCTTGGCAGTTCAATGGAGAGTTTGCACCGAGGTGTTCTAAACAGGCCGCACCTGGAGGAGAAGCAGGCGGGCTCAGGTGCATGCAGGTAGGGCCGATCTCCCAAGGTCTCTTTCCAGTCATGGACAGTGAACCGTAATTGCATCCCAGAAACCAATGCTCCCGCTCTGTCTGAAAGCTGACATTCAGGAACCATGAGGATTAATTACACATAATGAGCGCACCTTTGTCTCGCACAGTTAAACCCAACTCCCCACCACAAATGAGTTTGACCTTTCCTGCCTGCCTCCGTGTTCCCCAGCCCAGATGGAAGAAGCCCTCAGTGGGATACTCACTGGCCAGCGAATTCCCAGCAGGTTCAGAAATGAAAATGGCACTTCTGGGCCTTCTTTATAAATAAAGAAAAGAAACCCAGGAATGAGAGCTTGTACCCTTGACATAATGTGACTTGATGAAATGGCATCTTACCTCCACGCACAACCTGGCTAATCTTGACAAAAAAGAAAAAAAATTTTTAAAGAAGAAAACCGAGAGACATTCTACAACATACCTGAGCAATAGTCCTCAGAACTGTCCAGATCATCAGAAATCAGGAAACCCGAGAAGCTGCCGTAGCTTAGAAGAGCCTGAGGAGGCATGACAACGAATGTGGGTCTCCTGAATGGGGTCCCAGCACAGAAAAGGGACATTAGACAAAGACTAACGAGATGCAAATGCACTGAAGCCTTTCGTGAATACCAATAAGGCCAATGTGCCATGCTAATTTAGAGTGCTAGCATCGCAAGGGATTTGTTATCTGGTATATGAGCACTCTCTGCTACATTCACAAGTATTTTGAGTTTTGTGAAACATACTATATAAAATGGTGAGGGAAACCCCAATGAGTGACATGCAGGGATAGAACACACATCCCTAAATGTCTCCGTCTAACAGAAATCCTGTCTACAACACAATTTATTGCACCTGCTCATTAATGAGACAATAAAAGCCCTTGGGGAATAGACACACACAGTGTAACACCTGCCACCAAGCACGTTCCAGAGCACTATGATTGAATTTCTGACAGTATTATAAGCAAGTGGCAGTGTGTTTGCCAAACATTACAAGTGCATAATCTACAGCGTGAAATGTTAACCATTAGAGACTGTATGTGCATAACAAGCAAGGGCCCAACTCGCCAGTTAAGTCACACCAGGATCCTGGTTCTCAGTTTCCCACCAGGAAAGACACCCTGAGCAGCTCTCCACTTTGTCTCCCAAACGTGCCCGTGAACAGAGCAGCTAAAGCAAAGGCCCGACCACATGAAGTACAAGAGCGGAGTGGAAGAAAGGTTCCAAAGGACGGTCAGAAGATAGCAGGCCAACGAACGGTGCAAACGTCTGAAGCTCTAAAACCCCAGAGGGAAGGACACACTCAGCATTTCTCAAAATGGAAAGAACGGAAGAAAACTAACCGGAGAAAAGCAGAAAGAACCAAAGAAACGCCTCAAGGGGTCATGTTGAAGCATTCTGAGGGCAAAATGCCACACGACTCAGGGAGCATCAAAAGAAGATGGCAGGGGTACCCGGAGCCAGACCCAGACCAGACTCACTGCCCTCGCGTCCCTTCTGACCCATGGAGACCCTTCCGGTGAGGCAGAGGCCGTCACTCTTTAAGGGACTAGAGAAAGCCTCATCTTTCCCCCGTTATACGGAGCCACTGGATTTTTTTTT
>NW_022111368.1:14607606-14613734 GCF_000313985.2 Echinops telfairi
AGGTGACCCAACCGAACTGGAAAATTATTCAACACTAGCATCAGTATCACAGCAAGTGAAACCGTGCTACAGATCACTTTAAATGATTAATCAGTACATCGACACGCTGCTGCCAAAAATTCATGCTGGATTCAGAAGAGAACATGGAACAAGGACACCATTGCTGATGTCAAATGGATCTTGGATGAAAGCAGAGAATACCAGTAAGATGTTTATCAGTGCTCTATTGACTATGCAAAGGCGTTAAGCTAGGTGGATCATTAAATTATAGGTCACATTGCAAAGAACAGGAATGCTAGAAAATGTGTGTTTATGGGAACCTGGACCTAGACCGAGGGGAAGTAATTCCAATAGGGCGTGGAGATGGTGTGCGCCAGGAAGGCGGCTAGTCCAGCTGGGTACTGAGGAAAGGGCCCATGGAGGTGAACTACTTGAGGAAGAGCTCAGCATCGGGATTGGAGGAAGGCCCACTAGTGACATTTACTGACAATGAAGAAGATTTAGAGCAGTTACTGGAAGAGAGCAAAGACTACACCTTTCAGCATGGATGAGGCCTCAACACACACAAAAGCCCCCACAGCGAGGCCAATAGGCAGCATCATAATAAAAGAAGAAATGACAGGCATTGTCATTGATTTCAGTTTGCTTGGACCCACAACCTGGGCCTGTAGAAGCAGCAATCAAGAAATAAAAAAATTAAAACAAAACAAAATCCACTGCCCTCGACTGTCAAAGATCTCTTTTAAAATGTTAAAAAGGATTCAAACCACAAAAAAGAGTTACTTTGTGGACTAAGGTGCGCCTTAGTCACACCCAAATCAAAGTGTTTCCCAATGCCTCGTATGCATAGGAAAGCTAAACAATGAATAAGAAATAACAGAAGAATTTATGTCTTTGAATTATGCATTTGGAAAACAATATTAAATATGCCATGGGCTTGTAGAAGAGTAAACAAATCTGTCTCCGAAGAAGTACAGCCAAATGCTCCTTAGCAGTGAAGATGGAAAGACTTCGCGTCATGTACTTTGGATGTGTTCACATAGGACCAGTCCCTGGGGAAGGATCTCATGCAGGTGGAGGAGAGGGTCAGAGGAAAAGAGGAAGGCTTTCAGTATGATGGAGGGGCACAGTGGCGGCTCTAACTATGGGCTCAAATACAGCAATGGCTGTGGGAATGGCCCAGGCCTGGGCATGTTTCCTTCCTCCTGTGGTGCACAGACGATGCTACCTAACCCACAACAACTGAGCCAGGTGGGTGTCAGTATAGGTTTGCAGTCTAGTACACTGAGCGCTAATAGGAAAACAGAAGCACCCGAAATGACAGACAGACATCCCTTCCCTTGGAAACTTAGAGGCTAAGCGGCGTTCGGAAGAAGCGAGACCAGAGGGGCAAGCGTCAGCACTTTTCCTGCCCAGGGGAATTCAGGGAGCACGGATGTATGAGCTTAGCGGGCAAGGAAAAGATAAACTCCCCAGTAGAAAGGGGACTTGAGGTGGACTTTGAAGGACTGGGTTGAATTCCGATCTCTCTAGGGAAATGGACAAATGCGACCGTGGCCGCGTTGGGAGCGCAAAGTACTGGAGCTGCTCACAAAGAGCCAGGCCCAGGTGCGTGTGGAAGGAAAGCCTGCACACTGAGGGGACTGAAAAGTCAGCAATTCCCAAGGAATAAGGTCTGGACGAAGAGCAAGGTCCCTAGGGAACAGGGCAGACTGAGAATAACCTGTCACGAAACACAACTATCGGCTTCACTCCAACTCACGGCGAGCCCCTGCATGCTAGAGCAGAACTGTGCTCTGGAGAGAAGGCAGTGGCTAATTGGTCACAAGTAGATTGACAATCCTTTCCTCCAGGCACCTCAGGGTAGACCTGAAGTTCCAAGATTCTGGTTAGCCACCACTGCACATTTAGCCGTTCTCATCATCCAGAGACTCCTCCGCAACATGAAATCGTCCCCGATTTCTCTCCATCTTCGGCATCCGCACCCCATGTGATTCTAAAGTTATCTGCCACGCCTATAAAATGGCTTACTCTCATAATGTCCTCACCTGAGCACCTATTGTTCCCCTCCCTGGCATTCACTCACCTGCTTGCAGCCATAGCCACCGATTTGCTCTCATATGCCATCTCTCCTTCCTCTCACTCCGTGTGCTCTGGGCGGAATTCATCCAACATCAAGTAAAGCACCTGGCTCCTGTCTGAGCGAGTCACTGTCTGTTGTTCCTCTGGCCACGGTAATCAGTCACGCAACCAACCAGAGGACACACAGGTCCTCCAGATGCAACCAGGGGTAAAAAGGACCCCAGAAAGGTTGCCAGGAAATGGAGGACGACACTACTCTGTCGTCCTGTTCTCATGAAGAAGACCCCAGAGCTGGCAGGCCCCACGGGAACTTTGGATGAGGCACACAACTACAAAGAAACTGAATCCCGAGGACGCCACCTGTGCCATGAATCCAGTCACCACGGCAGTCATCCACCTAAGGGCTTTGCTGCGGAGCCACTACCTGACTTCCTTTCTTTCGTTTGCTTGGACTGGCTCATTCTCTTACTAGACTATCAGCCTGGCAACAGCCTACAGCCAAACCTGCACGTCTGAAGGGAGTCCCTCAGGGTGCATATGGTTCATGCACTTACACGGAGAGTTGGGCCTGCCCAGAAGTGCCTTGGAAGAAAGGCATGGCCATCTGTTTTTGAGAAGCCAGTCACCGGAAACACAGTGGAGTATAATTCTACTTGGACAACACATGGGGGCTCCATGAGAAAGAGTTGGCCCGAGGGCAACTTGTTTCTATGCCCGAGTAGCCCCAAGAACAACAGAATGCCCTCCTCATGATAAAGCCCACAGAGGTCTTGGATTGGCCTGAGGTAGCGCTGAAGACGAGAGACGGATAAAGAGCACCGGGTCAAGAAGAAATGAAAAAGAGTCAAGGAGGAAAGGCGCCCACGGTCATCACAAAGAGTCACCAACAAAGAAGCCTTCCCAAAGGCTGAGGCTGCTACTACACGTTGCTTTCACTGAAGTCTTCAAAGGTCAGCGGGTGCAGCTCATACAGAAACTCACCTGGGCCCGCACTCATCTCTGCGTTTGACCCGGGCTGCTCCAGCTCCTCCCGCGCACGTGCGGCCCGTAAATGCCAAAGATGAAGCAGCAGACGTTCACAACTAAATGAGGACCTCAGCTTTGCAAATGTTGGCAGGGTCACCTTTACAACGGGCTTCCTGATCTGTTTACATGGCTCTTCTGACATTAACTATTCTCGTAAAAGTTTGCAAAGGAGCTAATCTTGCTCTAAGTTCCTTCTGTGCATGTTGACAAGCAGAACTCGCAGTTGGCTTTCTGAACCTGGAAGACAGATAACAGCTTCTATGTGGGGAAGACCGCCCCCCAAGTCTCCCCTGGGAATGGAGAAGTCGCTTGGCCTGAGTCGAAATGACAAGGTTGGGATTATGCAGGAAAACGTGTTTCAGGTTTTGATTTCTGTTTCTCACGGGCCAATACGACTCCCTATTAAAATCATATTTGGCAATTCATTGTGCCTAGCTTCAATCTCAGAAAAGCACATTTGAAACTATCATATTACAATAAACATTAAAAGTACGTTGAGGGCCATGGCAGCTTGGCTCTTAGCCCTATCTGTAACTTTTATGGGAAATAAATAAGAAATGAAATCATTCTTGGGGGAGCCCAGCATGCCGCTCAGCTCTCGCAGTTGAGAACACAATGAGAACCTAAGAAGGAAGTGAATCCACTCGGCGGCATGCCGTGCTGACCAGGCCGGGTGCCTCTCCCTGTCCCCACAGTTAAGGCTGCCTGGCTCATATTTTCCAAAGGCCCTTTGGTGTAGAGCCACTTGGATGGAAGAATTTCCTAGCAACGAGTGACAGTGCAGACGCCCTGGCTCTTACCACTCTTCTCCCAATGTCCTGGGTCTGGAGGGGAGCCCAGAAACCTGCATGGTGGAACTGTCTTCGGGCTGTTTCAGGAGCCCTGGGGCCCTGGTGGTGCAGGGGTTATCTGTCGGGCTGAGATGCACACATAGAAACCAACAACCGCTTCTCGGGAGAAAGAAGGGGCTTCCTCCTCCCATCAGCAGTTTTAGTGTCAGAAACCCACAGGGGTCACTGAGTCGGCGTCAGCATTGCCGCGACGGCGGTGAGTTCTGTGGGTTTGGTTGGTGGTGTAGGGGTAATTTCTTTGGGTTGCTGTCCTCAAAGCTGGCAGTTCGAAACCACCGGCCACTCCGGGGGAGAAAGACAAGGCTTTCTACTCCCATCAAGAGTTACTGTCTCGAAAACCCCCAGGAACAGTCTACTCTCCTATAGGGTTGGGATGAGTTGGAATTGACTCGATGGCAGTGAGTTTGGAGCTAAGAACAGGAGGAGATGGAATCCCAGAACTGGAGGAAGCGTGGAGGCTCAGCGGAGGTAAGTGATGATTCCAATCACCAGCTCGGGCAGTTCCTGGGAGCGTGGTATCAAAGGAAAAACACTACACCAGGAGTCAAAAAGCCCTAGCCCAACCTCAGTGAAAAAACTTCCTCCTCCCCCCAACCTTTCCTTAAACCCACAACACTCCTTTGAAGTTGGATTTGAAAAACAGGAAGATCAGACAAGTTACAATTCCATAACTTCAATATCAACGACGGAGCCTCGCTCTCTCACCACCATCAAGCTGACGCCAGCTCACAGGACAGGGTGGAACTGGCCCTGGGATTTCCAAGACTCTTCACCAACTGGCCCTGCGGGTTCCAAGACTCTTCCCAGGAACAAAAAGCCCTGTCTTTCTCCCTCGGAGAAGCCGGTGGCTTTAAATCTTGAGGTGAGCATCCCACCTCGTAACCACGACGCCACCAGGGCTCTACAAGCTGAACATTGCTAATTCCATTCCAACCAACTAAAGGTAAGTACGCGTGCTCGACAGTCACGTGTAGCAACAGCGTAAGAGATTTTCCCATCAGCACGGGTATATGCAAGCTTCTACAAGCTGCTTTCAGTTCTCCTTTTACATCGCAAGAAAATGTAGGTGACAAGGATTCAACGCAACAGAACGTCAAAAAAAGACCAGCATGTCTGCATAGCTTTTGTCTGCCCAAAATGTGCTACAGAGATGGTTTTAGTACTTCTCATAACACCACTCAAGTTATGTTTTACTATGCTAAGTAGAAATCTGCTTTTGAAACTATCGGATTAGTCATACAGGCAACGGTTAAAATCTCACCAACCAAACTTCCCACCCACCCCCTACACACACACACACACACACACACAACCTTGACCAGCTGACCTGGAAGCAGGTCAGTAACCTGGACTTGGACTAGTCACTCATCACCCTTCAGGGGCCTTTATGGATTTCTGAGGCCCATCGATCTCTAACATTCTGTAAATGCGTGCACCAAGATGACAAATGTCAATGTTACTCATGCATCACACAAGCAC
Source organism: Echinops telfairi (assembly GCF_000313985.2). Lineage (NCBI taxonomy): Eukaryota > Metazoa > Chordata > Mammalia > Afrosoricida > Tenrecidae > Echinops > Echinops telfairi. The sequence continues at coordinate 14,613,045 of NW_022111368.1, forward strand.
CGATCCCTTGTATGGGCAGAACATAAGGCGTCAGAGTTTTCGTTTTACTTGGACCCCCTGTCAACCTCCATGGAAGCAGCAGTCAAGACAGCAAGTGCCTTAGCGCATTGGGCGAATCTCTTGCCAAAGACTTCTTAAAGTTTGAAAAACAGAAACACAGATGTCACGTTTAGGACTAAGGTGCACCTGATCCAAAGCACAGTCTGCTCCTTCGCCAGAAAGCTGGACAATGAGAAAGGAAGACACGAGGACCGATCTCGTCAAATCGTGGTGCTGGCAAGGGAAATGGACTACATGCTGGCCTGCCAGGAGGACCATGAGGCCTCCAGGTGGCTGAAATGATTTGCACTCAACGACTCATCCAAAGGTTGGTGATTCCAACCTACCCAGCAGTGCTGGGGAAGAAAGAGTTGGCTGGCTGGTTCTGCAAAGATGACCACACCAAAACCCTATGAAGCCCAGTTCCACTCTGTAACACATGCGCACACCAGAGTCAGGATCAACTCAACAGCAACCAGTTTGAAAATGCTTCTGAGAAGTGAAGTTGGAGAGGGTGCAGCTGGCTCACTTTAGGCAGATCCTCAGGAAAGACCAATTTCTGGAAAAGGATATCCTGTCTGGTCAGGTAGAAGGTCAAGGAAAACCAGGGAAGCGATAATAGATGGTAAGGTAGTTAGTTTATTGTGCCAA
>NW_022111368.1:14614916-14631616 GCF_000313985.2 Echinops telfairi
AGAGACCTCACAATAGCTGGAGGTGGGGGTCTCGGACCCTTTCATAACTTTGAAGTCATGGTGGTCACTAGCTGTGATATAAGTGTGTGTGTGTGTGTGTGTGTGTGTGTGTGTGTGTGTGTGAGAGAGAGAGACAGAGACAGAGACAGACAGAGAGAGAGAAAGACAGAGAGAGAGAGAAGAACCCATAGCAGCAACAGCCATGTCTGGGTTTAGCTCAGAAGAGGACAACCGCATCCCAGGGACAAAGGAGCACTGAGGTCCTACTGCCAGCCTCCGCTGAGAAATGGGACCATGTCTGGAGAGATGGACAGTGGTCCCAGAGCCAAAAGCCACTGCCTCTCCTAGGCCCTAACACTGAAGCCCGCCCTCAGCTGAGGGATGGTACATCCCACAGGCACCTGATGACAGGAGAGGCAGTCTTAAGGGACACCGGTGCCAGACAGGTTTAAAGCCCCATCATTTTCACACCTGTCTGCCTCTCTGCATGGGACACAGCGTGGGAAGCCATGGCTGCCTGTGAGGAGCAAGCATGTGGTCGGCAGGAAAACGGAGCTCCTGGCTGAGAACGGGAAATGAGCTTCAAGTGCTTTTCCTTTCTTTTTTCCCCAGCAGCGTCAGGGAACCTGAGACAAATCGCCAATTTCAGAGAACTGTTTGGATGTTGGAGCCAAAAGAGATGAGCCGATCTAATCCTGGTGTTGAACAGAGGGGGCGGCCAAAGCCAAGCCAAGTGACAAGGACCCAGTCATCTCACCGGAGCTGGAGAAGGTGGACCTATCCCCGCTGCGCTGTAGCTGGGAGCTTCACACGCCCGCTTCCAGGGTTACCTGAAACAAGCGCACTCTCTTGGAATGATGGGGCACCTCTCGGGAATGCGGGCAGCTCAGGGAAGCGTGATGCTCTCCTAGCCTCCCCACAGCCCACCTTCCCCATCTACGTTTGCCATTGCTGTCAGCTGTGCACGCCTGGTCATATAACAGAATGAGATGCTGCCGGTCCTGTGCCACTGTCATCACCACTGGCCACCAGACAACATCCGATTGAGAACCATGGGGTTTTCAATGGCGGATTCTTGGAACTAAATTTCCAAAGCATTCTAGTCTGTGTTTGTCCAGAAGCTCTGCTGACACGTCCTCCAGGGATGGCCCTGCTGGTGTTTAAATGCTGGTGACATGGCTTCCTGCATCCAAGCAACATGCAAGCTGCTAGAGTTGACTGACTGACAGACCGTGGTGACATCCAACGTTGCCAGGGCTTCAGACACGTTCTCCGAGGTGAACAACCAAGCCTCTCTGGTCCTGAACTGGTTCTGACCAAGGTGTGGTCCTCCTGACATATAGGTTGCACCTACCACATGGACTCATCACGTCCACAGTGGCAAACTGCTCTAAGCGTTTGGAAGCTTCCCCTCAAGGTCTCATGTTGCTCGTCTTGAAAAGGAGTCTTGGTGGGTGGGATGCTCACCCAAGGCAGCAGCTCAAATTCACTCCTGCTTCCTGGGAGAAGGAGGAGACACTGCTGCGCTCATGAGGATTTAGTCACCGGCCCAGTCTACTGTGTCCTGCAGCGTCACCATGGGTCCACCTGGGCTCCATCCAGGACACCAAGTTTGCTCTGGAGAGTTTTCTCTGGTTCAGAACGCTGAGCTAATGTGCACTGTCCTGTCTCTGGTCAGAGGGCCACGAGGTCTCTGGACACGGGCCTGAGGTTGCATGTATTGCTCAGAATAATTCTGCTTCCTGTTGAAGAAGCAGGGAACGGAGCACTGCTTTGAGTCGGGTGTTCATCTGCTATGTGAACAATCACCCAGACAGCGGGGAGGAGAACTGTGTCTATTTGCAACAGCACACCTAACGTGGATTAGGGACATGACCGATACAAACAGAACTCTCCAATCAAGAGCAACTTCACTTCGCACAGTCCAGTATGGATGTCTAAGTTGAAAATCCCGCATCAAGAAAGCCACGCAGCCTATGGACACCATAACATTCTGATCTTTTCATTTCTCCGTTCACCATTTACACATCCCTTTTCTATCTTTTGAATGTCTCTGTATAAGACTGCACTGGCCACTTTTCCCTCCTGCTTTTGTGACAAAAGTGTTGGCTGCTTTATTCAAAGATGGTGAATCTTTTTAATGTTTTACTGGGCAAAACAAAGAGGTGGGGGAGACACAGAATGTTTGGGAAAGGAAGCCAAGTCACGAAAATGAAAACCTGGGAGCAACTCTTCTAGGTGCCCCTGGAAGGGTCCCCCAAGTACAAGAGGCACTGGCCCTTCAACAATAGGGCCTCCCCCTCCCTCAGTGTAGGTGAGCTGGGGCGCTAGCAAGGCCCGGGAAAATAAGCATGAGAAGCCAGGGGAGAGGAAGCGGAGGGAGACCATCCAGATCAAGGCCAGACAAGGATTCTGTGAGGACTTTGAGCCCCAGGTAGCACCCTAACCAAGAAAGATGGCGCAGTCGGTCCCCATGAAAGGCATGGTCCCATAAGAGAAACGAATGAAGAAAGAAAGACATCTGTTCACCAGCCCAAAGCCAGCAGAGAAAACAATGCTCTCACTCAGTTGTTGCAAGAGGCTGGAGTGGGGTGGAGGTGGAGGTGGGAGTGAAGGTAACTTTGGGTAAGGAGTTTCTTAGTGGTTTCTGTCTGTCTGCCTGTCTCTGTGAGTGTGTGTGTGTGGTCCTGTAGTTCTATTTTCTAGTAATGGGGTGGGGATGGGGGGAAGACAAAAACTTCCAGGCAACCAGCTCTATAGCTTCTCTAGTCTTAAGTTTAAAATTCCTGGGATCAAATCTCTGTCCTGTGATTTCATGCTGTAACTTCGTGGCAGGTCACTTAATCTCTCTGAACCATAATTTTCTGAAGTCTAATATGGGGACCAAACACCTGCTTTGGACTGTGATAAAGATTAAGAAGTGGTGCCTACAAAGGGTTTAGCACAGCTCCTGGCCCAGAGCGGGCCTTCAAGGACTGTCGGTCATAATTAGAGTCCACTTTGCTCTGTTTCCATTTCCTTGGTTGTAAGTAGTAACAGCCACTCCCTGGCCTGCCAACCTCCCGTGAAACAGTTCCCTCTGCCCCAAGGACTTCCACATGCTACGCTGTCCTGGAGATGGTCTGACTAAGCCCCACAGTACACTTCATTCCTTGGAAATTTCCCTTGGAATCCTTTGGCTACCAAGATGCTCTCTCAAATTTATGGGTACATGGCGAAAAAAATTTATTCAATCATAGCCTTACATTTTCTCTGGCTCCATTTGGTTCTTCCAGCTTTATTATTCCCCTTCCATCAAATCTTCTCAACCTATTGTTTTCTTAGTATATTGATACAAATGTGTGTGTGCATGTGTGTGATCAGCGCAGACTTATATTTAGCAAAGCAATCCACTCAATAAACAAGGAAGACAGCCAGAGCCCTAGCAAGTAGCTATTGTTTGTTTTCACTTAGAGAACAAAATGCCAAAGCAGCCCTACAAAGAAAGGGCAAGAAAACAACGCCCACACTCCTCTCAGCGCCTGTGGGTACCTGTTCCCAGTCGAGCAGGTAGGTGTTGCCTTGTGGCTAAGAACGGAGGATGGGGTTGTACGTTGACCGGGAGATGAAAAGGCCTATTGTTTGCTTAACACACAGCCCTTTCATCTGCGCTCACATTTCTGCCTCATACGCACCCGTGTGGGTTCATGTAGCAGAAAGGAAGTGGAAATTGAAGCTTTTTTTTTTTTTTTTTGGTTAAGCATAACATTTTCACTCAAAGACTATTTCTAGAACATTTCATCCAGCAACTTCGAAGCCTATATTTCAAATCGAGAGAAGGGCAACTTGTGGAGAAGAGGCAGAAATCAACACCTTGCTCTGAGCGAGGGGTGGGCGAGCCAAGAAAGTTTTAAGTGCTGAGATCCCCCTTTCTCTGCCAGGGCCATCGGGATGACCCCGATTCAAAGGAGGTCTGCCACACGCATCACAACGTCGGGAGGGACGGGCAAGGCTGATTCGGGTATTCATTTATTTGTTTGGCTTTTTAAGGAGATGTCTCAAGTTGGGTTTCTGTCTCAGCTCAGTTTCCTAAAACCTCTAGCCCGACTCCTGTCCCTCTGCACCTCCCCTCCCGGCCCGTAACTCACTCTCTGGCAGCCCAGGGCAGGTGACAGGCGCATGGCAGAACCCCTCCAGGAAAACAGGCCTTTGCCTAGTTTCCTGGCTGCGAGCATTCCTCTGGAAGGTCTCCTGGGCTCCACGCCCACCTATGGGAGCCGGGGAAGGGCCATGTGGCGGGGCTGGGAGACCTCCAGGAACCAAGTCAGTGCCAGGCCACAACAGAGAGCTCTGTCCCCATATGGGAGAGGGTGTGGGCTGGAAGGGAAAGTACAAACTCCCCCAGAGACCCCTGGGAGCATGGCCTGGGGTCCTCAGTTTTCCCGGAGAACTCGGCTTGGGGAAGAGTCGCTGGGTGGCACATCGTGCTTAAGCACCCAAGTTACTAGCCAAAAGGTTGGCTGTTCTGACGCCCACCCCCACCCCCACCCCCACTGAAGTGCCTTGGAAAGCACGTCTGGCATCGTGCTTCTGTCACCTACGGGGCCAGCCCGGCTCTGAAACGCTTGGGACACCAGGAACTGGAAGCCACTCAGCAACCATCAAAGGCCTGGTGAGAATTCATCCCCGGGCTGCCTTTGACACTGTGCCACCCAGCTTCCCCCCACAGCTCACTCACGCTGATGTTCCTACTTGAAGCTGTTTCTAGCATCTCCTTTTTCGACTGGGGTTCCTCCCCTCCTCGTCAGAAGCTCTGAAGTTGGGAATTCGGTAAGCCATAAATGAGCCAGTCGAGGAAAGAAGCCCTCTAAACAATGAGGTCTTCGAGAGTGCTCAGCCTGTGTGACCCACCCCGACAAGGGGCTCAGCATGGCCCACTGCAAAGCCAAGTTCAAAGGTGGAGCATCCCAAGTGCACCGGCTGACCAACCACCCCGCCCACCAGCACACCTCGCACCCACTCTCTGCGCTCATTCATCATCTGGCCAACAGGCTGGACTGTTGTGCGGTCCTCTTCAGGGGACTCCATTCATGTGTGTCGTGTAGAATCGTACTTAGATGCGGCGATAAAAGCTCAATAGGAATGAAGTAGCGCTTGCCTGCCAAAACCCACACAGACTTGGCCAGGCCGCAGGGCTAGGAGCCAAGGCTGTGGAAAAGAAAACAAGTGGGGAAGAGACGGGAAACCAACATCTCTCTTTCATTTGAGGACGGGCAGGAAAAGGGGAGAAAAGCACATGTAGGGCTGGTGTGTGTGTGTGTTGGGGGGAGGGGGTGATAGGCATGGTGGCGGGGTAAATGTAGGGGTATGAAGGAAGGGGCAAGGGGACTCAAGAAGTCTGCTTAGCAGCAGCTAACAAAAAAGCAAGATGGTTGGGGTCCTCTCAGCTAAGGGGTCTTTTGCTTCTGGATAGAATTATTTTCAGGAGGCTAGTGCATGGAGCCACAATGAGAAGCATGGGACACTTGGGAGGGGATAATGCGGTGTCCGAACCCCATCAGAAAGGCAGCCGAAATCCAAGGGGACACCTGAACACCGAGGGTGCACTTGTCAGAGTTCGCACAGTGCCTTCATCCCTCACGCTATACAAGCCCCCATTATAGGAGGCCCTGAATGGGGGGGGGGGTGTCCAATGAGGGGCCAAATATGTTGGTAGCAGGACGCATTTGCCCTAATCAACAGGGGGGTCCCTGATGGCTCAGCTGTGGCCTCCTAGGAGCCAGCACCATTTCGGGAATGTCCAGAACCACACCTTCAAAGGAACTGGGAAGAAAATGCCATATTTCTCCTCTCAAATGCTATATAAGCACAGCCCCGGTGCACCCTGGCCAGGCTGAATGCCACTCCTGGTTTTCTTCCAAAAAAGAAGGCTTTTCTCTGAAAGCCATGGCTACCCTTGTAGCCAAGAACCATGAGGCATGGCATAAGTGACACCGTTTGGGCAAGTTTCTCGTCACAGATGCCGGGTCTATTTCCAAGGGCCCAGAGGCACCGAGAGCTCACAGAGGACTCAGGGATTCACAAGCCCACAAAACTCAGGCCCAAGATAATAAATGGGCTGCGTGTGCTGCTCGGCGGCCCCCAGGCTGGCATGAATTAGACACAGTGGAAGGGGGCAATCCACATTAATTGCTACACCATCATTCACCAGTCAGCTGCCTTCAAGGCAACGCCACCTCATGATGACCCCGTGTGTGTCAGAGTAGCACTGCGCTCCATGGTTTTCAGTGGCTGACTGATCAGAAGTAGGTCTTCAGTCCCTCTGGGAGGACTTGAACTTCTAACCTTTTGATTAGCAGCCAAGTGCATTAACCACCTGTACCATGCTGGGACTGCATGCCATCCTCATTTGGTGTTAAGTGAGAAGCCCCAGAGGTCTTGGGAGATGCAATGGCCTTCCCAGTGAGAATGCTGCCTCGTGGCCTTGGGAGCCTTTCCATCCCCCCCTCACACATTCAGGTCCCATCCTCGTGGACCTACTTTCCCCCATCAAATAAGCCTCAATCGATAGGACATGGTCAAGAGAGATCTGCCCCGAGGTTTGGCATTCGAAATATCCTCCAGATCGGGGATGGCAAAAATGACTTCCTCCTGTTCATCAAGGAGGAACGGACCCAATTCTCCATCCATATAGGAATCCTTGAGCCGGGAGAAAGAAACTGGGTGGGTAGATTCAAAGTCACAGTGAGAGAGAGACAACTCACGTGTAGTCAGGCCCAGAGTACAGTGGGAGAGTGAGATCAGGACAGAAAACTACACGTGTCAACAGGTAATGTGCCTGTGGGAGATTTGGCAAATTACAAGTTAGCTGTCACCTCACTCCTACTATGGTCATTGCAGACCCAAGTCTATGTCTACAAATAGGACCAGCAACATTCTTCAAGGATGCTAAACATAATAAGAAGAGAGATCCCAACGCTTCAAAGAAAGAGAGTTGTAGTAGAAGAGTTAGCCTAATTGTCCTTGAGGATTAAAATAAATGAGACAATATGCATATCAATGCTGCCTCAGGTGGGTGTGTTAAGCTGTGAACTAGGTTTCCACAAATCACTTTTCCTCTCCACATCAGTTGCCCTGGAGTCAATACCGGCTCATGATCACACGGGAGAACAGAGTAGAACTGTGATTCTCGGAAGGGTTTTAAGTCTGCAGTGTTTGGAAGCAGATCGCCAGGCCTTTCTCCCAAGGTACCTTGGGTGGATGTGGACCACCCAATTTTTTTAGTCAGTGGTGGTCCCTTGGTGCTACAAGGGACTCATGTTCCAGGGTTGAAGGTGACCAAAAGAGGAATTGGTGCAGCATTTGGAAACAGGCAGTGAAACATGGTCACAGTCATTACAGGGCAGATGTGGAGACTGGTCATCTCCCTCTCTTCCCGTGTCTCCTCCATGCCACTATATCCAGTTCTTCAACCCAAGTGCTGGGCCACCTGACAGTTGGCCATAAATCCCCTTGTGCAGTGCCACTCTAGTGAGGTTTGTCATGACCAACTGGTTGACATCATTTCCGAATAGCCCATTGTCTTTTTAAGGAGCTCTAGGGCTACACACTGAGCTGCTAATCACAAGGTCAATGATTTGAATCAGTGGCTACAAGGGAGAAAAAAGCAGATTGCTCCCATGCAGATTTAACAGGTCAGAAGCCCAAAAGACCAAGTCTACTCTGTCCAGCAGGGTCGCTGAGAGTCAGATTCAACTCGATGGCTGTGAGTTTTGTTTTGTCTTGTTTTTATATCCTTTTTCCTTGTCCAACGCCTTCTCAATCGTGTAAGATCACGAAGTGTGGGGCATGAAAGCGAAACATCCCTGGAAGACTGGCCCTCGGCCCACAGCTGACAGTCATCACGGCCTTCCCTGGACCCAGCAGGGTAGAAGCCCAGCTGCACAGTCAAGGCCTCACTGTTTTCCCAACTCCCACCTTCCGTGGGAAAGGCCCATGTCCACACAGGGTCACCACCCAATGATCATCTGCCAGTCAAGGCTTGTCTGTTGCCAGGATGCTAAACAGGTGCTTCCAGCCTAAGACAGGCTAGGAAGAAAGGACTGGGGAGCTACCTCTGAAAATCTGTTCGTGAAAACCCTGCTGATCACAGTGGTCAGCTCCAAGGATGATCAAGGGGATGGAGTGGGTCCAGGCCGTCACCACATGTAGTTCTATGCAGCTTTCTACTCCCACGAACAGCCAAGTTCCCCTCAGAAACCCAAGGACAACAGTTCTATTCTGACCTCGGCAGTCGCTATGAATCATAACCGACTCCACAGTATGATTTGTTCCAGGGCAGGGGGTTGCCATGAGTTAAGGGCCGACTCCACCATCGCTCACGTCCCACTTCCCCGCCAGGAAAAAGAAATGGAACCCGCTGGTACCATAGGCACATTGGACACCCTCTAGCTTGACACTCCATCCTTGGAAGTAATTGCCTAGCGACATTGATTTGTTTAGGTTAAAGCAGTAAGCAGGGAGGGTCACGTGTTGCTGACTGCAGCGTTCCCAGTAGTAACATCCCAATAAACTGCATCACCAGGCAAGAACAGTCCCCCTTGCTGGGACCCAGGAAGGAGGGAGGAAGAATCCCACGCGACAAGGGACTCACCCAGAGGCAAAGAACAACAGCTACATCAACCAGGAAGCGCTCCACGGAGGACACGTTGGAGAACGCAGTCGTGCGAAGCAAGTAAACACACTGTTGAAACGAGGCCTCCTTTGCCTTCTGCTCTTGCTCCGAAGGCTGAAAGTGCTTGGAGGAGTGGTAGGCTACACTGTGCATTTCACGGATCATCTAGTTTCATAGATCTTTGTCAAAACGCTCCTCTCCTGATACAGCACATACAGGAACCCCTCTTCACTTATGTTAAATTGACCAGTCAGATTTTAATCACAAAAACCACTGTCTGATAAGAAAGCACTCATTATCTAAAGCTACCTGGCGCACCTCCGACCCCTCTAAGTTTAGCAAGGAGGGCAGATGAATTACCTATTTGCTTATTCCAAGCGAGGAGAGGAGAGAGAGAAAGGGGTATGTTTAACATGCTAAATGGTGACACCTCTCTCTCTCTCTCTCTCCCATTGAACCTGTGGTGACTCATTGCAACCCTATAAGATAGGGTAGAACCACCCCGTGAGTTTCTGAGACTGTTTACAGGAGTCAAAAGGCCCCATCTTTCTCCGGAGGACTGGCTGGTAGTTTTGAACTGCTGACTTTGTGGCTCGAAGCCCCAGGAGTAACCCCTATGCCATCAGGGCTCCATCATGCGACACATATGAAAGACAATCATCCCAGCTAAAATCTTAATGCAGCTCTTTTTAGTTTTAAAGACCATATTGCTCCATTCAGAAGTACAAAGGGTGAATGTACGACCTTGGGCGCCTTGCTCCCTTCTCTCGCACCACGGGCCAGCTTCCCGTCTGTGGAGGAGGGTTCCTCTGGCATGGGCACCCGTGCCCCGCAGCACCAGCTGAGAGTCTTTCTACCGCCTTCCATGTTGCTCCGACCCGGGCTTTCCACTTTCCAACGCATCTGTACTTGACTGCCTCCCAGCAGTCCTCCGATCGCAGCCCTCTGATGTGCACAGATGTTACTCCCTTTACAGATGAGAAAGCAAGCCGAGCTGGGTTAAGTGACTGTCTCAAGGTCACACAGCTAATTAGCAACAGAGCTGCAACTGGAGCCCAGCCACCCTGATGGTGGAGTTCCCTACAGCACCCTGCGGATGTCTGTAGAAGGTTCGGCTGATAAATACGCCCAGGGAAATTCAACAGTCAGATTTCTTTCTAGGAAAAGGATTCCTAATCAATTGCCTCTTCCTTGTCTGCCTTTGGTTGCATGTCAACAGAAGTCTTGGGGGCTTGCCCTCCCTCCACGTCTCTGCTGCATCTGGTCGTAGCGAACCCTCACGCCATCCTTTCTAGACACATCTATTCTCCTGGCCCCCCAATTCACTCCATCCTTTCTAGACATACCTACTCTCCCCTGACTCCCCTTCTGTCTCCCCTGACTCTCCTTCTGTCTCCCAGCTCTCTCCTCAGCTCAGGAGTCCTGCCTGGCGCCCTGCCGGGCTGCTCAACTCTTTTTGCTCTGGTTCCATTGTTCGCTCCCTTGGGATGGTCTATCTCTTCTGGTGGTACAAACTATAAACCACCTGTTCATGATTATAGTTCCAATTTTACCTTCTGGCTTTTATATATCCAACCATTTGCTGGAGACAGGTACACACTGGGCTTCCCTAGAACAATTCTTAGAGATCGTGTTTTTCTCCTCTTCTCTCCAAACCTGAACACCTCATCAGGCCAAACCAGAAACCTGGGGTGCATCTCACACGTCTCCTTCCTCTGCTCTCCATATTCTACCCAATCACCTTCAGGTCTTGCAACCAGGGGTAGGTTTCACGTATCCTGATGTTGGCGCACATCAGTCTTATTTCACGGGGCTGCCTGGAAGGCTGGGGCTAAAGAAGAAAAGGAAGGGGGTTCCAGGTTCAAGTACAGAAACCTGGTACCCTGACAAGTCAGCTGGAAGTCAAAGAAAGGCCACACCCAAGGTTACAATTCTGAACCTTCTTCGCTCCGCGAACCAGACCATCCATTCCGTTCTCCCCAAATGGAATCATTTCATTCTCCCTCCAATTTTCAATCCTTGAATTTTGAAGTGGGCCTAGTTCCTGCACGAAAGAAGGTGCTTGAAATAAACGACTTCTTCAATCCAATGGAGTTCACGTTCAGGTCACCAGGAAGAGTAAGAGAAAGGTGGGAAATCAGAAGGCGTATCAGTTGTGTCTGGTCTTGTGAATGCTCTCCGCTCTCTTGTTCTAAGCTCGGCTCTCTGTTATCAATGATGGTCCCGCCCGCTCTCCTGGAATCTGTTCTCACAATAAATAACAGCTTCAGCATAATGTGTTCCTTTCATCCTAGTTCGACCCTCCTGTGTTTTTCTTAGAAGAAGCCCACGCTATTATTTCTCCACCATACTTCTAACCTCTCCAGGGCTTGGCTTTGCCTTCCCTGCTGTTGATAACACCTCCCAATTTAGCATCATCTGTGAATTTCATTAAATTGCTGTTTACTGTTACCACCAGCATCATTAATAAAGGATGACGCTAAATAAAACTAGAGCTTGTAACCAATCCCAGCTGCAAAGTGCTGGACACCCCTCCCCATTTAACATATTAGCACACGTCGGGGTCACTGCCCTGCCTTTTATCCAGCCATGGAGCCACCCCTCCACTGGCTTTCCATCCACCAGGCAAGGCTCACCTTCCCATTAATGCTGCAAATGATGTTTTCTCCAGAGGCCCCACAGACGTGCACAGGTGCACACCTTCATCAAAATCAGTGCATTCTCTACAGAAGACCAGAACAAAACCAAACAGCCATCTGCACCCAGCATCACTGACTGAAAGGAAAGAAAGAAGTGAGCACAAAGTCTTCACGTCCCCCATGCCCACCCCCATGCAGAGCCAACCAGAACCTTCCACCAGGCTCGCCAAAGGAAGCCCCTGGGTTACACACAGCAGCAGTACTTCTACCACGGGTGAAGTGCTGAATTTTTTTTTTCAATTAAAAAAAAAAAGAAGAAAGTGGTTCACCTGGGCTTTTTAAATCAAATTTTCAAATTTAGGGAGTTATTCGTTGTAGTGAAGTCTGCTTTCAAAACGGGAACCTCTTACTCAAGGAAGAGCCGCCGTAGGAGTCACAGCATTTCTCTCAGCCTGAACAGCAAGGGAGAACTATGGGAGGAGCCCAGGCCCTCTTCCTTGGGACTCCGAGCCCAGCCTGCCAGACTCCAGCGCCACACCCTTCCCTTGCCTTCCCCAGGCTGGGAGGAGGCACATGAGCATCCCTTAAGGAGGCCCCACCCCTGCCCAAGTCTGCAAGTGTCGTGCAAACCCAGCCAACAGCATGACACACTGGCGCTGTCTGCTCCAAGTCTCAATTCACGTCAGATGTCTCCCACCAAGTGTCCGGTCTGTGCTCCTCCAGAGCCACTGTCCTCTCGGGGACCAGGCCCCCGGGGCCTTGCAGGTCACATATTAACTGGCCCCTGCGAAAGCAGCAGGCAGTCTTTCTGGACTCAACTGCCATCCAGAAAATGAGGAGCGGAGACAAGATCGGTAGTTCCTTGGCTTTATAGACCCCGTGAACCGGCGCCAGTCAAAATCCTGAAAGACTAGATCATCCCATCTTCCTTTTCCTTTTGCCAAGAATGCTGAACACCATTATATTGAACAAACCATCACCTCTCACCACCAACTACGACCACGAAGGACGGCCTTCACCCAGAGAGGAGACCCATCCAAGGTCCTGCTGCCCAGTCGGTTCTGATCCACAGCAACCCACCCCGCCATGGGTTTCCAAGCTTGTGCATCTGGGCAGGAGCCGATAGACTTAACTTCCGCCCACCAAGCAGCTGGTGAGTTTGAACCACCGACCCTGCAGTCAAACACTCACCCAGCAAGGCCACCAGAGCCCCTTCCACCAAGGGTAAGTAAGGAAAAATCCCAATGAAAATGTTTCCCAGGGCAGTTGGTAACATTACGTAGGTAGTAAATGCCCTTTCCTCACTTATTGAATATCTAACTAACCAACATTTTAAACTTATAGAAATAGAAAAAAAAATGTACTGCCCAACAAATGTTTATGCATTAATAATATGTGTCTGTCCATCACGCCAGCTTCATAGTTATGATGAAACTGACTTGGCTGGGCCACGGTTCTCAGGGGGCTGACAGTGATGTGATGATGTCATTGGGCAGTTATGTAATGACGTATTCCTCCTCCAGTTTATGATCTGAGGTGGCCACCCTCTAATTCTGCATGACACCCATTTCCAACATAACGACCTGGTCTTTAGAACCTCAGCATGTAGGTAAGGGATGAGCGGACACAGGAGGATAACTTGGAGACTGCATCCACACGTGAGCAGACACATCATAGCTTAGTTCTGTGTCGTCATTGGTCTACTGACCAGGGCAGCGGTGTGCTGGAATTGGCTTGTGCTTCCTTAAGAGAGTTGACTGTGAATCATTCCTTCACTCGGTGACTTCATGGCTGGAAGCTTACAATCAGCCATGGTGGGAGTGTTTACCCCATGGAAATTGGCTAATCCTTCACTCAGAGCCTTTGTCATGTTGCTTTTCCCGGAGAGACCATGGTTAACTATGTACCAGCACATCATTGAACCGGAGAAAACATGGTCATGCTCATGAAAACCATCCGTCCAGGATGCTGCCCAAGGAAACTTCTGAACCCACTGACCTCTATGTCTTCTTATGGCCCCTGGGTAGATTTTAACTCCCTAGGATATCCGTTTGTTAGACCTCAGCTATAGGACGGCACGACACTGACAGAGCACAGCACCGGTGTGAGAAAAGCAGTATCTGTCCACTCCATGCTTGCTTGGAGGCATCACAGACCAAAGACCACTCCTATGAGTTCAAGGTATATGAAGACACTCAATGCAAGTTAGTCCATGTGGCTGTGTAACCACTGACCTCTAGACCATTCACACTGAGAACACTGGCTATGCCCACCCAAAGTCCTCGCTGAAGATGGATGAGAATCCTTTTCTTAAACCCCGCTTTGGGGCTTTGATTTGGAGCCCACCATGCTTAGGACAACCAGTACGGATCAACAAGGGGTAGTTTTCCTCTGATCTATCAGGTTGCTGTAAGTTGGAATTAACTCGATGACAGTGCGTTTCAGTTTTTATATAATAAGCCACCCCAAAACTCGGTGGCTTAAAATAACAATAATTTAAATAACATTATTAACATTTCAAATAACTCTAATTAAGATAATGATTTTTGGCTATCACAGATGCCATTTGAACAGAGCTTGGCAGAAGCAGCTCCTCTGAGCTCCATGTGGAAACAGCTGGAGTTCATCAATCAGGTTAGACAATCCACTTCTAACTCACATGGTTGGCAAGAGGCTGTCGGCTGGGAACTCGCCCAGGACTGTCGGCTGGGTGCCTCAGTTCCTCTCCACAGGAGCCTTTCTGAGGGACTACTTGGGCTTCCTCACAATGATGGCTGCTCTCCGATTCAGTGGAATCCGCCGGTCTCTTATAACCCAGGTCCAGAAATGCTGCGTTAAAAGTTTCTTCTATCATAATCCATTGGTCAATAGGGCTCAGATTTGAGGAAAAGGCACACACTCCCTCCTCTAAGAGACAGAGTAGCGTCAATGAAATCATCTCGAATCTATTACATAAAGGTATGAGCTGAAACTTCAGTTCTGCTAGAGCGGTGGTTCTCAACCTGTGGGTCACAAACTCCTTTGGGGGTCGAATGACCCTTTCACAGAAGTTGCCCTATTCATAGCAGTAGCAAAATTACAGTTATGAAGTAGCAACAAAAATAATTTCATGGTTGGGGGGGGGCGGTCACCACAACATGAGGAATTGTTTTCAAGGGTCGAGGCATTAGGAAGGTTGAGAACACTGTGCTAGGGGATCGTTTGTTAAATACTGAAAAGACAGAAAGTGTTAGTAGAGCTTAAACAAGAAGAGTCAATGCTCCATGAAGGCAGGAAGGGTGCCTGGGATGGTGAGACTTTATGCCAACCGGAAGCCCCTGTGAGAAGGTACAGGTGGAGTCCAACCTCTCAATCAGAACACAGCTTTATGAAGTCTCCCTGGAGGTGTGGACTATTTATGAGACACTAAGGAGGGCTTCTTTCTCTTTCTTGCGCCTCTCCTTCCTGCTTCCTGGGACCCCGCAGGCTTACTACTGGGGCCAGTGACCTATGTGGTCTGCCAACCTTGGGAGCTGACAGCATGCTGCCAAGTTCCGGTCAAGCTTGGATCTACAGCACTCTGCAGCCACCAGCCAGTGAGCTCTCCCTTTCGGCTTCGCTGTCCTGCTTCACCGACCAGCAGCCGCACGAGTCCCAGGGCCTCCAGCTAGCATCTGACCCATGGACTTGTGTTGGCCTGGGCTGGGCCACTTCCCTAATCCACGTTCCTTTCTTCTTTATACATGTATGAGTGTTACTGGTTCTGTTTCTCTGGAAAGCCCAGCCTAATACAGTACCCAGCACAGGTAGTCAATATATACTTGTTGAATTGTTACATCTAAGAAGTCTCGTGCTTAAGTGTTTGCTTGCTTGTTGTTTTCATAGCACATCAGAATTCTAAAATGGTGGTGGTGGGGGACGCTCAATTGCATATGAATAAAAGAAGTAATTCTAAAATATGACTTAAAAAACTATAGTGTCTGAAGAAATGAGTCTACAGGGGGAAAGAGTTTGCTAAATTGTTCTCCAAGCAATACCAAATATAGGCGAGCCAAAATGAGAGAGATGAAAAACAGTACCACTAAAACCGATCAAATTCAGTCGAAATATCATTGGTAAGGCTGGTTTTTGCTACTTACCAATTGAGTCAATTCTGTCTCGTAGCAACAGGTAGGACAGAATAGAACGGCCCGACAGCGTTCCTGAAGTGGTAAACCTTGACAGAAGTCGTCTACCTTATGTTGCTTCCACAGAGTAGGTTTGAGCCACCAACCAGTGCTCAACCCATTGCACCACCAGGGATCCCCACACCATTCAATACGTCATCCAGTGTCGGGTATTTTGGAGAGCCAGAATGCTCCTTAGAGGCACGGATGGCGAGAATGTCCCCGGCAAAGTCGGTCGGTGGGGCCAGTCTCCGGAGAGGAACAATATGCTTGGCGAAGCGGAGGGTCAGAGAAAACGGAAAGACCCCCATTGAAAGCAGTGGGCACCTCGGCTGCAACCCCGTCACCATGCTGAGGCTGGCCCGGCACCAGGCAGAGCCCACCAGGCTGCAGTGAGGCACCACCCTCACACCGATGAGGGGTTGGAGGGAGAGCACCATGGCGGGTTCACTGATTGGAGGGTGGTAACTCTGAAACCGTGAAGGCCGATGGCCAAGAACACTGAGAAGTTATCCCAGTGCAGTAGTCAGTAGGGAACAAACTGGAGGCAAGGAGAGAGCGCTGAATAGAATAGGACCAGGCAATATCTGGTTCTGTTGTCCATAGGGCTGCTGTGGATCGGGACGGATTCCTTGGCACCGAACAGCAAGAGCCTTAGAGGAGTCTTACGATATAGACCCAGGTGTTGTCGCTCACGTCCATGATATGTTCCGCAAAATACGACGGTACACAGTTTAGACCTTTGGGGAAACCCATATTCTATACGGGAAGTCGCCACACAATCTACAGTTAAATCCCATAAAGTCTGGTATACTACAACCCTATGGGAGCCCTCCTAGACAAAGCCCAAGAGCTGTATCCATTAGGCACAGGAGACTGGCATTACCAGGTGTGTGACTGGGCTGGGCAGGGGGCTACCTTGGCAGACAGATTGGGACAAACTGGGTCTCTGTGCATGTCAGGGGTGGCAGGGGACAGGGAAACATGTCTGGCCTGGCCAGTGCTTCCAGGGCCCACAGCAGCAGGAATGGAGGAGTCACACAGCAGCCGCTGGCCTGTACTAGGAGCTGGGTGGGGGATGGAGCCAGGAGGAGGGGCTCAGGGAGACTCAGTTGCACACTGGCACCCCACTGCTCTGTCACATGGGTGGTGGTGGTGGTGGGGGGTTGTGCCTTTAAAACCACGATGATAGAAGAAGAATACACCAAAGGAGAGGGGCTTTCCTTTGGGGGGTACCTGACAACAATAAACCTAAAGGCCCAC
>NW_022111368.1:14632212-14656491 GCF_000313985.2 Echinops telfairi
TACATCACAAATATTTCCCAAATCAAAACTGCTAAGCTTTCTTGCCTGTCACTTTTCCCTTATACTGTCTCCATGGCAACCTGCCTCCCCCCGCCCCAGGGACAACCAAATCACAAGACATCTTTAAATTGGCATAAATTAGAGACAAATGCTTTATTTAATCAGACGCACAGCTTACTCTAATGATTGCCATATACTGAAATTATCCAGAAATAATAATTGTAGCTCATAAAAAATGAACTGCTGTAAACAGACCACTCTGTTTACATTCTATGACAGCATAATTATAAAATACCAAACTCAGGCTTCTATCATCAGCAAGCCCTCATCACCCCGTTTATCACCCTCGATAACCATATACAGGCAGATCATCAGCCTCAAGCTCGGGCAATTCCCCATGCCCTTTTCTCCAAACGATCGGCGGCAGGCACTGCCTCGGAGGCCCGAGAATTCATGCACAGCTCAGGCAGAGTGACCCTAAATATAGATGTGCCAAAGTTGATTGCAGCCGACCAAAACAAGTCCCACGTGAAGCAGACTTCCCAAATTAAACTCCATCGTGTGGCCTACCTTTGGGCAGAAGAGATCCCTAGCTAAATTAACTGTGATCGTCGGTGTAGGGGTGGCACGCTCCAGACAGGACTTGACCTGGAGACCGTGACAAGTCCTACACTTCTCGTCCACGGCAAGTCCCCATAAGACTATCCAGTCATTGGGTGCTATCAGGTCAGTCCCGACCCACAGCACCTCTATGCACGACGGGATACAGCCCTGTGCCATCCTCACACTTGCCACATCCAAGCCCACCATTGCATCCGTCTTTGGGGGAGGCTGTCCTCTTCTTCGCCGCCCCCCCACTTTACCTAGCATGATGTCCTTTTTCCAGGGACTAGTCTCTCCTGGCAACATGGCCAAAGCACGTGAGACGAAGCCTCCCCATCCCTGCTTCGAAGGCAGGCGCGTGCTGGCTGTACTGATGTCCAACACCCAGCAGATGGCCAAGGCTATTGCTGTGCATTGGACCCCTCCCCCGTCCAGACCTTTTCATTCATAAAATACCCAGCGTCCCGGGAGAGGCCAAAAGCCCAACCCCAGAGCCAGGGTCACAGTTTACCAGGAGAGGCTTCAACACCCAGCTGGTATTTAAACACGTTTTTTAAAACGTCTATGGTAAAGACACAAAAGCCACAAAATCCTGGTACTACAGTAAGCCTAAGTTTATTATTTTTTTCCTTTCCCGAAGCAAGTGATACATAACCCAGCGGTTGGTCCCCCATGCAAGAGAAGGAAGTGGTAAGGAGAAAACCTTCACACCAAGGGGCAAGAGTTTCATTCACAGACACAGGAAGACGGCCTCCTATGTCACTGGCCTCCTTCCTGTGTGTCAGGAGGACAAGAGCATGAGAGTAAGTGACGCTGAAAAGAGAGCCTGCCAGAGGGGCAGGCTTCCTTCTCTGACAGCAAAGGGTCCTGCCAGGGACAGCTGACAGTGTGGCGGTGCCCTGTTCCAGCAGGACCGCTCCCAGGACCTCACACCCGGGGACTTGCTGCCAGACATGAGCAACGCGCCCCTTCTCCACCTCCCATTTTACTCCGTGTGATGGGCCCACCCCGGGCCGGGACCTTGCAGGGTTGCTCTATGTTAAAGGTGGTGGTGGTGGTGGTGACTTGCTAGTGAGTCAGCGCCTACCCAGGCTGACCCTGTGTGCAGCAGGACAAAGCGTTGCCTGCCTGTGCACCACCTTCAGGGTCATCAGTCTGCTCAGGTCCACTGTCACAGCCACCATGTCTTTAGAGTGCTTTCTGATGTAGGGGACTCAGCACTGGATTGAATAACACATAGCTTGTGTCGTCATACTCCACAGCGCTTTCAATGGTGTGCTTTTGGAAGCAGGTTGCCAGGCCTTGTTCCTTGGGCTTAGTCTGGGAGCTACATGGAAACCCATTGTTGGTGGCCTGGCTTCCAACCTCATGCAAGCCACCACAGTACAACTCGACCTACAGGTGGAAACATTCAATATTATTTAACTGCAACATAATAAAGCCTTCCATTTAGCCTCACCTTCCAGTTTATAAGGAGCCCCTGCATGTCGTGAGTTGCACGTTGGGCAGCTAATTACAAGGCCAGAAGTTTGAAACTAACTGCCACTCCATGGGAGAAAGACGAGGCTTTCTGCTCCTGTAATGATTTACAGCCTCAGAAACCTTTCAGGGCCGGTTCCACTCTGTCCCGCTAGGGTCACTATGAATCGGAATCAACTGGATGGCAGCGAGCTGTTTTGAGTCAAGTTGACAAAAAGCACAGGAGCTTGAGAAACGGGTTAATAATATGACCAAGAAACCATCCAGCCAAATCAGAACGCAGGATCGTTTCCACAGTAACAAGCTTGGTCTAGTCAAAGAGTCAATGCCTTAACTCATACACTGGAGCAGCCTCTTCTAAGACAGAAGGGTAATTTCACCCATCAGGACACACCAATTGCAGGGGGCACGAGCCACTGGAATCTAGTAGGTGGAAGGACCAGAGATCCTGCCAAACTTCCTACGGCAACCTGTCATGACAAAGGATTATTTGGGCCCTCAGGTGAATGGGGTCACAGACCCTGCTCTGAAGTAAGTGAGACTAAATGGACACTCCAACTAAAAGCAATGAGTGAGCCAACTTTTAACAAAAATCTGGAAAGAATTCAGGAAACGATTTGGAAAAACTTGTCCGTGGATCAGTCTTTGCCATGGGCAATAACGGGAACTGCCCATTCCTTCTCTTGGGTGAGATAGCAGCAGTATGAGAACAGAAAGATGGCCTTATTCCTCAGCGACATATGCCTCATCGTCTTAGGACGAGGCCGTATATCTGGGGTGGGAGAGTTTCATGGTCCACCTGAGATGGGTTGTGAGGTGGACAAACAAAAAGACACGTAGATAGACTGTTAGATAAGACAGACCAACCAACCAATCACTCACCTTGGAATCGACTCCGACTCATGGTGATCCTTTGTGTTTTAGACAACTGCACTGCAGAGTGTGTGTGGGCTGTGACCTTTGAGAACTGGTGGTGCAGTGGTTAAGTGCTCAGCTGCTAACTGAAAGACTGGTGGTTGGGCGACCCCCGCCCCCACCGCTCTACAGAAGAAAGCAGTGATGGTCTGAGCCATAAAGCCTGACAGCCTGGGAAGCCCCATGGGGCAGTTCTACTCATTCCTAGAGGCGTGACAATGAGTTGTGATGGACTTGACAGCACTCCGTTTGTTTGGGGACCTTTGGGAAGCAGATCACCAGGCCTTTCTTCCCAGCACCTCTAGGTGATTCAAACTGCAAACCTCCCAGTGAGCATTTACATGCTCAACTTAATGTTCATTGCACTAAATAAAGGGTAAGTGAAAATTGATAGTGCGTGATAAAGTTGGATGGGTAGGATGGGGCCGTCATGGAGGTCCCCAGGGCAGATGATAGGATTTGGAGTCTTATTCAGGAGGCCCTGGGGAGCCATTAGGCACTTTAAGAAGCACTTGAGGTGCACCATTCCAAACATTGAATACAAAAGACTGAAGATGAATCGGTGCTCTTGACCTGTGGCACTGGAAGGGAATACTGACAGCACCATGGACAGCCAAAAGAACAAACAGGTCTGTCTTGGAAGAAGTACAGCCAGAGGGCTCCTTAGAGGCAAGGATGGCAAGACTTTGTCTTACCTACTTTGGACATGTTTTCAGGAGAGACCAGTCCCCGGTACAGGACCTCGTGCTTGGTACAGTAGAAGGGCAGTGACCACGAGGAAGGCCCTCGTGGAGTTGGATGGACACGGTGGCTGCATCAATGGGCTCAGGCCTAGGAGCGATGGTGAGGCTGGCACAGGACTGGGCAGTGCTTCCTTCTGTTCTGTTGGGTACAAGGTTGCTGTGGGTCAGAACCGATTTGATGGCACCCAACAACGACAATACCATGCTGGCAGTGATAGAGTAAACCAAACTGAATCCACTGCCATTGAGTTGATGCCGATCCATAGTAACCCTATATAGAGTCTGCTAATCTTTATAGCAGCAAATCCAATAGCCTCAGCATATGGTTGCCCCGTCACAGGTGACACGTGCCCAGGGACAAGGAAACAAAGCAGCCCCTCCTAAGAAAGCAATCCAGTTCCCAATCGGATAGCAGCCCATACTGGAGAGCCAGGTCTGTGATGGCCACTCAAGAACACCCACCTCCACCCTCTCAATCACAGCAACACAGGCGACCCCCCATCCCCCTGCAGACGACAGTCCTTCGGCTATCTGAAGAGATCACACATCGCTCACGACATCCCCTGCCTGGAGCACATCCCTTTTTAGTCAACAGTTCCTCTTGCCTGAGGAAAAGCCATGACAGAGCTGGAGTTGGAACGGGGGAGGTGTGGGACCTGGGTGGAGGCGTGGGACCTGGGTGAAGACGAGGCCAGGCCCAACCCCAACCCAGACACCACAGCCCTGACAGGTGCTCCTCCTTCCCCTTCTGTTGCTGCAACGCAACGACGGGAGCTCAGTCCTCTGAGATGGTCGTGTTCAGACAAAGCGGCGTCTCTACCACCCGCCCATGGGGAAGTCCAGCTTCCATCGATTCCACAAAACCAGGACTCCGGAACACTACCGTCAGGACGGGGAAAGGGTTAGGATGCTCTGCAGTTGTTCGTCCCATGGATTCTACAACAAAGACTTCCAGCCATGTGTCACCGCTGCCAGAAAAATGGGGCCGCAGTTTCCTCTTTATTAACAACTGTGGGAGGTTGCTCTGCCGTTGAGAAAGGATGCCCGCCAGTGCGTGAGAGGCAGGCAGGCCTCACCTGCATTTCCCAGTGAGCAAGACCGAGGCTCGGACAAGCAAAAGATTGAACCCATGACCGGGTGCCAATGCTTGGGCTCCTAGACAAGCCAAGCCAAGCCCGTTGCCCCATCTCCTCACCTGCGAGTGAGACTGCTTCAGCCTCCGCAACAATCATTCTGACAGTCCGGTCAGGGGTGTGTGTGTGTGTAGTGGCGAGGGAGGGGTGGGGGGGGGGCGGAATAAATGACATATACTAATTTTCCACCAGCTACCCAGACATGGAAGGAACATCATACCTACAGCACTAGCAACACCAAGCAGAAATTACACACATGTAATTTAAGAAAAGAAGAAAACAAACCAAAAAAATTTTTAAAACCACCCCAAATTAAATCCCACCTATTACTGCTTCACATCAGGAAATCTTAAACAGACAACGGAAAACCCCCGGAGCATCTGAATCACAATCAGGGGGGAATTTCATTGCCAACATCTCCTTTTAAAGGGGCTCAGACCCTCTGGAACCAGACCTGAAGCACCCATGAAGCTCAACTTTCCTGGGGACGTGATGGGTCCCAGACAGGTACAACAGCCTTAAGGATGCCCGGGGCTTGGCCAGGGCTGTGTCTTCCCCTTGCAGGTCAAGGAAGGGCTCGGGGAAGGAGGGAGGCAGGAGTGCACACAGAGCAGATGGTAGTTTAATGTGGGCTGGCTTTCTCCTTGTTTTGTCTGCAAGCCACCTGCCTTCAAACACCACCACCCCACCCCACCTCAGGGTAACCCCCCACGCACAACAGGAGAAAACACATAGCCAGGGTCTTGTGCCGTCCCCTGAATGGCTGAGAAGTATGAGCCCTGGGCTCCACAGGCTTCCATGGGCAGACTTTAAGAAAGAGATTCCAAGGCTTTCTTCCCTGTCCAATGTAGTCTAGAAGCTCCAGAGAAACCTGTTCAGCAACATAGCAACACACCAGCTTCCACTGACAAGTGGGCAACGGCTACCCACGAGGTGCCCTGGCTGAGAATCAAACCCGGGCCTCCCGAATGAATGGTGAGAATTCCCCCATGGTCACCCTGTTCTCAGTCCGGAAGCTCCGCTGAAACCTGCGTACCTTTGGCGACCCTGCTGGCATCTGAAATCCTGGCAGCACAGCGTGCGGCATCCCGGCAACACACAAGCCACAGAAGGACGACGTGCTGACAGATGAGCGACAGACTGTCATCCTACAAGCTGGATATACGATCACGTTGAGGGCCGCCCGCAACATGGGAGGGAAGTGGCACAATGGCTAGGGTCTCTCGAAGGGGCCCCAGGCTGAGGGCAGACACCATTTCCCAAGGGCAGGAGACACAAGGGCCGGAACCTGTTCTGAGCCTCACGGCTCCCAAACCTAGCTGGGCTTCAAGGAAATGCAAGTCCAGCCCGTGTTGATGATGTGGGCCTTCTTTGGGTATATTGGCAACTGGTTGTCATCAAAATATTTGCTCCTCAACCCATCTATGTGTTGTTTTTAAATGCACATCCTTTATATTAAATTTAGACATGTTAGATGGATTGGAGGGATGCTGGCTAGCTCAGCCATGCAGGATGCCATTCTCTGACGAGAGCATCATTTTCCCATTGAAAGAACAGAAAGAGATCTATTGAAACATGTGGATGCTGGTTTCCCAAAGTAGTATTTTACATCCGTTATTGGACCTTTCAACACCATGGTTGTGCCTCTCTGAGCAGTGTGTGTGGTACCTTTAAAATGTGGAGTGAGCTGGGGGCTAGGTTGTAAATCGATACATTTCACTCAAGGCCCATTTCCTTAAAGCCCTACTGTGAAAGACATGGTATGGACAAGCAGCTCAGCCCTGGCCCTTCCAAAGGCCTTGAAGCTTAAAGTCAGGGGAAAACCAGCAGGTCCACAAAGGACTGTAAGTGTTTGAGAGAAGGCTCTAGTGTAAGGTGACCAGACGTCCCGCTTTTGATGGGGCAGTCCTGATTTTTAACAATTTGTCCTGCGTCCCCCAGCATTTTTAAAAAGTCCTGATTTTTGGAAAGAATGCAGGACAAGCTAGGGTATACGGTTTTCGGCTGCCATGTGGCTATTTCGCCAGGATATGGGTTTTGTCAATGGTGTCCCGCTTTACCAATGTTAAAATCTGGTCCCCTTACTCTAGTTCTGAGAGAGCTAAGCCTGGCTTCAGGAACGAGATGGAATTTGAGCCAGGCCGCAGCGTGAGTGAGATGCGTGGACCTGAAGGAAAGAAACAGCAGAGAGGAATAGCTGGTGCCAAGACAGGACGATGCAAAGGCCCAGAGGACAGGACCACGTCCTTGAAGCTCACCAACAGCTCAGGGAGGTATGGGAGAAGCCAAGCTTGTGCAGCAGGTTGCAGCCTGCCCATGGAAAGTTTCAAATGTGGCCAAGGAAGTGTACGGCCACGCAATGAGCTTGTCCTTGCAGGAGGGATGAAGTGGAGATGCTCTCTGGGGAGCACGCCTCTTGTAGCCATGCGAAAGCTGAATTAGAGAGAAGACAGGGACAGGGATGGGGTTTGACGAGTGGCTTGGAGGATAATCGAGGAGTTTCTTGGTGACATGAGGCATTGAGTGCCCAACTCCTAGGCTAAAGGTTCGCAGTTTGAACCCACCCAGAGGCCCTGTGAAAGAAAAGTCTTGGGATCTTACTTGTGAAAGGACGGGCTTCTTGAAAATCCTATGGGCAGTTCTACTCTGCACAGCAGGGCTCCCCGTGAGTCAGAACCATTTCAAGTGCTACAAACACAGTGTGGCATGGAGCGCCGAGTATGAGGCAGGGCAGGCACTGCGGGAGGGGTGGAGAGCAGGTGGCGAGCAGGATGCTGCTCATGGGTGCAGAGAGTCCAACCGGTGAGTTGCACAGGGCCCCACACCCACTTCACAACCCTTGAGATTGAATGCGTGTGGTCACTGCCTTGAAAGTCTTCATACCTCTATATTTGAGGCTGAAATCAGGTAGGACACAGAGTATACACCAGGGACTTGGAGCTCAGCTGTCACCTCCCACTTTCTCTCTGAGACAAATTCTCAGCCACCCACCTCCACAATCCCAGAAAGTACTGCAACCATCAGTCCCCAATGAAGGGTTGGGCACAAATTTGGGAAGGAATGTAGTCAGGTATGCACACCTCATGCGCCAAGGTATAGGGCAAAGCCCCAGGTGCCTTTGAGGGTCTGTCCTCCTCTTGTGAGGAGCACCAGGGAGCACAACATTACCTGGCGACAAAAACCCCGGGGCAAGTTGGACAGGTTGAGAGAGAGAGAGAGACCTTGTAAGACAAAAACAAGTAAAAGTGTTATCATTGTTGTTCCAATTTGCTTTGTTTTTAATAACAACAAAAACAAACCCAAACTCACTACCATCAAGTCAATTCCAGCTCATAGCAACCCGACAGGACCGAGAAAAAGTGCCCCTGCGGGTTTCTGAGACTTTAAATCTTTACGGAAACAGAAAGCCTCCTCTTTCTCCTGAGGAGCAGCTGGTGGGGTCGAACTGACTACTGCTAACCCTGTGGTTAGCAGCTCAACGCCTAAGCCACTCCACCAACAGGGCTCCTACTTTTAAAAACAAACTGCTCTGCTTTCATTTTGCACCAAGCCCTGCAACTGTGCAGTGCGTTCTCAAGGCCAGGACCTGGTTATCGAGAAGGTGCATTGAGGGAAGAAGAGGCTCTTTAGAAGACAGAACGTGAGCCAGGTGAATGGGCCGTGGCGGCGTCACCAACAGAATTCATGAGGCAGGACAGGGGGAAAGCTAGAGAGGCTCGCTGTGAGTAAGTTCACTTCAGATGCGGTTAGAATCTCTGGGCAGAGAGACAGCAGGCAACTGGCGAAGCTGAGCTGGCGTTTGGGAGCCCTGTTAGGGCTGGGAACACAGACCTGGGAGCAGAAGAGGACCCGGACCAAATCCCAGAAACCAATGTGCCAATATTGTCCAGGGAACAGGGGGCCAAGCTGACCCTGAGATCCACAAGGCAGCAGTCGGCGAGGGAAGAAAAGAACCTGGGGGTGGGGGTGGGGGTGGGGGGTTGGAGAGGAGAGGAAAAAAATTTTTTCAAAAAAACAAGCAAACGGGGAAAAGAAGGCGGGGCAGGAGCTGTTGGTATAGCAGGTCAAGAAGGCTGGTGGCAGTATCAGCGAAGGTCTTGGCCAAACCAAACTCAAACTCGACGTGTGTGAAGACTTAGTTATCACACACACCGATAACCTCTGGGGACAGGTGGTGCTATAGCAATCTGGTATTCTTTCTCTTCACCACTCTGAGGCTCCGGGTTGGTGTTTGGTTTTCTCATAATTGGAAATGGTTCGTGTCTCAGAGGGTTGCTGTAGACGTTAAGGGGAAGAAATCCTTCCTGAAGGGTTGGCTGCTAGCTGCAAAACAGAAACAAGTGCTCAAGAGGGTGGGGGGCGGATTTCAACCCTGGGTATGGCCGGCAGGGATGCAAAATGGCACATGTGGGGACCCCTCAAAATTAGATTCAGAGACTCAGCATGGGGTTGTCAGGCGACATCAAGCAGGTTCTGGCTCATAGCAGCCCCGTGTGCAAGAGAACAAAACGCCACCCAGCCTCGCGCCGTCCTTACAATTGCTCTTCTGTTTGAGCCCATTGTTGAAGCCCCTGTGCCACGCCATCTTGTTGATGTTCTTGCTCTTTTTCTCTGCCCGTCCATGTAACCAAACGTGGTATCCTTCTCGGGGGGGGCGGGTCTCCCCTCACAATATGTACTTTGTAAGTGAGATGAAGTCTCACTTGCCTCTAAGGAGCACTCTGGCCGAACATCTTCCAAAGCAGATTCGTTTGGTTGGTTTTGGGCTGTCCTGAGTACTTTCAATATTCTTTTGTAGCAAAATATTTCAAATGCATCCTTTTTCTTCCGTCTTCCTTATTCAGTGTCCAACTTTCACCTGCATATGAGGCAACTGAAAATATCATGGCTTGGACCAGGCGTGCCTTAGTACTCAAAGTAACAACCTTGCTTTTTGACACTTTAAAGAGGTTTGCCCAACGCAATATGTCTTTTGATCTCTTGATTGCTGCTTCCACAAGCATTGATTGTGGATCTAAGCAAGATGAAATTCTTGAAAATTTCTATTTTTCCCCCTCTTATCATGATGGTACCTGTAGATCCAGTGGTGGGAATTTTGGCCTCTTTAAATTGAGTTGTAATCCATACTGAAAACGGCAATCCTTGATTTTCGTCAACAAGTACTGTAAGTCCTCCTCATTTTCAGCAAGCAAGATTATGTCATCTGCAATCACAGGTTGTTAATAAGCCTTCCTGCAATATGGATACTCAATTACCCAATGGCCCAACAATTCCAATCCAAGGTATGTTCCTCAGAAAGCTTAAAGATGGGACTCACGCAAATCCAAGCATACAAGTGTTCCCGAAAGCCTCACGCACAGGGGACCAAAGGTAGAAACCACTCAAGTGTCCACCAACAGCTGAATGGATACACAAAATGTGATATATCCATACAATGGAATAACTGTTTAGATATCAAGAAGCCCTGATACGATATATGTTCTGACATAGATGAACCTTGGAAACATGATTTGGGATGACACAGGCCAGACCATATACCAAAGACCAAATATGGTATTTAATTCAATGGTATACTAGATTAGGCAAATGCAAAGAGAAAAAGAGAATTATTAATGGTTTCCAGGGGTTTGGGGGTGGGGGTGGGGGATCAAATCAGTTCCTGTGGAAGGGGCCCAAGTCTGGGTGATGGAAAGTTTTGGAGACAGAAATGGTGGTGGTGGAACAACAGGGCCAAGATAATTAATTAACGTGAAAGTGACTAAGATAGCTAACTGTGTATGTGTATACCACAGAAATTTTAGTTTTCATTTTTAATGAAAGAAGAAGAAGGAAAAAAAAGAGTGAGTGGACCACGTGGAATATTTCCCTCCACAGAAAATACCCTGCAGGACCAGTAGTTCTGTATTTTCTCTCCTGGTCAATCGCCTCCCACAGTTGTTTTAAAGAAATATGGTTTCCAGCCTTGCGGAATTGACATTTGGGGCCTTTGACCTTGTGGGGGACTGCGCTGTGCATTGTCCGACATTTGGCAGTATCCTTGTCCTCTGCCCAGTAGAACCAGTTCCCCCTGCTCCCTCCAAGCCCTGGAGGGCAAACTTGCCAGCCAGTTGAGAGCCACTGTAAGTTTCCTATCTCCAAAGATGGCCATCAGTGACCTCCTCCTCCTCCTTCTCCTCCTCCTCCCTCCACACTCCCAGCTCACTTACTATTGGGTTTTATTTTTAGTTATTGTTTAAATATTTAAAATGATTTCTCTCTTGTGCTGCTAAAACGCTGTCAGCAGGAGGTCAATAATGCAGCATTCAGCTCACGGGACTTAGACTGGCTATGTTTGCTTTGGTTTTCTCATTGACAACACATGCTGCCAGTGTCATCTGCAGTCCCTAGAAACTCCGTCCTGTAAGCCACTCTATAGTGTAGACTAAACCGCTAGGCATGTTGTCCAGGGTGGAGAGACCACATGGTGCCGCTGCGTGACTCAGTAACACCAGCCAGCTCCTTAGATGGGTCTGACAGCCCAGTTAAGCCAAGCCTGGGGTTGCTGGGTCAGTGTGGCAGTTACATAATCTACTGTCAACTT
This sequence comes from Echinops telfairi, assembly GCF_000313985.2. Lineage (NCBI taxonomy): Eukaryota > Metazoa > Chordata > Mammalia > Afrosoricida > Tenrecidae > Echinops > Echinops telfairi. The sequence continues at coordinate 14,643,666 of NW_022111368.1, forward strand.
GAGCGAAGGGGTGGTGTCTAGTCTGTCAATCAGCTCAGAGCCAATGAGGCCTCTTTGTGGGTATGGCCTTCTCCTGAGGATTCTGGGAACCTGTCTTCCTCCCTGGAGGCAGGAAACACTCTCCCTGAGAGACATCCTGTTGACAAGCCACATGAAGCTATGCTGATGGAGCCAGAGTCCTGGAGCTGGAGGATCCCTGTGGAGACCCATGCCAGTGCTGAGATGCTTCTGTCACCACTGGATCCACAAGACTTTCCACCTACTGGCCTGTGATCTTCCTTCATTCGGCATCATTGCATGTGTTGCCTGAGTCTGAAGAGGAATTTATGGACTGGTATCAGAAATATGAGCTACTATTGGACTTATGGACTTGATCTGGACTGGGCTGGGATGTCTTCTTAATATACAATTACTCTTTATATAAAGCTCTTTCTTATATACATATGAGTGTCTATGAATTTGTTTCTCTAGTCTACCCAGACTAACACAGTCAGGAACAGAAGAGCTTCCCAGGAGTAGAAAATACACTTACAAACCCATCCTTCACTCATGACAGGGCTCAGTTTATGAACATGCTCAACTGTTCCCACCTCCCCAGTCATCACCACCCATGGCTTCACCCAGATTCTGAATCCCTAAAGCTGCTACCCAGAGCTTGGCTACAGAATTTGTAGGCCTCGGTGCCAAATGCAAATTAGGGGTCCTTTTTTCACATTAGGAATCCCTGGGTTGCATAAATGCGAAGGGTCTAAGGTTTGAGTCAAGGTCAAAAGTTCAAGTCAATCCAGGGTATCTGGAAGGAAAGGTCTGGCAACTTATTTCCAAGAAGCTCAGCCATTGAAAATCCTACATGGCCCACTTCTACTGAGAGAGAGCGGGCTCAATAGTAACTGATTATTTTGTTGTTCCAAAGCAGGAAAACAAAGAACCTTTTCTTTCTTTTGCGATCTCTCTCTCTCTCTCTCTCTCTCTCTCTCAAACTGCTCTAGTGGTTCCAACACATATAGAATGTGGTGCTTCCTGCAGTTGGAGAGACCTCTAGCAAGAGTGCTGACTCTTCCAGGCCTCGGAGCCTCTATTTTCAACTCAGCACCCAGGGTACACAGGCCCCCAAGTTGGTGAGCAGCAGCAGGGAGGGAGCTGGGGAACCCAAACCTGGTCTTCAGCACAGTTGATGGGAGACAGGCTCTCCCGTCAGCCACCTGACGCTCCCCCAGTCATGTTCACGGTCTCAAACTTCACTTAGAAATCACAATGTCAAAAATAACCTTATTAATTATTTAGAGTCTCATGATGGTGTCCTCAGATTGCACCCCACGTGCAGGACCCCTGTAATAGATCAAATGATGTCCCCAAAGCATGTGTCAACTTGGTTAGGCCAGGAGTCACAGTGGCACCCTCTACTATGTGATCTGATGTAATCATCCTATGTGTTGTACATCCCAACCTCTAATGCTCATGCGGCAGGGTCAGCGTTCGAGGGAGTGATGTTCATCAGGCAGGATATAAGCTACAAGGTTAGATTGTATCTTGAGTCAACATCTTTTGAGAAAGAGAGTAAACAAGGGAGGTGTCCTTGAGACCCAGGGTTCCTGAGCTGGGAACCTTCTAGACTTAGATAGGGTTTCTGAGGCTGTAAATCTTTACGGGGGATAGACAGCTTCATCTTTCCTCTGAGCAGCTGCTAAGTTTGAACTGCCAACCTACTTACCAGCCAACGCCTACCCGCAACGCCACCTGACAAGGGCTCCTGAGAACAAATTAATATACAGAAAGCACTTACGCTCATGTTGAGCACATAGTTAGTGTTACATGGGTTGAAGCCATTACTCTGATGCAGCAGATAAAACCAGCCTACACAGACTCTCGAGCCCACCACATCCAAAGGACCTTAATCTGGCCTTGCCCACGCCTCTATCCTGGAATCCCCCTGTGGGGCTCAGACCCAAAGCAGTTGGGGGCTGGACTCTTCCGCGGTAGTACTCTCTGGCCCACAGAGACCTGGACGTCTACTGGATTTTGAGTGTGTGACACGGGCTTTGTCCTACCTGGCAGGGCTCCCAGCCCACTGGTCAGCACACATGCACAGCCACTCAGGAGCCCTGAAGGGCTGGGCTCCTATTCCCACATCTTCCCCATCTCCTTCTCCAGGAGCAGACCTGTGACCACAGAGCCACCAAGCTCCCCAAAGGCAAGACCAGTTCCCAGGAGAACTGTCCCAGCCCTTGTCCACTACTTCAGGCAAGCCCTGGGAGGACTGGCAAGCCCATGCCCTCATTAGCATGCATTCTAAATAGCTGGCCCCAGACACACTCCCAATAGATCAGGAGGGGGCAGTCTGCATTCCTCCCCAGCAGGGCTGCCCCAGGGGTGGGACCAGAACTGTAGGACTCCCTGGCCACAAGGCCAAGGCACCATGCCAAGGGATTAAATAACAGTAAAGACCAGAGGCTGGGCCCAAGTCAAGCCAGGGGGGCAAGTCACAGAGCGCATGCCAGGCCAAAGGGTGAGAAGAGAGGCTCAGCAGCGCTCGGCAGTGAGCCAGGCAAGGGGGAGGCAGGGAGGCGGTAGTTCCCCCGGCAACCTTGAAGACACTGCCTATGACCACCTCATCTCTCAGAGGCAGTCCTGTGACGATCACCGGAACTGTGTCCCCACACTGCCATCTGACCCCACCTGGTAGGGCACCTCTGCCACAGGAACTCTCTGTGTGGCCCAGACTGAGAGTTGTCTGTCGCGCAGTCTCCATTACCCACAAGAGGTGAGGCCAAGACATCTCTACCACCATATCAGAATACAGATCCTCTCGATGAAAACAGCAGCGTACAAGAGTGCCCGCGATGAGTCAATGCCACCTCGTCTGCTGCAGTTTGTAGGCTTCCAGAGGACCCACAAGTTGGACACGACACCTGAGTCTTTTCACCACAGGAGAGAGAGCTGAGTATCAGATGGTGGAAGGGAAGTTTGAGAGCCCCTCCAGATGCCTGCAGTTACTCCATGCCAGTATGAAACTATAACAAAAAGCAAGTATTTCAAGGTGGGTGGGCAATATGAAAGGCTCAGTAGCTTAAAAGCCTGGTTCAAGTAAGAATCAGAAGACAAGAAAGCGCTCAAAGAAATAAAACAGCACTCCCTGAACTCTTGGCACGGGCAGGGAGGCTGCCTGGCAGGCATCTTTCCAGAAAACAACATAAAAATAGCTCCAACCAGAGAAACCCACAAGCATATCAGGGTTAGGTGAAAATTGGAACTTAATTAAACGGGGCTCCAGAGAACTTGGGTTTACAAAATAAAACAGATAGCTCTGTAAAGGACCAGGCCACCAACTGGTGGGGGCTGTCCTGATCCAGAGAACTTGGATTTACAAAATAAAACAGATAGCTCTTTAAAGGACCAGGCCACCATCTGGTGGGGCTGTCCTATAGTGAGTCACGGATAGGTGAGGAAAAGGAGACACCCTTGTCTGCTGAGAGCAAGGTCTTCCTGGATGAGGAGGGGCAGGGAAGCTCACTCCACAAATTCAGCCTGTCTCTTTCCCTGGGCACTGAAGGGCTTTTCCCAGCCCCACCACCTGGTCACATGATGCTGGCTCTCAGCTCCTCTCCCACCTTCCTGTTGCCCAAGCCCTGCAGAGAGCAAGCAGAGGAAGACGTCTGTTATTTAAGTATCTTCTGCCTTCAATGAGCTTCCCTCATTTTAGAGAGAACCAAATGTATCCTTAATAAAAAGTTTTTTAACCATCTGCCAACAGCAAATACATTGGTAAAAGGCTTTCCGTTCCAGACCAGGAGCCAACATGCATTAGGGTCCTGATTAAAAACCTTCTGACCTCGGCATTTCTGCTTCCCCCTGCCTCTAAACGGCTGGATGTCAAACCCCTCTGATCAGGGCAGTCCCTTGCCTCCTAACTCGGTACCTTTCTCCCCACCGCCCTTGGAGTTCTTCCCCCTTTCCCATACAACTCAAACCAAGGTCAAACTCATTGCCATCACGTCCACCCCAACTCGGAGTGATCCTACAGGACAGAGCAGGCATGCCCCTTTGGATTTCCTAGGCCAGGGCTCTTTGCAAGAGCACACAGTCTCACCTGTCTCCCAGGAAGCCACTGGTGGGTTCGAACTGCTGACCTTGTAGTTAGCAGCTCTACATATACTCCACTACGCCACCAGGGCACCTTTCTTTTCCAACCAGCATTTAGTTTGTACTAAGGGTGGGGGGGGAAGCAAACATATCCCCTGTCTTTGAGTCATTTCCAATTTATATTAATCCTACTCGGTTAATCTGCTGTACAAGCCCACTTTAAATTGTAGAAAAGCAAGGATGTCACTTTGAGGAGTCAGGTGCACCTGACCCAAGCCATGGTATTTCCCATCGCCTCATAGGCATGTGGAAATTGGACACTGAATAAGGAAGGCCGAAGAAAAACACCTGCAATTGAGTGATGGTGCTGGTGAGGAATAAAGTCCCAGGGACAGCCAAAAGAACACACAAATCTGTTTTGGGAGAAATACAGCCAGGGTGCGTTTTAGTGGCAGGACTTCATCTCCCATACTTGGACATGTTTACAGAGAAGACCATTCCCTGTAAGAGGATATCATGCTTCGTAAAGTAGAAGGGCAGGGAAAAAGAGGAAGGCCTTTGACAAGAATGGATTGGCATGGTGGCTGCCACAATGAGCTCAACCAGAAGAACAATTGGGAGGCTGGCACAAGACTGGCAGTGTTTCGTCCCTTTGTTCTTGGGGTGCTATGGGTCTGAGCGTACTGGATGGCCCCACAGCCCCACAGCAGGGCAGCACAGAGCTGCTCGCTAGGCTTGCCAAGACGTTAAATCTCGGCAGGAGCAAACTCACATCTTCCTCCCATGCACAGGATGCTGGGTTTGAACTGCTGACCTTTCAGATAGCAGGTTAACATCTTGAGCGCTGTGGGTTTCTGTATTAGTCTAGGTACTTTAGAGAAACCAATCCACAGAAACTCATCTTTGAGAGAGTTTTATATAAAGGTTAAGTGCGCATCAAGAAAACATCCCAACCCAGGGCTGCCCAAGCCCACATGTCCACCATTAACCCATTAACCTATATGTCCAACACCAATCCACAAAGTCCTCCTTCATCTTACAAAACAGATGCAATGATGCCAATTGCAGGAGGAAAGCTGAGACAATGAATGTGTAAGCATCTCAGCGCTGGCAGGGGTCTCCACACGGCTGCTCCAGCACCCAGGGCTGCATCGGGGTAGGTCCATGCAGCTTCTCCTTGGGGATGTCTTGCAGGAAGTGAGCCTTGCAAGTTGAAGCAGGGAACTGGCTAAGGCAGCTGCACCCTGGTGCGACCATCACAAAGCAAGAGACCCGAGAACTCAAAAGGCGAAGCTCACCAAGCCATTTATCCCTCTGCCCTTCAATTAACCCCACATGTGTTAATCGGCCAGGTTGGCACAAGAAACTAACGACCTCAGTTTCTAATTCTTTTCGTTGTACAAACTCTGGCTCTGACTACCATCGGCTGAGGAGAGGTCAGTACGTGAAGGATGAGGAGGCCTCTGCACGCCAGACAGCCGTGGGCTGTAAAGAAGGAAGCACACTGCCTGCCCTGAGGGCTCTTGGCAAGCCCATCGCTCTTTGCGGGCAAACACTGCCTGTCTGGGAGCCACGCTCCCGCTCCCTGTCCGCCTCTCTGCTTAGTCACTAGTGGATGTTTCTCACCAGTAAATGGGGTGTCCTTCATTGGCAGCTGCGGTAACAGCCACACCTCCTCAGACTCCCACGCACCCAGCTCGATCTGGGGACTTGTACAACAAGTAGCTGTGGTGTGGCTGCTCTCAGCGAGGTCACAGCTCTGCCAAAGGCAGTAGCTTGCAGAGAGGTGAGGTGGCACGTTGCTAAGAAGCAGGATGGCAGAGGGAGGAAGAAAATGGTGACCAAAGAAATAAGCATCCCTGCCCTCGCAAGGCTAAGTGAGAAGCAGCAAGCTGCTGCTAGGGCAGCTTCAGAGTGTAAGCACTGGGCCAGCACACAGCAGGGCTGGTCAGAAAGGCCCAGGAGAGAGTCCCAGTCTTTCTCCCACCAAGCTGCTGGTGGTTTCCAACCATGTGGATGGATCACAGCCCAACCCATAACCCCTACACCCCCAGGTTCATGAAATAAATGACCAGATTTGAAAACAGTGATTTGGGTCTCAGAATATATAGCATATAGTTATCTTTCTCTATAGTCTTTGACAATAGGGAGGTGGGTGGGACCCCAATGTCAATCAAGAGATGAGTGTATAAACACAATGGGCACACCATACGATAGAATCTCATTGGGCCACCAAAAGGGATGAAGTACTGATTGGCCCTACCATGTTGAAAACATGTTCATGGAAAGAAACCTGTCACCACAGAATACCACTGATTATCCCAGCCCATGTGCAGGACATGTCCAGAAGAGAGGAGGCGATGGGGACAGGAAGCAGATGACTGCTTGCTGATGGCTGGGAAGGAGGAGGTAAGAATATGCATGAAGTGCCATTTCTGTCTGGGTTCAGAGTTTCTTTTAAAGGGGATGAAAATGGTCTAAAATTGATGCTAGTGATGGTCGTACTAGATCTATGAATATACTAAAAATCATTGAATTGCATAAACTGGGTTATACAATGGGCTGCTCACCACAAGGTCAGCAGTTCGAAACCACCTTCCCCCCTGAAGGAGAAAGACGGAGCTTTCTATTCCGGTGAAGGGTTGCTGTCTCAGAAGCCCACAGGGCCAGTTCTGTCCTCTCCTCTGGGGTCGTGCTATGAGTCCGTATGGACTTGACAGGGGTGAGCTTGTTTGTTTAGGGGGAGAGAAACAGTTTTTGAAATCAATAAAGTAAATGAAGGTCAAATGACCAGAAACTAACTTTTCACATCCCTATTCTGCCTTACAGGGAACATGAATTGTTTAATATTTGATTCCAATTCTCTGAAAGTAGGTGACCTCTGGCATTGTCTTTGGGATCCAAAACCCAATTCTTACAAATGTTAAGAAAGGCTTCTTCATCGTTTTCAATCATTGCTCTCACTCATTCACCTTTGAACCAGCTAAAGAACCTCTTCTCATCCTGACATTTTAGAAGTCAATAGATCTCCATTACCGTCTTTCAGGCCACTCATTTACAAGTCATGGAAGCGTCTGTCACAACATCCCTCTTCATACTGGTCTCCTTTCATTTACCGACGGCGACCTCTATAGTTAGTGTTCGGCCCCTCTGCAGAAGCCTGCCACGAATTGAAAATTCATAAAATCAGGGCGTATAAGCAGGTGCTCAATAACTGCATGGTAAATTGAAGTAATCCCAATGTCCATTCCTATTTGTCAATGTCTGAGCTCATCTGTCACTGCCTTGGCCTTCTCTGGGGAGGCAGCCCTGGAAGCTATAGCAGCCAGAGGTCCCAGAAATAGAAAAAGGTCTCCAAATTGGAAAATGTAGATCCTTGAAAAATATAGTTCAATATATCAAGTTTCACTCTGGAGCTTGAATGCATAATTGAATCATCTTTCCTATACCAGGGTAAGTAAAAAACTATTCCTGCAAGGGGCCAGTCGATAGAGGCATGGGTTTATTCTAAACAAAACATGTTTGCACATGACTGCGGTCAGTGGACGGATGCAGTCAAGTTCTCTTAGAAGTCTACTACTTGTCTCTTGTCTCATAGGAGTATCTTCAAAAAGAACAGCTCCGATTAAAACAGTGGCTTCTGACGGGTTCTACTGGGCCAATTAGCTACAAGGTAGAGAGTTCAGCTCAGAAGGTCACAGTGATTGTCTTGGGGATAATGTTGAGAGATTTTCTCAAAGGACCCAGGACAATCACAGGGACTTATTCTGAAGCGCTGTTCAGAAGACCCAACATTGCATTGGTGAATCAAAGGCCAGGAAGGTTGTTCCATCATGAAAATCCACCTGTTCTTCCTTCAAGGGTCACAGGGTTATCCCATGAGAATTTCATGGAAAACCTTGCCACAGCCACCCAAAGCCTGAGCGTGCCCCTCCGGAATTTTGGTTTTTTGGTTCCCTAAACTCAAACCACCTTTCAAAGGAACATCATTTGAGGATGTCAAAGCTGCCACTTTGATGTGGCAGGTGCTGGAGAACACTGAACTCTTAGGGGAAGGATTAGAGAGACGGAGATGGTGTCTCCAAAAGTGTATAGGCCTAGATGGAGAAGACGTCAACAAACAATAGCTTCACATTTCGATATTTCTATTCAATAAAGGTTTCCACGAGTTTGTAGCCAGACTGTTGTAACTTGCCCTCTTATTTACTTGTAGATTTTACCCTCAGCTCAGAACCTCGTGCAGTTTCACAATGAAAACAACTCAGAGACTGGGCTGGCAATCATGTGAAAGACGACCAAAGCTCAATGCGAAAGACTGAGTGCAAGCCAGTGCAAACGCACAGGCTTCCAGCCGGGTGCTTCCTACTAAAGGACTCCCTACGATGTGCCCTTGGTCACAAAAAGTGAAACTCCCATAAATCAACCGAAATTTCCTCTTAACTCTGGGAAGCTGTCCCCCATCGGGACTCTGGAAGAGGCTGGGGGCTGCATAAGCCCCTCCAAAGAAGAGCCTGGGGATACACTTGTGAACAACCAGCCGCTGAACCCCCCAGGAGCGGGGTTCTCCTCGGACACACGCCGGGCGGCCCTGAGTCAGAGCAGACTCAGCAACAACCGACTCGGGGTGACTGTACATCCGAGGACCACTCTTGCACCTGATCGAGAAAAGTTTCCTTTTCTTAAAAAGTGACCACCCTCCTTTCTCTGTTGTTCTTATCTAAGGACCTGAACTCTGGGTCCAGTTTGGATTTCCCCCCCCACCCCCCCCACAAGGGGTGCCATGCTCTCTTTCCAGGTAGAGACAGAAACTTAAGAGGGGTTAAGTAGCCTGCTGGACAATGGGTGGTGCCCAAGGGACCAAGACAGCATGTGAAGCCAAACAAACACAACCTAGTTTAAAAGTTAGTCATTTCTCACTTTTGTCACAGAGTCTCCTCATTTGTAAAATGAGAGTATGGGTAGGCAAGTTCAATATTCTGAAAATGGGGACCGCTCCCTAAATGGCCCTAAGGGTTGGGGTGGAATGGGAGCGGTTGGAGGAATTTGATTCTGAGCCTCTTTTTGTGCCACCGTCAGCCAGCAAAGCATCACTTTCCACTGTTTGACTAAGCTGGGGGCTCTTGTGTGGAAAAAGAATCATCAGGGTCTCAAAAACACTTGTCTAGATCCTCATAAAGGGCCGTCCTTCTTTTAACCACAGACAAGAAGACTCTTCCACCCCAGCCTGTTAGCCTCACCTATCAAATGGCCAATTATCCATGTTGTGAATAATACATGGTATATACATTTCCTTTCAAGCCAATATGTAAAAGGAGAAAGATGCTCATTAGCAAAACAGAAACAATAACAAAGCAGTGGCCATCAAATCGGTTCCAGCTCCTGGCAACGCAATGTGTGTCCGCGTAGAACTGTGCTACACAGAACTTTCAATGGTCGGTTTCTCAGCATCAGACTACCAGGAGATTTTTCCTGAGTGCCTGGAGGTGGATGGGGACCATAGCCTGTCAGTTAACACTGAAGCATGCCCGCTTTGCACTAACCAGGGCCTCTCCTGTCATTAGTGCCGGTGAAGACTTACTACTATGAATTTGAGACCTGGAGAGTTAACTTATTTTATGAAACAGTTGAGCCAAAAGATGTGATTCTTCAGCTAGACTCTTCTAGCTATCCATCCCTGACATCTTTGAAGGGGACACAGAAGGTCCTTGTGTTTGTGGGTATGAGCAACTGTTGAAAGAAAGAACAAGGCTTCCATCGTCAGAACCCCTAGGTTGTCAGTTTGTTTTGCTCTGTCTCTGGGAAATACGGACACTGCTCAGGTGCCTTGGCCAACTGTAATAACTCCAGGCCCAGGGAGATCCGACTCTACCCATCGCCTCTTGGAATGAAGAAGACTTATAATGAGGTCCTTTACAGAAAAGGGTTGCTAGTGGCTAGCCTAAAGCAATTATTAAAGTGAATTAGAGCTATCATCTCCATGAAATTGTCCACGTCTACTGCCCCCCCCCCAAATCACAATACTCTTAAGTCATATGTTTTAATATAAACACTAGAAACATTTAATTGAAAAAACAGAAAAGGTTTACTGGGAGACCAGGTCTTGCGTATTACACCTATTGATTTTCCCATCACACGAAGTGTAGTTATTGGACTTGAAAGGTTGGGGGGTGGGGCCGGACACCAGAAGCCTAATGAATCTATATTTTAACAATTTGCAGTTGATTTTAAATGCACAGAGGCTGTGAGCATAAAACACTGAGAAAATGTGCGCCAAATCATCACAGCATAATTAGGTGCCGCGTGAGCAGTGGCTTGGTAATTTAACCAACTCCATTAACAGTCTGTTCATTCAGGTGTTGTGTACTTCTACTGGAAAAGGAATCGACATTTCAGAGGTTTTAAACTCATCAGCAACAAACTTTAAAAATAAGACACTGATTTGATCATCATACAAAGAATACTTGCATCGTGGATTTTTTTAAAGCTCATATGCACAAAATCACCCAAGCCGATTATGTGCAAGTTTAAAACCAGGACAGTTGTTATATCAAGGAATACTTACGCATTCCCCCTCTCCTTTCTCAGTTCTGCCAACTTCCTCAATCATAAGCAATGAGAGTACTTGTTAAAAGAGATCGCATGAGATCATTTCATATGACCATGATTTGCATTCAGCTTAATGGGAGCATCAATTATGGAATTAAAGGCAAAGCTTATCACTTCCACCCTTATGCCAACACTGAGTGGGTCGGAGCACATGATCTTTGGTCACAGTCCGCTTGCAAACAATGGCCCGTGTTCTGGATCCTGTACTACTTATAGAAATTCATGGCAGACAGGAAGAGCCACCAGAAGCATTAGACAACTAGCTGGGAGGGGAGCAGACAGAAGAGCAGCTTTTCCCGGGCTATTCATTTCAATCCTGGATAGTTAACAACACACACAGTTGATCTATTTCCCAGATATGACTGCACAATAATCTAGGGAGCCATTTATAGGAAAGGAAGATGACACAAACAGTTGGAGAATAAGCAAGTCGTTTGAGTTCTGGAAAAGAGCAAGTTGATTCTAAGGAACAGCGGGGTGCAAAGCTGCGACCCCTCAGCCAGCATCTTCTGTCCCTCCTCCTTGGACAGCCCTTGCTTGGCCGAATGGAGCTCACTGGGAAGAAACTCAGGAGCGGAGAGAAATCACCATTTCCCCCCAAAAGACACGCTATGGGAAGTCCAAAGGGTTGAATGCACACATTCACCTAGTTTCTGCCTGTTGAGTGGTGAGCTATCAATGTTTACAAGCATCCAGTGACTGCCAGGACACTCCCAGACCCAGGTAACCCCAGACTGCACTTGGCCAGCCCTCACACCATCTCCTTAGATACACGACACTCCGCTATGCCCCTGGGGTATCAGAGGGGATGTTTTCCATCCCACAAGAAACACAACACTCTGTCCAGAGGTCACAGGATCTAGCCAAAGTCTCTGCTGGAAGGGACATTAAACCACCTTCCCCCACAAATCCTGAGTCATGTAACCAGTGACTCAAGGCTTTGAACTGGAGCAATCAGCTTTCAATTAGAGTAATTACTTAAATCCTCCCCTTGCAGCCCTGTGGGGAAAGTTAAAAGGTGCTGGTGTAGAGCTGCCTCCTTTCCAAGAATGAAGCTTGCTATTTTTCAGACCAAAAAGAGCACTTTCACAATATTTTCAGATTCTTTTATTAAAAAAGGAAAAAGGTGCTAGAATAAATGCCAGCTGCCGCACACTGCCCCAGAAAAGCTAACACTTTCCCCTTTACGGCTGCACTTGAAGGAACCGCCTGGAAGCGGGGAGCCTGTTTCACTGCATGGACATCAAGAAACAACCTGACTGCCCTCTTTGGCTCTTGCGAAGGTGTCTTTCAGCGAGCCTCAAACGGTACACTGACAGCAGGCGCCAGACGATGTGACCTTGCAGAAACAAAAAGCGACCCCAAACACCTTCTGTAGGTGGCCCTAGATGGCAATGAATTCCTTCTCCCCATCGCGCAAAGGTGGCAACATTTTGTGGTCTGAGAGAGAAGAAAACCCATTGCCCTTGATTGACTCCTGTTCGAAGCAAACCTACAGGGAGTGTCCCAGACTGTCAGTCTTTATGGGAGCAGCCTGCGTCCTCTTTCTCCCCAAAGGACAGCCGATGGGTTTGAACTGCTGACCTTGCAGGGCCACCAGGCTATAGAGGAGTCATTGTTGGCTATAGGGGGGGTCATTGCATGTTAACACCAAAAGAAAAAAGAAAAAAAGAACAGATTGTGAAAGGGAAATAAAAGAGGCGCTTCAAAAGAAGCAGGTCGGTGTTGGGAATGAATTTAAAGTTAACCATTTCAAAAGTCATTATCAACGGCATTCACTCCGCCACCCCTCTTCCAAAACATTACCCTTTGAGTTTTGGCATTCTTACTGTGTCATCCACCCAGCAAGTCATTATGATTATCCCTAAAACATTCCCGATATGATCGTGGTGGCTTCCCATTTTATGTCCAAGCACATACTCGGGCTTCCATTAGCTGAATTGTTCATGATAAGCAAACTGCCCTGTAATTAAAGAGGTGGCCATAACACAGGGGCCTGAATGGCGGAAGACATGCTTGGGGATGAGTTGCAGGGGAAGGAGACACTACGTGACATTTTGTTAGGATTGTGTCTGAAAATGACTCATTTTAGGGTTAGGAGAGGTCCTGGATTTTGACCCTAAACTTAGTTTGGTTTAGA